>NW_026251933.1:1276085-1914128 GCF_025331425.1 Radiomyces spectabilis | reverse complement strand
CCAAAGATATCGTGTCTTTCATTCTCTGGTGGACACATCATATTATTAGTTGAAGCAACAAATTTAATCCTGAATATTTTGTGTCCATCAGTAGACTTCTTTGATACAACTGGCTTCAATGTTTTGACGACAATACCCCCCTCCAGCTTGTCATCAGGGATAAACAAGCAAGAAAGAGAGTCAGGGAAAACATTCTGAACACTAGGTAAATGGACAACCGTAAAGATGTAATCGAGGATAGTGTCCAACCAGGTAAGCATCATGGGATTTGCAATCTTCTGAGTATGAAGATAAACAGGCGCCTTATAGTCGATATAAAGTCTGAACGGTTTACCCCAAAGATACTGGTGAAACTTCTGGAGAGCATAAACAATGGCCAATAGCTCTCTCTTCATAGTGAAGTAGTTACGTTCGGATTTACTGTACTGAGAGCTCGAGCCATGAAGGAAATGTATTGTGTCCTTTTACCTTGCATCTAAAATAATACAGCACCAATACCACCTTAGAAAAAAAGTATTCCAAAAATATTCGAGTATTCGATTTTTTGAATATTGCAGGTTCGAATATTCACAAACAATTCAAAAAATTGAATATAACAGTCACGAGTATTTAAAAAGTATTCCAAAAAGATTTCTTGATTAAGTTGATTAACGAATGTACGATAACTTGTAATCGATTGGAATTTCTTCCATTTTCTGGGTCCAATAAAGATGTTCCCAAGTACCTGAGCCCTTTGCTCGGCCTACAGGCCCGACAACACACTCGACGCCAACGATCACGAGCTTTGAGCCACCAGACTCAGTCTTGTATGGCCAGCAACAACCATCCACTTTCACCGTCTTGCAGACTTCGACCAATGCAAGCATTTTTTCATGCCCCTGAAAGGTATGGCAAAAAAATAGCTTGAGATCGCTAAAATATTTTCTCTGCGCTTGGCGGATGGAACCGTGCCGAGCACTTCTGTCAGTGTCGACCCAAACATGCAGATAGACGAAGGATTCTCTGGTGTTTCCACCAAAGACCCTCCCGTTGCTAAACAGATAGCTTCCGGTTTCCACGATTTCATGTTCATCGATTTGAATTCCATCGTAAGATTGACATTGCCAGGCCCAAAAGTTACGCAACTGGCTCTTGCACTGCAGTTCGGCAATCGACTGCTGGGCAAACGGACTCCAGATTTCCGGACCATTGGCAACATCAGACAGGGCAATGACATTCCTTTTTCTCGTATTAGAAGTGGGCACATCACTGAGGTCGTTGTCGTTGTCATCATTATCCTCCAGTCTTTTTCTTCCTCTGACAGCAGAAAGCTCGACAAATACATTACCAGCATTCACTCCTGTATGTCTCTTGGAATGGATTCTTCGTTTCAATTCACCGATAGCTCGTTCCATCGCGAAAGCCGCCATAAAAGGCAAAGGTCCAAGTCTTTCAATGATCTTGTATAAGTGACTCAAGTAATATTGATTTACCGTGAACACAGCAGCAGCAATTTTCTTTAAGCGCACTTGTTCATGCAGCTATGCAGTCCATGAAAAGACAGTGACTTTCAATGACCTGATTTGGTTTACTGAGAGTTCACGACTAAGCGCGTAGCAGTAGATCTCGCTCAGATCAATGATGGCTTTCCGTACACCAGGGTCTGTGTAGAATTCAAGTACAATAGTTGGAACGAAAAATCGCACAAAGTGAATCCAATCCACTGCACGGTAGAAGCCACTTTGAGTTGCTACATCGCCACAGTCACCGGCAAAAGAAGATGGTATCAGACTTCTCGAGGCTGCAATTCTGGCTCCAATCAATTGGCGATTTTTGGGCAACAGATAGAAGGGATTTGCGGATTCGCCATAGTCACCAAGGATAAGTCGCCAGAGCTGCTTACCAATCCCGGGACCGAGCAGGTGCATAGGGTCAACCAGAAAAAAAGTTGCACCATGGAATGATGACAATGTTACAAATGGGCTTGCCTTCTGTTGACCAAGGCATTGATCGGAGATTTGAAATGTTTGTGAGAGACGAATGCTTGCTTTGGGCTGGTGATCAGCTTGAGCTTCATCTCTTCCATTCTAACAAGCAGTTATATCTCCATTCATGCGAATCTATATTTATGACCTTACTTTAAAAACGGGTGGAAATGTCATGCGATTCTCTTATATACCCCACGGATAGTGCAGAATCGGCAACCATGATAATGGTTATGACCAGCATGCCCACACATCTTGGCAACCGCAGGAATATCTCCACCAACAAACATAAGATGTCCTTTCACTTTGAGTGTATCGCTTCCTATCCGTACAATCATGCCACTCTCAGAAAGTTCGTGCACTTCAGTAAGAAATGGTTCCAAAAAGCTAAAGATGTCTGCAGGCTTATTAGGACCAGATGTAACGCAGACTTGAAGCATGTACTTGTCTTCTGTACGTTTCTTGGGAGGAAGATTGAGTAAAACTATGTGCACAATTGTCATGGAATACTGTCCACGCTTGAACGGCTGAAAGTCGTCTGTATACAGTCCAAGCGCCAGATCCAGTTCGTTTTCAAACATCAAGTTCTTCATCTCCTTGTATACATTTTCATCAAAAATATCTTTCATCACGGATGGCGATGACTCTCTGCTAGATCTGTACCAAAGCAAATTATGCGTTTAATCATCACTGATCAAAAGTGCAAGCTGCTCTTTCAAGGACAATTGCTGCATTGTCATTGCTGGAGTGCACAAATCAGCTTTGAACCGGGGTTCCTGACAGTGCGTACACGCAAGACTGTCCTCACCAGCCTGATACATCTTGCAGCCATTGCGGCAGACGTCATATATCTTCGGCTGGATAGGATATGAACGCCGAAGAGCATTTCGTGAACAATGGTAGCTTAACAGCAGTGAGAGCAGACCATCCGTATAATTGTTGATGATTTTCACCATCCGTCCAAAAAATTCTCTGGAGGCTCCGAACTCCACAGTCAGCGTATAAAGATCAATGCTAGCTTTGACATTGTCTTCTTCAGGGATGAGCACGTTGTGCATGTCATATACCTTAGCATCATTGGCATTTCTACTTTTATATAAACACATTAGCACTGACTCTATCGGAGAAAAAATAAGATTTACATTGCTTCTGGCACCATCTCGATCCCAAATGCTTCATGCTCTTCCACTACCGTATCATAGACCAACTCCTCGTCCAAATCCATGTAGTCCTCTTGATCAATTGCTTCCATGTGATATGCAGGACCAGTCTCCTATGTAAAGATAGTTTAAGCATTTGATGTTGTTTCTATCACGAAGAATATTAAAGTTATCATTGACGACAATGCCAATACTTATGTTAATGGGCGCAAGATTGACAGCATCATTGTGGAGGTTACTTTCAACGTTGCCATTAGTTGCACTAGGCTAACAAAAAGAAGTCTATTAGATTGGTGTCACTGCTTAGTAACGCCGAGATGGGCTTATTACTTGGCGCATACAACGGCCACCTAGTTCTGGTACGGCCAAGAGCTCTCCAGCTGGGATTGTTGCACGCAATAAGTCGATTTTTTTTGGAATACAATTATCATAGTGGATGTTCAAATGGTCTGAAGAGCCTTTGATGTAACGGCGGCAGATGATGCATACAGTAATTTCATTTCAATTCTTTTTGACATGACGTGAAATGAATAAAAGGGGTAAAGGGTGCTGAGATCGATTTTGCGTTGAAAAAAACTTTTGCGCCCTGGTTGTTTACTTTTTCTCTTTCTCTCTTCTTTATTCGTTTTTCAATGTCACAAAGTCAAGATACTGCGACCCAGCTATTCACCACCTTCATTGGAATAGTTTCTAAGTTCAAAGCTCTGGTGAAGAGTGAGTCTTCCTCAACAGATGCGAAAATAGATACTGTAGTTTGTGCGCTGCAGTCGACGAGTTGAAAGACACAGTTGCAGCAATGAACTCCAAACTTGACGAGTTCAATACCTGACTCCAAAGGGAGGTGGAGTCGCGAAACGACATCTTGCACGTACTCCCATTGTACCAGCACGTCGGTGGTGAGTCGAGTCCGTTCGCGGACATGCCGATCAGACGCACGGTACAGCATCTCCAAGATGCTTCTGGTGCACCCAGAAAGTGGAGCTGGGAGCTCTTCAAGATCTTGGGGTGCGACGTCCTCAAGGAAAGGTGGGAAGACTGCCTCCTGACCACCTTTAAAAAGAACGTAAAAGTGTTTATGAAGAGGCTGGTTTGGGACCTCCGGTGAGGCATTTGTTACCCGCAATGGCAACATGGTCAGATCTTCCCTCCCAGATCCAGAACGAAGCTGTGCTGTTGTTGGAGGGAGGAGTAGGTGTGGATTTCCCGTTGAAAGCTTGTGTGGGCAACTGGGGCGCGCGCCTTCTGATGGTTCACGCATTCCAAAAATGCAAAGTGAAAGGTAAGCTTGCAAATGGGCTGTTGCTAACCTGTGTCAGGTATTAAATCTTGTTATTAGAAGCCGTGGAACCTGAAGAAGGTGACGCCAGGTATGTTATAATGCGATAAATGTCTTTGATGTTTTATGAACTAATGAAGAGCTACTTCAACGGATTCTACAGAATCAATGCTTCAGCTGAGGGAAGATACGTTTTACTCCGTGTGTTCTTGTATAGATGAAGGCCTGTCGAAGCTGGTTCACTTACATCTCACAGCTAACTAATCACATTCTCTTATGATGCAGCATTTGCGACAAAGAAGTCTTGGCGCAGGACGAGCAGGTGGCCGTTTCTGCTGAAGTTCACGCTCTCACCAACGAGGTGAGCACATCACCTTTGTGCACAGCTGTGCGAATGGGCTTTGACACTCACCTGTCCAGCAATGAGGACAACGAATTTGCCGGTGCTAAAGCTTTGCCAGGTAGGAGTAATGATAGTAGCAGCATCGAACCAAACAGTGTAGCAAAAACATTAGGTTCATCTTGCCAGAGTTGACTTCCTTGACAAATCATCTAACATCTTTCTGAAGGCAAGAAACGTAGTTGCTCAGCGAAAGCTAGCAATTCCCGTAGTCTGTCCAAAGCTGCAACTACGAAGAGAGTCAAGAAGACTTTGAAAAATAGGAAATCTCTTGAATAATCCTATTAATTTATTTAATAAACCAAATTATAAAAACCATTCGTGCGTGCTATTGCTATTTGAATAAAAAAAAATGGAAGTGAGGTTCCAACCAATAACAATGCCGATTGGAAGCCAATCAGAGAGACCCAACATGTTCCGAGATTCAGAAAATACTCTAAAAGTATTCAAAATTATTCAATCAGATACTCGAAAAATAATTGGAAAATCCCTGATTTTTTACAAATTTGAGTATCCAAATATCCGAATATTTTCGGAGTACTTTCCGAATATTTTTTTCCTAAGGTGCATGGTTCTTCGACTGCTGCGCTCAAACGCCATTGGAGGATTGTCAAAAGGAACTGGAATAGTTACTTATTTAGTTGGGTACTCAGCAACATCCTGCAGACAAAGCAGGTGCTGTTAGAGACGAGGCCCACAAACTCTTGGTAGAGAGAGAGTCTTTCTGTCAACTCCTGGCCAGTTATGACGTTCCGGATATGAGGAATCCGCTCCAGTCCTCTGCTTGGGAGAGTAAGATTGGGGATTCTTATCCTATGAAGGGTATCAAGGGCCCTAAAATTACTGCTAGGGACATTCCTTTGTTCTGATGGCGTGGTTGTCCCTGGACCTTGAATAAGAACAGAGATGTTTTCACTTCGGTGGAGCATTTCTGCGCCAATTTCCGTCACCTGTTGGTTCAAGCCAATTATGAGCTTGACCAGCATTGGGAAGAATGGTTTATGTTTGCGCTTCTGGACCAAGCAGATGATTGGTTCAACACAAATGTGGCGAACCATGGTTTGGGATGGGAACAGGCATGCGTTCTCTTTAAAGAACGTTATGAAAATCCCGACCATTATAACAAAGCGGTGAAGAAAATTGTCATTATGAAAATGAATGGGAGCGAATCCCTTACTCGTTTTGGTGAGCGCTTTTTGCACACTTTGAAAGAGTGCAAACTCACTGACAGTCCTCTGGCTGCTGGTGTTTTCCAGATAAATATGACCGCATATGTGGAGAATCAAGTGCTCAACACTTGGACCCAACGTAATGGCTCCAAGCCTATCTCTTCTGTGGAGGCCTTGCTCCAAATTGCTCCATTCATTGTCGACAAGAGAGTAACGGAGGGTGATAGTCACCATGGTGACTACAAACACAAGGCGGGTAAGCGTTACCACCAATCTGTGTCTCCCATTTTATGCAAGCGGCCCTTTAAGGATGAGAACGTAAAGAAGGAGAAGGTCGAAAACAGCCGACCAAATTTGCCACAGACTTGCCTGTATTGCAAGAAAGCCTGGTTCCAAGGCCACCATTGTGAGGCTTACCAGGAGGCGCACAAGATTAAGCACCAAGAGAAATGTCTCCATCATTTGCACCTGGACGAAAAGTCCGGAAAAGCCAAAGCTAGTGCTAACCAAGCACTACGTACTGTAAGCAGATGCAAGATGACCACCCTGCCAAGGAGGTTATCGATACCATCCTAACTGAAGAAGAAGAGCTCAGCCGAACTGCATAACGTAAGTCTCTTAAGCTATACAGCATCTGCAATGAACAAAATTCAAGTATGCTAAAGACACCTATCATGATTCAGAATGAACGAATCTTGGGTCTCGTGGACACTGGTGCAGAAATGTCCATCGTCAGCAAAAACTTGTGTTCGTAAATAAATGGCCAATTTTTAATGCCAAAGAATCTATCTTGTATGCTAGTAGAGGAGACACAGTGAAGCGCATTGAAACTACTGCTCCACTGGATATTATTTACAATGGTCGTAACATCCGTCATAGCTTTGAAGTTATGGAGTTAGCAGATGAATGTGAATTAATTCTGGGTATTGATTTATTGCCGCAACTTGGAATTGCTCTCACTGGCGTCGTGATTGATTGAGATACATCAGAAACCCATCAGGCCAAAGAGGAAATGGCAATCGTGCCAAAAGCCGAAACATATCAACCCAATGAATCACCAGCAGGTACAGAAACAGAACATACTGTATTCACTCCATGCGATCTGTTCAGTCATTTATTAAGGTCAATACTGCTATACCTAAGGGAAGTTTTTGTACTTTACCTGAATCTATTATTCATCTATCAATGCCCGAAGGAGTTACTGCATATCAAAGACAGTACCCTTTGCCATTTACCATGAGACTAGTCATTGATAAGGCTGTTCAAGGTTGGTTGGATGAGGGAATTATTGTCCGTACTGCTATGAATTCGTTTTGAACAGTCCATTGACTTTGGCTGACAAGAAGGATGCATATGGCAATAAAACAGGCAAACGACCTTGCCTGGATCCCCCTCATATCAACAAACATTTACCTGATGATCGCTACCCTTTATCATTGATCAAGGAAATTTTTTTTCAATCCTTAGGAGGAAACACTGTGTTCACTACATTGGATCTAAAAAGCGCATTTCATCGTTTTAAGATCCACGAAGCGGACCAGTATAAAACCATGTTCACTCATGATGGTGTTCAATATATGTTTCAAGGATGTCCCTTTGGTTTGAAGCCGATTTCATCCAAGTTTTAGAGAGTGATGTCTTTGATTTATCAACATCTGCCATTCGTGCAGACATTTGTGGATAATATCGTTATTTTCTCTCCATCGATTTCTGAGCATATCATGCATGTTCAAACAGCCATTCAGGCTCTGACCGACATGAATTTACTGCTCAATACTGCAAAATGCCATTTTGCGCAATCTTGCATCTTCATACTTGGTTTTTGCATTTCAGCTGAAGGCGTCGTACCTGATAGCTGCAAACTTACCAATGTAATGTCATGGCCAATTCCACGTACTGGTAAGGAGGTCCAGAAATTTATGGGTGTTATCAATTATTTCTGCGATTATATTCCTACTGTTGCTACCATCAGTGCTTCTATCGATGCACTTCGTTCGGCTGGTAGTTTAATGAACCTACACACTAAGCATTTCCAGATGCTTAAAGATATACTGGCTCAACAGCTTTTGCTGGAATATCCTGATCTCAACAAGCCATTCCTTGTCGTCACTGATGCATCCAACTATGGTACACCTTAGGAAAAAAATATTCGGAAAGTACTCCGAAAATATTCGGATATTTGGATACTCAAATTTGTAAAAAATCAGGGATTTTCCAATTATTTTTCGAGTATCTGATTGAATAATTTTGAATACTTTTAGAGTATTTTCTGAATCTCGGAACATGTTGGGTCTCTCTGATTGGCTTCCAATCGGCATTGTTATTGGTTGGAACCTCACTTCCATTTTTTTTTATTCAAATAGCAATAGCACGCACGAATGGTTTTTATAATTTGGTTTATTAAATAAATTAATAGGATTATTCAAGAGATTTCCTATTTTTCAAAGTCTTCTTGACTCTCTTCGTAGTTGCAGCTTTGGACAGACTACGGGAATTGCTAGCTTTCGCTGAGCAACTACGTTTCTTGCCTTCAGAAAGATGTTAGATGATTTGTCAAGGAAGTCAACTCTGGCAAGATGAACCTAATGTTTTTGCTACACTGTTTGGTTCGATGCTGCTACTATCATTACTCCTACCTGGCAAAGCTTTAGCACCGGCAAATTCGTTGTCCTCATTGCTGGACAGGTGAGTGTCAAAGCCCATTCGCACAGCTGTGCACAAAGGTGATGTGCTCACCTCGTTGGTGAGAGCGTGAACTTCAGCAGAAACGGCCACCTGCTCGTCCTGCGCCAAGACTTCTTTGTCGCAAATGCTGCATCATAAGAGAATGTGATTAGTTAGCTGTGAGATGTAAGTGAACCAGCTTCGACAGGCCTTCATCTATACAAGAACACACGGAGTAAAACGTATCTTCCCTCAGCTGAAGCATTGATTCTGTAGAATCCGTTGAAGTAGCTCTTCATTAGTTCATAAAACATCAAAGACATTTATCGCATTATAACATACCTGGCGTCACCTTCTTCAGGTTCCACGGCTTCTAATAACAAGATTTAATACCTGACACAGGTTAGCAACAGCCCATTTGCAAGCTTACCTTTCACTTTGCATTTTTGGAATGCGTGAACCATCAGAAGGCGCGCGCCCCAGTTGCCCACACAAGCTTTCAACGGGAAATCCACACCTACTCCTCCCTCCAACAACAGCACAGCTTCGTTCTGGATCTGGGAGGGAAGATCTGACCATGTTGCCATTGCGGGTAACAAATGCCTCACCGGAGGTCCCAAACCAGCCTCTTCATAAACACTTTTACGTTCTTTTTAAAGGTGGTCAGGAGGCAGTCTTCCCACCTTTCCTTGAGGACGTCGCACCCCAAGATCTTGAAGAGCTCCCAGCTCCACTTTCTGGGTGCACCAGAAGCATCTTGGAGATGCTGTACCGTGCGTCTGATCGGCATGTCCGCGAACGGACTCGACTCACCACCGACGTGCTGGTACAATGGGAGTACGTGCAAGATGTCGTTTCGCGACTCCACCTCCCTTTGGAGTCAGGTATTGAACTCGTCAAGTTTGGAGTTCATTGCTGCAACTGTGTCTTTCAACTCGTCGACTGCAGCGCACAAACTACAGTATCTATTTTCGCATCTGTTGAGGAAGACTCACTCTTCACCAGAGCTTTGAACTTAGAAACTATTCCAATGAAGGTGGTGAATAGCTGGGTCGCAGTATCTTGACTTTGTGACATTGAAAAACGAATAAAGAAGAGAGAAAGAGAAAAAGTAAACAACCAGGGCGCAAAAGTTTTTTTCAACGCAAAATCGATCTCAGCACCCTTTACCCCTTTTATTCATTTCACGTCATGTCAAAAAGAATTGAAATGAAATTACTGTATGCATCATCTGCCGCCGTTACATCAAAGGCTCTTCAGACCATTTGAACATCCACTATGATAATTGTATTCCAAAAAAAATCGACTTATTGCGTGCAACAATCCCAGCTGGAGAGCTCTTGGCCGTACCAGAACTAGGTGGCCGTTGTATGCGCCAAGTAATAAGCCCATCTCGGCGTTACTAAGCAGTGACACCAATCTAATAGACTTCTTTTTGTTAGCCTAGTGCAACTAATGGCAACGTTGAAAGTAACCTCCACAATGATGCTGTCAATCTTGCGCCCATTAACATAAGTATTGGCATTGTCGTCAATGATAACTTTAATATTCTTCGTGATAGAAACAACATCAAATGCTTAAACTATCTTTACATAGGAGACTGGTCCTGCATATCACATGGAAGCAATTGATCAAGAGGACTACATGGATTTGGACGAGGAGTTGGTCTATGATACGGTAGTGGAAGAGCATGAAGCATTTGGGATCGAGATGGTGCCAGAAGCAATGTAAATCTTATTTTTTCTCCGATAGAGTCAGTGCTAATGTGTTTATATAAAAGTAGAAATGCCAATGATGCTAAGGTATATGACATGCACAACGTGCTCATCCCTGAAGAAGACAATGTCAAAGCTAGCATTGATCTTTATACGCTGACTGTGGAGTTCGGAGCCTCCAGAGAATTTTTTGGACGGATGGTGAAAATCATCAACAATTATACGGATGGTCTGCTCTCACTGCTGTTAAGCTACCATTGTTCACGAAATGCTCTTCGGCGTTCATATCCTATCCAGCCGAAGATATATGACGTCTGCCGCAATGGCTGCAAGATGTATCAGGCTGGTGAGGACAGTCTTGCGTGTACGCACTGTCAGGAACCCCGGTTCAAAGCTGATTTGTGCACTCCAGCAATGACAATGCAGCAATTGTCCTTGAAAGAGCAGCTTGCACTTTTGATCAGTGATGATTAAACGCATAATTTGCTTTGGTACAGATCTAGCAGAGAGTCATCGCCATCCGTGATGAAAGATATTTTTGATGAAAATGTATACAAGGAGATGAAGAACTTGATGTTTGAAAACGAACTGGATCTGGCGCTTGGACTGTATACAGACGACTTTCAGCCGTTCAAGCGTGGACAGTATTCCATGACAATTGTGCACATAGTTTTACTCAATCTTCCTCCCAAGAAACGTACAGAAGACAAGTACATGCTTCAAGTCTGCGTTACATCTGGTCCTAATAAGCCTGCAGACATCTTTAGCTTTTTGGAACCATTTCTTACTGAAGTGCACGAACTTTCTGAGAGTGGCATGATTGTACGGATAGGAAGCGATACACTCAAAGTGAAAGGACATCTTATGTTTGTTGGTGGAGATATTCCTGCGGTTGCCAAGATGTGTGGGCATGCTGGTCATAACCATTATCATGGTTGCCGATTCTGCACTATCCGTGGGGTATATAAGAGAATCGCATGACATTTCCACCCGTTTTTAAAGTAAGGTCATAAATATAGATTCGCATGAATGGAGATATAACTGCTTGTTAGAATGGAAGAGATGAAGCTCAAGCTGATCACCAGCCCAAAGCAAGCATTCGTCTCTCACAAACATTTCAAATCTCCGATCAATGCCTTGGTCAACAGAAGGCAAGCCCATTTGTAACATTGTCATCATTCCATGGTGCAACTTTTTTTCTGGTTGACCCTATGCACCTGCTCGGTCCCGGGATTGGTAAGCAGCTCTGGCGACTTATCCTTGGTGACTATGGCGAATCCGCAAATCCCTTCTATCTGTTGCCCAAAAATCGCCAATTGATTGGAGCCAGAATTGCAGCCTCGAGAAGTCTGATACCATCTTCTTTTGCCGGTGACTGTGGCGATGTAGCAACTCAAAGTGGCTTCTACCGTGCAGTGGATTGGATTCACTTTGTGCGATTTTTCGTTCCAACTATTGTACTTGAATTCTACACAGACCCTGGTGTACGGAAAGCCATCATTGATCTGAGCGAGATCTACTGCTACGCGCTTAGTCGTGAACTCTCAGTAAACCAAATCAGGTCATTGAAAGTCACTGTCTTTTCATGGACTGCATAGCTGCATGAACAAGTGCGCTTAAAGAAAATTGCTGCTGCTGTGTTCACGGTAAATCAATATTACTTGAGTCACTTATACAAGATCATTGAAAGACTTGGACCTTTGCCTTTTATGGCGGCTTTCGCGATGGAACGAGCTATCGGTGAATTGAAACGAAGAATCCATTCCAAGAGACATACAGGAGTGAATGCTGGTAATGTATTTGTCGAGCTTTCTGCTGTCAGAGGAAGAAAAAGACTGGAGGATAATGATGACAACGACAACGACCTCAGTGATGTGCCCACTTCTAATACGAGAAAAAGGAATGTCATTGCCCTGTCTGATGTTGCCAATGGTCCGGAAATCTGGAGTCCGTTTGCCCAGCAGTCGATTGCCGAACTGCAGTGCAAGAGCCAGTTGCGTAACTTTTGGGCCTGGCAATGTCAATCTTACGATGGAATTCAAATCGATGAACATGAAATCGTGGAAACCGGAAGCTATCTGTTTAGCAACGGGAGGGTCTTTGGTGGAAACACCAGAGAATCCTTCGTCTATCTGCATGTTTGGGTCGACACTGACAGAAGTGCTCGGCACGGTTCCATCCGCCAAGCGCAGAGAAAATATTTTAGCGATCTCAAGCTATTTTTTTGCCATACCTTTCAGGGGCATGAAAAAATGCTTGCATTGGTCGAAGTCTGCAAGACGGTGAAAGTGGATGGTTGTTGCTGGCCATACAAGACTGAGTCTGGTGGCTCAAAGCTCGTGATCGTTGGCGTCGAGTGTGTTGTCGGGCCTGTAGGCCGAGCAAAGGGCTCAGGTACTTGGGAACATCTTTATTGGACCCAGAAAATGGAAGAAATTCCAATCGATTACAAGTTATCGTACATTCGTTAATCAACTTAATCAAGAAATCTTTTTGGAATACTTTTTAAATACTCGTGACTGTTATATTCAATTTTTTGAATTGTTTGTGAATATTCGAACCTGCAATATTCAAAAAATCGAATACTCGAATATTTTTGGAATACTTTTTTTCTAAGGTGATGCTTGGATGCCCAAGTTGACTGGGCCATAGGGGAACTCTGATTGGTGGATGCATCCGATGCATCTGTCATTGGCATGTCCTTGGATGTGTGCATCTCGGTCGAATTCTCGTTGGTGGGGTTCATGTTGGTAGTATTCACCGTAAAAAATGTGATATAGATGGATAGAGACGTTGAGTACGGTGAGACTGTTGTTTATTCTCGAAAGAGATGATCCCTTTAGTATCTGGTATTCAAAGATAATAACTGGTATCAGAATTTAAATGTACAAGTAGTGTGTAACTACTCTAGTGTCTCTTATCTGCTTAAACCGTGGTAATTCTTATGTAGTGGCATATGAACCCTATCTATGCGGCAGATACTACTTCATTATATCACTTAGTCATCTACTATATGATTAATTTATATTACCCAATCTATAAGAGAAAATAATTATCAGCGATTCCATAATCAATCAGATCATATTATTATATCATGTCAAATACAGTATGTCTGATCTACTGTATACTGTACAGTATATCTGATCATTTCTCAGTTTTTCTTACAGTATGTGAATAAATCTCACATTCAAATTCATATTGTGATATATCCACTACTTGTCATATTATTCATCCCAAACTGGTTGTTATGCACTGATTACGGGAGGATCAGTGCAAGCTGGACAAGAGGGTGGTGTTAAGTGCTTTCGCAAGACAAGGACAAGACAAGACAAGAAAAGGAATACAGTAAAACAGGAACAAGAAACAAGAACGAAATCGGAACAAGAATAGAAACAGGAAAAGAACCAAGACAAGGACAAGACAAGATGGAGAACAAGATAGTATGAGAGAATACACACAACACACACAATTCTTGACTGAGGTTTATTTCATGAGAAGGGATCGGATATTTATACTAAAGGATCGGATACAGAACAGACAACGATAATAAAATAGTTAAATGAAATGCAGAGCATAACATGAGGTAAAGCATAGATCAGCAAAAGGAGAGGACAACAGTAAGAGAGGAATATAGAGACCAAGTAAGGGGTATGCGCATGGACCAGCACGGCAACAGTGGAGAGCGTGCTTGGGCCAATAATACACATGGTCGTGCATTATGGCCAAGACAACGTGTACGCGGGAATGGTCATGACACTGGTGTTGCCAAACAGAAACGATCAGGATCTAGACATATTTTCGTTCTGAGTGAGCTTTTTCCATTAAAACACTGACTGAGTCTCTTCATTCATAACTTGGATCTACAGTATTGCCAAGATCAATTCATATGGGTAAAGCTGTCACATCACAGCATGTGGATCCTTTCTAATACACCTTATTGTTGTATAAATACACTAGGCTCCAAAATTACTCAGTTACAGTAGCTGGTGGAATCATTGTTAAGCTGACCTTAATTATATTTGCTTGATTTAGCAGAGTGTCGGCCTCATTCTGCATCATACTTTGGCATTGATAAATGTAGGCTACCATGTCTTCATATCATGTTTCAAGGATAATAAAGATGATATCCTTATCCTTATCAGTAGATTCAGACTATTGGTCAGCTGCTTCCTCCTTCAAATCTGCAAACTATCAGCTAGAGGCGACTGATGGAATGTGGGAAGGATTGAAGGCAGGGACTGGGCGAGTGGCAGTATTCAGGGAAGACTCTGAGGGAGGAACAATGGGCAACATAGTCAGTGAGCCAGCTTCTCCACCAATGTAAAATCTGTTTTTAGGATCGGGGATTAAATTACAAAGTAGGTCCAGCATAGCTTCACTTAAGGCGAACTATAAGGGCCTGATGTTTTTCTTAGAAAAAAGAACTGATTTTATTTCTTCATAATTTTTGAGGATATTTATATTAGTCTATGTGTTCGTTGTTCTTAGTGCGATCGGTGTTAAGCCAAAGTAACTATTAATGGTTCGTTGTCTGAACTGTTGAGTGGCTTGGCTGAGGCATTACATTCATGTGCATTTCGTGTGCATGTAGTGTTGGCCCAAAGAATAGTCCACCCCAAGAAACGTTTATCAAAGACAGGAAACAAGTCCTACGAACTGTCAATAGGTTCGCCATCTGTATCACTAGCAAATGCGTCGCACGACTGAACAGTTTCTCCACTTTTCCTCACGATGCCAAGTCAGCGGTAGCTATATGCCTAATGATTGAATTCGGAAAACCAATCGCGACTTTCGATCCATCTCGCATAATGGAAATCAGACAACCCTAGGCTGAAGCTCACGAAGCACTTGAAACCCGGCCCAATCTGCAAAGATTGCAGCCTGAAGGGCACCAATTGGTTGATGAGACAACTCAAATTTGCACAGCTTGGAAAAAACTGTCACACTGTACAGCTTATTCGAAGAGGAGTCTACAGCAGCAGGCGAGTCGAAATGAGATAACCCAGTGCAGACTCAGTTATTAACCAGCCTGTATGCAAAAAAGCCATGACTTGTTGTTGGCCGGGTAATGTCACGACAAACTAACCCGACTGAGGGCAGAGCAGAGAAACTCATCAATTTAGGAGGTGAGCAGAAACTATCCAATTAAGATTAGGAACTGAGCAAAGCACATTAAATAAGGAATCAAAAAGGGGCCAACAATCGGAGAATCGATAAGCAGGCTCCAAAGTTTGTTAGTAGATGATAACAGATATTGTTATTAATGGCACAGAAAGTGAACGACAGAAGGTTTATACAAATATCATCGCAGGATATTAGGAACTTCGCTGTGACCGGTTTACGTCGTCCACTTTTTCTAGATCCGCTCCCCCAAAAAAAAGGGAATCCGGAACTGTGGCAACGACGATCTTCCCTTAAGCAACTTGATCAAATGGGTGCGATCAGTAAGTGCTGAGCAACAATTCTACTGCCATTGAAGAACATATGACTAATCTTTTGTATTCTTCGAATAGAGGGTAAAAAGACGGCTCGAGAAGCAAAGCGATTGAATGCAAGCAGTAAGAGATCAAGTTTGTGATCCCGAGGATGCTCTCGACTTACTCTTGTGGATGTAGAAATAAAAAAGGATCCCGGCGTACCTAATCTGTCGCATTTCAAGCAAAAACAGTCGAACAAAGACGAGGAGCGCAAAAAAAGAGTATGTCCGGTAAGAACTAGTCAGTGTTTGTGATCATCGCTGACAATATCAACAAATAGATTGCCGAAGCCAAGGAACGTCATGCACAGGCTCGTCAGAATGCGCAAAAGAAGAAGCCAACCATTCCTAGTTCTTTATATGAAATGGTCCACCAGGCCGAACAGCGAAGCCGTGCTTTTGATGAGCAGGCCCCTGTTGTTGAGGAAGACAAAATCCAGCAAGATGCCGGCGCCACTGGTCAAAAAGATAACTCCAAGAAGGCTTATTACCGAGAGTTCCGCAAAGTATTGGAAAATGCTGATGTTGTATTGGAAGTTCTCGATGCGCGTGATCCCTTGGGCACCCGAACTCGTCATGTGGAACGGATGATTCTGGATAGCGGTTTGAACAAGAAAGTCATTTTAGTCCTTAACAAAATCGGTAGGAAGCAAATACTAACATCGAATGTCAGCAAAAGAAAAATAACTCATCAGCCTATGCTGTATAGACCTTGTACCGAGGGAAAATGTCGAGCAATGGTTGAAATACTTACGTAACGAATATCCCGCGATTGCCTTCAAGGCTTCCACTCAAAGTCAACGACGAAACCTGAGTCAATCAAACGTGGCGACCGATGTGGCTACTGAAGATATGTTGAATTCGGCTGAATGCTTGGGTGCGGATACCCTCGTGAAATTGTTAAAGAACTATTGCCGTAATGTGAACATCAAAACATCGATCACTGTGGGCATCATCGGTTACCCCAATGTCGGGAAATCATCAGTGATCAATTCTCTCAAACGATCCAAAGTATGCGGCGTAGGTTCTACACCCGGTTTCACCAAAGTCGCTCAACAAATTACATTGGACAAGAACATCAAATTACTGGACTGCCCCGGTATCGTATTTGCCCAGCAAGGTCAAGATGGTCAGACAGATGCGGAAATTGCATTACGAAATTGTGTCAAGGTGGAATTACTGGAAGACCCCATCACACCAGGTACAAGGCTAATTAATGCACCAAAAAAAAAGGCAACAGACAATCAAACGACTCATTCGACACAGGATACTAACGCATGATATGTGATAGTGGAGGTGATTGTTTCGCGATGTTCTGTAGAGCAACTCATGGTGATGTACAACGTCGGCTACTTCAACAATGCCCACGAATTTTTGGTTTTACTTGCAATGCAACGCGGTAAACTGAAGAAAGGCGGCGTTCCCGATATCCAACTTGTTGCCCGACACGTCCTTCAAGATTGGAATGGAGGCAAGATTCCCTTTTACACTATTCCGCCCTCATCCAAAAAATCACACATCGCTTCCTCGATTGTGGATTCTTGGGGTCAACAGCTGGATATCGACCTTGTCAATGCTGATCAATCCGTACTCAGTGGTCTTAAAGCCAGCTCAGATTTTGGCTCGAGTGCCGTAGTTATGGTGAGTAAATGACAGGTTTTATTTACGTATGCGTACATGACAATGCTATTAACCACATATACATTTTTTTGTTCAGCATTCCTCGGATGCAACGATGGATATGGACATGGAAATGGATATGAATATGATGGAGGAGTAAGTTTTGAAGGAGAAAGAAATTTCTAATACATATACTAATGTTGGTATGAATAATAGTGGTGAAGGAAGAATAGAAGATTCTGCCGATGCTATTCGATCGCAGCCTATTATCCAAGTGGACCGTATGCGGCTGAAGAAATACAAGACCAACCGACCGCAACACATTATTTCCGAAGCGGAAGGGCAGCTTAATCCCCAAGTAAACCAGCAGTTAAAAAAGCAACAAAAGGCGCAAGCAAAGAAGCTTCGCAGACAACAGGGCAGCGGTCAACCTATTGAAGAAGACGATGATATGGTCGAGGAGGACGATGTGGTTGCTGCGAATCAGTTTGGTAGCTTCGGTGCACCAATCCCAGACGAGGACGAAGATTTGTAAACTCAGATTGGCTGGATTTCACTTCATCTGGGTTCATGCAAATTTTCTGATTGTCGCTCACACCATTTTTTTTAAAGAAAAAAGGCAATTTCTCTCAATGTGTCAATCTTTATTGTTTCTCCATTTCTCTTTTTATTTCTCTTCACTATCACAATAATACATCATGTTTTCCCGTGTCATCTCATCCGTACGTGACCATTTTATGAAACCGATCAGAGATCCTGCAGACATGAATGATGATACTCGACGCCGCTCATCAGTAGATGAAGGCGATTCTTTGTCAAGATTACACACTACACAGTCTATGCCAGCGGAACGAAGGACTTCTGTCGTCGAAGCTATTCCAATGAGCAACAATGACGGCTCGTCCGTACGACGAAGAGCTACGATCTTTGGCATCTCGAGAAATTCGGCGGATGACTATATTCAAAAAGATCTCATTTCGAGTTCTTGGAGTTAATTCCTTGTACTATCGCTTATTTTGTCAACCTCACTTTCTCATACCTTTGTCTCAATGGCAGTCTTCATTGTTTCATATAATTTATCTGTTTCGTATTTGTTTCCTCCGTTCCTTTGTACAAAAAATAAACTGGGAATATAATCTAACAAGCCGTACACCCACTGTGCAATGGATGCCGCCTGCCACCGGAAGCCGCCCTCTTACATTGAGCGACTTTCGTCAGACAAAAAGCCTAACGCATACACGGCATAACCTGAGCGAGAATCTTGACGGACTTTGGTATATTAATGACAACCTTATGGCAATACCATGCAACGTGATTTGTTTCTGAACACGCGCAAAGCAGCACTGATTGACCCCCTCAGTTCCATCCCGCCCAGGCTATGATAGATCTAGAAAGATGTGTGGGTATGTTGGGTATATAAAAAATTGAGTTAGTAAGCTCTTTGATTGATTCAAATTTCGTCAAGATATTTTACCTTTGTTATTTGAGTTTTCAATAGCCATTTGATCGCTTGACATGACTTGGATTATATGACATTGAAAAATTTTGAGTCAGTATACGTTCATTACATCATAGCAAAGGAAAAGAAACTGGACTTGCCTTTGAAGCAAATGGTGTACCGAAAAAAAAACGATGAATACGGATCACAGGTAAGCTTCTTCTTCGATGCGGACGATAGAATTGCTTCCAGGGACGGTTAAGCGATAGATCGGTGGTGTCAGCTTGAGCAGGCAAAAAATATTGACGTGGCCAGAAGTGACGGTAATTTCGAGTTGGATTCCAGATATCGAGAGTCCCCCGAATAAAAAGAAAGAAAAACAAATAAAGTACATGATGATAAAAAAAACAATGGTCGCGTCAGTAAAAACCTCCTAAAAATCCCTGTGAGAAAAAAAGAGGAAAAGACTGCGAAAAGAATATGTACATGAAATATAAAATACAAAATACAAAATACAATAATCGGGAAGACATCTCGAATACCATATGATGAGAAGCAATCAAAGGAGAGGAACATGAAGAGGACACGTAAGCGTTTTTCTGATTAAAAAGAGAGCCACACCACCAACAATGGCCTTTGACGCCATCCGGTTTCGCCAGATGGATGGATGGATGGTGAGAGAAAGTCAACTTGTAGTATCCAGAACTTGTCAGGCGAAAAGAAAACGGAGAACACCGAAGCTCAAAGAAGGATGGAAAAAAAGAGAGGTAAGTCTGTTTTGCCGGAGCAAAATCGATGGTAGACCACTCGACGCTTACTTTTGAGGATGGTAGTCGATTTAATCAAGTTAGATACACGGGATAAGAATGGTCTGGATGATGGATGCGGATGGGATTTTGATACAATGATAGTGAGGGTTTATCAAGCAAGAAAGAGAGAGAGAAAATCAAAAGAAAAAAAGATAAAACTGAAGACAAAAATATATGATTTTCCATGGATGAAACAATAGTCACCCCACTGATGCATGAATTCATAGATCGAAGCATATCTGCTCCATGTATCACTCGATCATCGAAAACTGAAGAGAATGAAAGGGCATAAAAAGTATAATTGACAGAAAAACCAAACTAAATGATGCTACAGAACACCCAGATCGACATCGACAACAGCCTTTCTTCAAAAAGGAGCTCTACCCACATTTTATTTGGACAACGACGATGCTCTGTTTGACCACAACTGGCGCAAACCGCATCTTGCTGCTGATTTTTTCGCCTATTACCGTGGAAGTGGGTAGCGAGGCATGGTTGAAAGATAAAAATAAAAAAAGGTTTAACAGGTCCTGATATCTTGGTGTAAATCATGTGATTATTGTAGTGCTCTCAGTTTTACTTCTCTTGGTGTAAATTTAGACGAAAGTGTAATGAATGGCAGACGGGCGCTTACTGCTTCAGTATTCATGGAAGTGTTTACCACTTGATGGGATCGCTACTTCCTGCTAATGGCCAACGACCTGCATTTGCACAAATATACGTCCATGATACTGATATATAGACTAGTAGCGCCTGTTGATCTTAAAGATCACAAAGTTATGCTCTTTCGGTCTGTACTTTGTTGATAATCTGAGGCTAGTGGGAATAGTAGCTGATTAAAGATGCGTTTGGAATGGGATGCTCCATTTGCAATATTCAGACTCCGCACTCGAATTTGTGTATCCAAAGGTCTCGCTTGATGGTACTCTAATCTTTTGTCAATAAGCGGTTGATTTTTCGGTAAGATTTAGTTGATGTGCGCATAAATCTTTGCGTATTCAATGGACAATAGAGTAGTACAGTCTCTTTTTCTTTTTTCCCGGGGGTCTTGCCCCCCTGACCTACCGCCACATAGCGATCATTTTCTTCATCCACGACAGAGGAACAACAATATGTACACAAAGTTAGGAACCGAAATAGTCAGACATCGTATAATATTAAATGGAGAGACAAAAATGGATAACAGAAAAAATCGTACTTGGTAAAACATAGCATAAGGATAAAATCAAAAGGAACATAAGGACAAAAAGCATACAGTAAAACATAAAGGTGAAGAATAACTTGAAAAATCATAGCAAAGGATGAAAGCAAAGGAGCATAAGACAAAATACATACAGTAAAATATAAAGGAATAATAAAAAGAACAACATAAGGGTAAAGACGCCACCAGGACCATCAACAAAGAACAATCGGGCTGATTCGTTGCTTCCATGCGTGACACTCTGGAGAATTGCGTGGTATACGGCATGTTGATAACGGTTTAGGTACTCGTGTGTTTGGGGAACATTGGCAGCGTCTACGATGAGATCGAATTGTTCTCTTACCAGTCTGGGTTGACGGCGAAGTGTGCTTCTGCCAATTTCTTGGCGATCAGGAAGAACAAAGCGATCGTAATTCAGCAGTGAACTCGATTGGCGGTTCAGATGCTCTTCAATGTCCAGCAAAGCGCGATCGTACACGATTTGGGGCGGCTCAATTTGATGATCATTGTCTTGACTTTGATTGCTCCAAAAATGGAAATAGTCTTCTGCCAAATGCTCGCGGAACTGCATCCAAAGCGCAAACGGTTCAGGAGCCTGAAATTTTCTGTCATTGCCGGCATGATACATTGCTGCTGCAGCATGATCGTGGTCCTTGTAAACATACTTGTACAGGTATTTGACGCTTTCCAGAGAAGTACAGATTTCGACGTTAATGTGAGCGTTATATCTTGCACAGAGGTATCGATTGTGGGGAACAACCCATCTATTGTCCAACTGGACATGGTTCTTGACCACAAAATCACCATTGTTGCGACGACGGTATAACGGGTAACCCCTGTGATCTTCGATAGTAGCTTCATTGAAGGACGCGGGTAACGCTTTGTACATGAGCCGTTTTCCATGCAGGGAGACCTCGGATGCGTTGTTCCACACGGACCGTGCATAATACATCTGCTGACAGTGTCGTAGAGATCAGGAAATCTCTCTCTGTCCGGAAGTTCGGCACACACGATACGATCATAGTCATCAAGTGTTCTCGGCTTATCCTCCGTAGTAACACCAAAAGCAAATGAAGATGCGGTAAGCCTCGCTTCTGAAACTCCGCCGTGTGTACATGGGTAACGACTTTTCCCAAAACATGGTTCTTCTTTAGATCTTCCATCAGAGCTTTACGCTTCATGTTAAAAATTCGAGCGCAAAGTCGCGCCGATCAACAGCTGTCTGGTTTCGTTTCAACCAATCATATATATTTGTTTTTCAAAAATTACTCAATCAAGCCGACAAATGTAGCAAAAACCCAATGTGACTGCCTTGTGACTGAAAATTAGCGCGCATAACTCCCCAAGCATTTTATAAGGTTGAGACAGATTATGCCGCGCTTGTCACCAGAAAAAGCCACGACGTGTAACCATGATTGGTGTCATTTTTGGATCATGGACATTTTTATTGGAATTCAAATTCCGCTTGCCTAGCTTCTCACATGAACAGCACGGAAAGCATCAGTGTTGAACGGTTTCCCCGATAGAATCGGCGTGGCTTCACAATGCAATGCCGGGTTCAAAAAAGCATTATAAATGGTGCATTTGTTCGGTCAGATTTTACGCAGTGTATAGCTTGCTTAAATATAGTTGATCGTAGTCTTTAGCTGAGAATCCCAGGAATAACAAGGAATATAAAAACAGAAAAACGGTCATTCTATATCTTTTTTGTCAACTGTGCAGAGTAACTATCGTTTGTCAGGCTCTTCCTATTATTCGGAGGATCTGGTGTGGCGCTGTAAAACATATCAGGACAGATACAGATATGAACTTGCAATGAGGATTCTCTGAAGCTCCAAAGATGCCAGTTCTCTCCGATTTCATGAGATGAAGAGCGAGATAGGTATAGAGGAGGTCTTTACCTTCACAGTTAAGTGGTAATTGTACAAATAAATGCTCATATTCTCTCGGTTATTGGAAAGGCATACGCACCAACAGTTTCGTTGACTGATTGCCCGAGAAATAATTTCCGGTTGAGGTCATTATGAAGGTCACGGGTGCTATCAGCGAATGAAATCAAAGACACGAGGTTAAAAAGAATGGAATATAGTGCATATCCTTAGATGAGTGGGAAGGATGAGAACTACAATAGGAAAGGGTAGCATCCAGAATTCCACGCCTAGTCCATGGACTAGAAGCGGGCAGAAACACTGAAAAAACTGTTTTATTTATAATCATCAACGGACAAAAACAAACAATTAAGCAGATCCTACCTGGGAGTAATGCATCGAATAAAAACGCGTGGCAAAAAAGCTCTGATGGCGCAGGGTCTGTGTTTGCCATCTGGCTAGAAAAGGGGGACATGGGTGAAGTGACTTTGCAAAAGAAATTGCTATAGCATTTTTTTCAACCCCGCTTTTTCATATGCGTGATTTCGTCTTCTGTTCCTGTCTGCCTGTATGAGTTCCCCTTTACATTTTACCGAAAACGAACGACGTCGTTATGAAGCCATCGTAGAGAAAGGACGGTGGACGGTGGATAACTCAGAAAGCCGTATTGCTTCACGACTTATTCCCGAGGTAAAGTAACTTGATCTGTCACAGATGCCATCGAAATTTCCCATTCATACATTGGAGTAACAAAACTTGCCGGATCTAGTCTCCTCGAAAAAGCATTCTAAAGGGATGGCAAACCCCAGAGACTCATCGGACTTCCATTTATGATCGACAGTAACTACTCATGTCACATCGACCATTCAGCACCGTAATCTGACACACCACTTTACTATAGAAAACGACGCCGGGAACTGATTGAGCGACGACGCGTCAGTTTTGCGCCGGATGCTCGCGTACGGTATGTCCCGTCAGTCTAGCTTTTCCATACCCCTTTGTCACTGTGATTTAATGCATATACCTTGCAGATTATTTGGACGCAATGACTCGTTGCTGACCAGTCCTCAGAAAAGAACCAACATGACCGACGATCGCCCCGACTCGAGCGTGTTTGACGACCCTTCTGAACAAAATGTATCGACCCACGACAAGTAAGGGACTAATATTTTTTAAGGTCGCATCCATGCTCACTTTACTGATCAAGAGATATGGCAGTCCTTTCCTTGCTCGTCTGACAGGGTCACCCATTGACCGAAAGCGACGGTGAGCATCGCATACGGTACAATCGTACAGTCATATTATCCATATCTCATGCATTGCGTTTCGCAGACGATCTGTTTTATTAGGAAGTCCAACGCCCGATGTGCGAAGCCCGCAGCATCATTTCACACGTATCAGAGAGGATCCGTTCAATGCATTTGACTTCCATTACCGATCCAATTCCAACGACGCGATAGAGTTTCCAAATAACCCGACGGGAAACTCGCCACAATCTCGTAAATCATATTATCCAAACGAACATGATGCTGTCATGAATTTCCTCAACCGACTGGATCGAACAGATTCAAGAACCAGTCCAGTCGTTGACAAACAGCTACACGGACGTGTTGATGCCGTAGACCTTCATCTGTCGCCACAGCCCCAGAATATGCAGACACAGCATACAGCTAATGTCACAGGAGCGGGTTCGCATGACGGCGACACAATGCAACTAACACAAATGTTACAACAAGAGGAAGATGGTGGAGACACGATGCAGTTAACGCAGATAATACAAAATCACGACAGTATTGAAGCGCCAATGGAATTCTCGCAAGCACTACGAGAAGAAAATCACGATGATGAAGAACCGATGCAGTTAACACAAGTGATCGTATCACCAGACATTCGGGTCGCAAATAACGTCTCTTTGAACCGCACCCCACGGCGTAGATTATCCTCGCTTTCATTTGGTAGAGACTCAACCGCTGATCACAGTATTGGTTCTGATTACGGCGATCGAATGGTATCAATGCATGGCAATGAGAATGGTATATCATTTTTCTGCTTGTTTATCTGCTGGACCTGTGATTAACTTGACCGGCCGTTAGTCAATATACTGGAAGAAGAATATCCGCATCTCAGCAACTCTTTCCTCGATGATGTACGGATTATAACGCTTATCAACTGACCCAAAAAGGAAGGACGATTCACATTTCTCTTTGCTCGGATAGAACACTATCACACAAAATATCTCTCTCTCTGACTTTCTACAGTACGTTGGCATCACTTTCAAAGAAAACATCACCGTTAAAAATCGTCGGCGTACGTCAGGTTTCAATCAAAGCCGAGGTGAGTTAAACCACTATGCTTTTTATGAGTACCAAAAGTAAAGCTGATTGATCTTCACAAGGAGCATCGACCATGCTTGAACAAGCCACTACAGCAGCCTGTATCATGCCCGAATTAGACATGTATAAGACGGTACGTTTTCGCCACAGATAGATAGTGGATCTTTGAATTTCCGCTCATACAATGATGTTGTTAGCGTTGCGAAGAGTTGGTGGAGCTCATAGATGCGGATCACAAGGCGTTAAAAGCCATCGACAAAGAAGTTAGCGAGAAAAACCCTCAGTTTTTCGCTGAATATCTGGAAGCTAATGTGCAATTACGAAGCCAGCTAGAGGTACCCCCTGGACCAGTTTCTCGGCGTATACCTTGTTAAAACAGGCACATTAGGAACGTTTTAGACTGATACGGAAGTATGCTCAAGCTGGTACACGACGTCTTTGGTATGAATACAGGTCAAGTTTTACCGAGGAACTGAATGACCTATTGAAAGAAAAGATTCAAAAGTTTGACGAGGTATAGAATTATGCGCAAACGTGCTTTATCAACAATATGTCGCTCAAACAAAATGCATATAGGATAAGCAGTTCTTACGGATGATGGAAAACGAACTACGGAGGCAACTCCCTTATCTGTCGGCCTACAAAGATGGACTGAAAAAGTCATTGGAGGAAGCACGTAAAAGGTATAGTATCAGAACAGAAAAATGCTTAACCTTACGGCGACCAAACAAGCTCATGCATCAATTATATAACAGAGAAGAAGAATATCATCAAATTGACCAGGAACAGCTAGCAAGTTTGGAAGCCGAAATTGAAGAACAGAAGTAAATCGATGACCACCATTGTCAAAGATTCCATTTTAAAATTCAAGTATCCTCTACATCTAGGATCATACTGGAAGGTTTTAAAGAAGACACCAAAAGTTTGGAGCAAGAAGAGAATGAACTCAGTCAAAGAAAGACTGAAATGGAGCATCTTAAGGATGAGGCTGCAGCCGTAAGTTGGTTTAGATCCAAGAAACCAAAAGTCTCGGGAATATAAACTTATTTGTACATGTTTAGGCCATTGATCGTGCCAACAAGACGATCGCCGAAAATCAATACGCAACGATTGACGACTTGGTTAACGCGAAACGTAAGTCGCAAATCTAATCATGCTAGCGACTGACGTCTCAAACATTGTCGTTCATTTTCTTAGAGCAATTTGCAGCTTGCTGTGCTCTTGGACAGTGGCGTCTGCTACAAAATGACGAAACCATGACGAATGTTATGATAGATAATGATTTGCAAGTGACAATCGCTTCCCTCAAGTTAAAGCAACAAGAAGAAGGCGCCGTCAATATACGAGTTGTTGAAACTGAAGATGAAGGTGTCGGGTTACTTGCAGAGCTGGCTCATGGCCTAAATACCTTAGTGTCCGACGCTATTCCTCAGTCTGAGGTAACTCCCGGTGATAAAGGAGCGCATGGGTTGACGATCAGTGCTTACATAATGATATAGATGTTGCAGAAGATGGCTATCTATTGGAACCGTGTAAAGATGATTCATCGAGAAATTCTGAGGGCTCAACGACGGTTTTGGGTTGAACTGACGAAGCTCACCGAAAACGAGGATACAGATCCGGGAGATCATGGTGTTCAATGTGATATCACGCTATTGAGCTACCTGAACAGCACCAAGTTTTCCTTTTCATTACAAATTCGTCCAAAAGATGTCATGGCGTTCCCGAAATTGATTACAGATGGATTAAGAGTGCGATTGGATTACGGACATATCAAGTAAGTGCAGTTCTTCGTAAGTAGACCCTTTTTTGCATTGGATGCCTGACCTCTATATAGGGAAGAAGAATTGGAAGCCTTGATTGCAATGGAACTGAGAGAGAATGGTATAATTGATTTTGTCGATAGTCTTCGAAACGTAATTGAGAAAATACAGTAAATAAGTTTTGTGAATATGGCATCTCAACACAAGAAATGACAGATTGTATTGAAAATAAGGTGATGGACATGATTGAAATGAATGGCTATAGACAGACAGAGTGAGGAATATATTTGTGGAGAGATATGTAATGAGACAAGGCTGGAAATGGAACTGAACGGAACGGACCAAAGGAAATTGAACAATATACGGAAAGGGTTACAGACGGAACTGAGTTGATCAATGATGATCGTCAAGAATCAGGAACAGAAGTATGCAAGGGTGTATTGTACACACAGGTCTAGACAAGATGCGCTTAGGTGCTTACCGCATAAACGGACAAGACAAGACAGCACAAGACAAGGAACAAGGAACAGGAAGTGGACTGGGGACAAGATAATCTGATACGGATTTATTGTAGAGATGGTGGGATATTTATACCAGGATAAAATGTAATAACTATGGAATACCGGAAATATGCAAAGAGAATAGCTGTTACTTGGCTAACAATTCATGACAGAATATGCATACAAGCAATGATGCGAAAGGGTAAAAAACATAGCATATTATACATCAATGCAATGACGGCTCAAACCACATGTCGTATTTGCACATATCATTATATCATTCCCACCTCTCATCCGTATGATACCACTCCATTACATCACTTAGTCATCCATGATTAATCCAAATCTCCCGATCTACAAGAGAAAACAATTACCAATAATTTCATAATCACCATACCAATCGGGCACGTCATTATGTCACGTCAAACACGTCTGATCTACATATCCTATCATTCCCCATTTTCTCTTATGTGAATCAACCTCATATCAAAACCCATACCGCAAATATAGCCTATTATTGGCTTATCCGCCATCTATTCTTTCCATTCATCTTTACTAGGAAAAATAACCATTATCGATCATTATCTAAGCAGTATGGAAACCAATCCTTGATTAAGCAACATGGAAAACACACTTTAGTCTGTCACAGATCATACCACATCTAAAAATCCCCAGCTAGTATAAAAGACATACCTTGTATCAAATCCCCACTCATTAGAATTATTCTTCTTCCTACTTTTACGCACCACTCTCTCGAGAATAAAAGGAGTCTCACAGGGTTTATTTTTGTTACTACTAATCCCTTGCTTTCTAGACTCGAAACAGCACACCACAGAAAGTCCAACGTTCGGGGCAGCTTGTTCAGTGCCATTCATCTCAAAAATGGCAAATGGTTTTAGGTCAAGGGTACCAACGATATAAAGGGTTACTCTGCTCAATAAGCTCACTGCCTGACTGTTGGCAAGCGTCGATGACTCTTCGTCAAAGTTACTTCTCGGTGGGTCGACATTGATGGGATTTATGGCAATGTTACCAAACTGAAGCGTTGTCCTTTCTTCAACACGGGGACACGAATGGTTCGGAAGAGGGTCGCGCCAGGATTGTTGCGTCGATCATTGTCCGCCAAACTAAACACCGTGCATGGTTGGCAAACATGTGCACGAGTGATACGTCTGGTGGAGCGGCAAAGGGCGTATGAGGATGATGTGGCAAGAGAAAGCCTCACCGCAAAGTGAATCAGCAGTCGAGCCAACGTATGGCTTCACTTTGCGTCGAGGCGCATGCTCGACGTAATCAACACATTGCAACTTGTGTGCCGATCAGAAGTTTCACGCCATCAGCATGTTGAAGGCTGATGGCCAAACGTCATACTTCGTCAGAATCGGTGGTCAGAGTGAGGTCTCTAGAACCGTGTCTTTGAGGTGGCCACATGTTTCGCGGTGGCTATCCACATGTTCGATGGATGTACTGATTCCCCTCTTGTTCAGCCAAACCAGAATAAGCCGCCCAAATCAGAATCATACTACAGGCTTTCTAAACTTCCACAGTATTAACCACGATGGCTTGCCCGCTGGGGATGTTGTGGGTGATGGCGCCAGAGAAGAGAATCGCCGCCAATTACCGCAGAATGGAATTCTCACATTTGGTTCAATCGTTTGCATATTGCTGATGAAAACTCCGCATACAGTGGTGGCAAAAATGACTGGCACAGCAAACGGTTCAGGAGTGGACGAAAGAAAAGAAAGGGGTGGTGGTTCTCAAGACAATGAATTTTTTGCGGGAGTGGGATTTCCCCACAAAGCACCATCGTTTCAGTTCGCAGAACAGTTGCCAATTTGGACAATGTATTGGGAGTGTGACGATTTTTCATTTTCAGCCTCTCAAATCTGGGCGGTAGGGGTGTGTCCAATTTATTTTCTCTTAGTTGCCTGAATTAAGTCGAATAGACAATCGTTACTCAGCATGTTTTCGACAGCACAGGCATTGACGACGGGACGATTGGCTGTGAATGCTGTACGAGGTACAAAATACAATGCAGTGCTCATATAAAAATAATATTTATCAGTAATCGTTGACTTACCCTGATTCGTTTCGCAGTGCCTCGCATGGCGGCAGCTTTCTTGCATGCTAATTCGGTCGTCCGTAGTGAAGCCACATTCCAAGCGGATGCTGCTGAATTGACAGATAAACAAAAAGACGCTGCATTGGCTGCCTTTGGAGCTCGCTTGGGCCTTCAGAATCTCGATTCACATGTATTGGAAAAAGCGGTGACCCATGCTTCTGCCAGTCAGGAAAACAACGCCGTCTTCACCGCTCTCGGTAAGTGATCTGCGGATTAATTCCTTCGTTTTGGAGCATGCGGTGATTAACTAATAGGGCTATATTAGGCAAACGTGTTTCTTCCTTGTATACTCTTGAGTATTTGCACTGCAGATATCCCTGGATCCCTACCAAGACTCTTGACAACGTGGTAGGCGCCTATGTCGGCAACAAATTCTTTTCCCGTTTGGGTAAGCATATGGGATTGCAGCATGTTATGCGTTGGCAACCGACACAGGTATGTGAAGGGGGCGGATCATGGTGTAAATGGATGTTGATGGGTACTAATAAAGTGTATCCAGGGAGTTGAGGGAATCGAGGATAAACCGTTGGTTCATGAAGTGGCTCTCAGTGACTGCATGAACGCCTTGATTGGTGTCATATACGAAAAACAGGGCGAAGATGCAGCAAAAAAATTCATCCACGCACATATCTTATCCGCCGATACAATCGTGAAAGATATCGTACGAGAAACATGGAAGAACAACCCCAAACGCCATTTATCCGCACTGTTACGCAAGGTTCATAAAGAATCGCCTATTTCTCGTTTGGTCTCGGAAACAGGTCGCCATTCCAGTGCACCAGTATATGTTGTTGGTGTGTTCTCAGGGGAAGAAAAGTTGGGTGAAGGATTTGGCTCTTCATTACAAATGGCTGAGCATCGAGTAAGTTGTAGTGCAGCTCGCGCACCGTGATCGTGATGAATTATGAAAAGGAACTTCTGTATGATTGACCTTTTTGGGCTTTATGTAGGCTTGTATTGACGCACTGCAAACTCATTACTGCAGAGAAGAAAAGACATTTACATTGCCTTCGGATGCAGACAAGGTCGACCACTACAAACCGCCTGTCCTTGGCGACAGTCAAGCACAAATTTAGAGATAGCTCATCATCATCATAATAATAAAAGAGACACACACACACAAAAAAAAAGCAAAGTACACATCAACACAAGCAGGACGTATTCTGGTTCAGTCATTCTAATGCAAAGTCGAAGAAAAATAGATGCCTTCCTACAGAACATGAGGTGGAATGAGCTTTAACATGAAATCCGATGATTTGACACCCACTAAAATGACGTACCTGAGCCATCCATTGGGCATTTTTTGATGTAGATTTGGCGGCGGCTACTTCCAGTTGTCCCGGGATAGGATTTCCATAGCGATGATTGGGGCTGCACGTTAAATAGGCTTGACTGTCCACATGAAGTAGCTGGATAGGATCTTCGCGATGCCAATAATCACGCGATGACCCCACACATTCCACCTTCCAGTCGTCACCTAGTGACCAGAGCGACAATTAGGAGATGCATATCCATTTACTCCATCATTTTACTTTTCATTTTACCTGTATCTTGTCCATCAAAGCAACTGACTTCTTGTTGATGAGATAAGGGTGAGGCGTGCAAATGACTATGCAGGTACCCTTTGGTATTAATGTGGCGTAACCGAATTACCGATCCACAAGGCACAGGTTCACTGAGTCAATGATACTGTATTAGCCGTCTCGAAACACTGCAGGAGAAACATGGCGATATTTACCCGCGTTTGCAGCGTTTGCCATAGCCTGCTTGCACTAGCCAAAAGCTATTGCCGTCGGTGGTTTCAACGAAACCAGTAACTGATTGTTGACCTGATCCACCACCTGTTTTAAACAGTTAGGATTTAGCTCAAAGCAATGAATACTGTTCAATGTACCGTAAGAAACACCATGTGAGTGAAGCTTATGATCGGTGGCCTTGTTCGTTAGCTTGATGGTGCTGCCACAGGTCACCTTCTCGAAACCTAGTTCAACATGAGTAATGGTTTTAGAACCCGTCGTGGAAGTATTACCTTCTTCAATTTCAGGAACTGTCGCTGCCAAGACAAGAGGTAATAGGGCTAACCAAATAAATCGCATGAGGTGATGATTGTGCTTGATGGGCACTTTTTTTGCTGCCGAACACACGAAATTTCTGGTGCACCTTTCAAAAACGGAACTTCAATTTCACAAGAAAATATCCCAGCCAGCCTCCTTCATAGACGCCCTGTTTTTACGGCGCTTCCTCGTTGCGTTGTTAGACATAAAAAAGCTGTTTGCTCGCTTCTTTGGCACCTGATGTATTACCAGCCCTTTGTTGACTGTCTAACGCAGCTGATATTTCGATTGCTTCTCGTGAGTGACCAGTTCATGTAACTTTACAATAATACTATAGGTAGGTATCGTGTCTGTCAAAGCTATTTGTTTTCCCAAAGCTCTCACCTACCTTCAAGACGACTGTTGTTTTTCCCAAGGTCACCGTTTTTAACGGCACTGAACCAAGGTGAGCTCAAAACAAGTTGGGCTGCAGAAATATATTAATGATTTCATACAAGTCAACCATAGACCATCGACAGTTACCACGCATGCTCTCAACCTTGATTAAATGTACCAGTTAGTTTGTCTGACGTTTTTTTTTTTTTTTTTTTTTTTCATTCGACCACAATTTTTTTGACTACTGTAAAATGTCATGGAGTTGGTCAAGCCGGAACGACGAAAATTCAAGGTCAGCTGTCGGTATGCCTTAGGAATTGCGTGTATCTATCTGTATTGCACGCTTTTCATTAAGCAATCATCTATCAGCTTTCCACATGTGCATTTTTAATATACGTTACAACTCCCCTCGTTTGATTGACAACTTTTATCCGTTCTAGAATAGCTGCTATGTTTGATCGAAATATCTGATGAGCATGAATCTGAGCTGGGTATCTCTCGATAGATGAAGCCTGGCGCGTACCTCTACCGTATCTGTCCATCGGTGTTCTCGGCAATTCAAATAATATGCTCATGTATAGTACAGTACTGTATTCTGGAAGGTCAGCATTCCGATCGCAATGATTAACTTTCCCCTTCAGCCCGTAACCACGGCAACAAGGTGCTTCAGTCTTCAGTCTCTTGAGAAATGATACACCGTCTCGTCATCTCTTTCTCATGCGCGCGAAGAATGTGGATGAAACGCGCGGCGATCCCTGCCGTGCCGTCACTGCCATCATCCAGGCCACGGCTCCTGCTGCTGAATTGAACGGTATCCACGCAACGCCAGCAATGGGAAGCGCGACAACGAAAATCGTGCTGCCAAAGGTTCCAAAAGCCTCTCAAGATGAGTGCCGCGTCGAATGCTTCATGCGACGTTCAGCCGAATGTATCGCAAGCGTCGCGAACGCGATACATCAATCCGTAAAAGGCCTACAAAATGCGACGAACGTGTGAGGTACACATATAGAAATTCTACATGTATCAATGGATCTCTCCTTCCGTGCTTTATCATCATTAGCCTTCTTCTTCTCAATAAAAATCTGCAACTGGAAGAGCTCGATTTCAAAGAACCAGGGAGCGAAATCGCATGCTTGCAGTATTTGGACCGTACAGCAGCAAAAGTAATTGCATCAAAGGGCTGCGTACGGGATTTAATTTTAAGCTCAGCCAAGCGATAGATGCCCCGGAAAACGACCAGTTCATGTTAGCGACGTCTATAATGCGATCAAACCTATGTCTGTACTGCTTGCATCATATTGAATGCTCTCGCTATCGCTATCGCCGAAATGGTAAGCTCGTGCGCCGCACTGTCTGGTATGATCGATAAATTATATGACACGAGGTCGTGGTGCACCACCAACAACACCAACGAGACATTTCTCCGGTAATCTCTGTAGAAGGAAAGCTGTTGCCAGTATCGGCGGTCCGTTCGAAACAAGAGTTATAAAGTTTTACCAGTGTTCGCTAAGTATGCATCGCACCAAGTATGGTCAAATCGAGTGTAACGGCAGGCGGAAAGGCCAATGCGGATGAGTGAGTTCCTTTTTCGATCGTCGCTGCCTGTAGAACCCCTTTTCTAACCCGCTTGGTTTAGAATTGCTAATTTTTCTGATCGCCTTGTCATGGACCGCAGAAGCTTGTTCGCAAAATCCTTACGTAGCAATTAGGAGCCAGGCAGCACATCACACTTCATATTACATAGCAGATCTAAGCACATGGGTTACCGATTTGTGCTGTGCTTGTATCTTGCTTTGATGCTGTCATGATCAAAGCCATCGTAAAAGAGCGTCACATGGTTCTTTTTCGATTATCTCATTGTTCTCCAAAAAAAAAAAAAAAAAAAAAAAAAAAATTTCGATTCCCTTTATTTTTTTCATTACAGCTCATTTTATTAAAACTTAGCCCATTGTTTTGGATATGCCTGCTAAAGTTATTACGCCGGCGGAATACTATGATCAAGTACGTCTCACGACCGAGTATAATCTGTCATGATGACATGTAGCGTTAATGAAGTGAATGCAAATAAAGGACAATGGTGGATCCATTCCAGTCTTTCGACCGACCATGGCCCAGTTCAGAGATTTCGCTTCCTTTATGGAGGCCATAGATAGCTACGGAAAAGAGGCCGGGATCGTTAAAGTGATACCACCCAAAGAATGGTATTATTTGCTTATCCGGATCAGAAAAAAAATGGACAACGTTACTTCTTAACACAGACTGTAGGATCGACGCATTACCGAATAACCGGAAAGCTTTAGAACGTGTTCGCGTACGGAATCCTATTGTATGTATACGGGAACTCGTTATTGACGCAATATCTGTGCTTACATTGGATGATAGATCCAACATATTCTCGGCAGCCAAGGCCTTTATACGCAAACAAATATAGAAAAACGACGTCCCTATACATTGAATCAATGGCGTACATTATGCGACCAGAAGCAACACAGACCTCCAACCATTGGTTTAGGTCGCACAGCTCAATCTCCTGTTACGCCAAAACGGGCCAAAACCAGTCCAACACACTCTGTAACTAGCGTTTACTATACCAAATACCACACTGTCTTGTGTTTGCTAATATGGATACCCGGGATATGTCATAGAAAACTAGAGCAATGCCCGCTTCTGACCCAACACCATTAGCTGGAGCAGCGAAGCGAGCCTTGGAACAGGAAGAAATCGAATTGGCAGAATCGGATAAACCGGTTCCGATTCATTTCGATCCCCACACCTTGGATCAAACGCAATATTCGGTGGAGTATTGTAAAGAAGTGGAACGTATTTACTGGCGCAATTTGACATATTCGCAGCCAATGTACGGAGCTGATATGGCTGGCAGTAAGGTTTTGTGTCACCATCACCACTGAGTCTTATCTTAAAAACAACCAAAATAGCATTATTTGACAAGTCCGTGAGCTCGTGGAACGTAAGCTCGCTTGACAACATCCTTAACCACCTTGATGTTGCCATTCCCGGTGTGAACGAGCCCTATCTTTATTTTGGTATGTGGAAAGCCACATTTCCATGGCATGTCGAGGTATAATTTTATAAAAAGGAACCAAGTGTCAGTAGGGACTGCTGTAGGACTGACTCCTGTTTGTTTGCATAGGATATGGACCTTTACTCCATTAATTATCTTCATTTCGGCGCCCCCAAGCAGTGGTATGCTATTCCGTCGCGACACAGCAAAAAATTTGAAGGGGTGATGCAAAGTAAGCCAATCATTATTATCTTTCTCTCTATTTCTCGTCATTCTGTATCCAATATTTACATAATTTATTGTCAGGTACATTTTATCAGCAATACAAGGCCTGTTCTGAATTTCTGCGACATAAAACCCACATTGCTTCGCCCAAATTTCTTGCCAATCATGCTATTTCTGTTCAAAGATGCGTTCAATATCAAGGCGAATTTATAATCACGTTTCCTTTTGGATATCACTCTGGCTACAATCTTGGATTAAATTGTGCCGAAAGTGTTAATTTTGCCTTGGCATCCTGGATCGACATAGGAAAACGAGCCAAGGCATGCAATTGTATTGCCGATAGTGTTACTATCGATGTGTCCGCGTTGCAACCATCTGCAGTTATCAAGACCAAACCTGTAGCACAAAAAAAGCTCCTACAAAAGCAGGTAAAATACCAGCATGCCACTTTCCAGCGAATTGTAACTCATGCTAGGCGACCTTTTGGCAATGGAATAGTGCATTTTATGCCCGTCTATCCATGCATCAGTACGGCCATCGTCTATGGTGAAAACCGAAGAGGGCAATTGGATTCATCGTCTCTGTGCTGAAGCTATTGCCGGCCTTTCTATACACCGTTTATCGAAAAGCCGTTGTAAAGTCAAGGGACTGACCAATGTACCCCGAGCTCGATGGAAACTGGTAAGTAGGGCGATCAATTTTTTTTCGTACAGGTCAACAACATTAAGAGCTTACTATTTGATCAAGCTGTGTCTGTACTGTCGTGAACCACAGGGAGCTTGTGCACAATGCTGTAGCATGAAATGTTGTCGAGCCTTTCACGTCACATGTGCCGAAAAAGCCGGCGCCACGATGATAAAGAACAATGATGAAAATTACTCTGACATTTACTGTCCCCAGCATGATCCGGTAAGCACGCAGATAATCCCAGAAAAGACAAAACAGACTCAAATCAGGGCCTCCAATGAATTGTATAGAAACACATTCAAAAACGGCAAGCATCAAAACAAGCATTCTATGATCAGTTAGCGCGTCAGCTTTATGTAGGCAGACGAATATGGGCAGTCTTTCGTGGAACAGAGAACTGCAGTGGGACGATTGAAAGTATCAACAATGAAAAGCGTACATGTCGAATACGCTGCGATCTTGGTTTCACTTCTACCGTTCCATGGCGAGACATTCGTTTGGAGTAGAACCTACTCTGCTTTCTTTGCACTATTATTAATACTTGCTTTCCCCTTCCCTTATTCTACTTCGCCTTGTATGTATGTTCATAAACTAAGATGTACATAAATAAATTTTATCTGAAAGACTTTATCACGATAAAAAATGGAGTAATAGATAATATTAAAGAATTTTGATGATCGAATTGGGTATAATATGCTATGTTATTGTTTTGCCTTTAAATGTCGGTGCAAATGACTGAGTTAATCCATCATTGGACAGAGACCTTTTTCTTTATCGTACGTGATTTATGCCATTTTGAATCTCGTTGCTGGCAAGCTTTGGTACCGTGTTATTTGGAAGTTGATTTCGTTTGAATGATTCGAGCGGGTCTTGGCCGGGGGCGCCACGAGCCTGTCGCGACTTTTCAAGCTCGCCATCCATCATGGTGCTCGAATCAAGTTCATCTTCGTTCAAAGTCTCGAAAGCATAACCTTGCCAATCATCTTCTTGTACTTGCAGCCTGATTTCCATTTTCCAATGCGCTTCCTGTTTTGATGCATGATAGCCCTTCCATTCTTCCGACGTCTCTGACTGCGACGAGCCCCGTCGAGGGCTACCCTGACTTCCAGTGCTCTCTGTAGGACCTGGATAGCCTTTCCAAACCTCTTCCTCGTCTTCCTCATCCGATGGCTGATCGATATTTCCATTCAGGTGTTTGGCAAATCCATGCTGAGGTTCAGGACCGGGGTAACCATGCCATTTCTCTGATTCGTTGTCATCATCTTTCTGAGCCCCATTGATGGAAGAAGCCCGTGAAGTCGTAATGCTAGATAGACCATGACCCCGTGGATGATGCGCACTCTGAGGTGAAAGCAGAGGTTGTGTCAGTTTTGATGGAACAAATTCAGGCGCGGTTGGAGAGAGACGTGATTTTTTGGTTTGTTTACTGGTGGCTGAATCTTGCTGCGACGAAACGGTGGTCATCGATTGACCAGTCACACTCTTCTCTCTCTGTCGCTCGATGGCCGGCGACTCAGTCATCATTTTATCCTCTTCAGGACTTGGATGATCTGCATCGTTCACGGTATTTTCGTCGGATGCCGATGCGGTAGGTGTTTCTTTGCGCAGAGCCGTCGATGCAAGTGCTTCAGTGGTGATTTCTCGATGCTCCGATGTCACTGACGGTGGGGAGGGTTGCTGTTCTTCTTCTGCTGGTAACAAGATGGCAATATCCGTAGATCCGTCCGTGGGTGGCACAGATGCAGGCTTTGCATATTTGTCTTCGGAAGGCGTCATCGGGGAATCTCCGCGTTCATGAAACAGAACGGAAGGCATGGTATCGTTGGGGGGTAAAGGATCGGGAACAATCACATCATCAGTGAAGTCGCCACCGTCGCCACCGTCCCAGTCTGTGGATGAATCTTGGCTTTCCTGATCATCTTTGTTGGTGGTCAACTCCTTTTCAACATCGGCTGCTGTCAAAGTAAGCGGACGGGAACTTGCTGAAGCTTCGACACCCTGTATTGGGGATAGTTCGACCGAATGAGCATCGGTTTCCGTTTCTGGATGGACAGAGGCTCGGGGAGGTGACATCGAGATAGCGAGGTCCTGCAAATATTGTTCATCCTCATCGTGAGGGTTGTATTCTAGTTGTTCTCCAGGTAGAAGAGGTTCCACTTCAATACTTTCATCGGTTAACTGATCTTTCCGCAGATAGACGCGTGAAACCAACCAATGATGCACCAACGCATCGCCTGGAGCCAACCGCGTTAAATCGGGAACCGGAACGACTGATGCCCGTAATCCTTCAATGTGAATTGGCTTGGTTGCCATGGAAGCCCTTTTGTTGGTGGACGTGGTGGATGCGGTCAATCCGAGCTCATCTTCAATAAGGTCCGCGGACTCGGTGGTTGAATTATGTTGACAAAGTTCCAATAGCGCCACCGTCACCGCCAGTTTCCGTGCGCCCGGTGCTGACAAGACGATTTCCGGCGTGTCTTGAGGACTGGCAGCCATGGCACGCAAGGCATCTTCGTTGCCACCGGCGGCATAGGCGGTAACGATCGATTGAATTGATTCCAAATGCGGCTTCATCCAAGGAATGGCGACCATCACCCCGGTATGTCGCTGTTGGCGATCACGGGAAAAAATATTCAGTTTTTGCCGAAGCATTTCGTGATAAACGTGATACTGGTTGGCGGGAGCGACAACGGTCGCTAATTCACGGTACATCTCCTTGGTTCTCGAAGAGCAGTGATGCCACAGCTTTCGGATACGTCGTACCTCCGGCATCATCAGGGCCTTCATGATGGCTGCAAAACCGGAGAAATCGCGATAAGCATGCAATAACAAATAAGCAACCTTCACCAGGTGAGAGATCAAATTGTCTTTGGGGTGGACGGGTGGTACGACGGATACGGTGGTCCCGCTTTTGGTAAGCTCCGCCCAGTAGATAAGTTGATGAGCGAAACTGTGCGAAAGGTAACGATGGAAGTCGAGTAAATGCAATACACCGGAAGACTTTTTATCGGCCTGACATAACAGACGCTTTTCAAGGATAACGTGCTCAAACAGTTGACAGTCAACGACAGCAATTTGTTTGGCCAGAACGTCGGGGTCCCAGTTGAAGACGGTGGCTGCCTCCACCGATTTCATCTGACGGGTCAAATGATCCAATTTATGTCGTTCCACTCGTACATCTTCAATGAGCCTTCTTAACGTTCCCACTGGGACAGGAGGGTTTTCTTGTTTCGCTACAGCCAGACGGTCGGTGGCTTTCGAAAGGGCGTTCGCACATACAGTCGATGCCTTGGCCGTCGGAGATAGTGGAATAAGGGGCAAACCACCGGCAGCAGTGGCCATTTTATCGGCAAAATAGTAAAAAGGTTTATGCGCAAAGGGGCAAGGGAAAAAAAAGTGAAGAAAAAAAAAATATCGAAGTTTAGAATAAGGCACCGACCGTAGGACAGGGCAACTTCTTTTTTCAGTTTCCGACAAGGTCGGGATGGTGATTTCAATGATTCGAATCATCCATTCATCCCTTTTCACACGCACATCCCGTTTCTTTTATATAGTGCTTATAACCTATTTGCAGTCTCTGTAACCATACCAACATCGATTACATATATTTTTTTTCTATCTACTCTATAGAATGGATGTATGCCAACAAGCGTCATCTGCTTGTTATCGGTTATGGAAAAGCGCAAAAAAAAAGAAAACAAAAAACTCAAAACTCAAAACTCAAAAGACTGCAGTTTCCCAAATCTGTACGCTTCCATGGATGGTTCTACTGTCTTAAAAGCATTTCTGTTGGCTTCTTTGCCATTCTATGTATCCAATTACGTTTTATCACAACGGCTCAATCGTTCAACAAGCTTTTCAGCTTGTCCCATCAGAAGCCATGGCAGTCTGTCATAACCGTCGTCTGCAACGAAAGTCTGCTAGCTTTTTGCTGCTCAATGACTTTTAAACTTTCCTTGCCAGAAATTTCCTTTTCCGACTGGCTTTGTAATTTATTGTACGCAGAAAATGCCGCATCAGTCTGCGTGCACCTGGAGGATTAAGGAATTTTTTCATGCAAAAAATCTACACCTCAAGCTCTATCGGCACTTGCCAAGTCAGAATGGCTTTCAGTTCCTTAAGAGTACAACCTATACCTCCTTGTTGGGTATTGTATTTCGCCCTGCAGTCATTCCTGTGCGGTCAGGTGACTAACCAGGCAAAAACCGTCCATACAACTGGAATCACTTGCAAAGTAATTTGTTTAGATTATTTTGTCTTCTTTCTTCTTTAGTTACATGGACACGGGGAATTATATTACAAATGGGAAGGTTGCAAGACTACTGTAAATTACTCTACAGCGCTCTTTTTTCGTTCTTTGGCAACAATGGATGCCTGTCGGGTATGAGAACTCGCGGAAGAATTGCCATCGGCCGTTTTGAATATGTTGATTTGCTCGGTCACGTCATCTAGCATTTCTACAGCCATTTGATACACTTCCGTGCCCTCCCTGTTATACATCAGAGAATTCGTCAGCATCAGCATGATATCTCGTTCAAATTCAACCGTTGTTCTAATCACCTACATCAAAAGAAAAAAAACTTCATTAATACACATTGTTCAAGCCATTCGTTTTACTGTTCTTTACTCACGCCATCTCGGATACGATTCTTGATTGTCTTTAGATCCATCGGATGTTTAACGATATCATAATACAGAGGAGCCGTAGCCTCTTTGATTGGGTTCATAAACATCGCTCCATTTTTATGATTAGCAATTTCACGCCATAATAAATTGATGTTCTTTTGCCATGACTTTTGACGCGGATCATCTTTCGCCCGTTTTCGTTCGCTGGACGTAGGAGTCAAGGTTGTAGTCGGAGTCGCGGCATTGCTGTCGGTACCCGCCACACTTTCGGTTCCTTCCGTATCGCCAGCGACATGCCGTTCAGTTGTATCAATAGGAGATGGAACAGGAGCATGCTGTGAGAATGTATCCGGACCTGCCATCTCATCCACTCTTTGGTCTCCTGTGTTCGTGGGGACGGTAGTGTCTTTGCCTTTTTCGGCGCCATCACGTTTTTCTTTTTCGGTTGCCTTTTCCTTATTTACCTCGGCCGCGACTGCATCAATCTGGGATTCTGTTTCCACTCTGTTCTCTATTTCGGCCTCGTCTTTTTTGCGTTGTCTATCTTTTTCTTGCGTCGTAGGCTCTATTGGTTGTGCTTCATGGCTTGCTGTCGACGGCACCGGTGTGGTTGAAACAGAAGACTCGATCCGTGATTCCAGATCCAGCTTTGGGCGCTTGGCGGTTTCTCCACCAACATACGATGTATCAGGCGATACGATATCGTCCAATGTACGCTTCTTTGCATGTTCGCTCTCTAACAGTTCCATACCCGTTCCTCCGGGGGTATCGGTGGTCACTGATTCTTCGAGCAAGACCTCAGGTGTGGTTGACAACGATTGTTCCGATGAAGCGAGTGAGGACGATAAAGCTGCTGTGGTCGTCGGCAAGAGTCCGCTTTGTGCTTGGTCTGCGACAACTGAGGAAGGAGGAGCTGGATTCTCAAAGGCAGCGGCAGTGGACGGTTGTTCCACGGTCGGTTTATCAACGATCATTGGTTCCACATGCTCATCTACAGCCGATTGAAAGCTTTCCTCCGAACCAGGCGAGCCATTTTCCCTTGATTTCACAGTATCCTGGATCATCGTTATGGGTGAACTCGTGTTGGTTGTGACTGTGGGTTCGACTGCTGCACCACTTGTGACAGATGGCGCGGCAGCAATATCCGTGTCATCTTTGAGAATCTCTGTGACAGCCGCCGCGTCGCTGGATGTGATGGGGGTGCTTTCCGTTTCTGCATTCATTCGAACGGGTGTATTTTCACTTGAAGGATTAAATGAAGCTATGTTATCCATCGCGGTCGCACCTTCGAAAACGGGTTCCTCGATCGACGGTTTACTGATGTCGGTTACTTGCGCTGGTTCATTGATTCGATTTTCTACTTTTGTGGTTGCTTCTGTCGTATGTGAAGGTGTAAGTGATGGTTCAACCGGTGTCGTGGTTTCCGATGGCTGTTCAATGACGGGCACTGTTTCCGATGACTTTTGTTGCAAGATGTCCTTCAACTTATTATCCCAACGACCAGATCGAATATCGTCAATTTCCGATACGACGGCCATGAACTGATCTTCGTCTTGCTTGATTGCCATTTTCACTTCGTCCATTCGCTGCATGTACAATCGTCGAGCTAATTTGACAACCGAGGGCATCTCTTGCAAAGACGATAGCCCTATTTTGTTCTGTCGCCTGGGACACAAGAAAAAAAAAAAAGGTTAATACAATATTCCACGATGAGCGTTTTGCAATATTGGATCGGTATGATCTTACTTTTCAGTCTCTAGATCTTCGATTAATAAATAGTATTGCAGTGAACAGTTCTACGTTTGTGAGTTTGAGTGTAAGAATAAAAACGATCTTGAGTGCTATTGCTGAGTTTCGCGTGGACCAGCAAGTCAATAGCTGCTGGCGTACGGTGGATTTTCAAACAAGACGCACTTACTTTCTGATTGAAAAATTCTGGCTGCCGATTCAACATGGCATGTTGTCGCAGATTACGCGCAATTTGGAACCAGTTGTCTTCGCCAAATTTATATACAGATTGAGCCAGTAGCAGTTTCTCCAATACAGTCCATTCTGACGTTTGCATTGTGAATACCATATATAATTTTTTTATATGTGGTTTTTAATAAAAATGAAGAAGGAAAAAAAAAAAGACAAACCCAGTCAACGGGTACTTCAAAGAAGATTATTTGGAGGTATTTCGTCGTTCAGCCCTCAATTGCTTGACAAAAAAAAAAGTCGCATCTCACTCCGCAAAGTGGGTGTTTTTCTGGTTGGTTGCACACACCCAAGGATTTTTTTTTGGCATGTCGTCATCACCTAAAGACAGAGTTTTGATTGGCTTAAACCTCAAAGAAAGTGAATTCATTTTCCATCCCAAATTGGGAACGTTGGTTCAATTACAGATGTCGCATTGAGCAAAAGAAGATGTTGAAACTGCTCAAGCCTATGGCGGGACTTTCCAAATTCTTGCTATTAATCTATTGATATCTTCTTCAACCGCTGCTTTACGACAAAAACTGTACGTAGTATACTGCCTTACAGATACATCAAATAAAGAAACGAAAGGGATAGTCATGTTTATCTTTACTGAAATATCTCGTTTCCTCACATGAACGCTGCCAAGTTGTTCACAGTCTAGTGCTTGCATTTAGTAATTCAAATAATTATATTAACGGATTTCACTGCTCCAATGTCTATCACTTTATACCGGTCACCTAATACACATTTCATCGGTCTCTTGTATGTACGTTACGATAACTACTCTAACAATGTGGCTTATAGTAATGTAATTTCTACTTCCCAAGATACGATCATATCGTTTCCAACATTAACATAGGGTGAAAATTATATCATTTATGAATGCTTTGTAAGACTAATAGTTATTGGCCAATGGTTTGACACACGGAAGAAGAAAACTAGTATAGCTTGAGGTAGCGTACAATAAAGCATCGGGTTAACCGATATCATATTCCTACAATATGCGAAATTCTAGGCACCGTATCAATCACTGACGAAAGTTTGACGTATACTTTTCTAGAAAACATACTGTACGCATGACCAAAGCTTTCATTACAAGAAACTGGCATAGAACATGTGTACTGCAGTCTTAATTTTGATGCTGATATTACAAATGGTGCCATAATATTCATGCAAATCACATTGTTCGGGGCCAAAAAACAAACTATTTACCGATGTAATTCTATGTCAGGCATGAGCTGCACCATGGAAATACTGGATATCGTTATAGGGGAGGCCAAAAATTTCTCGCTGCTACTGATTATTGCTCAAAGGTCCAAACATGATAGCAAGAACCAGTGACGAACCGATGAACCGACGGACGTTTCTATTCATTCAGACGCTGCGCGGATCGTTTTGAAGGTCTCGTAGGAAAGATCAGGAGTCTCTTTATCGCTTCTTCTCCTCCACTTCGGTTTTCCATTGCTGCTTGATATACTTACCGAGCCAAAATGGATCGGAATACCGAATATCTTGATAATCAACGCATACGGTGAGCCAAGGCTTTCGCTCTTGCATCTTCTCGAGCAGTTTGGAAGACCCTTCACTCATTACATAATTACGTATGCCGTATTATTTCGTAGAAGCAAGATTAGCGAGAAATCAGTCATCAGCAACAATGGATCGATTTTCTTTTGACTGCTTCTGGACGGTGGCAATTTGCAACACCGACGACTCGGTTGTGCACAGCAACAAAAATATCCCCTTGTTTTCAAATTATTGAGCAACCGAGAAGTTTTTCAAAAAGACGTGGTGCTGATATACCAATGAGTTCTACGACGGATGAGCCTTGGAAACAATCAGAGTCCAATACGTCTGCATCGCAGTCAACTCCGTCATTACCTCCACCGCCGATTCCATTCACAAACGATGTCAAATTCACTACTGTACCACCAACATTGCCAACGCGAATAGTCGACGAATCAGAAGACGACCGATTAACTCGTGCTGGACTGGCTCCTAAACCAAGAGTTATTTTGCTCACTGCAGTTGGCTCATTTTGGGGATTCGGTATTGGGTCATTCTTGGGTGGTCGTCAAGCAGGTTTACAGTACTTGGCGGAAAACGCCCATCGTTTACCGACGACTGTACAAGGGTGGTATTTCTATCATAAAGCAAAGAACTACCGCATGATGCTCGGCGGTGTCAAGCGAGGTATAAGATTTGCTGGAAAGACGGGCGGTCTTTGTCTGTTATATGGTGCACTTGAAGCCAGCTTGGATGATCTTCGAGGAGAAGCCGACGTCGTCAACTCAGTCACTGCGGGTGTATCGGCTGGTGCTCTATTTTCCGCATTAAGTAAGCATTGGGTTGTCATGAATCGTCTTTGCTAGTGCATGTACTAAATTGTTTAATTTGAACCATCACAGCTAAATTAACAAGAGGCAGTTTCCGGTATTCGATTTTGTTTGGTGCCACATTTGGTTTGGCTGCAGGAGGCCTTTCAGACATCCATCGTTATGTATCAGGGCAGCCGCCATCGTACGTCCAATGGCTTCGATCCAAATTCTAAACCACCCACTCTGTTTCACACATTCACACCTGCGTTTCTATGCCATAAGTCTGTGCACTATGGAAAGTTACATACTGTCATACCATTTCCGTGCATCATCCCAAAATAAATGAAATTCGAAGCCATTGAATTCAGCTATTATGCGGATCTTCACGCAACGTTGCGTAAGAGAGGCGAGAAAATGAAAATGTAGGCGACTGAATCCAGGCCGTTTTGGGTCTGTGGACATCGACAGCAATAAGCTCTAGGTTACTCATACGCAGCATGAGGAACAAGAAATCCGAAATTTTCGATGTAGTGCTTACAGACGCCTGTCATAGTTATCGACAGGATTAGAAAATGGGTTCCGTCTCTTTTAGTCTCAATAGAAATGACACATGATTGCAACAAATAATAAGATATCCAGTCGATGGATGTTCCTATAAACTTGGAGAATCGTGCTATTGATTTTCATTCCACTGGATCCGAATTGCCGTCGATATTGCGCCATTTCGCATACGACAGCGTAACTTGATCGATTACGAACTACAAACATTGAGCACGTCAGCTCCACACGGAAAGACGAATAGTGCGATGACGACAACCTCTGTGTGCAACCATGATCGATTGAAAATCATATTGAAGAAAAATCCCCCACTATAATCCCAAAAACGCAGAACAAGGGCATTTGATACTGTCTATTACAGCATCTCATATTTTATCCATCGGCCAAGCAAGCCATGCATATACCATTGACTTTTGTAAAGAAAGCCCAAAGTTGGTTGCACAGGATGTGAGCATAATGATCGCGCAAGCGTTCTAGATATGGCGTGCAGTAGGTAACACGAACTGCACCGATCTCGTCAACTTTGCAAGGAAATGCATCCATAGCCTCGACATATAAAGTACCATCATGCAGACCTTTAATTCACACTTTCTTCTTTTTACTCGAAATAATCACGATGATTCCTATCACATCATCGGATACAAAACCAATCGTAGTGGAAAGCGCCACCCAATCGGTCAAGGTTCTTGAAGATATTAAGTTTGCAGAATATGCATCGACCGAATCCAACCATGACACAGTCCGAGATCCTGAAAGTGGCTTGAAACGCACTTTGAAATCAAGGCATTTGGCTGTATGTTCTGCTCACATTTCGTATATCGAAAGCTCGTATAAACGTCTTACTTATTCCCTGATGGATAGATGATCTCGATTGGTGGTGTCATTGGACAAGGTCTTTTCCTTTCGTCCGGTGCTAATTTAGCAAAAGCAGGTAAATATATAATTCGATATGTTTCTAATACATACAGAACGGTTATTTGTTTTTCTAATGCAATGTTGTATAGGTCCTGCAGGTTTACTGATTGCATATGCAGTGGTCGGCTTTATCGTATTCTGGGTTGCTTTCCAATTAGGCGAAATTGCGGCCTATATACCGGTACTTTGTCAAATGTCCAAATTGATTTTTTGCCCTCTCTTCCTAAGTTTTTTGTGATTATCAGATTTCTGGCTCTTTCACTGTCTATTGTCGTCGCTTTGTTGACAAGTCGTTTGGCACGGTGATTGGATACAACTACTGGGTAATGAATGCGGATCTGCGAAAGGAGGTCCATAATAATAATAATAAGACTGACTTTTTTTATAATTACAGGCATGTTGGTCTATTATTGTGGCTGTCGGCAAGTAGCATCCAGATCAAAAGTATAGACCGACACATATACTAATTAAAATCTACTTATAGAGCTAGTAGCGATACCGCTCGTCATGCGCTTCTGGACGGACCGCGTCCCTGACTGGGCATGTATGTAAAGACTTGATCTCAAAAAGTGTGGGATGTGATGTTGACGAAATAGCAATGTAGGGTCAGCGATTTTTCTGGTCATCATGTTTTGTATGAACCTATATGGTGCCCGTTGCTGGGGTGAAATTGAGTACTGGTTTAGTATGGTATATTTCGCAGCCTCTATCATATATTCAGCGTCTTGTGCAAGAGCTTTTTCATTGAAACATCTTATCACACCACCCAGGTCAAAATCTTGGCAGTCATTGTGTTTGTCATTGTCGGTTGCTGTACATCTGGGGGCCTGGTTGGGTGAGTTGTAATCCGTCAAAAACAATGTTTTCTGTACTGATAATGTCGTAACAGAGACCAAGTTTATGGCTTCAAGTATTGGAACGATCCTGGTGCTTTCTCCAATGGTGCTCTTGGCGTGATTAATGCTCTGGTACTTGCTGCATTGACAATGACAGGAACCGATATTGTTGGCGTATCAGCGGGAGAGTCGTCTAATCCTCGCAAGGTAAGTTTCCAAGACTTGCTTACCTAATTTTTTGGTAGGAAACTCATTATTGCCTTAGGCTATTCCTGCTGCTGTGAAAAACGTCTTCTACCGTATCATCTGCATCTATGTTTTTTCAGGTACAAAGATGGAACGGGGACTCTGTCTCAAGACCAAGACTAACAGCTGATTTCTTCCTATAGTATTTGTTATGGGCATGATTATCCCGTGGAACGATCCTCACAACCTTCGAGCGGGAAACCGTGATGTGAGTGTTTCGCCTTTCACCCTTGTATTCCAAAAAGCGGGTCTTTCCGGTGCATCACACGTTGTTAATGCGGTGGTTTTGGTCACGGTTAGTATATACTATGGCATAACCTTGTTGTATGTAAGCTGATCTCCAGGCCATTCTGTTGTCATTAGCTTATCTCTTGCGGCAACAGTGGGATGTACGTCACGACCCGCACTTTGTGTGCCCTAGCGAACGAAGGCATTGCCCATCACAAATTAGGTAGGTTTTACCAAACGGGTGCAATTTTACCAGCCAAATTACTCACAGGATATTATTTAGCCTATGTGAACAAGCGCGGGGTTCCCATCTATGCGCTCCTGTGTACCAGTGCGGTTTCTCTTGTTTGCTTCTTGACCTCCTTTATTCCCGGTGAAGCGCTCTTTTTGGTTTTAGCTGATCTTGCGGGTATTGCCGGCATGGTAAGCATAATGAAAAAAAAAGACAACGAGAGTGGAGGTTGCTCATTTAATTACTCGAATAGATAACGTGGACAGGTATTGCAATTTCTCACTACCGCTTCCGTAAAGCATTCATTGCTCAAGGGAAAGATTTGAATTCGCTCCCATATGTTGCTCCGGGACATCCGTACATGAATATTCTGGTCATTGTCGCTTGTGTGGTCATTATCCTTATGTCCGGCTGGTCGTACTTCGTTCCTGCCTCCGCCACTGGCTTGGTAGGATCCTACGGCGGTGTCATTCTTGTAGTCGTGGGGTTCATTGTGCTCAAATTTTGGACAAAATCTAGACTTGTCCCACTGGCAGAAATCGACCTCGACACTGACGTCCGCCAATACAGTGCAGAAGAGTTGGAAATCGAGAAAGAAGAAAACGCCTCGCGCGGTATATGGCAAAAACTCAAGCTCATTTTCACGTAACAGTGAGAGTTATAGGTTTACCTCTCCTTTTGTGCAAAATTCTGTAGGCTTATCATACCAAAACATCGCTTTCTCATCGATTCCCCCTACTTCTCTGTTTCCCATTCATTCAACTTTCATCTTTTTCGCTCTTTTTACTGTATATTTTAACACTAGGCTTTGTAATTTTTGTCCTATCTAAAAATTTATAATAATATCGATCTGCATCATTTTACAAACTATGCCCATGTTATGTATGATCTAAGCGCTCTTCTGATTGAATAGTTCAAAAAGGTACAAATCTTTGGAATCAAATAGCAAATTTTGATTGGTTGGACAAACAGAAAATAGATGCTCATATTTTCTGTTTCGAATTTGCCATTGGAAATATATCGGTCGGAGTATTAACTTGGCCACTATTGTAAATGCCGCCATTCTCCATCGATCTATTACAGCCGATACTCCTTTAGTCTATTTGGCTTCACTACCCATTCTTCGATGACTATGTGGCTTCATAGATGTTTAAATTGGAGGAAAATGTGTGGTTATGGAACAAACGACTGGTGGAAGAAGAAAAGTATACGTATCGAAGAGAAGATGTAAAGCATCATAATGCAAGCATGCTCATCTGGCAAGGATTCGAATGCAGATCACTGCCTCCGTCGCACAACAACCGACATTTAGACTTTCGACATGGTACGAGCCTTTGCAGATTCTGCCACTCTTGATCATTGACCTGGGGACGAGGAGACTGAGCATGAGTTAAATCTTGGTTTTTTCCTGGAAAAATGCTTTCAAAAATAGAAAGGAATGATTTTCTCTGGCCAATAGATCTCACATGCGGGGGGAAATCAACTTTCTGTATTTTTTTCTTTGCCATTTGGCATTTGCGAATTTCCTGAATTGGAAGAATTGTAACGATAGAATGAAAATTTTAGCTCTTTGCCGGATGAGGTCATTTTTACATTGTTCTTTGACATCGATCCATTGACAGATTTTTCTGAACAGTTCATTAGCTGCTTTCATCTCAGACATTGCCATTGATTTTATCGGTGGTGGCCACTGCTGAACTTGATCCAATTTTTTTTTCTTTCGCCGCTCCTACAGCAGCAAAGACCAGGTTCTCCTGCGGCAGTTTCACTTTGCTTCCTTTTTTTCACAGGATCTGTTGTCTATTTAACCCAAAAATAAGAAATCCTACTTTACTATCCAGTGCCCCTGCAAACATTTACCCCATTTTTTTTTCTTCCCTCACCAAGTTACCACCGTACTACCGTAACTCTGACAGTATCGTCCGACAGCTGCCATATATATCTAGCAGAAGATATCCGTTCATTCAGTAACGTGCCCAGTCATTCCACTAATGGCCACGCCGAACATTGCACCCTATATTGCTAAAGCAAGTCATTCTTTTTCTTTCAACAACCACAACATTACCAACTACATGTTCACTAACCTAACGCTTACAGTATGTCCGCTCCCTTCATGCATTGTATGACAATGTGGAGATCCCTTATCGGCATACGCAATTCGGAGCTGTTCTCATGGTGGACGTCGTAGGTAAGATAACCTTGATCTATTTAAATAACGAACAAATAACTTAAGGTTTTCTTTAGGATTCAGTCAGGTAGAACAATGACATCCAACAGAGGATGTGGCAAGTAGGAGCTAACATGAAGATAAATTCTTAGTTAACCACTTTGGCGACCGAAAAAGGAGACTCTGGAGCCGAGGCCATTGCATTGGAAGTTGGCACCTACATGGGCGAAGTACGTCCAAATTAAAATATTTACAGAAAGTTCATGGATTCTCATCTCCCCCTTTTTTTTGTGCTTAAAATAGTGTATCGAGATCATTGAACATTTTGGTGGCGATGTTGTAAAGGTAAATCCAATGGGTCGGTTGAAAGACTGGAACATGCTTTGTTGAACGCGCGCGCATTAGTTTCTTGGTGACGCCGTCCTAGTATGCTTCCAAGCCGACTTGGAAGACGACCAAACTGCCGATGATCCATTGCAGGGTTCGAGAAGTCGCAACGCTATATCACTACGTCAAAAAAGTGTACTTGTACGCCGAGCTGTAGAATGCGGTTTACAGCTGCTTGCACGACAATCTCACTACCGTGTTTACTTGACCGCCGAAGAACGATCAAAACACCGAGGTTCGACAAACCGTGAAATTGAACGACGAGACCGAGGTTCCGGTTCATCCCGCTTTTTCTTATTCGATGGCGGTTCAACAAGCAATAACAGCCGTACCAGCAGCGATGATCGACGTGCGTCTTCTATTGATAGCATACCGATACCCACACTGCAGCAGCAAAACGTCAATAATCCCGAAGAATACTCGATGGCTTTCAGTTTTTGGCATTGTTTTCCCTTCTTTCACAAGAAAAACAGGGTGTACGCTTTGCGTCACAGCTTGAATACCAACCATTCTGATGACGACCGAAATGCCATTGATCTCGAACTTCATATTGCCGTATCATGCGGAGATATTACAAACGTCATTGTCGGTGATGTAGGGACTAACACCCATATAGAAACGCCCCTGAGTCCTAGTAAGGCGACGAATCGAAAATCACACTATTCGTATGCGAGTATGGAAGGCAGCGATGCCACGGGAAGTGACCAATACCTCGAATATTTCGGACGTCTAGAATACGCAGTGTGTGGCAACACCGTTGAAGCACTTGAACCGGCATTGACTCTAGCCAAAGCCGGCGAAATGAGTATCACGCCTGAAGTGTACGTCTACATACAACAGCAACCGCTTGTTGCTTCATTTGAAAGACGACGCGATTTTTACATCATCAAAAGCACCCACAATAACCACAACCAATCGCCCCCACCACGAAAAACCAGCCCGTTACGACATCCAATGCAAAAGTCCAGCACCGCACCCAACCTTAGTTACCTTGCGGATCGGCCCGCACTGAAACAACAAGCCAACAACCTGAACATCGAGCCGATTATTCCCCGTATTCGAAATACATCGTATCTGCGTTTATCAACAGATGCCAATCCCAATTACCACAAATACCTCAATCGCAGTGCTTTGTACCGTCTACAGCACAGTGTGGACGACAATTTTCCCGCCCAGTTTCGCGATGTCACCATCATGTTTATCAACCTGGGCAATGTCAACGTCGCCAACAAAGATGGTCTAATGATGGCGCAAAAAGCCGTGAAAATCGCCATGAAAGCACTGGTCAAATATGAAGGTTTGTACACATATTTCCGTATTTCAACAGCGCAGCTTCAATGCATGGTTTTTTTTTACGCTTATTTATTTTATTTGCATCCTCTTCTTTTTTCACGCTATCCTTACAGGTGTACTGCAACAATTTGCCGTGGATGATAAAGGTATGTCATTTTTGCACCCACTCTCGCTGTAGCATGGCGATAGTTGACTTTGATGAAACTATTTTGAAGGTGCCACATTACTTGCTGTGTTTGGTTTACCTCCTCAGTCGCATGAACGTGAGGCGATATTTGCCGCTAAAGCCGCGATTGACATTCGAGATAAATACTCGCAATTTTTGCCGGGATTCGCTATCGCATTGTCTACCGGTATTATCTTCAACGCTGTTATGCCTCAGAGTAATCCGTACCGTCGAGATCCCGGGATTGCCGGTGACACCATTGTACTTGCTGTGCGTATGCTGAAATTCTCCTTTGCTCGAGAGAGTATCGTATGCGATTATGCCACCAAAGCGCAAATTGGAGGACAGTGTGAATTTGAGGAATACGGCGAAAATTTTGTCAAGGGAAAGGTGAAACCGGTCCCGATTTATGGCATTCAGAATTTTACCGTGGCGAAAACAAAACGACTTTCGTTGAAAAGCCTGGGAAAGACATCAGACTTCATCGGGTACAAGACGGAAATGTCAATTGCCAAACGAGTCGTGGACGAGTGGGACGATATACCCAACCACCACGTTCTTATCATCTCCGGTCCCTCTGGCGTAGGAAAAAGTTTCTTTTGTCACGCTTTGCACAAAACCTTGAGTGCCCACGGTGTCACATGCTGGTAAGGCCTCAACTACATGGTTGAAAAGATGGAGTAGTAGAGAGATTGACCTGTTTATTTTTGTCTTACGAACCAGCTGGTCATCCTCAACGGAAGGTGAGTCTCTCTGCCCTCTTTTTGGTACGTTATCGAGAATGGCTGTCTGATGTTGTCTTGTGTAATAGTGGAAAAGGGCTCCAAATACTATCTGGTCAAAAATCTGTTGCTCTCTTTGTTTGAAATCATCGATTCCGACAGTGTGCCTCAACGAGCCAAAAGGCGTACTTCCTGCCTTTATAACGGGCTGGTTCCCTTGACCAGCGGATCCTGTTGCTCCAACAACCAGAATGAATCGATTCGTTCCTCGCAGACGTCGCTACCTTCCCCGCTTTACAGCAAGAAAAAGTTTCAGCGTTTACCGTCGAATTCGACTATGAATCGGTCTTCTGCCGCTACCTCGAGCTTACAACAGCAGCCAGAGATGAGCAACGAGGTCATGGAGTTGATATCACGGTGCCTGAAAAAATGCGGCGAGGATGAAGGCTTTCTTCCGTTGTTCAAGGTCGCTTTTCCTACATTGAGCGATGTCGTGGAGAATAAGCATACGGTTCGTCTGGATGGTCGCGGACGTGATGTTCTGTTTACCGGCGTAATTAGTCGCATGGTGCGCCATGTCTCGGAACACGTGGGTCTTGTCTTTGTGTGTGACGATGTACAATGTAGGGTTGACTGGGTTTCATACTGCATAAGTCAATAAGAAAACTGAGGAGTCACTGTTTCATTTTGTAGGGGCGGATTCAGCATCGATGCGTGTGCTTCAGTACATCCATGAACAGTGTCAACGGGTTATGCTCCTGTTAGCTACACGGCCGGTGAAAGATTACCATGTCACGTTTATCAAACATTTTTGCAATACGGGTTCGCCTGTGGAGATTACGCTCAACGGTTTAAGCGCGGATGAAATTGGAGAAATCATTCTTCAGACTTTCCAGGCCGGTGTCAATCGCGTCAGCTCCGAAATTGTCCACGTGATCCAGGTAGATCAAAGCAAAATCAAATTTGATATTGCACAAATATTCACGCAGCTTTCAACTTGCCTCAGAAACGAACCGGTGGCAATCCGCTTTACGTCAAGTAAGAAGCTTAGGCAGTGTCTGTGCCCATCGGCTTACTAACGAAACGCCATATTTTCTTTTCTATTTGGATCAGGAATATGGCCATTATTCTGAAAGATTTTAATCATGTAACAGTTGTACAAGGCGAACTAGTGCCCCGAAGCAACCGATTTGATCTGGAGGATCTATTGGGAAATTTTGACTATAAACGAATTATCAAGATGCAGTTTGATCGTCTTGATGCCAATTTTCAAGAATTCTTGACGGTAGGGTCGTTGGAAAGACCTGTACATCACTTTTATCATACTGACACTTCCATTTACAGGTGGCTAGCTGTCTGGACCAGCATTTCACAATCTATGAAGTAGAAGCGGTGATCAAATCCTCTAATGCGATTTTTCAGGAACATGATCCGCAAAAGATACGAAGTATCATCCAAAAATACGATGTTTACCATTTCCTACAACCGGTGACGGAAAGTTCGATCGACAATTCCAACGAAACGTATTCCTTTGCTCATATTACAATCCCCCAAAGTATTTATTACATGGTCTCATACGAAACCCGGATTCTCCTTCATCGGCTGCTAGCTCGCTATTACGAAAGTCAGCTGACGCGCGAGAATTATTCGCAACTGCTTGGCAAAGTCACTCGTCATTTCTTGGAAACAGATTGGCTTGATAAACAGCTATATTACCTGGAAGCGTTAGCCGACCTCAATATGCGATCGTACCTTTTACCAGAAGCGACGAACAATCTGGAACGAATTGTCAAGCTGTTGGATAATAACGAGGAGTTGGCGCTGAAGTACGGCCATCTTCATCGGAGCGATATCTATCGACGCCTTGGCATTTGCCTTGCCATGCGGACCAAACTCGTGGAAGGAGAGAAGTATCTATTTATGGCGTTACGATGCCTTGGTGAACCGTGGCCCGAGAGCCATCCTGACTTTCTTTACCGATACTGGAAGAACCGCTTCGTCCAATACCAGCACCGTCGATGGCGGGTGTTTCACAAGACGAAAAAAGATCTCAAACGACAAATCCATCTTCGTGTTACGGAAATCATGGCCCAGCTTTCAAATATTTATTTCTATACAGGAAAAGGTCGAGCTTTCATTTACACATGTCTGGTCGGCTTAAACGCTTGTGAAAGGCTGGGCGACGTGGGACCAAATTATACTTTGTTTCTGGCCCGAAATTCGCTTCTGTGCTGGCTCAACGACAAAAAGGAACACAGTATCTTTTACATCACGCGGGCGTTGCAATACATGGACGAGAAAAGTGATGCGGGGACCTTGACGATCTATGCGCATCTATGCTTTGCGGCGGGAAAATTTAGTATGGCTCGAGAACGGTTATATCAATCGATCGATGCGGTGAGAACATACGGCGTCGCTACGGACTGCCAGTCGTTCTATCGGTGTGTGGGTCTTATCGTGACGATGCGCATCTTTGAAGGCACGTTGGATCAGTCACCGGACGACCTGGTCTTGCTGAAACAAATGGCCGACACGGCGCATAGTAACAGCGATTTCGAGGCAGAGATCTGGTTAGGCGTCTACAATATTGCCAACGCGCTCATCATGGACCGACTCAGGGAATGCGAGCCTTTTGTGGCGCTTTTGGAAGCCCATTTGAAAGAAGCGGCAGACTACAACCGAATCGCCATCCACGGTACGCTGTTATGCTACTATGCTCGCTGTCGAAGCTATGAGAATGCACGAAGACATACCCGGTGTTTGGTTGCTGTTCTACCGGCATTAACGGTGACACGTAAGTATAAGGGTCTCGAACGGACTTTCTCTAGGTTGGATGGCATGTGGACTTAACATACGACCTTTTTTAACAGCCAACATATTTCCTATCTTTGGATTAATATTTGCCACCATGGGAATGTTTTGCCTGATTGAAGATGAGGAAGTGGATATCGTATCGATGGGAGATCACAAAAACTATGAACGATTCATCCGTGGTATCACTCGCATCAACCATGCGTTTCAACAAGTGAAATTCTGGGAATTCACCCAGCCTTGTTTGTATCTCGCCCGAGCCTTGCCATACCTTAGCACGGGCCGCACCGTCGAAGGATTCACGGTAAAAGCGTCTAAATTTAACGGCACAATCCAACATACTAACCCTCTGTTTTTACAGGTGTTACGACATGGCGTTTATGAAATGCATTTCATCCAGGAGATTCGATTCCTCCGAGCTTATTATTGGGCTATTTTAGGAAAGTATGCGTTTATGCCGTCGGAAAGAATCGAATGGACCAACCGCGCTAAAGCCGATCTCGAAGCGTTGGAGATTCCCTCCCATGTGTATTGTAATCCTGACCCTGGGAAATATTATTCCTGGGGCACACCCGCCGACCTTGCCGAGTAACCAACTATTTTTCCCCTTTTCTCCACCGCTGGACGGGTCATGCAACATTTTCAGCTTATTTTATTTATTGATATTTTAGCTTATTACACCATTAATGTTCAGCTTCTGTTGCTGGTTTGTAAATTGCCTAATTCATTGACATTGTATTGTAAAAGCCGAAACTAAAAAAAATCGGGTTGAAGTAATAAATCACCGCTTTTGTAAATGCTCATCAGATAAATATACAGCGACACTTTCGGTGCATGAACGGTGTTGTGCCAATTCATTGTCACACAGAGATCTTTTCCTCGCATTGGACTGTGCAATCCACGTTAGCAGTAGAATAGATATCAGTGTGCCTTTTATTAAAAGTGGGCATGTGACTGGCCAGTGACGAAAAATCGCGTCTGCCACTAGGTCATCGCCATTTCGGGAAAAAAGAAGTCGCGTTACGCGCCAACAGTTGCTTCTCCGCTGCCACTTTCGACGATCTTCTGCTCGTTGAGTCTCATGGAACCAGAAATTCCTGCTAGTCTTGAGACTATCATTGAAGAGCAGATCCAAGACAGAGACGATATTGCTGGTTTGTTGAGTCCTGTGAGCTTGCCGTCGTTTTAAACCACTAATTCTGACCGACTTCAAAATTGCAGACATTGGCCGAACACTCCATGAATGCCTCAAACTAGATCTCGATCTGAGCTTCTGCTTCCGCCTCTTGGAGAAGATCATATATCATGCGGCCGACGCACAAGGATTCTCAAAAGATACAATTCACGAATACAGCTTGACGATTTCCAAGCTTATCATCTATATTGCTGATTCGGATCCGAAACTCACGCGAAAATTGCTCAACGATTACGTGCATTTGCTGAAAGGTATGTTATGAGCATGTATACGAGAAAAGTGCGTTATTAAAATTACAATTATCTAGAATTGCTCAATGCGGTGAACAGTGATATTTCGCAAGATATAAAAAAATTGGATATGCATATTGAATTGTCGATGGGATCAAATTCGACCCTTGATCTCTCCCATCTTAATCTGGAAAGCGATATTCATGTTACACTTCGACTGCTGTCTATTGTCATACGCTCATTAGCTTCCGTTGCAGAAACTACCTTCATATTATTTGGTGATGTGTTCCGACGGAACAGCTCGCTACTTCCCTATATGCTGGATATGAAAGTATCTCCTGCGAATCCCGTGTACTTGATTTTGACAGAGGTAATGGGAAAAAGGTACGATGGATGGAAAATTAAAACTAAATGCCCATATATAGTCGTGTAGTCATCTCATCAAGACCATGATCATTCACCAACTCATCGATATTCAGAACTGCCATGCTGAAAATATCCTTGTTCGATGGTTATCGGACATTGATCAACTATCTTCTTACCAACAGCAGCCGTAAGAATTGAAGAATTGGTTCACACCTGGCTACACATGGACAGTAACTGATTTGTTTTAACAGAGATGTCCGTGATCTTCTGGAAGAGCTTACATTATCCCTGCACCTTTTTCTCGAAACATTTCCGACATTGGATATCATCGATCATATCGACATCCTGAGCTCCATTTACGATACCCTTTTAAGCGACCCACATCGCGCCCTCCCCCTTGATTTTCAGGTACAACTAAAGAATCTTTGTGGTCGCATACGCAGAAGCGGATCATCTGACGTCTATATATATTTCAGGAATGTATGCTGAAGCTGGCTTCACTTCTTCTTCGCAATCATATCATCCCACCGCATTTGAAATCATATCTTGACCGTTTTGATGAAAATGATGACCACCTACAAGTATTGGCAATACATATCCGTCAATTACTCGACGCCGCGTCTTTGAAAGACGACCAGCTGATGGTAAAAGTTTTGAAAAGTCACCACTGGCACAATTTGATAATAACGTTCATGAGAAAAAAATAGTTGCACAGCGTGTATTCGAATCCGGCCGAACTCGATAAGCATATGTAAGTAGTTGGAAGATATGTTAATCACGAAACCGTACTCATTTGCTGATTTAAAAAAAATTGAATAGGTCGGATGAAAACTCTCAAAGGGTAAGCATGAAAAGCTCATGTGCCGATAAAAGCATGAACCATTGACGATGATTTGTTCATACTATGATTAGGTTAGTGATACACTGTTGGCTTTGGTTCCAGAAACGGTTCCGTCCATCGGAGACGGTGATAATGGAATAGTTGCCGTGATAAAGGTACTGTTGCAAGTTGGAACGTTGGGGATATCGTAACTTACACAGAAAAACATTATACAGCTAAAGACGATTGCAAAAGTAACCCAAGTAAAGATGACCGAACTGCTTCTTCCCTTTGAGCGCGAATTGGCTCAGTTGGCTGTCTATTATTTGACAGTGGACCCTATCATTTTGCAAAACATTGCTTCGCTATATGATATGAAAGTCCACAGCTATCTCGCCTCGAAAATGGGTTATGTGCTACCCTACGCTCTGGCTGCTTCACAAGATAATGACGCCATTGAAGAACTGGCCCGTGTATTTGGTCTCACGCCAACCGCTCTGTGTGATCAAGAGGGCTTTTACATCTTTGTGGATCTATTCCTTAGCCATGATCAAAATTACGCTGACAATGGTTTTTCTCACATCAAACGACTGTACAATACACCCAACGCAATCACAACATTGCTAAAAAAGCATAAAACCAAGGTAACTTCCTTGCTGGCGATGGAGTTTGGCGAACCGTTCAAGAAAGATAAAGTAAGTACCAGCACCTTTCGTCATTATTTGTTACCGCTGAACAAGAGAAGAAAAAATTCATTTATGCTTGTAACAGGTGCTTGAGGCGTTGCAGTCAGTGATTGACCTTATGCAACCGAAAGAACCGCTCACGCCTACACGACTTCTTTCCCGATTTTTTCTTGCCATCTTGGACAGAGTGGGCAATTTCATTACTGAGGAACGACTCGGTAGTCGCAAGACAAGTCATCCTTACACACTAGACGCCTTGATGGAAATTATGCGCATTGTCGGACCTGACATTCGCTCACATGTATTGCAGGTAATGAAAAAAAAAAAAAAATGAAAAATCAGACGATGCATCCGCGCACAGCTGAGACCACGCTGGTCAAGATGAACCATTCTCACCGGATGGATTTAGCTTATGAGTATTCTTCATTCCGTGGGGGACTTACCGTCGCGGGTGGACGAGGCTCTGCGGCTATGGTCATTACTTATCGATATTCTTCCTGCTGCCGATCTTTTGATCCATATGACGGCTATCGTGAGCGGGCTTCTGGATCTGTTTGCCTTGTGTGATCGCACCAACAAGGATCGATTGGCTACATTGTTGCGAGACCTTGTCCTGGAAAAAGTCGACCTGACCAGTTCGGTATTGGAGCGACTGCCAAAAATCCCTGATGTGGAAGAACTAGCGCCGGTGAAATCTTACATTGACACGGCACGAGAAGAAGTCACTTTAGATCAAGCGATTCCGGCCATTATTCAGCAAGCTTATCAGGGAGGGGCGTTGGAAACCCTCAGTGCTCTCGAACAGCTGCATCAGCTTTTCAAGGACCATGGCACGCTGAGTGATACGGTCGCCAAATATCAAAGCGAATTATACTCCCTTTTGCTGGAAATGTCGAGAAAACGCATGGAAAACGACAAAATTCGCAAGGTGGCCGCCTTATGCCTTGGGCTCTTGGGCGCCCGAGATCCTAGTTTACTCGACATCCATATGGCCGAAACGAGCATGATCCTCCTTCAAAATTTTACAGACAAGAACGAGAATCGTGATTTCATTTGCAACCTGATCAAACATCATTTGGTGCCTGCGTTTCATGCATCCTCGAACGAACTCGTCCATCAGTGCCTTCAATACACCTTGCAAGAGCTCTTGAAACAAGCCAATTTTGTCATCATTCTCGAGGGCGCCTCCGTCAATCCGAATGTGCAACATCACTGGATGCAATTTCCCGCTGCGGTTCAAACCATGTTGACTCCCCTATTGTCTTCATCGTTCGAGTGCAAATGGGATTTCTCGGCTCCCGCTAGTCCGATTTACCCTACGTGCCAGAGTTTTACGGAATGGATGACAATTTGGTACAATACACTCGTTGAACAAGCCCGTGGAGACGCGAAATCGCTCTTTTCCGCTTGCATCCCCAGCATCAAATCAGGGCATCTAGGCCTCGCAATTTACCTGCAACCTTACCTGGTGCTCCACGTCTTGCTCGCAGGAACTTCCAAACAGCGGGACAACATCATCATGGAACTGAAAACCGTATTGAATACCAATAGTCAAGCGTCTTCACGGTCGGAAAATATGGCCCAAGCCTCCTTTCAGGTAATATCCGTTTTCCTTTTTTTCTGCAAAGGGTTGGGTCCACTTGGCTCCTGTGACATACTGAGAAGAGCAATATTACTAGGCAACCGTTCGTATCACGGAACACTGTCGTAAATGGATTCATCGACGTCGTGCAGCGACCCAGAATTCGGTATCAAAGAAAGAAATTGCCCTTATTCAGTCATTTCTCATGGAGATCCCTAATGAACTCATGGCCATGGCTTCGTTCCGTTCTCGAGCTTACGCCCAAGCATTGATGCATTTGGAGACCTACGTGTCTGAAACCTTTCAAAATCAGGACGATATCCCATCCGCTATTCTCAGAAACTTGCGGCAAAGTTACGCTCAACTTGATGATAAGGACGATATGCAGGCCATTTTTGTCTTGCTTAAAGGGGAACTCACGCTTGAGGAGGAAATCTTGCAGTTTCAATCGTTGGGTTACCTGGACAAAGCCAAAGTGTGCTATGAGGAATTGTTATCACGTCACCCCGACGATTTATCCAAGCATACGGATTACATCAATTGCTTACGTATAAGTGACAACTTTGGTAAGGCAATACAAGGGAAAATCGATCAGCGATACAACCACAAACCTTATGCTGACGGGTTTCATTTTTTTCCGGCGATTTTGTTTCGCAGAGACGGTGTCGCTGATGGTGAACCATTACATTGAAAGACGTCCGGAATGGTTACCTCAACTCAATGTGTATCGAGCCGAAGCAGCATGGAAATTAGGCGATTGGTCAGCTCTTGAACGATACAGCCAAGTACCCATGGGAAAGACGTTTGAAGCATACTTGGCTAGCGCGCTGGCGAACTTGCGTAAGAATCGAATGCTGGCCTTCTTCTGTGATCTTGAACAAGCCCGACAAGAACAACTGGAGTATTTGTCGACAAGCAGCATGGAATCGTATCAGAAATCACTCGAACACATCTTGCAACTGCAAATCTTGCAGGAACTGGAAGACAGTCAAGTCGCTTGGGAACGTAGCCTTCGTGTCCAAGACAAGCAACCTATGCGGGATCTATGCAGTAACTGGGATCGACAAATCTCATTGGCCCCACCGTCTTATGCTCTCCAGAAAAACATCTTTAAACTTCGGCAAACCGTTTTATTTTCCCTGAGGTAACTGGGGGGAGACATCCCATGTTGATCTTGTGAATGTGCATAAATAATGAACTCGTCTGCTATTTACGACTCAAGGCCCAGCCATGCCACTTTAAATGGAAATACGTTGGATCTTTCGGTGGATGGCGGTAGTTTCTGGTTGCTGAAAGCCAGGAAAGCGCGCAAATCAGGTGATATGCCCGACGCTTTGCATGCTTTGCTCAAAGCAGAAGCCCTGGATACCCCCGAAGCCTACCTTGAAAGAGCGAGGTGGTACTGGGCCAACGATGAATGCATCAAGGCACTAGCTGTTCTTCAAAATCGACGCGATTTAACGCCGCAGGTCAGTTGGACCGCGATTTCTTGATAAAGCTTAGGGTGAATAACACACTTACGCTATTTTTGTCGATGATATAGGCCATGTTATTGAAAGCCAAGTATTCCGAAGAACTGATGGTAGAACAGAAAATAGTGCATACCATATTTCGCGAGGTGACCAAGCGCAATCCTACGTAAGTTGGTGAAGAATTGATTGATGATGGCTGTGCATGAAATTTACTCACGGCACCTTGAAGCTGGGAAAAGGCCTTTTTTAGACTTGGAAAATTCTTTGACAATGCAATGGCAAAAAGCAATGATTCTCCCCAAAAGAAAATGTGAGTGTATGAAAACGGTCTTCAATACACGGCCTGCTGGCCGCTCTGACTTGAAAGCTTATTCAGCGTCGGCTATTCCTCGCACATTGTTGGGTTCTATGTGCGAGCGCTAAAAATGGGCTCCAAGTACTATTACTATACTATGCCAAGATTGATCACCGTCTGGTTTCAGGTAGCTGATTTAATGGATAAATATATGGCAGCGTACGTATTGAAAGCTCGTGATTGAGATTACTGTCGGTGAGCTTATACCTTTATTTTTCTAGAAAATCCTCGTCTCCCAACTTGGAGAAAACATACAACAATGTCAACAAAATGATGGAGCAATATTCGCAACAAATTCCGCTCTACCAGGTATAACGAATTTATAAGACAGAGGCCCATAACATGTGATTGAACGCTTCATAGTTTATCAGCGTTTTACCTCGCCTTATATCCCGATTGGTGAAAGAAAACGAAACGATCGCCGCCATCATTCGCGACATCATTATCCGAGTATTCAATGCGTATCCGCAAACGACGGTGTGGGCTTTGCAGGGTCCTTATGATTCCGCCAATATGCTGTTACAGAAGCGGTGTCGAGAAATTTTGGCTCGTATAGAGGTTCGTCTGAATGGTTCACATTGGAGTACTGGTATCATTCTGTGACTGACGTGCAAAATGTAGGCCAAGAAGCCAGAGACATCACCCATCAAAAAAATAATCAGGGTATGTAATATACAGTATTGTTATGAATCCGTCGTTTGTCACTAATGATAGTATCGATAGCATGCTCAACAATTTACAGCTGCACTTAAAGAGCTCGCTCGTGAGCCGTTTGAGGATAATGTACGAGAAGTAGAGCTTTCTGCGTTTCCTGGCATTTCCAAGATACGCAATTTGGCTATATCTGTCCCCATTGAGAAGACGTTGATTCCATCATTGCCTGAACATTCATCAAGCGGCCATATGCCGTTTCCCGATGACCTTCCTACCGTTGCCGGTGAGTCATTCATCATTAAAAATAGAAAGGAGGATTATTGTATTTTGTATTGCCTCTCTTATTTTGATGTGATGTAGGATTTGGGAAATATGTGCAAGTGATGCATTCGTTGCAAAAGCCCAAGACGATCACCATTTTGGGCAGTGATGGCAAGCGGTACAAATTTCTATGCAAAAGAAATGATGATCTCCGACGTGATGCACGTGTGATGGAATTCTGTACCATGATCAACAAGTTCTTGAAGCATGATACGGAAGCCAGACAGAAGGAGCTCTGTAAGTTGGACAATGTGAGAAGGTCGGTTCGCTGTATTCGTAGATCGATTGACGAAGCTGTCGTCTATCAGATATCCGAACCTATGCCATTATCCCGCTCGGTGAAAGATGGGGTCTATTGCAATGGATTGAAAATCTTCAGACTCTGAAATCGATTGTGTGCACTTACTGGCAAAAGCAAGGACTTGATCCAAAGGTAATTGTTGCGGTATTGTTCCTTTGGCAACAATGAATCAGAATTCGGTAACAGGCGTACATTACAGTTGATATTTGGCATTGCCAAGACAGGACTGACCAGCAAAAATGTGAATGAGCTCGATGCAGCTTTCAGACGGGATATTTTGCCAAGGTAGATAGAGGAAGCTCTGACGAAACATCTGTTCCAAGAGTTGATCTCCTAAATCATTGGTATGGGCTTTGTTTTCCATAGGTCGCCTCCTGTGTTTTATAAATGGTTTGTTGAAAATTTTCCTGAACCATCCGAATGGCTTGCAAGTCGCAAAAGGTACACGAAAACGTTGGCTGTCATGTCCATTCTGGGATATATCCTCGGGTAAGTAGAGCGTATTACAGGATGACGGAGACAGTGTGTGTAATGACTTGCTGTTTCTAGACTAGGTGACCGTCATGCAGAGAATATTTTGTTCGATACGAGCAACGGCGACTGTGTTCATGTGGACGTCAATATGCTGTTTGAAAAGGTGAGAACAGTAAGTTTGACGGTCGTAAACTTGCATTGACGGAAAATGTCTTCTTTCAGGGCGTTAAATTGGCAGTGCCTGAAATCGTCCCTTTTCGATTGACACATAACATGACCCACGCCATGGGCACGGTTCGCACCAACGGAAATTTCCGACGATCGTTTGAACTGACGCTTCAAGTGCTTCGAGCGAATAAAACGCAACTGATGAGTGTATTCGAAACACTGATTTACGATCATGTCAACGAAGTATCACCTAGAGGTGATATATCATCCGTAAGTGGTTTTCAAAATGATAGGAAGATGGTGGGAGGCACTAAGACGTTCGTTTTATGGTACAAGAATGATATTTCTTCTCAAGTGGCCAAGATGGAGGCTAAGATTGATTCTGGTCTCGGTATCAAAGAGCAAGCTCAGAAACTCATTGACGAAGCCAGCAGTCCTCGCAACTTGTGCCGCATGTATATAGGTAGGTCACATCGTGTATAGGTTCTCCCAGCTTGACGACTGATTTCGATTCCATAGGATGGGCACCCTTCATTTAAACTATTAGCTTAATTTATTTTCGGCCTTCATTCTGGTTCATTTCTCTTGCATTGTATTATACTCGCCATCCTAAAATCGAATTTTCTAATGCATATCAACGCGCATCATAATCACCATCATCGTATCATTATGACTATTGAGGTTATTCGGATAAAATCGTCTATCATATCAAATAAATGCCTTGGTTCAACGACCTTTATAAAAAAAAAAACTATTCATCGTCTCTACGACCCAATGCGGCCATCACATTTGCAATAGATTTTGTTCCCCGCTTCTTCTTATCACCATATCATAGTTATTCAAGCCCACTGTTGCTCCAAGACAACTTAAGCTTACCCTGATAACCCTGGTAGGACGTAATGGCTAATCCACGCGATTTTAAAAAAGAATATGCGTCGAAGCGGCCAAAATCATTGAAGAGGGAAACGTACAAGGACCCACATAGTCACGTTTGAAAGCATTTTCAAGTATTTTCTGATTAACCTTGTTTGGTGAAGCCAAAATGGCTTCCGATGTGAATCGTGAATGCAAACTTTTTGAAGTGTTGATATTTTGCGTGTAGTATGTGTAATTGTATGTTTCGATTCTTCTACCTCCCATTACACGACAAAGAAGCGAATAATATTTCAACTCTGGTCATCTTTTCTTTCGCGCCTTCTACAACTAAAACGCAAGGCGAACAATAGACCAGTGTGACCGTGCGTTCTTGCATGGTCCTATAAGCCAGATCATGTAATACTATAATTCAATGAAGATGGATAACGTTCACAGTAAAATTAAAAGAAAAGGAGCTAGTATTTTTCTTTGGATTTCCATTTAAAAGTCTGCCTTGACAAAATCTAATCGTATCTCAACTTGTTCAAAAGAGAAGAAAAATGTCGACAATGCCAAAATATCATTTTCCAATATTTCAGCAAAAAAAAAAAAAAAAAAAAATATACCCTTTTTTGCGAAAAAAAGGCAAAAAGGAATTGCGGCCTATGTGGATTGAACACATGACCTTTAGATCTTCAGTCTAACGCTCTCCCAACTGAGCTAAGGCCGCTTCATGAAAGTTTAACCAAAATGACATTGAAGAGCCGCTTGTAGGAGTAATTTTCCGCGATTTTTGGTCTGTCACTCTCTCGCCTCTGATGCAAATCTTCAGATATAATGAATGCCGATTAAGCTGATGTACTAGAGGTTGTGTTGCCCTTTATTTTTATATAGGGCTTAGTGCGTGATTTGATCAATGTAAAGAAAAAAAAAGGTTAAATTCTGGCGGAGCATCAAAAATTATACTGGTTTTTTTCGTTGTCAAAATAGAAGAATGGCGTAGCAGGGACAACGCGAACGCAAGGAAAATCTGCATCCATAAACAAGAGCCCAATTCCTGCTTGGAACATGTCCTTGGAGCTTAATAGGTGCATAACTGGAATGAGCTGAAAAAAAGCAGTAAAGACTGATAACATCAGGATCTGACAGCTACTGGCCGTTTGACAGAAACCATTAAATAATTTACTTCAACGGTCACTTAGTCATCGTATATTCCGGATTATCCTAAAGCGAATCGTATATTGTAGCTTGGACTTTGGCAAGTATGAAGAATCTATAGACTTCTCTATGGATCACACATCTTAAAAGGCCTCGGATAATTAAATAATCTGCATTCGCACTGCTTTTCATCTTTTACTGTTTCCCATTAGCAGTGACATTGCAAAAAAAATGAAACAATTAGTACCAGTCAAGCGCAATGTATCGCTGACATTACTACTGTCTAACAGATTTTAGGTTTGCCACTTGACCGTCGTTTACTGTTGTCCCGTATCATGCGTATTTTCACATCCAAAGGGAAGATATATCAGCTTGGTCCAGGATAAAATAAAATAAAAATGACGCAACAGTAAACCGTTACACTACTTTAATATTTTGACAGGGCATAATTGTGCTATGGATCACTGCCAAGTGCATTTTGATTGATCAACATGGGCCAAGCAGAATATTTTAAGGATTTAAGAAACCGGGACTTTTTTTTGTCAAATACAAAATACATACGCGGTTGATCAAACTCCAGTGCAGCAATGATTAAGACTCAGTTGCAGATAAAATTGACGTCGTATATCATGCTGCATTTTCATGTATGTAAGTATGTGCCACAGAAACGTTATTGTTGGTGAATTTCATATTTACATACGTTCTCGGTTTCTAGAAGGAGCAAAGGCCAACTTGAACCTTCGGTGTTGGGACGATCGGGTAAGATCGCAACCCGTGGTGAAGGTTGTGTGACACTCAGTGGACGGCACGTGAAGTTTCGGCATCCGAAAATGAGTACCGATTTGTAAGATTTTGAAAGAAATCAGTCAGACATTACAGTTTGACAGTCCATGGGTGGAAAAGCCGGACGGGGCGATTAATCATTTTTGCTTCCTCGCATATTCACCTTTGCTTTTCTGGTTTCAGTCGTTCTTTTTTTACCTATCATAACGGGAAATGGTCAATATGCAAGCAGTTCCGGAAAAGCTCCAGTTTCATTCCGTAGAGGATGCTTTAAAAGATTTCGGTAAGTAGGGGGTTGGGATAAAAAAAGAGAACTGCGCCATGAGATGGTGTTGAAATTCAGTTTTACTGACATTGAGTTTCTAGCTGAGAATAAGTTTGTCCTTGTAATGGACGATGAGGACCGCGAAAATGAAGGTGATCTAATTATTGCTGCCGAGAACATTACAACTGCCCAAATGGCATTTTTGGTCAAATACTCGAGGTAAAAAACCCCAAGTGGAAAATGACGACTCCAAAAGATTATACAATATAAGCTCATACACGCTCTCGACAGTGGTTATATTTGCGTACCAACAACGGGGGAACGTCTAGACACTTTAGAATTACCTTTGATGGTACCCCGGAATACCGAGCTCATGCGAACGGCTTACACTGTCTCCGTGGATTATAAACACGGCACGACGACCGGCATCAGCGCTCACGATCGAGCATTAACAGCACGCAAACTGGCTGACTCTACAAGTAAACCGGACGACTTTTCTCGACCTGGCCATATCCTACCCTTACGTGCGGTGCCGAATGGGGTGTTTGAGCGGTTTGGTCACACCGAGGCGGCCGTAGACTTGTGTAAGCTTGCTAAACTCCCCCCCGTGGCGTGCATCGGTGAATTGGTTAAAGAAGATGACGAGGAAGGAGGCATGGCTCGACGAGATGATTGCATAAAATTCAGCAACAAGCATGGTATCAAGATCATCACTATAAAAGACCTCATCGCATACAGACGCAAGGTGGAATCATCTTAATACTCTTTTTACACGTTACAATTGGAATTAAAAAATACAGAAATTGTGCATAGACATGGAAAAAGGGGTTTCACTTGTATGTGCAAGGATTTACGGAGATCATCGGTCGAGTTGGAAGCCTGGGAGCTTATGCTTCAATTTTTCTTATTCGGCTAATTGTGCATCGCGCGGGTTCAAAAATGCTGCAAGATAAAAATAATAATAAAAAACATTGGAAGCATGACCATAGTCTATCACGAAAGGGACTACCTTGTACCCTCATGTCATGATAAATTCCGGTGTTTTATTTTATTTTTCTCTAAGATGAGCGTTGTACAAACTGGATAGCATAGTCCAGCAAATCATTCAAAAGACCGTCGTCTTCTCTTGGCTCTTTCACAAACACCGGGGGTCTGCCGATCGGTGCATCTACGGCAATGTAACTTCCGTCAGCAGGATAGTACTTGCCAGTCCAAATGTGACGCCATGTGGTCTCGCGATTCTCCTCCTTTGGGAAATAGACCTTGGTGAAAGAAGCCGACGGGGTGGTGACAGGAGCTACTAAGAGACAGCTACCCAGTAAAAATTGCTGATAGCTTAATTCACGAACAACAGCATCCTTTGGATAATACATGATCAGGTGGCGCATTACAGGCCACCCCTTTTCCATTGCTTCTTGGAACAGATGGTTCCGGTAAGGTGTCAAAGACGTATACAATTGAGCAGTATGAGCCAATTGTATCATGGAATCTGTCACTGAGTAAGAACGCTGTGGGAAGGATTCTGACAAAGCAAGATGTTACCTTCATGATCATAAAATTGAGCATTTTTGCCGGGTAGATCCCCTGTTTGGATATATATCATGAATTTTTATGCTTCTCTCACATACTAAAAAGAGTCATCGTTACCTTCTGCGGTTTTGAACAGCGCTGTAAAGGCAGACAATTCCATCCACCGATGCAATAATTCTCGAGAGCGTGAGGGTGGATGGTTTCCTGGCAACGCCGCAGTATGCGCGGTCGTACCGCCAATGTCGCTGTGAATCACCGAGTAACCCGAAAATCCCGCACACAGCATACCAGCGATCTGGAACGATGGAAAGGATTAATTCAAGGAACCATGCATGTGTTGAGGCCGGGTATACCTACAGCAGATTTCAAACCATGTTGTGCATCCCACGTCACGTCACGATCGTTGACAAGCATGGCATTTGTGTATCCCGGTGCACGCATATATCCACTCGTATGTACAATCGCTGTGTCCTCTTCCATATCAAGTTCTCGTACAACTTCACGATGTAATTGAGCCCAATCGTCCGCATAGCGACTTTTATAACTGTCAATACTTTCGCCAGAGTCAAACGAAATATGTCCAGCTCCCGGAATCAGATACTGATCATCCGCGTTGGTGACAATTCCTACGATCAGAAATATGCATTCAGTCGTTTGTTTACTACTCAATCCGGTTCGATTTTTTTTTTTTTTTTTTTTTTTTTTTTTTTTTTTTTTGCTTTATACCTGAAATTCCTGCTGTCCATACCCGGTCTTTGATAATATGTTTCAGCCATTGACGAGCTTCGGGATTGGTGAGATCCACAAGGTTGCCTTTGCGTTTTTCGTGATCTTCCATGATCCAATTGTATCCCTGACGGTTCTTCAACAGGTATCCCTTTTCATGAGCTTCCACAAAGACATTGGAATTTTGCTGATTGTTCTCTTTGATGATGCCATGGACTTCTACCAGCACGCGTAACGTCGTTGATTGGTTCTGATTGCTCAGTTGATCGATGAAGAGATCCCAATTAGGATACAATGCGCGGTTAATTTGCCAATCATTCTCCCCAAAGCAGTCCGTGATACAAATAGCAGCCACAGGAACCTTGAATTCTTGAATTCGTGTTACAATCTGCTGGATCTTCTCTTGTCCACCTTGCAAACTGATGATAGCCCCCTTGAAAGCCCAAGAGGGTAAAGAGACCATTCGGCCAGACAATTGTTGCGTGTATTCAGAAAGCACATCAAGCATTGAATCACCATTGAACATGCGCCCTTAAAATGATACACATGTCATTAGCGACTTAGGAGCAAGTGATGGGTCGCTTGCTCTGAAATGGCTTACCCGTCATTTGGGTACTGTTCAGACGCACGGTGACACGATCGGACTCTCTGAGATCGAAATGACCGTACTCTGAGTTTTCCAAGAAAAAGCATCGATTGTCGGTGCTAATGAATTGCGGTACAGCCACGCTCGTGGGCAGATTCTCATATGCGCCGGTCATCATGCTGTTGAATGAGGAACTGAGATGCGCCATAAACTATATACATCATATTCCCATTAACGTCCATCACGAGTTGGAAACGTGCAAGCATTAACATACACCACTGTTTTTTGAATACGATGGTCGTCGGGTTTGAATAGGAACCTTATGCCCTTTGAGACTTGAATAGCCATACTGTTCACCAAATCCGTAAAAATGTTCATTCGTGCGGCTTTCAAATGTGAGTAGAATTCTTCGATAGTCGGTCATGGGCGGTTCCGCTTTCCCCAAGGTGACCGTGAATTGCAATTGATTAGGTTGCACAGCTGTCAGGGTGAACGTGTAATCCAAATGCGTTGAGATTAATTTGACGCCAAGCCCGCCTGACAGTTTTAACGATTGTTCTTTCGCATCGTAATCGATTTGCATGACGGTTTGAAAATGAGTGCGATTCTCGTCATGCTCGATAATTCGACCAGCCTCCTCCGTGCTGACTTGGTCGTCGCCTAGAGAGCTGAATACGAATGGAATATTATGCAGAGCTGCAATTGATTTTTTTTAGTATGCTGCCGAGTAACACGTGAAGATGGATAAATAGCCAACTAGGCAACGTACACTTCCAAACGATGCGGTCTTGTTTATCCTTGATAATAAGCGCACGGGCCTCGGCATCCATACGGATGGCGAATTCACCCACATTGTACACTCGATTTGGTACGGCATTACCAATGTATAATCGTGGAGGGACATAATCTTGATTCGAACCGAGACCCACAAAGTTCAAAACGGTATCCATTGTTTTTACAGTATAAAAAATAAAAAAGGACAAAATGAAAAATAAAACTGAGGAAAAAGGAAAAAAAAATGCTGATACTAGTGTACGAAAAATTCCCGAAAAACCAACGTCATTCCTTCGTCAATGGGGTTGTAAGATGGTTTTTTTTTCTCTCATCTTAGGTGAGACGGCGAACAGTATGTGACCAGCGAACAAGTCGCTCAAAAGTAGCATTCAGTCGTTCGGATGAGGATGAAGCGTGTTCAAAGGCGGATAATTTCTCGTTTTCCGCAGTAAGGAGGGCCTTTTCATATTGCACGCGATGAAATTCGCATAAATCATCGGTATCTGCCTCCCTCTCATCATATTCCACAGGATCACGCTCAGGTGGCGCCAAAATTGTGGATACAAAGGGTGTGTCCCATATAATTTTATCCGCACGTTCTACAAAACTTTGCGCTTGATTGTAAAGTTTCGCCTTGACTTGCCATGTTTTGGCTAATGACTTTAATGATTCGATATCCGCTACTCCCAGCTCGCTCATCAGGGCCTATGGGTATTTTACCGATGTTCAATGATTTTCGTATCTTCAAGCCACTTCCCTACATAACGTTGGCGAACCTCAAGCTCTTTTGCTCTTTCTCTTAACTTTTGCTCCTCATCGATAGGGATAACCGGACCTTGTAGCGCTGTCTGCACACCTTCAATATTATCATTGTTTACTGACAATTTTATCATTGACCTCATCAATTGATTCACGACGACCTACCTCGTGCCATATATTCCCTCTGTATAGCTTTCATTTCTTCCACACCCGCGCGAGAGGATTCCAGTTGCAGTTTCGCAGATCGAAATTCGTTTTCCAATGACTGTAATACCGTGATCCACTGCAAGATTAGTTTCTACCTCTCTAAGATGGCCGACTGACGAAGGAGTAAGACTTGCCTGCATGCGTTCGTCCAGAGATTGCTTGAGTGCTTCGCAACGATCCTCAATGCGCTTCACAAGCATTTCTTGTTCTTGCTCCATTTTGTTTCTCAGCTTTTTGGCCTTCAATGATTTGGCGGTTTGAGATGGGCGGTGCGAGGAACGCGATTGCTGGTGCGACTCAAGCGATCGATTGTCGCTGCTCGATGTGGTAGGCGGCGGTTGCAGGGATGACGAGACACCCGTCGATAGGGTAGTATTACTCCGCGCTGAGGCTCTTGAGAGGGATCTGAGATGATTGATTTTGGATAAAGACTGTTCGATACGTTTTCGCGTCTCGGATGTTTCAAGTAATCGACCCAATGATGGCCTGGAGGAGTGGACGGCTGGCGAGTTTAAGATTTGATCATTCTGCGTGACAATGGCATGTGCATATTTTGCCTGCTTATCAAAAGTTTCTTCATCCATGGAGAGGGAAGGGGTGTAAGCAAAGGAGGAGGATTTGACGTGATGACGATTTGATTTTTCAGAGTCGCTGATACTGGAAGGGCGGAGTTCGGGTGCTTTGGTTGCATGATAGACAGCGGTTGGGGCGAAAAAAGGATGGTCTACCTGATCGTCCGGTTCATCCGAATCATACCGATTAAGCAAACGCTGTACTGATCTGCATTCATCAATGATTTCCCTTGGTGAGCACCATTGATTGATATTGATATTTCCAGACTTACAAACCTATTGAGGCACGCGACGACTTCGGCGAGGAAAAGGATGAGGCGAGATCTCGATCGATACTTGGGTGATTTAAGCTTTCTGTATCACTATAGTCATAGTGTGAGTCGGAAGAACGGTGGGAAGCGGCGTATGCAAAAGACATGAAAGTGATAAAGAAGAAAAAAAAAGTGAGACGACCCTGAGCGGAAATGAAAAAAATTAGCAGCAGTTTTTTGGATGCCCTCATTGTTTGACACCCACGATGGACCCACCCTCGGGTGGCTTGTGACGGCTAAATTTTCCAGGAATGGAAAAAGCCCTGGGTGGGGGGAGGCCTACTTTTTTTTTGTCAACTTTTTTTTTTCGAGCAAGGGCAAATTCTCACCACCAAGTCCCAATGTCATTTCTAAAATCCTTGTCGACTACTGCGCTGCCAATGTCAGCAGCATTAAAGGTATTCTTTCTGACATGTTGGGTTTTTTCTCCAGGTCAATATTCACCTTTTTTACCAATGTAGACGGCTTCGCTCCAGAAACGAGCATTAGCTACAGTGGCAACTCAAGGTACGACCGAGAATTCTCATGATTGGATTCGACGAATGGGATCTAAAACGAAACGTTGTATTTTTTTTTTAGCCATTCCTTCTTTCCCAACCCATGTTCAAGCTTTTCTCCGTGATTTCAAAACCAACGAACCTGTATCTATCATCAATCTTAACCGCCAAGTGTTTAATGCGCCGTTACGACGAGACATTCTGCATCGTGTAGTAGTGTGGCAACGGGATGCTATGCGTCAAGGAACACATTCAACAAAAGGTCGTGCCGATGTAACCGGTACTTCCAAGAAAGCAGCACCGCAAAAGGGTCGAGGCAAAGCTCGTGTGGGTAACCGAAAGGCACCGCAGTTCAGAGGAGGTAATGTCGTTTTGCCACTGTCATTTTAACATGGAACCATGAGATCCAAACTGTCAAGAAGAATGAATAACTCAAATTTAATTAACTAGGTGGTATCGCCTTTGGTCCTAAACCCAGAGACCATGCTACTGATCTTCCAAGAAAGGTTCAAGAGTTGGGTCTTCGTGTGGCATTAAGCGCTAAATACGCTCAAGATCAGCTGATTGTGGTGGATTCTTTGCAAGATTATGAATCGTTCAAAACACGCGAGTTGGATGGTTTGCTGCGACAAGCGTATGGTGAACCCACGACACTCATCGTAATGAACCATTGCAACAGCTACTTGGAATTGGCGGCTCGTAATATTCCCCGATGTGAAGTGATTCACGTAGAGGAGACCAATGTACTGGATTTGCTCACCTACGACAAGGTGATCATTGAAAAGGACGCCATCAATACTTTAGAAGAATCATTGTTAGAAGCATAAATAAATAAATAAATAGATCAATAATGGATGCTCTTTTTTCTTGTTGTTCGTTATCATTCGTGCCTGACATTGCTGTCTATCAATCCATGCCTTTTTGCAATCGTTTGGCTTGCAGTTACTGCTGCGGTCGGACTAGCTGTCATTGACTGAGGTATTGCCACTTTCAATGATGTTTATGCAAGCCCTAGGTCAATTGTATAAAATTGACCTTGAGAGTAAACCGCCGCATCAAGGCATGCTTCGGAATAAATTCGAGAAAAAAGGATTGCTTTTTTCCTATTAAGAGGGTTTTTTTTAGGCACGATCTAGACAGAATGGAAATTATATCCATTTTGTTGGACATGAGGGCATCTCCGTCGATCGCAGCATTTCTTTTACTTTTTCAGTGGGAGAATTTATGGCAGACACACCGATGACGTTCAGGGATAAACTGTGTAATATATACACATGGTGCCGATTCCTCACACTGATGCTGAACGTCCTATTCCTGGTAAACGCAAGAAAAAAAGAGCCAGCTGATACAAGTCGAGCCTTTTTTCTTATTTCGAACCTAGATGCATACTTTCGGTGGATTGTACGGAGCCGGGGCGAGGATTGCTGATGGTAAGGATGCAAAAAAAGTCGAATGATTCAACGCATAATAAATGTAGCGCAACAAGACGACATGTTATTGATAAAATAAAACTACAGCTCAAAAAGACAAGCTAGCGTCCATACCGGCGGAAGCAATTGCCCGCATTTTTATCTATGTATCTATGCTCTTTTGTCTCGTCATCGATCTCATTGTTATCACAACGGTAAACAGCACCTTATCGTATCTATAGAGGTGGAAAAAGGCAACCATCTTTTCCATCGGAAGCTAATCCCCCCCAAAAAATTGCCTCTACAGACCAAGCTGCATGTAGCCAATTGGTACTGGCGTCCTGGGATATTTTTTTTAGCCTTCACCTGCTGCGATGAGTTGATCACATTGATAGGGTTACTGCTGGATACAGACGAGCTACAGCAGCAGTGTTTGCAACATATTCGTAGACTGACTCCTGCGATTTCCATGCTAACCACGGCTCTGTGCGATCTGGATGTTCGAGTTAATCATATGTACAGCATGCTCGTTTTACTTCGTGATATGTTGGCTTGCGTAAGTAAGAGAGGAAGGCATGGGTGTATAACCTCATTCATACATATATTTATACGAATAGGCACTGTACGCTGGTGTAGGTCATTTCCACTTGAACCACCTGGTTACCATGTTAAGACATGAGGCATTGAATGATCCGGTATCCACACATCATCCTCTCGAATTCATGCGAACCTATAACCATCGACAAAGCCTGGCTGTCAGCGAAGCTCCTACCCTCATAGAACACAGACGATGAGATGGACAGTCTAGTTATCTCACTTTCTTCTCCCTTTCTCTCTTTTTTCTTTTTCTTTTCACGGGACAAGATGCCACCTATGTATTGACACGGTTTTCGAAATTTTTGATGCTCATAAATATATTTATCATTTTTATGGTTATCGTCGATCTCTTCGTCGATCCGATCTGTAATCTCTTCGTCTATCTGGGCTACGACTATCGCGACGATCTCTTTTACGATCAGATCGATCATCATATCGACGGTCTCTTCGTCGATGAGGGCTTTCATCGTCGTCTCGTCGACTTCTCTTGCGGTCGGAACTGTGTGATCGGCGATGATCTGATCGCGATTCATCCCGTGGTCGGTGACTCGAACGATGGGATCGTTTCTCTTTCTCTTTTGTTTCAAACACCATCTCATACCCTTCACCACGTGTATTCTCACTCTCTTCTTTGTATCGTGTACGTCGTTGCAAACCTTCAAAGCCGCCCATAGATTCGCCGGCGGCTTGCATACGCTTGGAAATCCAATCTTTGTGTAATTTTGATACCGACTGAGAAAAGTCAACGTGAATACGACGATCGTCAATTAAAACGGATTGCATCTTAAAGTAAGCCTACAGGGACAGCAGCAAACTCAGTATGGATGGTATGGCGTGACCTGGTTTTTTTTTGGATTCCTATATGTTACCTCTTCCGCATCTTCCTTGTTTTCAAATTCAATGAAAGCATAACACAGTGAATCGCCGGTTTGACGATCACGGATGATTTCACAGCTGTTAATTTGCCCAAACCGGGAAAAAATCATTTCCAAATCCTCATCTCGGGTGACAGCATTCAGCTTGCAAACGAAGAGAACGTTCTCTGGCGGTTTGACTTCAGCAAACGGTAAATCGCCAATCATTTCCAGCGTTAATGCTTGAGCTTTCGCTTCACGTGCTCTTTGAATCCTCTCAATCTCCTCGGGGTCTCCTTGTTCTTCGATTTCTTCGTCCTCACCAATACGCATGGAGTCAAGCTGTTCCTTGGTCGGTAGCGGAGACGCGTCAGGCACTTGCAATCCTTCGGGATCAGGGAATGGATCGTCGAGAATAATGGTGTGACGGATACGAATGTCGCGAAATGGACGACCCTGCTCATCGCAGAAAGCGTCGTTGATCTTGTCCAACGTATCGAATCCTTCTGCCACTTCACCGAAAATGGTATATTTGCCGTCCAAATAATCCAAATCATCGGCCAACGTAATGAAAAATTGACTCCCACTGACGCCGCCACTTTCAATGGACGCATCCGGTGCCACAGCCATGGAAACGGTGCCACGAGATTTGTGCTTCAGCTTGGGTGAGATTTCGGCAGGAAAGTAACGTTGCGCAGGTCCGTGGAGAATGCCGTAGATCGATTCGCCCTGATCTCCTTTACCTGTAGGATCGCCGGTTTGTGCCATGAAATCCTTTTGCACATTATGGAAAGGCGAGAAATTATAGTATTTAATCTTGCACAGTTTCAAGAAATTAAGCGTTGTTTTGGGACATTGTTCTGTAAACAAGTCGATCACAATGTCGCCAGCCGATGTCTCCAAGAGCACAGACTACATAATAACAAGTACACACAGATCTTGGTTAGTTTACTGTTTACAGTTGGTATCGATTAAACTGCATAAGCTTACCATAGTATTGGAAAGTAGGAAATAGGGAATGCGAGTGCAACATTTGGACAGGCCAGCGGAATTCCCGTCTTTTGACAAAGCGAGCGGGAATCCCGTGATTTTTTTTGCGTTGGTATTTCACTGAGCGACAGGTCCATTTGGCTTTTTTTGCACAGTTTATTGAATTGAAAAATGGATTGCAAAATCAAACAATCTAGTTAAAAATAATGTACGTTATTAGGAAGAGCTCAAGTGGATCTATAAATCCAAAGGAAAAACACATACAATAGATAGGCTTATTAGACGAACGAGAATTTCACTCATTTGGTTTTCACTCATCATGAAGGAGGGTTTTTCGGTGCGCAAGCCATGTGTGAAAGTTTAGTTTTCTCGACTGCTCGTTGATCATGAGCCTTAGAGTGGCAGACTTCACGGATATTGTCTGCTATCTGATACCTCTTTTTTTTTTTTCATGGAAAATGAGGATCAGCCAGAGTTGCTACACTTTGCGTTTTTCTAGTTCCGATTGATATTTTGTCCACGAAAATTTCGTGGACTGTAATTTTGACAACACCCTTGTTCTTGCCACAGTGGTTGCAACCGTTTGATTTCCGTGATCTTTTTTCTTCCTTTGCTCCCTTTGTTTCCTTTGCACGACCAAAACGTCCTCTTTCTTTTTCTCCACTATTACAAACCGCCATGACAGCTGCAGCATCTCGAAAACGAAATCGATCACCGGTTCCTGAAAGTGCACACACGATCCGTGATTATAAACGGGCCCGTCCGCAAGAAGTGCTCACTAGTCTCACTACCATTCTAGAAGACATCAAATCCACCCCTTCCTCAGCAGAGATCTCTTCAGATAAACTCGAAACGCTGAAACACCTGTTACTTCACATTGAACACTTGGCATCCGATGAAACCAACATGGAAGCAAAGCAAATGAGAGATGAAAGCGATCGATGTCTCGAAAATTGGTTTGGCGATTTACTAGAGCAATGTGAAGCCGATGGATTTACCGAGTGGGATTTAGCCTATGAGGATGACGAAGACGATATTGACCTGCTGGCTTTGGCATTAGCCTGGGAAGATTCACAGCAAGACGCTCAAGGTGAAGATCACCAAGACGACGAAGAAGACGAAGACGAAGAAATCATCATTGTAGACGACGATGATCTTGGTGTACCAGGACAAGCCCAGCTTATGTATGCCTCATCATAGTATCAATAAGGAAACAGCCCGAAACTCCCTTTGGTTCCGTCCTCTCACATAGCCTTAAAACTTTCCCTTTTTACTTCACACCTTTTTTTTCTTTTTTCGTGACCAAACCCATGAAATTATAAAAAAGTCCATCTTTTTTACCGCCCAATCTTTCACTCCACTCGATACTCTATTGCCGATCGCACTTCCATCACAGCAATGCGCACTAATGATCCTTCGTCCAGCTTCCTCCTTCTCACAGATTATCCATTCATCAACATATGACACCTTTGCGCCTGAATAATCCCGCCCATCATCTCAATGGAACCGACACAGTCAACTTGGCAGCATCCGATGCATTTACTGCTTGGGTATCGCGGTAACATAGGAACGAAAAGATAAAACATGTCACTACTGACGGGAAAGACCTTTTTTTTTCACTTTAGAATTTTTAGATATTGGGTACAAATGGTCATCTTTTTCATTTTATGGTACAAAGGGGGCGAACTCGAACTGTTTTTTTTTAATGGTGGAAGAGTCTGAGCGTAGTATGCGCAATCACCATATCGTTTTCATCGGCGGCGGCAATCACTTCAGCATCCTGGACGGAACCCGAAGGAGCAGCAATGTACTTCACACCGGAACGCTTGGCACGGTACACGTTATCGGTGAAGGGGAAGAAAGCGTCAGAGGAAACGACGGTATCCTTCAACTGGGCCATCCATTCCTTGCGTTCTTCAGCCGTCAAAGGTTCAGGGATCGTGTTGAACTTGTCTTCCCAAGCCTTACGTTCAGTACCCTATTATTTCATTCATGCCTCAATTAGGTACCGCTGACACTAGTTTTCCCCGACCCCGACCGCGCAATGAATATTTACCTCGCCAATCTCGTTGATCACGTAAAGATCGATGGCATTGGACTTGTCAGCACGCTTCACTTCCTTCTTGAAGTCGAAAGCAAGAACCTTGGGATGATGACGCAACCACCTAGACACAACCCAAGTTCGTCAGTATACACAAAGCTCATATTCTGATACTTTAAAAAGATTCGTTTACCAGTTATCAGCCTTATCACCGGCGAGGCGGGTACAGTGAATTCTGGATTGTTGACCAGCACCAAGACCAATCACCATACCGTTCTTTGCGTAACAGACAGAGTTGGATTGAGTATATTTAAGAGCAATCGTAGCAACAATCAAATCAGTCACAGCTTCCTTGGGCATCTATACACAATAGGTCGTTAATCATCACTTCCTTCTTTTTGATTTCTTTTTTACATCGCATTTTCCGTTTACTTACGTCCTTGTTCTTGGTTACAAGGTTGGAGAATAAAGAGGCATCAATCTGCACATTGTTTCTCTTTTGTTCGAGGTAGAGACCATACACTTGACGGATTTCACGGTCCTCAGGCTCGTAGTTGGGATCCATTTGAAGCACGACGTATTTACCGCCCTTCTTCTTTTGCAAGATGGCAAGAGCCGCTTCATCGTAATCGGGGGCAATCACACCATCCGAGACTTCACGAGAGATGATCTTGGCGGTAGCGACATCGACCTTGTCGGACAAGGCAATGAAGTCACCAAAAGAGGACATACGGTCGGCACCACGGGCACGAGCGTAAGCACAGGCAAGAGGAGTCAAGGGTTCCTTGAGATCATCCACTTGATAAACCTTCTTATCGGTCTCGTTCAAAGGCAGACCCACAGCAGCACCAGCCGGCGAAACGTGCTTGAAGGAAGCAGCAGCAGGAAGTCCAGTAGCTTGACGAAGCTCCTTCACAAGAGCCCACGAGTTGAGAGCATCCAAAAAGTTGATATAACCGGGGGAACCGCAACGAACCGTCACGGGTAAACGGCCTTCCTTGACAAAGATTTGAGCCGGCTTTTGGTGAGGGTTGGCACCGTAACGAAGGGTCATCATAGCCACATCCTTGGTATATTCGTGACGGAAGTAGTTGGAGATAGCGTCATCATAGTCAGCTGTGTGGTTGAAAGCCTATAGTTCCGATTTTGGGGCGTGAGTCTGTCTGTGTGAATGGGCATGCAGAACTTAATTTTTTGACGGTGGGTATTACCTTCAATGCCAACAAGTTGCGAGTATCCTGGGAAACTTCACCGGACTTGAGCTCGGCAATCACCTTGGCGTAATCGGTAGGATCTGAAACGATGGCAACGCGGGCGTGGTTCTTGGCGGCAGCACGAAGCAAAGTGACACCACCTGATAAAATTTTGAGTAACCTGTCAAACAGAGCCATACTTTTTTTTTTTTTTTTTCACAAGCTTCTTTTAGATGCTTACCAATATCAATTTCTTCCACAGCCTGGGGAATGGTTACATCAGGCTGAGCCACGGTCTTTTTGAAAGGGTACAAGTTGCAGACAACAATGTCAATTTTGTCAATATGCTGCTCGGCAAGGTCCTTTTCATCACTTTCGATGTTACGGGCCAAGATACCTTTGAAATAAAATACCAAAAATAATTCATGAGTTCATCTATTCACAGCATAGAAGAAGCTTGTTTGACCTAAACTTGGTGTCATCACTTACCACCGTGAACAGCAGGATGCAAGGTCTTAACACGACCACCCAACATCTCGGGAGCTTTGGTAATCTCAGAGACATCACTAAGCACGCACAATTTGAGTGAGTGACAACCGCCTGAAGAGGCGCCTATGGTTTTCTTACCCAATGGGGATACCGGCTTCACGCACCAACTTGGCCGTGCCTCCGGAACCCAACAGACGCACGTTCAAGGCGTGGAGGTCGCGAGCAAAGTCGACGAGACCCGTCTTATCATAGACAGACAAAATGGCTACAAGAGTTAACACGACTTTAGCATGCAATAGGCAACATATTTCACAACTCGTGACTATTACCAATTTTCTGCGACATGGTAGAGACGAAAATACAGTTATCGGAATGGAAGGAGAATCCTTGGATTTGGCAGTTTCAGTTCCCCGGCGCCTTTTTAGAAGCATTGAGGGTGGTGACTGCTGATCTTCGAATTTGTCATAATTGTCCCTTGCAAATCTGCCCCCCCAAAAAGTGTCATCGAAAGCCACCCATTATCTTATCTCCAGCTTTGGTGGGTGTGATTCCCCGCATTTTCTTTCTCGTACCATTTACCCTCGCAGGATGGTCACTAGATAGGATTACTATGAAAGTGAACAAAAATCTGAAGCACTGGCAACAACCATGCTTTTCTTTCCCCATTTTTGCTCAACATTTTTTTTTTCTTCATCAATCTAACGGAGTCGAAACTCAGATCGAAACCACCTGTCAAACTTGGGATTCTCACTGAAAGCCCCATATCCACATGTGGACAATATTCAATAGACTTATGCCTCGAAATAACCATTCGTTGATGCTTTAAGAAAAACAAAAAGGGAAAAAGGGAGAGGACCTTTTGGTCGCTGCCAGGTCAACCCATGATCTTCGTCGTTATTTCTATCTATACAATAGTTTATCTAAGAGGGGAAAATCAGTATACAGTCTACAGTCTTGAGTTTTTTTTTCATTAGGGAAGTTCGTTGTCTGCTATGCTTTTAATACATCCAGCATATCTTGGATACGACTGAATTTCTCGCGGGGTTTACCGAGTTGGGCTCCAATAGCGAATTCGGCCGCTTCAATCTTCTTCCAGTCTGCGTAAGATACTGGTCGAATGTTGCGTTCTTTCAAGAGGGCTGCCAAACCATCTGCGCCTTCCTTTTTACCAGGGCTTAACATGGGCTTTCCCTCCTTCAAATCATTCACAATGGTGTCGGCTGTTTCATAAGCGTCCGACATGGTAGACACAATCACGCCGGTGGGACCCCGCTTCAGCCATCCAGCCGTATATAAACCAGGCAACTATTCGTATGCATTAGAGAGGGAACTCGAGTGATACATCATTTTTCGTATTTTTACCTCCTCGTCATTCTTATCCATAATTTTGCCAAAGTTGTTAGGAACCCGTCCTTGTCGTTCATCAAACGGTACACCTTCCATTGGCAAACTTTTGTAGCCGATACTTCTCAAAACCAAGCCGCACGATTGGGTCTCAAACTCTCCCGTGCCAATGGCTTTACATCGATCGAAAGGACCTTCCAGTCGATTGATTTCGTATCGGATGCCTTCCACGGCGGATCCGTCCGCATTGGGGATCACTTCAGTTGGGCTACGCAAGAATTGAAGCGACCATGATTTGTCACCGTTCTTGGTTGGCGATCCCTTTTCAAGCAGGCTCATCATTCGCTTCAATGGTCGGTTCTTGCTTAGATCCACCGACGCAATCTGTGATTTCACCCACTCGGAATCCGTTTTGAACACAACGCCTGGCAATGACATTTGTTCACGCAATTCTTTGGTGGTAAACGCAGCCTACATCCGCATTTGTCAATACAATGTATGACATCGAGCAACGCCTCTTATCAATTAACGAAATTACCTGCAGTGGTCCTCGACGTCCAACAACATGGACATGTTTGATTCGACTCTTTGACAATGTTTCCAGGGCATATTCGGTGATATCGGTTTTGCGCAATTCATCAAGGGGACTTAGTAATACACGAGCAACGTCAAGTGCTACATTGCCTTGACCGATAACGACGGCCGTATCGGTTTGATCCAGAGGAAGTTGAAGGTCTCGATGACGCGGTAAGCCGTTGTACCAGCCAACAAACGCACGTGCGGATTCCACCCCATACAAATCCTCGTTGGGAATACCCAGCCTTCGATCCTCACTAGCACCATATGAAAACAGAATAGCATCATAGTGTTGTTTCAACTCGTCAACGGCTATACCGTCACTGCCAACGGTAACATTGCCCAGGAATCGGAATCGATCGTCTTCTGCGACTTTGTCAAATGTTGTCATGACATTCTACGAATAACAACTGTCAAATTCGAAAACATGAGAAATAAAAAACACCTGCAAGTTAGGTACCTTTACTTCGGGATGATCAGGGGCAACACCGAATCGGACGAGACCATGCGGCACTGGGAGAGCATCGTACATATCAATACGAGTATTGGGCCAATCTTTCAGCAAGCGGTGAGAGGTATAAAAGCCTGCAGGGCCACTACCGACCACGGCGAGTCTGAAAGGCGACACCGCGGCAGTGGACAAACTTCGGGCCAATGGCAATAGAATGGTCATGCTTGTAAAATTCGGAAGAAGCAGGCGCTCCAGGAGATCCGGGCAAATAATTTTTTATCCCCTTGTCCGAGTTTCCAAAAGTAGAAATAGTAAGGTTGAGCTTATTTTTGCATGGAGCGGAGATTGGGTGGCTTTGGGGAGTTTTTCCACCGAGTCAAGAATGGTTCAGAAACCAATATTCCTCGTTTCTTTTCATGGAAAGAAGTAAAGTCCATGACAGCGATCGTATAATAGGAAGTTTACGGGGCAGGTTACAGCATCTGTAATTAGTGAATAGAAATTGATAGAGCTGTGATGATGGTCGCTAACTTTTTTTCCAACCACAATACCGGAAAGCGAGACAGCCCCAATGGTAAATCGTTACAGCAGTGAACTTACCAAATCCAATGAAATGCGGGGAGTTATGGACAAACTTTCGGTCGGAGTTCTCGCAAACGAGTTGACCGCCAGCGGAAAAACCCACCATTGTCACCGATGTTGGACAATGACAGCATGCCAACCTCCCTCTTTGTAAAAGATATTGACTTCCGTTTTGCTTTGTCTCTCTAATACTTCCTTGTCTTCACTTGTTACCACCGTTTTGGCCATATTTCTTTGTTGTGTTCCATTTCCTCCTCCTTGGGCGGATATGCTCTGTTCAGCCTCGTATTGGGGGAGGTTATTGTGCGTGTCTGACCTTGACCAGATTTTACCCAGTTCCCATAAATCTTGCTCTCGCCTTTTCATGACAGCATCGCTAGTGTATATAACATGAGGGTAATGTGTTGTACAGAATGCAACCGCAACATCACCAGGGCGCCCGTCTGCAAGGCGTTAGCAGGAATGCCCTCAGTGATGTGCTTGCCAGATAAGTACCAGGAAATACGTTCGACTGGCGCCTTATTTATGATCTTCATGAATAAGTTGTCAGAAAGAATTCAAGGGACCTGATCCATATTATCGGGTTTCAAACCTTGAAACACTAGTTTGCGGTTTGTTCATGGACAACAGACAATGGACAATGGACAACGGACTGCGGACTACGAACACTGGTGGCTGTTTTGCAATAATCTACTGTGAACTCCAGGATCCGTGCACGATGCTCGTATCATATTGCCCCGCTGGCGTTTGCGCCAGACATTTCAACAGGTCATAGAACACCTGCTTGTTCATCACCCTGACTGCATACAGTGCGTTAAGGCCCGAAATTGACACGCACCTTCAAATCCAAGGCTGTCGGTTAAAAACCATATCCAATCGGTGCCAATCTATATTAACGACCTGGTTAAACCACCTTTGGTCTCGACAACTGCACTGACTCCAAGATGAATACATCAAAGCATTCCAGGTAATTTTACTACTGGGTTGAAATTCAGTATAAACGTTCGAATTCAATTCGACATGAACATTTTTTATTTTCGAACTTTTTTCGTTAAGCCATAGATCAAGCTATGTGCGTCTCCCAACTAAAACCTGGTAATACCATTGGCTTGCAAATGTTTTTAAGACATCAAAATTATGCGTATGAATCGGTGATCCTTGACTTTGTGTGTCCAGAAATTTATGGGCTCCAATCAAAACAATAGAGCTTTCCACTTTTTTCGCCCTAGGTGCACATTTTCTTTCTGAAGATTATTCCAGTTACTCTTGGAAAAAGGGCAATACTTTAATGGAATCATTTACAAGTTCGACGACATTGAGAATTAAGAGAGAAATGAAGCACCCTTTTTTTTGGACTGAAATAAAGGCAGTTTGATCTGAAAAGAACGACATGTAGACAAAAATGTTCTATCAGAATTCAGTAACCGTATCCTGGAATCAGCAACGGCATGACCCAGAGGTTGCAACTCTGAGGATTCCCAAAGTGCGTGGAGCCTGCTTATTGTTATGATTTGATTCCTTCTATGTCCTTGATCGGTGTTCTCAAAAAAGATGAAGCATCGTTTTCTTGGTGGTATATGTCATTACTATGGGCGCATTAGCCGTAGCCTAATGGTTGGCATAAAAACAAAAAGGAAAAACCGTAACTCGGCCCGGTGCACCTCTACAGAGGTGCTTCAAATTTATACGGATTCGTCATGAAAAGGCGGCTTCGGATGGATCAGAATCAGAACAAAAGTAATGAATGCCGTACTTTGGGACAGGATCATGTAAATCGGACCCATGGACCGCTTCCATCTTGTTCGATGCCTTTCGGACTTGAAATCATCAAAAAAGTCCGCTTGGACTTCTTCAGTTGCATCGTCCTTTTTCTTTTTCTTGAAGACGTGCGTGAAACTTTTCATAGTGAGAAACCTTCTTGTTTCTTCCCCATTCTTGCCGGGATACCCATGAATTTTTTTACGCATCGATACCATTACGGCCCATCTCTACGCCCAAATCTGGCAAAGTTAGTCTTCGACGTTTCGTTCGATGGCTGCCATTCAACCATTCAGTGCATTTGAAAAAAAAGGACGAAAAGGTGCTGCGGCAAAGAATTTTTTTTCCTCCTCTTCCCGTCTCCTTTTTCTTTCCCCAGACGCCTCTTGATCATCGCTGCCGACCGACCTGCCGATAGTACTAACATTCTGTAGGGCAGTTGGGAACATACTAACATTTTGTAGGCTTCAAGCCGCTCTTCTCTGTTCTGTTCTGCTCTGCTCTGGTCCGTTCTGCTCTTTCGGTGACGACTTGGTGCCCACTGATTGGCGTTTCAGCAAGTTTTGGCTGTACTAACATTTTGTAGGGCATGACGGGGTACTGCCATTTTTAAGGCTTCCGACCAGACGAGCCGGCTCCCGAGCCCATGGCACAGCTATAAGTTGGACGGGGGGTGGGATAGGGGGACAAGTTACAACAACTTGCCCAGCCAAGTTGTTGGTTGGGGGTCACCCGTCACAACTCATAGCTGAATGTCAAGGATACAGTTTTTTTTTCTTCATTTTCAATTGTCTTCCCTAGTTTACCTTTTTCGCCTTCATAAATTTTCCTCTAATAAAAGCAATGCCACCTTATGCGTCGCACTTGTAATACCGTCAAATGATCAAATGATTTCCATTTTCTTTAAAATATTGGAGCTACCATTGAATGAAATGACAAATGCGATTGCCTTCCAGCCGCAGCAACACTAAGTAAGCAATTCCAGGAGGTTCCTCGTAAATGCCCACTTCTGCACGAACCATTCTCCTACGGGACGTTCAGAATATTGGACCACGCGCAACAATACTGGCTATTGACAATCCCGCTCTCTGTATGTTATAAAAGCGATTGTGTACCATCGCCACTTGACGTTGATTTTCTCTGCTCCTGCCTTCGGCGTCTTGATACATAACAGGGCTGGGCTCCTTCGTAATCAATTAGTCTGAATACTTGCTATCAAAACGTGAAAAAGTATTTTGGAAATAGATTATTTTACGTTTGAAAATCTTCAGGTAGGTGAGTTGGGAGAGCAAAATGAACGGTTATCTGTTAGCTGGGAAATGGTTCTCCGGTCAGACGGGTCAATAGATGGACTTTTTTGATGTGGCTGATCGGTATACATATTGGAGGAGCTCGGGTTGCCGTGTTCAGTATCAAATCAAAGAAATTTGTGAACAGGCTGTTATTAGGCCACATTGGGCAATAATAACTAGACGCTTTTTCTGCAAGCTTGGTTCATTAACGCCTCTGTGTTGACTGCGCTTCCGCTTGAAAGGGAACTGCTGCATTTAAAATACGGAGAAGTTCTTTTTTATATCTCCGCTGTGTATTGGGAGTACGGGCAGACCTCTCGAAATAAGCCTCAGCAGTCACTGCTACAAAAATTCCCTTTGAAGCACAGCACCGTCGACTCTTCTTTTTTTTTGACGTATTAAAAAAAACTTGAATATAATGGCACATACCCCTATTGAGGATGATTCCGCTGGCAACAGCCCTATTACTACGCCCGAGGAGGAAGTGATTATGGACGAGACCGAAGAACAGGGTTCCGACGAAGAAATGGACGAAGACGAAAATGAGGAAGATTTGGTCGTGAGTGCCGACAAGGTCGAAATTGTAAGTAAAGACATAGATCAAAGTCTTGGTCACCAAAGTCCAGATAATGACATGGTCCCATCCGATAGATTGCCGGTGCCCATAGCGATCAGACAGCCATGACATTTGCCTTCAAGGAAGAAGATCATACCCTCGGTAACTCTCTTCGACACATGATCAACAAGAAGTAGGTGACACTCAGACAAACTGCAAATATTCAGCACTCATTTTGGTACTCTTTTTTTGTCAGTCCCGAGGTTGATTTATGCGGTTACTCTATTCCTCATCCCTCTGAAGCGAAAATGCATTTGCGTATTCAGACCACAGGTACATGATGACTGTCAAAGAAGCGGAACGAAAGAGCATGCAAGTGATTGATTCTCTTTGAGTAGAAAACACCACGGCGATAGATGCGTTAAAAAAGGGTATGGACGATTTATATGATCTCTGTGCGCATATTCGACAGACATACGAACAGGAACTCGCCAAGGGAGATTTCGAAAGAGTCGATGCATCCGGCGATTCAAAGATGGTGTAATTTGTAGAGCACTTGTATATTTAAACATCACATAACTCATTAAACCTCTTTATCATATGCAATACCGAGTGGACAAGTAAGTGTATGTGGGGATGGTTTGACTTGTCGTCGTCATGGGAATGTTATTGTCCAGCAATGAAATAATGATACTGCGCGAGTCTCCGTGTAATCGATACCACACCGGTATGCTTTTTTTGTGGTGGAAAATCTTCGACATGGGATAGCTAGTTTGAGAGCCTGCATTTTGACTACTAAGCAGTTGGATCGCGAATACTTGGTTAAAGTTACTGACAAGAATTACTTCACGCATGTAACCAGCCAAAGATTACTATAATAGACACAATATTGTTAGCAGAATCGCAACACGGGTAGAAAAATCGGTATAATATGATCCTGAGAATGAGATTTATTTCATGAGAAGTGCACGAGCTCTTTTGTTTCCATGATTTGTTAGGTGGGTGATGCATGAACCGCAAGCATCAGAACGCGCGACTGGGTCACGTGCGGGCGGGATGTGACGATCTTGAATTTAAGCGGCATCCAATGGCAGCTGTCCATGTTCCACGCTGGCCCACGACAGTCGACTCTTCTCTCTCGTTCCTTTTTATCATGAAGCGATATTCGTTGCTTCTGCTGGTGACCATTTTGCAGGTGTTCTTCTTTGGAAGCATCTTTGCTCAAAAGGATACGAAAAAGCAAAAGCTTCTGAAATTAGCCAAAGAAAACAACGGCCTTGTCCATCTTAATTCGAGAAGTTACAGTCAGTTCACCGAAGGCAGACGCAACTATGGTATTGTCGTGCTTTTGACCGCACTGGACGATCGTTTCCGCTGTATACCTTGCCGGTAAAATGAGGAGCTACTCAAGCAACATCATTGGCATTCTCATCTGACATGTCTACTCACTTGGCTCGCGTCATCCTAGTGAATTTGATCCGGAATACCGACTTGTCGCTTCCAGTTATCAGAAAACCCAGGATCCCTCACGAGTATTTTTTGGTCGACTGGATTTTAACGACGGTCAAGAGATATATCAAAAGGTGAGTTAAGGCAGCAAGGAACACCGTGAAAGTTGTATGTAAATTTTATCTATTATCAGCTGGGTTTGCAAACCGCACCCAATGTCTTTTACTTCCCTCCGTCCGACAGCGGCGCGAAAAAAGAACCCATCAGATATGACATTGCACGAAGGTACGCTATGACGGGAGAAATGCGAAAGGGTGGATGGTTCTCCATAAAAGGAATACGCATCAGAAGCTAACGCGTTCAACAGTGGATTCACCGCTGAAACATTTGCCGAATTTTTGACTGGAGAAACGGGAGCCACTGTGCCTGTGCACCGTCCCTTTGATTATTTCAAAGCGGGTGTCAAGATTTTCATGGTGTTGGGTCTTGCTGCCTCGATTAAATTGGCTTATGCACACTTGGGATTCATTATATTTCATAAGAACACCTGGGCGGCCATTTCCATCGTAAGTAAAACTGAACTGTGGTGTGGGAGGGGGAAAAGGCCCGAGTCAATCTCATTATGTTATCTACAGATTATCGTCTTGGTAATGACTTCAGGTCATATGTGGAACCGTATTCGCAATCCGCCTTACGTGATGCCAGGTCCCAATGGAAAAATCAACTATGTCGCCAATGGGTAAGAGTCGTGGACGGAGAGGCAAGAGAAGTGCATTGTTCATCCAATACTAATTGCACTTTTATTCTCCCGCTTCCAGATTCACTCAACAGTTGGGCATGGAATCACAAATCGTCGCCAGCATGTGTAAGTACCTGAGCAAAAAACGTGAATAAGCGTAGGATGAATTTGTATCTAAGCAAGTTTTCACAGATGGCGTGCTTGCTTTTGCAGTCGTCTCACTGGCGGTGTCGGTTCCCAAATTTGATGATAAACTGCGTCAACGAATTGGCGTGTATATCTGGATGGGCTGTATTATTATAGTCTTCAGTTGTTTGGTAAATATGTTCAAGCTTAAGAATGGTAGTTATCCATTCAGTCTTCTTTTCTGAATAAAGGACATGAAATGATGAATAAACAAAATGCAATCTTCTAAAATATAATAAAAACACAGAAACTTGAGAGGGTAGAGCAGGTTTTCTAGTTGTGATGAGACCGTCTGATACTGATACCATGACAGCGTGATGGGGCAGAAATTCGAGAACCGGGATGAAAGCAAAGGGTATTCAAGAAAAAAAATGGCTGCTTAAGCTTTCTTTTGTGCGGGCTCCTTGTTGCTGTCATTGGATTCGTCGCCACTCGCATCATCGTCCTCGTCCTCGTCGTCATCCTCGAGATCACTTTCGAAGTCGCTAAAGTCGAAATCACTGTCGTCAAAGTCTTCCTCCTTAATGCCGGAAACATCATCACCCCGTTCAAGTTTGCGAAGATAACTTCGCTGTTGTCGCAAAGACATTCTCGATAACAAGCGTTCCAAGCTTTGTTGTTCCTTCACAAGATCGGCATCCGTTTTGATCTCGGTTTTGCTGTGTTGGTAAGAAAATGAGCTCTTCCACGTTCGATTACGGTAGGCAACGAGAGAATAAATAAAAGAAAACTTACTCTGTAATGACTTCTTTAGATTCAAGACATTTGGCGCAAACCTTCTTATCTGTGGCACACTTGTTGCAAAGCACATGGTAAGCTTCCTTGATCGCTTTCTCCTGACAGTTTGTGCTAAAAGAAAAAAAAAGACAAGGGAGGACGATCCTCGATTAGAAATTGGCTGAGAAATGCAGATTTGTTTTCTATGAATTGGATTGACAGTGTTACCATCGTTTGACGGATGTTAAAGGCTTATACTTTCTGTACTTCTTGCGCCAGAGAATGACATCGGTACAACGTTGACATAAACCGTAGACGGGTAAAGCGTTGATCTCTCTCGACTTTTTAGAGTTTTTGTTAGGTTTCCAAGCAGTCGTATTCTGATGCGCTTGGCCTTTCTTCTTGTTCTGGCCCTTTCTAAACGTGGCCTTCTTCTCGTACGTCGACATGGTCAATAAAAATGGCTCTGAATAGAAAAAAAAATTTGCGAATCAGACTTTTTTGGTCCCAAAGCTTGCCAGCGGTGCCTGATGTGACGGTTTTCCCTTTTAGGCCTTGTTCAATCGTTCATTGGAAAACGCCGCAAGCCTGATTATTGGACAGCAACCGATCGTTTCTGTCCTATCCATTGATTATTGATGCGTCTCGTCAAATTGGATCGCTTTATTATATTGTTCTTCACATGTAACATCTTTCGATGCTTGAATTCCTATCCTTAAAAAATACTAACGACAAGAATCGGTGGCGTTATCGCATTATCGCTTATCTGCACTTCCCCTATTTCGCATTTGAGCCACAACCAGTGTTCATGCTTGCTTTCAAAAGCACGCTCACTGCTGCAATGCCGATTCGTTCCATAGGTTCTTAGATTTTTGTTGTTAGGTGTCCCAAAATTACACGTATTCCAGCTTTCGACAAGGTTTCAGCCTCATCCTTAGACAAAAAGTTCTCCCAAGGAAAAAGCTATTACACAGTTGAAACGTAAAATGGACATCTGCAACGAACGTTACGGAATTGCTTATTTGGTGTCGTTGTGGCTGAGAGGCAATCGCATTTGTCATTTTCATTCATTGGTAATTCCAATACTTCAAAGGAAATTTTTTGATCATTTACGGTATTAAAAGTGCTATCCATAAGGTGGCATTGCTTTCTATTAAAGGAGAATTTGAATAGGAAAAAAGTAAACTAGGAAAGAAATTGAAGCTATTGTATCGTTGGCATTCAGCTATGAGTTGTGACGGGTGACCCCCAACCAACAACTTGCCCAGCCAAGTTGTTGTAACTTATCCCCCTATCCCACCCCCCGTCCAACGTATAGCTATGCGATGGGCTCGGGAGCCGGCTCGTCTGGTCGAAAGCCTACAAAATGTCAGTACCCCGTCACGCCCTACAAAATGTTAGTTCAGCCAAAACTTGCTAAAACGCCAATCAGTGGGCACCAAGTCGTCACCGAAAGAGCAGAACGGACCAGAGCAGAGCAGAACAGAACAGAGAAGAGCGGCTTGAAGCCTACAAAATGTTAGTATTGTCCCAACTGCCCTACAGAATGTTAGTACTACCGGCAGGTCGGTCGGCAGCGATGGTCAAGAGGCGTCTGGGGAAAGAAAAAGGAGACGGGAAGAGGAGGAAAAAAAATTCTTTGCCGCAGCACCTTTTTGTCCTTTTTTTTTCAAATGCATTGAATGGTTGAATGGCAGCCATCGAATGAAACGTCGAAGAAGACTAACTTTGCCAGATTTGGGCGTAGAGAGATGGGCCGTAATGGTATCGATGCGTAAAAAAATTCATGGGTATCCCGGCAAGAATGGGGAAGAAACAAGAAGGTTTCTCACTATGAAAAGTTTCACACACGTCTTCAAGAAAAAGAAAAAGGACGATGCAACTGAAGATGTCCAAGCGGACTTTTTTGATGATTTCAAGTCCGAAAGGCATCGAACAAGATGGAAGCGGTCCATGGGTCGATTTACATGATCCTGTCCCAAAGTACGGCATTCATTACTTTCGTTCTGATTCTGATCCATCCGAAACCGCCTTTTTATGACGAATCCGTACAAATTTAAAGCACCTCTGTGAGTTCGATTTTTCCTCTTTTTTTTATGCCAACCATTAGGCTACGGCTAATGCGTCCATAGTAATGACATATACCACCAAGAAAACGATGCTTCATCTTTTTAAGAACACTGATCAAGGACACAACGCGAGAAACAGGCGTATATCGTCGTTAAAAATGGCCAAGGCGATGAATTGAAGATCATACAGTACGCTTCGGTTGGGCGGTAAGCTAGGCAAATGAACGCTCGTAGGAGAAATTTCCACCTTTTGACTAGTAGCAGCGTTGGGTCTGTTGCTTAAGTCTAAGCATCCTTCGCCTAAAAAAAAGTGGATAAAATAACGAGCATCAGTCGCCCACCCATACTTGGTGAAAATCACCTTGTTGCGAAAATTCAGGGTCAGACCGGTCGATTTGGTTGGGATTGAGTCGTGCGTAAGCGCGGAAAAAAAAAGACCAAAAGTGATTCGAATAACTGTTGGCAACAGACATGGAAATTTTGTAAACGCTTTTTTCTAAGCTGTGGTATACAACAAAATCTTATGGGCTTATTCTCAATTTTTTCCCTTGCCATATTCCGTATAGATGACCTGAAAAAGAAAAGGGCCGTCTACAGTGCCTGATTGGTCAATGTCAGGACAAAAGCTCTTCGCGAGGAACTGCTCTTTCAGAAGGAACTTGCAGGTTGACCAAGCGTGATAAACATTACTTTGCTTGTTTGAGTTTCAAGGAATGAAGGCGTGAAATTTCTATTTTCCGTAATAGCTAATCGTACATCAGGCTTTGTTGGATCTCAAAGTCACGATGGTCGTTTGTTGCTGCAGCATCAAGACTAGCAGTAGGACGTACCTCAACATTCGAGAGTACGGTGGTTCTTCCAGAATTACAAAGCAAAGCTTAGATATGTAACAGTGAAAGGTTAAGAACGTCAGTTAGACGCAGGGAAAACTCACCAACTAATCAATTTCTTGTTCACAAGTATGTCTGTGGGAAAGAACAGAGATCGATGATTGTGGAATTGGTCGATTCAATCACAAAATGGTATGTAATAGATAAATCTCGGACAGTCCTGGGATTGAGCGGACAATCACCGTTGCTGGATAGAGAATGAGTAGGACTTGCGCAGGAAAGGCAAGGCATTTATGCAGTATGTCAAAATCTCATAGCAAGGTGTAACTTACTGTGCCTGATCCAATTGTTTTATGGATTACCTTGAATGATCAACAGCTCTTATCACCACAGCGAATGTGATACTTGTTACACGGCACCATTTTAAAAAGGCGATGGATTTTCGTCCGTGACAAATATAAAACTCGGGCAGAATAGTTTGTTGCTTGCAAGATAAACAAGAGACTGTCAGCTGCCAAAAGAAGAAAAATCAACATTGGTCAATGAAGACCGATACTAAAAGGTGTTACAGAAGCCTGCAGTGTGGACAAAGTCACTTCAAGCATTTCGATTCGCATTGGGCAAGTGCTGGGAAGAATGTCGAAACGGAGAACCTATGTGATGGACGCCAATGGCTTTATAAAATACCCACAATGGAGTGAAAACGATAATGTAAAGAAGTAAGGTCAAAAAAAATATGCAACCTTTCTACCGTCAAATGCAGATGGGCATTGCTAGAGAAAAAAAAACTCCTGCATTACTCCATATCGATCCACATCTGTTCACTGTCAATTCGTAGTAACTTTGGAACTCCCTCTTGGTGTTTTGGTCCCCAAAGTTTGCCAATTTGCATCCCTCTGGTGATTCCATTAAATCGCTCGTTTAGTCAAGAGGATAACTACGTCTTTATCCTAAAAACCCAAATTAGCATACATCAAAATTTCTTCAAAATTCATGCTTCCCACCTCGTCATTGATCTGATCTAGTCCCCAATGTTTTGACGTCAAATATTTCATAGGTTCGCCGCCTCAATTTTTTTTTGGTTGAATCTCACACTGTCACTTCTTCGCTTTCCCTTTTTTTCTACCTCAGTAACCGTATCATGGATACATGGGGGGGAACAGTCACGCATAAAAAAGTTTCCCCATATTGCTGGCCTTTTGGTTCCCTTTTTTTTTCTGGCAGGTTGAAAAGAACGTGAATTATTGGGCATGTCTAGTGCGACGAATCTTTCTCCTCCTCACAATGCGAGTCCGGTTTCTCACGATACACAGAACACAGTGGATGCGGAATCGGCCTCATCGCCCTCATCGCCGAAAAATTCCATTGCGGATGTCGACGAAAGCGATCTCACTTCTCGCCCTTTAGAAGTTGGAGCCAAGATCATCTCCACCAAAAAGGCTGCCCAAGCTCGCTTGCTCAAAGTGATGGCCGACATGACGGCCGGCAATCAGGCACTGCGAGAAGCTGAAGATAATCTCAACCAAGCCAAAGATGCTTGGATGTCGTTTCAGTTTGCTACAAAAGACGATTCAACTATGCCTGCCACGGTCTTGGTGGCCAAAGAACTTCCCGTATTCCAAGTCGAAGGAGGACCGATTGCGGACAGCAGCAAAACCGTTTACAGTTCGGTGGAAGCGTATGTCGAAGTGTTTGAGGAACAACTTCGAGCATATAACATGGTACCGATGGATCAGTACTGGGAAGATTTATTCGCCATGTCTTGTCATGGACGCCAGCAGATCTGGTTCAACCTTACTCTTGCCAAACATAATTACAAATGGTCAGAGGTGTGCGATTATCTGGAACGCGAATTCAAAGATCCTTTGTATCTGTGGTATAAAAAAGCGGAATACTACCATTTGACTCAACAACCCAATGAACCCATTGCGGTTTTCCTCGATCGATTCTTGTCTTTGTCCTACGAAGCCGACGTTGAGGAAAATTTGCAAATGGCATACCATTTCGTATCTGCTCTGGATGACTTTTCCCGTATGATGGCTTGGCATGTGCTCGTCAGCCATTTTGGTTCACGATTGAAAAACATTACTTTTGACCAAGTCACTAGCGTCTTGCTGCCCTATTACGAACCAAAAACCGCCGGTCAACCGGCTGCCGTGGCAACAGAACAACAACCGCCTTACATAAATGACATTCCTTTGGAACATCCATCGGCGTCCCCAGCGCCTCCCATGACCCCTCCACCAAGACACGTTTCACCGGTTCCCAGACCCACTTCACCAGCATCACCCAGCAGGATAGCTTCACCACCTCCGCGGTCTCACTCACCGTCTCCGCGATTCATTTCACCCCCTCCAAAGTATGATGTGGCATCCCCGAGGTTCGATTCGCCATCTTCCAGATTCAAATCGCCAGATTTGAGAACAGCATCACCCATTCCGCCAGCTTCGAAACGGCATTACACTGACCATTACTCTGACCGTTACCCTGATCATTACTCTGATCATTACTCTGACCATTACCCAGAACATTCCACCGATCAGTACACTGATCAGTACAGTGACCACCACAGTGATCATGGTAGTGAGGCTACTTATATTGGCGTTAAGCGTCCACGAATCGAACCTGATGATCCTTGTCCTATTCATCGTTTCGGCCGTCATACCAAAGGTGAATGTCGAGTGATTAACGGACCCCTCGAGCCATCTCGCAGCAGTTACAGCAGGAAACGGCCGTTATGTCGATACTGTTTAAGGGAGGAATATGTGAGAGGGCACTCATGCTGGGAAATGCGAACCGCCAAAAAGGAAGAAGCACTCGCGAGGAAAGCCAATCGCAACCGAAGCTATCGGTCCATCAGCCCGTAAGTCACCGACGGGTAGGGTCAAAAAAGAAGGAGATCCAATAAGTTTTGTGAATGTCGATGCCCGATTTGATAACCTTTCTCCCTCTATTCACCGGAAGCCTAGAGAGAGTCCGCCCTCATTTGCACCACCTGGCTGTCATCATCAATGCATAGAGTTTTGATGAATTTTGTATTTAAATTGCACACTATCGCCGTGATAATTGTAAAGAACCACCCACCACCATGTATAGCCCTCGATCGTCGTATTCGTAACGATAGCAGCGATAAACGAAAAAAAAAGTCACTGTTCATAATACACGCACAGAAAGTTAAAGGGGATGGTCTTCTTTACCATAATGATGTTACTCTGGATGATGATTAGGTTTATTATTTATGCTTGCTAGGTTTTCCATGCTGATTCTGATTTACAATAGAGCGTCGGTACGAGGAGTAAACCTCACCTTATAAGGCGTGGGTAAGATGACCAATCCAGCATCCGTGGCATCATCCAAACTGACGTGAATGGGGTTACCGTTGTTATCCAATTCGGGCTCAATGACACATTTAGCGAAAATGCGAGTCCATGTGTAAAAAAGCTCGGTTTCAGCCAGATGAATTCCCGGACAAAGACGTCTGTTGTTCAAAAGCAAAGGTGGAATATTTTTAGGCATCCATAAGGTGTTTTCGCCACACAATAAAATCCTCATTACCTGCCCCAGCCAAAGTTGAAGTGATCCCGTTTCTCAATTTTTCCATTAGCGGCAGCCATCATGGTTTGTGTATTATCGATATACCGTTCGGGGATGAACTCCGTTGGGTTCGGGAACCGTTTCGCGTCTAAATGAACGGCATTGAAGTTGACTGTGATGGCCGTGTTTTTCGGAATAAGGTAGCCGCGACACTCAACTATGATTCCTCGGGTTAATAACAGATATCCGCATGGTATTACCCCCAGACCGCTTCTCACTACTATTTACCGTCTTCTGTCGTTAGATGGGGGATACCGAAAAGGCTGATAGGGCGATAACGGAAACACTCTTTCTGGACGGATAGCAGATAAGGGAACGCGTCTCGTTCAGTAAAATTAGGGAATCGATGGTGCTCCTTAATGAAAGCATCGACTTCATCGCGAATCTTTTTTTGAACCTCAGGGTGCTGTGACAGGATGAGGAACGCCCATGATAATGTCACCGAAACGGTATCTGAACCGGCACTGAGGAGGTCATCTGTGAATTTTCGATAAGTTGGTGCTTCCTGATACAATTTCCATTACCAAGGGCCCATTACGTACTTATAGTTACCAGAATATCGTCTTCGGTCAAAGCATACTGTGAATCATAAAACGATTTGACGAAACAATCCTGTTCCCCTTGAAGAGCTTCGGCAATCAGGCGTTTAAAGGTAGGATCACGTTTGTTCTTGATAAAGTCCTCCATGTTTTTGATCTTATTGGAAAACAAGTTCATGAAACTTAACAGCGGTAGGAAAGTGCTGATATCGTTGTCGACGGCCGCGCGCTTCATTCCTTCATCAACGACATGAATAATTTCTTTGAATAACGGGTCATCGACAGATGTCACTCTCTTCGCCAAAGTCGTGGTTAGTATCACGTTCAACGAAAATGCTTGCAACGATTTCACGGGGTTGATTCCGCCTTCTCTCTCGGTAGCTTTCATCAAACTTTCCAAAAGCACGTCGGCCTCGTTCTGGATCAGGTCGTCAAATTCACCGACTCTTTTTGGAGCCAAAATCGAGAGAGCTTTTCCAATAAAAAAATGTCTCTGTAAGTCGACATGCCAGTTCGTTCTTTGTTTCTTTTTGCCGATAGTTAGTCAAATGCTTACCTGCTGTTCTCGTTCGTTTCCAGTTGGTGTCGGACGAAGCAAACACAATGCCCCTAATGATAGTCACACATACGTGAATAGGTCCATCTATGTAATTCAGTTGATATATTTTCGTACCTTCCCTTAAGACTGTAATAATTGGTAGTAAATGTGTGAAACGTTCGGGATGAGGTGACACTGCCTTTGGTGACGAAAATTTCATGGGCGATTTCGGCGTCGCTGATCATAACATAAGGTAACACACCCATGTTGACTTGAATAATGGGTCCTACGAGCCGAGCATGAGGTTCATTAGTCATCCCATATCATTCATTTTGCACTTACCTAGTTCTTCATGCCACTTTGCCATCAGCCGAGTGGGCATAGGGCCAAGAGACAACAAGTGACCTGATGCATAATTGTCAGTGATCGTTTTTAACGCGTTCACTTGGTGAAGGAAAAGAAAAGCTTCAACGCTTACCGAAATAGGGCCAACCTCCTTCGGCAACAGGGATTTTCTTGTACGGTGAATCGGAACGACGACGGAAAGTAGCATAAGCAGCGACAGCCGCTGCAGCCGCCACGCTAACAATGGGACCGATATGCTCACGCTTAACAAGTTCTGACAAAGCCATGGCAAAAAGAAAAACGTCAAAAAGCAAAAAGGAGAAGAAAATAAACAGGAGCCAGTATTTATAGGGCGCTGTAAAAGTTACACGTTAGACTGTTTGTGGCACATGAAATATGCATTGAGTTGTTGATCTCTCCAAAGTTCCGTGCGATAACATGCAGCAGGCGCCCACATCAGCGCTACGAGTAACTTTTATCAGCTGCAAGGCGTTCTGTTACTGACTTTTGGCATCCCCCATGAATTGTCGAACATTGAAAGGTCCATAAAGTATACCTTCATTCCGCAGCTTCGTGTTTGAATTAACAGTGATACGTACCCGTATTGTAAAACAGGTTGTGTATCCTCACCTTCATCTGCGGCTCAAATCGGCGTTGCACCAGAATCCTCAGCCGCTCAGATAACTGTTACTATTTGTTTAAAATTTTGATTTGTGCATTCGCATCACTTTATCGATGGCCAACCCAGGTGGCGTTCTCCTGCTTTGAGCGTCAATGCCGAGGCTTGTCCGTATGACATGCGCGCAAACTCATTTGATCACATGAAAATGATATTTCAAGTTAGTAAACAACGTCGATCCATTTTTTTCACAAACATACAAACCTTTAATCTGGTTTATTTTTAGGCGGCTTGTCAACGTTTACGAACGGAATTTATCTGTGAACGACTAAAAAGATTTAACGCCGCCATACCCGCGAGTCATCGCGCCCAGCTGTCCAAACAAGAGCCAAAAAAGTATCATCCTAATCATTTTTCTCGAAAAAGATGAAAAGAATGTGAGTACTAGGTTTTATTGATTGTATGATTATCATGAAGAACAGATCTGACAATGATCCGCCAAAAAAAAAAAAAAAATGTAATGCATCAAAAACAAAAAAAGAGATATGCTAGAAAATCTGAAGGGGACGCTGTCAAAGCGAAAAAATAAAGGAGAAAACCTATTTAATCCCATCCACCGACATCCAAGCCTGTACTGGATTCTTGTGTTGTGCTGTTGTGCTCTAATGCGCTGAGTACATCGTTCTTTGGTGCGACTGATTTGGCCTTCTTTGTCTTGTCAATCACAGACACCACACCGGTTCGCACTTCAACTGGCTTGGCTGAGGCAACCACAGCAGAGGTGGTGCTCTGTGCATTTGCAGTTTTCTTTTTGCCACTCTCTGCAGGTGCTGCAGCTTGAGCCTTATTGGGGACAGCCGTCGCCGCGTCTTTCTTGGCTTCGGAAGCAGGCTCTTTAACAAAGAAAGCATCGGCCTTCTTCTTTTCCTTGGCAGGTTGAGCTTTCTGTTGATTTTTGGATCCATCGGCTGCCTTGGCCTCTTTCTTCTTGGTATCACCACCGCTAATTTGACCCTTGGCATCGGACGTTTTCTTTTGTGCACCGTCGCTCGCCGCACCCTTTAGCTTTTTGTTTTGCTTCTTTTCGACGTCCTCTGCCTTTCTCTTCTTCGCATCGTCCTCATTGTTAGGTTTCGCTACTTTTTTCTTTGCTGGACCTTCGGTTTTTGCGTGCTTGACAGGTTGTTTGCTACCCGCATCGTCGTTCTTTCTCTTCTTTGAGACCGACTTGTTCGTCTTTGCTTCGGACGTTTCATCATCCTGACCATCGTCTGCGGATGCTTCTCGTTTCAACTTTTTGTGTCGTGGCTTTCTCTCCTTTGGTGCACTTTCTTCTCCATTCACCTTTTCCAATTCCTTCATCTTCTTTTCACGTTTGAGACGTTCCTTCTTTTCCATCAATTTGGGATTCGATTCCTGTTTCTTCTTACGCTCCAAAAATCTGGGATCGAAACGTTCACCATCCAAAATACGTAAAGAAGGAATCAAGGCCAAAATCTAAACAAAACGATGCTCAGTTGATGAACAATGATTATCTAGTACTGTGATCTCCAATGTTTACCTTTTCTCGATATCCTTCCTTGGAAGCAACAGGGTTTCCTTTGAGATTCAGATTATTCAATCGGATCAACGAACCGAGAGGGGCAATATCACTTTGGGAAAACACATGGATCAGCCATCAATTCATAGAAAACAATCAAACCTGTGTAAAAATAAAAGCAGTACCTCCATTCTGACAATAAATTATTGCCAAAATCGATAATTTCGAGGGCGTTGCAGTTTCTCAAGGAATCGGGTATCTTTGTGATTTTGTTGTCGTTGAGTCTCAGTTCCTTCAGGGACTCATTGGCCGATAAATCCGGGATTTCGCGCAAGACATTGTGAGCGACGGATAATTTGGTTAATTCCGTCAAGTACGGAAGACTCGGCAGTTTCTCGATTCGATTATGCGATAACACTGGCTAAAGATTAGACCCAAATACACGGATAGAAGAAGATTTGCTCTTATGAACACTTACCAATGGTATTCAGGTTCACGAGGTCAAAAATGTTATCGATTGTCTTGATGGTGTTGTGACTCAGAATGAGAGCTTTGAGTTCGGTCAGTTTGGAAACATGGATACTGATACGATTCAACTGATTATGGCTCATGTTAAGGACTGGGATCAAAAATGGGTGTTAGACATGGAAACATAAATTCGCTTGGTTGAGACTGGGCACCCACCAAAAAGAGTCTTGAGGTTCTCAAGACCTTCGAAACTGTCGAGTTGATTGTGCGCCAAGTTGAGCCATGTCACGGCGGCCAGGTAGCGTAAGCCAGAGATGGAATGTTCACCAGACAAGCTGTTGCTGGTCAAATTGAGTTTACGCAAAGACACGCAAACGGAAATATCGTCAATGTGAGTAATTTCTTTGTTGCTCAGGTTGAGATCCTTCACATCCTGAAGCGGTTGATCGATCCACTCGGATAAAGTGGCTGGTGTTAACTTCATAATGTATCTAATAACAGATTCTCGAGGTTCGCAGCGAAGAAGAAAAAAAAAAAGGCCAGAAATCTTTCAAGCGCGAGAAAACGGTCACAAAAAAGGACTGTAAAAAAGCGAGTAAAGAATCCTGCAGCCGGTTTTTTTTATCATGCATACTTGCTTTGCGACTGTACCTCATTTTTACAGTTTCATATTATCCTCCAACAACTTCAAAGCTGCATACAGATGTCTATATTGACAGCTTCATACCAGAAACGCAAACCCATGGTTGATATGGCTGATGAGTTCAGCAATGTATGCTCTTCGGGTTGCGCGAGCCAGCTGGCAACCCCGAGGAAAATATGGCGTAGAAACGCAGAAATAACCATAACAATGACTCTGCATTTAGAGGTTTCTCTTATACATGCATCTGCACACAGAGATATGTGGCAAACTTTGTAAGGTTTTTTTGAATTCAAAATATATTCCAGTTTCCACAATCTCCACGGTACAATATATAACATATCATGTTTATACATTTAACTTTTCCACTTGTCCTTGGCTTGATATAGTAGTATGGAGAGATGATATGATCCTTTGCTTTGGTACGATTTACTAATGTGAACATGACAATCTGATAGCGCCTGACAGGATGATTCTAAGATCAGGAGTTTCCGGGTGGGCTTGCTAGGACATGATATGATCCTTAAATAATAACACAGAGTAAAGAAACAGTTTCCTTTTGTTTACTCACGAATAAACCGCATTATTTTCTATGTGAGGAACAATTTTCTGGGACGAGGACAGTCATCAAGGAGATATCCTAGGAAACAGCAGTGATCTACCGATAATCTTTTTTAGATTCATGCAGTCGACTGCCTTTTTGGGTTCGATAGCCGAACGTATACCATATTGGATTCGTCGCCTAATACCTTATTATGGCAATCGACAGATCAAAACGCCTTGAACGACTTGGCTTGGGTAAAACGGTTGAAATCTTTAACTTTCTCTCATCATCAATAAGCGCATGTCAATATACAATCCTCTATATTTAACGCTTTCTCGCATGATGAATAGAGGAGTTTTTCAATGCAACGTAGAACATGCGATTGTGCGAGGTTATGTTGAACTGCAGAAAAACAATGCGTCTGCCATTGTTGTTGTGGCACATTACAGTAACAGCAACACACTCACACGTCTAACTTGTATTACCCACCTCTCCTTGGGTTTTGATCTTTTTCTTTTCTTTTCATCCCTCATATTTCCGGTCAATATAGTGTCTCCAGTTTGTGAAAATTGTAAGCATTGCGCAGTTCCATACTTTCAGTAAAAAGTTAAAAGCGACGGATGGAAAGAAAGATTGTGATGTATTGATCCGTTATTGTACAACCTTTTATGCTGGCAAACTATGGGTGGAATTTGTAAGCAAGATTCCCAGGGTATGCTATAGAATCTGGAAAATTTAAATTGATCGATCTTTTTTTCTATGAAAAGAATCTCGAATGTTATTTTGCCTTGATATACAGAATTCTATACATGTATGATAAAAAAAAACCGTGCGTTCAGAATTACTGGCGGAAAAGATCTAGCTGCGATCACAGTATCTAGAAATCAGAAGCTTTCGAAAACATCCCTCTTTTATCTATTGGTTACGTTCTTTACGATTAAAAAAAAAAACAAACAAAAGAGGAAAAGAAGAGTGAATGAAGGATGGGGTTCCAGGCACATGTTAAACGCGCGGATAAATTTTTGATTTTGGCATGGAACAAAGCTCAAACTCTATTTGCATTGCTTGAGAATGGAAAGATACCGACGCGCGCTTAATTAGCAATCTTTGTTTTACACCTCATGAACTATTTCATGCGCATATGTACTTTTCTTATATATACCAATAAAAGCTTACATTTGATAATGGCACATGGTTGGAGATATGGTTGGTGAATGCTACCAATTACCGTCTTGGTTTTCTTTTGTAGGCCATGACGCAGTGGCTATATACCGAAGAGGGGATTGCCAAAAACATGGCTTGAGCGAAACGCCGAAATGAGGTCCGACTTTGACTCTTGAGGTGATCGATGATGCTGAGTTTGTGTGACTCGTGTTCATTTCCATCGGCATCTTTTTTAAAAATCTCGTCCAAAACCCGGGCATTGGTCAAGTGGATTTTCTCTTTTGCTTTATTTTTCAATCTCATTTTTATCATTGATGCCTTCCAACACTATACAGGAACTTGCCAAGTCGCTCGGCTATGATCTTTTGTCGGTGGACTTCGCCAATGCGTTAGATAAGCAGGACAAGCTGGCTCACTTCCGTGACGAGTTTGCTATTCCTATTCGTCGTCAGGTTTCAGGGGATCATCCTGTCGTAGGTAGGGCCAACCTCTTCGCCTTCATCGAAATATTTTCTTCTTCCTCCGCGGGTTAACTGAATAATATGATAGCCAATGAATCGGATCTCGATGAACCTTGCACTTATCTCTGTGGTAACTCGCTCGGTCTGATGCCCAAGCGTGCCCGCAAACTTGTCGAACAGGAATTTGATGCCTGGGCTCAATGGTAAAAGAATAGCTTTGGAAAGGGCGACCGAGAAGGCGGAGAGACGCAGTTTATTAAGAACAGTGGGACTCAATTTCTTTTTTCTTGTAGCGGTGTGGAGGGTCATTGGAACCATCCTTACAATAGACCTTGGGCAGTGATTGATGAAGCTGTCAAGGATTCGCTTGCTCGAGTCGTTGGTAAAAAGTCGTGCCTTTTATGCATTTTTGTTCCTGTACATTATGGAACTTTGTTTTTCTCTAACGGAGGGTTTCCATAGGCGCCAAACCTATTGAAGTGTCACCCATGAATACGTTGACCGCCAATGTTCACTTTATGTTGGTGTCATTTTATCGTCCCACTGATACCCGTTTCAAAATCCTTATTGAGAGCAAGGCTTTCCCATCAGATCATGTAAGCGGAATTTTTTTGACTACTCTTTTTTTTTTCTCACACAGTGACGATGAACCATTTTTTTTCTCACGATATGGTAGTACGCTGTGGTATCGCACTTGCACTCCCGCGGTATTGATCCGGCGGTTGGACTTATCACCGTGAGCCCTCGCGAAGGGGAAAGCACTTTACGCACGGAAGATATCATTGATGTCATCCAAAAGAATAATGATATTGCCCTGGTGATGTTGTCGGGTGTCCAATATTACACTGGTCAATATTTCGAAATGGAGAAAATTACAAAGGCAGCTCATGACGCGGTACGGTAAAACTCCTCTTCCCCTCCCCCCCCCCCTCAAAAAAAAAAAAAAAAAGAAATCGGGACGCGAGGGTACTTTTGAAAAAATCGAGCGACAAGAAGAATACTGATGCATTGGTATAGGGTTGCATGGTTGGATGGGATTTGGCTCACGCTGTAGGCAATGTGCCATTGAAGTTGCATGATTGGAACGTCGACTTTGCATGCTGGTGCTCGTACAAATACTTGAATTCCGGCCCGGGCGCTATTGCCGGGACTTTCATTCACGAAAAATACGCACATGATTCTACCCGTCCAAGGTAAGCGGTATCATGATCTGATCCTGTTTGACTCAAATTCGATCTGACCTTTTTTTATCATGGCAGATACGCTGGTTGGTGGGGTAATGAAAAATCCACTCGATTTGAGATGGCTCCAGGTAAAGCAAAATAATAGCGATATTTTTTTTTATCGGAACATCTTTATCTCATTGTTGCAATGGATCGTTTTATTTTATTTGGCAGAATTCCGCCCTAGCGAAGGTGCTGCCGGTTATCAGTTGAGCAACCCGAGCATTTTCCCTACGACCTGTTTGTTGGGTTCGCTGCAATTATTCGATGAAGCTGGCATGGATCAGTTACGTGCCAAGTCCGTTTTGCTGACAAGTTACCTCGAGACATTACTGCTCACCGTGTTGAAAGACCATCAGGAAGCCGGCCATTTCCGTATCCTTACTCCGGTCGACCCGGAACAGCGTGGTTGCCAGTTGTCATTGGAATTCCCCGAGAAAATGTTGCAAGTGTTTGCCGCATTGCAAGCACGTGGTGTGGTGTGTGACGAACGAAAGCCTACTGTTATTCGTATCTCACCGGCACCCCTTTACAATTCATTTAATGATGTCCTTCGCGTTGTCACCTGTCTGAAAGAAGCCATGAACGAGATTTTTAAATAGAGTGGATGCTGAATTCATTTATGTACGACTTTAATAAAAACAAGCGATCTCAAGCGTATTTTTATTAGCGATGTGGAAACCGATGACGCGGCCGCTTTTTTGGCAGAGCTGGCCGGATGAGTATCCGAATAAAGATTAGCAGACACTGGAAGGAGAGGAAGTGGTGCCAAGCTTTTTTGGCAAAAGATTTTTACTTTCATTTGCTTATTTGAGATAGGCAGCACGATCGTCAATGAAGACACAGTTGCCTTTTTTGTCCAGCTTTGCGAAAACTAGGCTACAAGAAAAACTAACATAGTCGTACGCTTTTGGAAAGAGGGTTCCGTTTACATAGTAATAGTAACGTCAAGATGTACTTTTTTCGGGGGCATTTTGTTAAGCGTTGATATTGTAAAACGAAAAACGTAGCAAGGCACCATGCGTCGTCTGTCCTGCTTCAACTAATAAAGAGCCATCTGAGGGATAATTTGATCTACTTCAATGATCTTGATACTATTTTTTTTTTTTTTTTTACCTTGCGGATGGCGTAGTTAAGATTATACGATTCCTTGTGGTATTGGTATTTATGGTGTTGTACGATTTGTTGTCTTTGGATGTGGAGCATCCGAAGAAAGAGGAACATATACATATTGCAGCAAGGAGTCGATGTCACGGTGATGACTGTTATGACGCGATGGTTTCAATCAATGAAGGGGACGTGACCAGTCTTTCACTTCAAGCTGATTGATGGAAAGAACCAACAATGTCCGGAAAGCCAAGAAAAAAGGTCAGTTGGAGAAGTCGTCTCTTTGTTGGGGACTGCAAAGTAAGCTTCCGATGCATGATATTTCATAAACAGCCCAGAGTACCTCTGGTTATTTCACACGAGTCGCCAGTCTTGAACACTAAGTTGGGATGTCAAATCCTTCGGCACTTTGTTGAGATTTCTTGTTCCTCTTACTGAAGAGGCTGCGCAGCCGAGACTTGAAAAACTGTGTACGGAAGCAGGAGGAATCAGACGAGCATGTTAGCAGCAATAATGACAGGATTATTGCGTAAAACGACAGATCGCCTTTCCAGACATTGGTCCTTGCTGATAGGAAGGGCAGGAAGTCGTTCCTTGGAACAGCAAGACGAGGGGCGTTTCGAGACCGATCGCCGCAGCCAAAACTCAGAGACTCAGTCTTTCGTGGAGAGTGCGCAGAGACCATACATGGGCGCTTAATTGCTGACCTAGTCGGTACTTTATTACGCTTTCTTTGAGAAAAACGATAAGCTGATTTGAGGCTGATGTATTATAACAACGAATGTTTCAACAAGGTTGTGTTAAAAGGTGCCAAGAGAAATTGACTTTTTTGCATGCTCATAACCGACATCCCTTGAATTTTAAACACCCGCGATGGGATCAAAGAAACAAAAGCACGCAAAACACCATTGGAATATTCGGATCAAATGGTCCTTGTGAAGTAATAACAAAAGTATAACCCGCTCTTCGATCGTCCACATACCGGAGGCACCGCTCGAGTTTGTGCCATATTGATTTTTTCTTAAAAAAGAGTAGACTGGAAGAAGGCTTGGAAGAGAAAAGGATTTTTTCAAGCCATTTTTATTTTACAACAATTACTCTATTTCCAATAGAATGGCATCAGAAGTTCTTATTCTTGCTCTTCTTTCTTGTCAGCTACAAGAGAAAGACACTAAATGATTAAATATATAAGATAGATAAATAATTAGGGAAAAAGGGATAGACACAACGGAACAGAAAAGGAAAAGGGAAAATAAAATAAAATAAAAAAAAGGGAAATAAAAGAATAGGAGACATACAACAAAGCAATATAGGGAAGAAAAAAATAAGATTTGAACAAGAATTATCTTTTACGCTTCTTGATTGGATGCAGTACATATTCGTCGGATTCGAATGGATAAGTGTCTGCATCTTCGGCTCGACAGACATACGGATAAGGACGAGGGGGGGACTGAAATCCGAGCGGTGGAAGATCTCGCTGTTCATGCTTGGGTTCGGCTAAATGCGCTGCATAAGCCGTGGGGGCCGAAAGGTTATGAATCGAGGGTAATCGAAAATCATGTGAAGCCGAGGACAAGGAAGGCGGTGGAAGGTTGGATGAGCAAGACCCGGCCGTGGAGCTGGGCGGAGATAGTGCACCTAATTCCGTTGTAGCAGGAATGGAACGCGGTGTTCCTGGGTTACTGGTGGCGGAGACGTGAGCAGCAGCAAGTGATGATGGAAGTGCGGCTGGAACAGGAGGAGCAGGAGCAGGAGCAGAAGAGGTGGAAGACGAAAGAATAGGCGAAGATGGAACGTGTTTGTCTCTGTTTAAGAAGTTGTGGACGGCCACCGGGTCCAGATCGGTAGGAACAATACGGGATTGTAATATTGTTCGGAGCATATCTTCAATGGCTTTTAAGCGTACTTCAATGGCATCCAAAGCCGCTTTGTTATGAGCATTCCGTTTCTCGTCGCTGTTGGCGGAAGGATAGATACAAGGCACCGCCGCTTTCTGACAGTTACGACATGGTTGTTCGCCATGGCATTTTGTCTTTTTACGACGGCATTCGCTGCATGCACTGACGATTTTGGCGCGTTTCCGTCGAGGCTCGTTGTTAAGTTCGTCTGCCGGCATGACCAATGACCCAAGTGACCCAAATGACCAAGGTAAGAAAAAGAGTTGCAAAGAAAGAAAGGAAACAGGGAAAGCAATCCAAACGCTTCTGAAAAAATAAAAAAATAAATGGCCGTTCGCAAGTCCGAAAAAAATAAAAAAGACCGTAAGCCCACTTTTTTTTTTATTGGGCATGGTTGAACAACAGCATTTCCACGTTTCTTTGCTGCCGTCGTTTTTCATTTCCAAAAACGATTAATACAATTTAGAAACCCGAGTCATGAGACTCTCCTGCTCAACAGCCGATTCATGGCCCATGCCTTTTCATCCAATGATTTTATTCATGCCCTTTTTTCAACCTCATTGTTCGTTATCAACCACCGTTCCCACTACGCTACATTGTAAATGTCATAGGATCTCTCTTTACCTCTGATTTCTAGGCAATATCATGCTGTATCATTGATACATTATATATCGTCGTTTTTCTTCAGGGAAATGACAGAAATTGATCGACAGAACAGGATCGGTTTTTTTTTTTTCTCAACCCTTCGGATGGTGCCACAAATAAGGTACGTAGAAGGCGCAGCGCTGCTGAGAGTAGCTTCAATGCTAAAAATAAAAATAAAAACAAAAAGCAAGACTCATCCGATGAAATGCAACCACCACATCTAACGGAATTCTACGGAGATCCCATCGTCACGGTCGTCAGGATCATCCATCAAAGAGCAGTGTTGCCTTGTTTCTTTGTTTATCTTCAAAAGGGCAATTTCGTCGGTTCACAAAACATTGTGTCACGTGAGTCGAAAATCATTAAGTAATGACTAGCTATCTCTTGCCTCGCTTCGCTTCGACTGAATGAGCCCCTTCGCTACGCTTCGGGTCATTCATCAGAGTTAGCGTCGCCAAGGGGGGTAAACCCCCTGGACCCCCGACTGGGAAAATTCAGATCCGACGAAGTCAGCTATCATTTCTGGAACTCTGTTTCTTACAATCATGCTTGATCCCAATCAATGATTTTTCTTTTGTGAGGCGTATCTTTATTAAATGGATTCAAAAATGAGGAAAAGCCTCGTGGTATACGATATTTTATTATGCGCGTCTCAACATGCTCCTGTGCCAGTGTCACCTTTAAATGTTGGCCGTCAGTTACACGCGAAACAGTAACGTACAACTGACCATGGCTGAACACTGGCACCGGAAGGTATAATACGACTTTGCTCAACGATTGGCCCTGTGATTTGTTGATCGTTAGGGCAAAAACCGGGCGTAAGGGTAGTTGCCGTCGTGACAGGGTAAATGGCAGATCGGCTTTTTCGTAGTAGAGCATGATGCGGGGTATGGTAACTTGGTGACCCACATGATTCTCAACGGTAATGGTGGCCATAACGAAATGTTCATGTAAAGAGTTGAGAATATGCGGGTACCGTTACAAAGTCCAGCCTTGGTAACGAGGTTGCGCATCAACATCACAGGCATGTTCACTTTTAGTGTCAGCCTGTGTTCGGGCAACCCTAAATTGAAGATTAATAAGTGATTATTTAGTACGCATGGCGGGCAATGTAGCCTACCTGGGAATGATAGCGAGGCCAAAAGTTCGGGTGGCATCGAATTTTCTTGGTTAAGGGGCCACGTCTGCGCTGAGGTATACCTTTTCCTGGCCTGGGAAATGGTTGGTACAAATGGTATTGATTGCATCGGTATCTCTATTCGTGGGCGCTAAGGTGCATGGCTAGAGAACCGTACCATGTCCTCCAGGGAAGCGTTCTCCAAATTCGGGTATATGGCAGAGATAAGGTGATGAACGTTCGTGGGGGGCATGGTCCATAGGAAGACGGATATGTTCCCGCGAAGGTAGAATGTTCTTGACCGGGAAGGGTATGTGTCCTCCCATCGCCTATGGCGAGGCAGAATGATGCAAACGAACGTTGCTGCATGGCGTGGATATCATTGCCTTGGACATTTTGCAGCCGCATGTTGATTGTAAGGCGCATGTTATGGATCAACGGCCATAAAGAAGATAAGGATATGGCGATATCGATGGTATCAGAACGTGTGCCTTTTCGGATGACTGGTAGGACCTGCCTAAAGTCGCCTCCAAACACAACGATCTTGCCTCCAAAGGGTATAAATGCTGTGTAAGGATCTGACACTCTCATGATGTCACGTAGAGGCCGATCAACGGCCTCTACGCTGTAGCGGTTCATGAGAGGTGCCTCGTCCAAGACGATCAATGCAGCATCGCGGATTTCACCGACTTGGCGATCATCATGCACATCAAATTGCATGTGATGGTATCATCCACGACCTGAGTCACCGGTACTGTATTTTGGATCTTGAGTGCGCAGTCGTTCCTCCATCAAGCAATAAAGCCGCCATTGCAGTTGCGGCGACTGCAATGGCCTTGTGGCCGGAAGAATGAACATGTGCCAGAAGGGTATTGTAAAAAAAAATTCTTGCCGCAACCTCCAGGGCCATCCACAAAGAACAAATGAGAGTGGGCGGTAGTTGGAGTGGTATTGAGTGAAGCGATGATGGTATCAAAGGCAGCTTTTTGATCAGGATTCGGGTATCGGTGCCGTTGGTCGACCAAACGCAAGTCCTCATCATCCTGCTGGATATCGATATCTCCATTATTGCGGAGCTGCTGGAACATTGCATAGTCGTTCTGCGTGCCAGGTATAAGTGAAGTTGACACGGCGCGAAAGGAGACGATCAGTATGCAGTAGAGCTCGCGCTCTACATAGGGGGATATCTGGCTCCTTCGCGGGATCGATATTGGTATCGATAATCGAGACAGAGCTGCTCAGCAAAGGTATCCCACGAAGCCCAGGATCATCAGGGTAAGCCCAAATGAAAAGGGTCACAAACAACTGACGAAGGCGGGTATATTGGTAACGACTGTCCCAGCTTCTGCTAGGCATTGGAATTGCTCTCGACTGGAATTGATCAACCCATGGGCACGGGCAGCCTCTCAAAAGAGGGGTATAGAACAACCTCATGCGTCCGGAGGTATTCAAAGGACGTGGCGCCGGATATATAATGCAGAAGCAAGCGCAAAGCAAAGCGCTCTCTATCGATAGGAGGGGCAAAATAGACACCTCCAACCGCCAGCTGTCCACGCTGGCACCTGCACCAATGACCGTGGACATGCCGGGAGCCTTTGATAAAAATGAACTCGGAAGGAAGCTGATAATAACAGAGATGTCTGGAAGACTCGTTCTCCCGATTCAGAATGAAGTAGGCGTTGAGAGTTGTCAGGTCGTTTTCTGTGCGTAGGAGCACATCCTCTAGGGTATCATCCTCGTTAAAGAACACTTGCTGGCGGTCGGGTAAATGCAGAGCCAGCTGCATGACTGCCGGTGACCGATGGTGGAGGGAAAAGGAGTATATGCGCCAGAGCGCTTCAGGCGCCGAGATATATCGAGCATCTTGGTATAATTGAAATTCATCCACTGGTTGCTGCTCGTCCACTGTCGCATCGATCTCTTGCTGCTGTTGCTGTTGTTGTTGTTCCTGAGCACGCAAAGTAACCTGATGCGATCATGGCCTTTGTAGACGTATTTAAATGAGTATTTAATGGCACTGATCGAGGAGCATATCTCGTAAAGTTGATAAAAATTATAAAAAGCGCAAAAAAAAAATCCCTATTTTTTTATTATGCACTATCTCATAGCAGTAAAAAAAGCAGCGGAGCATAAAAAGTAAAAAGCCAATTGCAAGGCTTCACTGAGATCCAGCAGAACTTACCTTTTACGACGGTTTACAGAGTAGATAAAACGCTCAAAAAGGAAATGTTTTAGGCATAACTTTCTTAATTAATACGCTCTTTTGTTGTCAATAATTCGAAATGCACTCATTTCTATACTTTATGAAGCAATCAATCAACTTCATCAACCCACATCCCCTAACATAGCAGTCACGTCGCAGTCACACTTTTTATGCCATCTATATATTTGATTTCAAACAAAAAATGTGGAGAGATGGCCGAGTTGGTCTAAGGCGTCACGTTAAGGCCGTGATCTCTTCGGAGGCGTGGGTTCGAATCCCACTCTCTTCACTTCTTTTTATTTACACTCTAATTCTTTTTGGCCAATCAGAAGCCGTAATTGATACAAGAGAGAAATAGTCAGGAAAAATCATGGTCTGAAGGGGATATCTTTTTAATATCTCGTACATTTTTTTATTGTTAAAGTAGAGTAATTTTTTTTATTAGGGTTGTGTTAACCAGATATCCGTTGCGGCACCATTGCTCGCCCCGATATCTATAGGAAAGTATGCAATTGGGAAAAAAAAGCGACAAGGGAAAAGCAAAGGTCAAATTGTGCGTAGAAAGCGTGGGGTGGCACTTCTTTTCTTGATAGCTATGGCTTCTGATAATCATTGAAGCGCCAAAGCTTTTTCCTTTTATTAAGAATGAGTGAGCACACATCCCTTGCGGTACGCCAATTACCCCAGTACGTTAATAGACCGATAAGTGTTCGAACATTTTATGCGCAACTGTCAAGTTCAAATGAAACGCCATCTAAATATTTAAAAGTCTCTTTCACATTATGACCTCTAATCCACGAAATGATCACAGAAGAAGTTTTTTCTGCTAACTTAAATCCTTTTACTTAGTCAATGATAGCGATATCCTTTGGTGTCAGAAAATGCTTGACAGTTTCGATTGGTAAAAAAACCCAAAAATGAGAAGATAAGAAAACGATGATGTGTCGAATCGACTAAAGGAATCGCGTTATCGAAAAGAGCATCGATAAATGTTCATTGTGTAAAAGAGTGTCCTTGTGGATAAGGTATCTCTGGAAAAAAACAAAAAAAAAACAAATTGAATCTGTAGATTATTTTTTGCATCTTGTTAAGATAATTTGCTTACTTGTTCGCGACATAATTATGTAAGGCTAAAAATTAGCCAATACCACACAAGGGGAAAAGTCTAAAAAGGTAGCGTTACGAATTTTAATGAGAATAGATATTTAGCGTTAAATATTCATGTAAATTTACAAAAAAAAAATCATACATTAAGAGAAAGAAAAAAATATATTTTAAAGAAACAGGTATCTGTAGAAGAGGAAAAGGATAAATAACAGGAAAAAACGAGACTATCGTGATATATAAGAGAATTGTGTATCTTGATTTTCATTTTCGTGGTCCGGAGGGACCCAACCGGTGGAAGGCGCCGTGGCAACAAGGGTGGGCAACATGACGGAAGCGGCCAAGGCGCTCTTGCGACGACCATCTGGGTGACCGATCACAGCATCGGTAGGAATGTTGTTGGGAGCATGAGTAGCAGAAGGGTATTTGAGAGATTGAAGACTTTGTTGCACGTTGGTATAAGCGTGATTCCACGCCACGCGTTCGTTTCCTGCCATATAAACTGAAGGAGGGACAGATCCACTGAGAGGTCCACCCAAGTAACGTTGACGGGTGGCCGGGTTCCAGAACAGAAACGAAAAGATGTTATCCGGAATAAGACGGATCACTACACCAATAGGAAGCGAAAGGAGACCCACAACGATAGCGATAGCCCATTGAGGTCCGCCCACAGGAGTGACCTGGAACGCCGCACCTCCAAAATTGACAATAAGACATTGAAGTGTCACGCAAAGAATAAAGATAAAGATGAAGAATCGATTAGCAAGAATATTGTGGAAAATATTCAACTTGCTGTCAATGCGGCGACAACTGAAAAAAAAAAAAAAAGATATGTTAATACCGAAAACGAAGCAGAAGAGACGAAATCTTTCAAGTACTTACTTGATTTCATTGAACAGTTGGCAAAACACAAACGTGTTAAAGACAATGGTCTGCAATACGACGCTTTCGCTGTCATAATGCAAGACATCACTGTACAACAGCACGAGGGTGACAACGACTTGGAAGATGGCCTGGCCGATGATCATCTTCCACATCTTGAACGTAATCAAGGGCGCCGAACGAGGCTCAGGAGCACGGTAAAGCAATTCTTCGGTAGGAGGATCGGTCGCCAAGGCCAGAGCGGCCAAGGTATCCATGATCAGATTGACCCACAGTAACTGGACAGCTGTCAGCACCGATTTCTGATTCGAACTGGCCACTGCGGAGATAAACGTTAAGATGACGGCAGTAACGTTGACGGTCAGTTGGAATTCCAAAAACTTTTTGACGGCATCGTTCACACAACGACCCCACATGATGGCCTTGACGATGCTTGAAAAGTTATCATCCATCAAAATGATACTGGAAGCTTCTTTGGCCACTTCGGTACCGGCAATACCCATGGAGAAACCGACATCGGCCAACTTCAATGCAGGACCATCATTCGTACCATCGCCCGTGACGGCGACAATATCGCCCAATTCTTTCAGCCGGCCCACCAGAATCTGTTTATCCTCAGGACTCGATCGAGCCAAGACCTGGAGACGTGGTAGAATGGCATCCATTTCGGACGGCGGCAAGTTGCGGAAAACAGGACCTTCCATGACAATACCACCAGGAGTGTAAATCCCGCATTGTTTCGCAATACTTTTAGCCGTGACAACGTTATCACCTGTGACCATGCGCACAAAGACACCGGCTTTCTGGCACGATTTCACGGCTTCCTTGACACCGGGACGAAGAGGATCTTCAATACCGACAATACCAAGCAGGGTCAGACCATTGTTAGAAACGATATCTTCAAAGGGAACATCGGCTTCGGCGCCCATCTTGACGCCATCATCAATTTCTTCCTTTGAAGGAGGCCATTGATCAAAGTCACGATAACCAATACCAATGGTACGAAGGCAACGAGTGGCATAACTCTGGATAATGTGTTCCGTGCGTTTACGATCTTCGTCGGTAAGAGCGCGGGTCTTGATATCGTAATCGTGATCGAGGGATTTGTACTCGGACGGTTTCAGTGTAATGATATTGGAGCAGTGAGTCAAAAGGATTTCGGAAGCGCCCTTGACATGGGCCCGGTAGATGAAGCGACTCGGTTCGGTAGGATGCGGTAAGCGAATCACGGTGGCCATGGCCTTACGTTCAGAGTTGAAAGGGAGCACTTGCTCGACAGGCCAGCGATTACGGAGGTCTTGGAAATTCTCGGACCCAGTGTCACGAGCAAAAGCAAGTAAAGCGGTTTCGGTTTTGTTACCGACAAAGGCCATTTCACCCTTTTCGTCTTTGCTTTCAAAGGCGGTGGAGTTAATCGCGATGGATTGATTGACAAAGTTCAGGACGGGCTTGGGTACGTGTTGAGGCAGTTCAGCCATTTCCTTGAGGTCCACACGGTTGGCAGGTGCATCCTTGACAAACCGGAAGGAGGAACCCAAAGTGCCAGCGACGACGGTCATCTTGTTCTGCGTCAATGTGCCGGTCTTGTCAGAGCACACGGTAGTGGCATTGCCCATGGTTTCACAAGCCGCAAGAACACGGACCAGATTATTATCCTTGAGCATCCGCTGAGTTGCATAGGCGAGAGCTAAAAATAGAAGTGAGCATGAAATGTTGCACCAATGTAAATATCGGTAGATAACGAAATCCACTCTTACCTAGTGTGACAGCCAATGGTAGGCCTTCAGGGACAGCAACGACGACAATGGTGACGACAACAATAAGGATATCCATGATTTGGCTAACGATGGTGGTGGCTTCGGTCGGAATACCATTTCGCCAGCCGACGAAATATCGGATCAGCAAAACAATCAGCATGAGCAAACCGGCGGCCGAGCCCAACTTGGCAATCATCTCGGCTAGCGCATTGAGCTTTTCCTGAAGTGGGGTGCTTTCCGATTCGGTTCGTAAAGCCATCAGGGTGCGTCCATAATAAGAGTGGATTCCGACGCTTGTCACCAAATACGTGGCAACGCCTTCGAGGACCTTGGAACCGGAGATAATGAATGGATCAGGCAACGACTTATGACTATCGACGTTGGGACGTGAACCCTCGGACTTTTTTTCATTGTCGGTTGAAGATGAAACTTCTTGCGCTTCGGCTTGAGCCATGCGCCAGCAGACGTCATATGCCAGTTTTCGCACGGCATCGGATTCACCAGTCGCGGCGGATTCGTCACATTTGAGGTTGTGACCTTCGATAAAGATACCGTCAGCAGCAACAATGTCACCTGGCTCCAAATGCAAAACATCGCCCACTTGGATATCATGAACAGAGATAAGAGAGGTTGTACCATCTCTCGTGGCCTAAAAAAATACAAGGGTTATTAAAATCGACGTTAGATACGATATGTTTATTATAGGAGAAGGAAAGGGAAAAACTTTACCTTAACCATGCGGTCTTCCTTTTTGGCATTCAGTTTACGAAATTGCTTTTCCTTTTGAAGGTCGTTGACACTTCCAACGAGTACGACGATTAAAATAGCTACAATGATGGCGACGCCTTCTACCCATTGAACGCCCGCCACTTTGTTGCCTTGAGCATCATAATGAGTTTCGGCAATATCTTCATACAAGCCTACGGCTAGCGATACAAAAGCAGCCACCGTTAAAAGGATCTATATAATAAAGTTTGGCGATTAATAACATTGCGTCACAACACATGACCAACCAGACGTAAAAGAAGACAAAGAAGAACAAGAACAAAGAAAAAAAAAAGGAAGAGAAAAGCGCCCCGTCCTCTCCTCCCTCCAAAAAAGAAGAAGAAGAAAGGTGGACTGAATAGTGAACATACCAAAGTTTTGTCCTTCATGGCCATCCACATTAGCTGAAAGATGTTTTTTGATCGGACAGGTGGAAGCACATTGGTGCCAAAGATGTCGGTGCGTGCAGAGGCGAATGGGGAATCATGGTGAGTGGAAGAAGCTTGATCGTTTTGGTGTTGAGAGCGAATAGATGGAGGAGAGGAGGTATGAGTAGGTGTGTTCTCTTGTTGTTGTTGAGTAGTATCTGCGGGATCTTGTGGTTGATGATGGATAATATCAGTGAGCGAGATAGGAGTGTGAATTTGGGCATTGGTGCTGAGACCGTGCTGAATGTTGGCATGGAGACCTTTGGCGACACCGACCAAACCATCAAAGGTATGTAAGAGTGGTAAATTTTTCGGATCCATCAAAGCCGACAGTTGATTCGGTGTAAACGCAAATGGATTTGAAGGATCATTATGGGGACTGGTCAAGTCCGTTCGCATATCAATATTGACAGTAGAAGATTTTTCATTGTCGGCTATTGACGGTGCGGGTGATGCTCGTTCCTTTTTACCCATGGTTTATGTATTGTTTCGGTGGAGGGGTTAAAAAAAAAGAAGAAGAGTAACTAGCAACGAAACGAAAAACTGCCAGTGAGGAAGAGGTAGAAGGTTAAAGTAGTTTTTTTTTTCGCTCTTCTTTTTTTTTATTAGGAAGATCCAGTAAAAAGAGAGATTGGAATGGCTTTTATATAAATTAGAATGAGGGGAGTACAGGATTCGAAGATGAGTGGATCGGCCACTCAAAATTTTGAGTGGAAGTTTCTTCGACTTCTGCTTTGGGTAGTACTTGCTCATCCTTTTATCGATTGGCCAAGTTTCTTAAAAAGACATGACATAAGGGCATGGCAGCCGGGGTGTCGGATGGTTCCACCATGAATTCTCGCTGTTCCATGCGGGAGGCGAACGCCACAGACAATCCAGTCGATCTTGTTAATAACCTTTTTCTATTTGTCTTTTGCCCACGTTACACAACGGAGATCGTAGAAGGACCAAAGACGAAACAAGCTTCGATCATACTTTTTTTTTTGTTTTTGTCAGTCCGCGAAATCCCCAAAAGACTAAAAACTTGCCTTTTAAAGAACTATGGTCTCGTTATGTCCGAGAAAAAAGTCAAAAGTTACATGGAACATGAAGAAAAAGGGAAAAAAGAAATCCCTCCACTCATAACCATGAGATCGACAAAATCGCTGCCAAAAAAAAAAGTAGAATTGCGAGAATCTGAAAATTCCGATCATTTTATCGCTCTCAGAAACCTTCTGTATACACACTTAACACACAGACACATACATAGAAAGACGCACACACGCCATGCATATGCGGGCACTAACGCCAAGGAAAAAAAAGAAAAAAAATCTCATCTCAAATGGAATCTCGTCTCATAGAAATGACGCTTATCTTTGGTTTTTTCTTTCTTTTCATGTGATAAGAGAAAAAAATAATAAACGTAATAAACGATTGATTTATAAGAAAATATAAACAGGAAAATGCAATAAGTTCTGTTTTGGTATTATATGTGTATTTTGTATCTATAGATCGAAAAGGGACCGAATCTCTTGGGTGGTCAACTTGGAACTCTTGATCATGCCATCTCCCAAGGCGCCTTTGGCAATTTGGGCCTAATCAAAACATCACATCAGTCAATAAATAAAAATAAAACGAAACAAGAGCAAAGAGACGGACAGACATGACAAAATAAACAAACACAACATGAACAGTGTCAACAAGAACAAATAGATCTTATCAATGATAGATAACGAACCCATGTAAGAAAAAAGATTATCGAGAGAATATACCGTACCTTCTTCTGCTGTAATTGAATTATCTTTTGTTCAATGGTCTTGTCAATCATGAGTCGGACTACTCGAACAGGAAGTTTTTGGCCAATACGGTGAACTCGGTCAATGGCTTGCTCTATAAAGAAAATGACGGGATTTAATTTTTTTTTCAGTTCCCTTCTGTGACCTCCCACACTGCATGTTTATTCGCGCCTCTTCTTTTTCTTTTTAAGGGTTCTTTACCTTCCACAGCAGGGTTCCACCATATATCCATCAGAATCACACGATTCGCCGCGGTCAGATTAAGCCTGAAAAAAAAGGAGTCCCGTTAGTCCCTTCTACAACGAACGCACAGAATCCTCACGGTTTCTCTTTTTTCGACGGTTGAGGATGGAGTTTTTCTAAAGGTTCAAACACTTTACCCTAAAGAGCCACATTTGAGGGAGATAAGCATCACTAGACATTCCGGATCGGTTCGAAGTGCATGCAGATTCTTTTCACGCAGTTGGCTTGGCATGGAACCATCATCTATACAGGAATTTAAGCATGTGATCTATTGTATATATATAAAAAAAGGAAACAGTGGAAACCACATTGGGGTCAATCAACCCACACTTACAACGACAGAATTTGAAACCACTCTTTCGAAGTGGTTCTTCCATTAAATCCAACATGGACGTAAACTGGGAAAAAATAATGGTTTTCTCCCCCGGGTAATCCTTTCGCGCTGCTGATAACAGCTCCAGCATCTTATTAATCTTGGTGCTTGTCAAGAACTTTCCTCCCGGGATTCCACCGTCGGACTCGGAACCAGTGGCCACTGTCATTGGTCGAGCATACTGTTCTACCTGTTCATTGCATGTCGAACAAAAAGTTCCCTCTTCTGATTCCTCAGGTTTTAAATTCCTACATTAACAAACAAAAAAAAGTTAGCGCTATCTGGATCTGTCTTTGGATTTTCTGGGTTTCCTTTTTTCTTTTTTTTTTTTTCTCAACTTGCATGTGCGTATGGTTTTTCTAGAAGATCTAAAAAAGAAAACTTACTTTCCGCACAGTTCACACGTCTGAAAGGGCGTCGTCGATGGTGCTGGGGTCTTGTCAAATACGGATTGTCCTACTTGGCCTACCCCTTCCCATCCGAGATCGGCAGCCATTTTTGCCATGATGAGTCGTTGCGCAGCCGCTTCACTGGCTTCACGCGCTTCTCGACGACTGCTCGGTCCAGATGACGGTGTCGTGCCTTCGGTGGCCAACTCTAAAGCATCGGTATCGGACCCAATTGATTTTAATACCAGCTGCGGATGGTCACACGCTTGCCGTAACCGTAGCAGCATGCACAACATATTGAGGTAGTTGCGTTCGCCTTTGCCTGAGCGAAATAATTTTTCCACCGTCGACTTGGTCTTGCTCGTCAATAAATCATACAAGGCTTGCTCCTCTTGACCAAAGGTCAACATAATATCCTTCTTTTCACGAGCCGGCAGTTGCAGCGACAATTTGGTCGACAGTGATGTGGCATCGGCGGCTTTGCTCGAGGAGGGCGTATCCGTCGAGGTAGAGGGCGACAGCGAAGCAGATGGCGTCACAGAGGCTGACGGACCATCGGAGACATCCATTTCCACATCCGAGGACTCTTTGCTAGATACTTTTAGAATATCTTTGGTACGTCGTAACATGACGGCCATTAATACGGCTTTCAAACGTTCCATCGCCAACCGTCCTTGTCCGAGCTGAATAGGCAACGAGATGGTTTTCTTGAATGTCTGATAATCCGACAGCGGTTGAATACGCAGGAACCGTAACAAGCTGTATAGTTCATCCACATGATTCTGGATAGGCGTGCCCGTCAGACACCATCGCTTCTTGGCTATTAACTCGGTGCACGAAATGGCGGATCTTGTATTTCGATTCTTGATTTGTTGAGCCTCGTCTGCGAAAAAAAAAATGAATGAGACTGTGGTAGTATTTTTGTCACCCCTTTCTTTGATGGTGCAACTTACCGAGTACTACACGATACCATTTTGTCTGAAACAAGGGGCCAAAGCCAGGTCTGCATGGTGCGGAGGTTGAAGTTTCTTCCAAAGGCTCGGTGTTCATGGCTGCGTCGCTCGGACTAGGTGAAGTCATGGCACTGCTCGAACCGCTCGTCGGCTCTTGCGACAACGCCGCTTCCTCTTCGACACCGCCTGATTTCGCCTTTTTACGCCCCTTTTTCTCAGTGCTGGGCATATCGGAAGCGACTACTTGATATGTGGTGACAACGACATCGTATTTTCGAAAAATTGAAGGATCCTTGCTTCGTCCAGGGCCATGATGAACAAGCACCTTAATCTTATCGTCCGTCGTTTTGGTGCGAATCTCGTTCGCCCACTGTTGGATCAGGGCAAGCGGCGTCACAATCAATGTCGTGCGTCGGTGTTCATCATTGTTTTCCGCTGCTTTCGTGGAAGCCACCAATGCAATCGTCTGGATCGTTTTTCCTAGACCCATCTATTAATTGCAAATCATGATTTTAAAAAAAATAAAGTCAGTATATAAAAACGTCGCAAGCATTCCGTTCATTTTTTCATCATTACATCCTAAAGGGAAAAAGAAGTGCGCGTGAGCTTTTTATGATTCGACAATTACGTCTATACGAGTACGTATGGAATTTTGTTTTTTCTCGCTTACATCTGCCAGGATACCGCCACTGCTGCTTTCATTGTTTTCGCGATCCATCATCCATGCTACGCCCCGAGCTTGATGCGACATGAGCGAGATACTGAGCCCTTCCACATGGAGATCCTCTTCTTCCTCTTCCTCCTCTTCATCTTCGTTTTCCCTTGATGGCTCATCCATTGGTTCCTCCCTGACTGATGCCGATGTCTCTTGGTGACGCTGTTCCATACTGGAGGATGGCTCTGTATGGGTCACTTCCATAGTTTCTCCTTCTACTTGTCTATCCGTTGGTCTATGCAATTTGTCTTGTCGTTTCTTCTTTTTCTTGTGCAAATTGATAATATCGGTAGGAATGCTGTCTAAAAGTTGGGCAATATCGCGTTTCGTTTGATCTTCCTGAAACTGAGAACCGGCTCTGTCCGAGCCTCTGGCCAGACGGTCGGAAGTGGAAGATTTGGTGTCATGCAAATGGGTATGTGGGTTTCTGTAACGACAGGAAGGGTTGAAAAAGGGGGTTTCTCGAAGGATGGCTTGATGACTCAGGAAGAAACGCGAGACAGGATCGACATGACTGGGGCGACAGTAAAGAATAATCCACAGTGGGGTCCGTGCCTGATTCACTTTGGCCCGCGGAATCACTGCGTCCCACCATATAATACGATTATCCGCCAAAGGACCAAGCACTTTTGTATCCTCAAAAGGAACCCAACCATACTATAACAATCCAAATAAAATAAAAATCACACAACTGTCAGTCACTCAAATCAATTCCATGTGCCAGTTCTTTGTAAGAATACTGTACGAATTTACGAGGTATGCCGCGCGATGTCACTGTAAATGCTATTTTTTTTTTTTTTTTTTTTTTTTTTTTTGTTGTTGAAAATACCCACATTAGCCTCATGTGCAATACAATTACGAGCGCGTACTTACAGTAATTAACCGAGTCCCTTTTACCCTCCGATTCCAGACGTACGGGTTCGTATTGTTCGTCTTTGGGGAAATCCAATGTCTTTAAAGTGACAATATCAGTTTTCATCATGCCGATACACACGTTGCGGTTGGTCATTTCTTCATCAATGATGAGTTCATCGTCGTCGTCCTGTTGGGATTGGGATGCCGGCGTGGTAGGCTGGGACTGGGTTGCTTGTGTATAAAATGGGTGCTGTTGTCCAAGCCATGCACTCACATGAGGCATTTCCTCCAGGGAAAGCTGATGCATCGAGCGAGTAGGAATGTGGGACGACGATGGCGGCCGAACCGCTGTGTGGGTTGGACTCATATTATTGGAAATCGATCGTAAAGACATGAAGGAGTGGGATCGGACGAGATCGTGAGGTTGGAACGGTGCATAGAGATTGGAGGATGAATGGGACAGTAGCGACGGCGATTGTGAACGGTGAGAAAACGTATTGATGCCTACAAGATCCTGCCGAGACCATTTTTTACGTCAGTTGTCAACGGAATTCTTTAGACCTTCACAGAAAGAGGGTTCATCCAATGAGGTGATCATACTATCGGATTCAAATTGCTTACAGGGTTCGCGGATGGAGATAGGTGAGGCGCCATGGCGGCATAGGATAAAGGAGGTAAATCGACTTGAAGACGACGTCGTTTGGTTTCCATGGCGGGATCGTCGTTGATTACAATAGGAGAAGCGGGACGGCTGCCGGGTTTGGAGGGTACGGACCCACAGCCGTTTGTGCTTTGCTGATAAAAAGGTAGCTTATCACCGGGATCCATTATTCTCCCTCTTTTCTCTATGCATAACGTGATACGAACAAAAAAAGTACTTCAAAGAAGACCCATCCATTGAAAATTTATTCCAAAACTTTGAAGCACCGTTTCGCACTTTTTGGACCATCACATGACAAGGCAGATGACCCAAATTTTTTTATTCATAATTCTGGGCTAACCGATCCAATGTTTTTTCTTTTCGTATGGAATGGCAAAACTCATATATACCCCATGGGACACCGTATTAAACATGTTTCCAATGCAATTCAACCTGAGATACCATCGATTTATCCAACCTATTCTCAAAACCCCGTCTTGAAAATAGGTCATCAGATGGTCGTCAGGTTAGAAACAGATCCTCTCATTGCGGTAATACGTCTTTAGGAACCTCCCTTTCGCAGCTTACTTTTTCAAATAACTCTGAAAGAAATCGGTCGACTTCTATCTGATGATGCATAGTCTTGATGCTAAAGAAGCCCCTTCCACCTGTACGGCACGGTCGTTTGATACATTTGGAAGCACAAAGCAAGTAAACCATGGCACAGTCACAGTGGTCATGTGAGCATTTCCTTCTTGGGGGATGCCGCGTCTCGTCAGGAAAACGCTGCCCATGGACCGAAGTCATACGCAAAATAAATATCCGTGAAGCTAGAGCGTTTAATTTATGATGTTCTTGATCGTTTCCTGCGCACAAACTTGTACCTATATCTTTTGTCGACCTTTTTTTTTTACCGCATTAACTTATGCCTCTTGCGTTGGCAGAAAACTGCACGCAGATAGTAATAGCATTCATTCCATAAAAAGCAGAGATACAGCTGTAATAATGTCCCTTGCGAAAATTATCAAGGATGCTGGCTGCGTTGCTAGACATATCGCTTTGCAGTAACCGTAGCAATGACAAGCAAGCGGGATCCGATGATAACAATAAATTTTCTTTCATCATTACCCCAAACGAGTCAATGATGTGCATCGGCAGTACTTGCAACCAGAGTTTGGTTATAGAGAAGCATAGTGATTTTATTACTAGAGCAAAAAATGATCTAAATTGGACTCCGAATTTTGATGGTTCCCCATGGTTGCTTCCCAGCCCTTGAAATGATTGGAAAAAGGCTTTACAAAAGCAAAGGCCCTAGTATTGCATGTAAAAGCCATGAGTAATATTAACTGTACCTGATACTCGCATCTTGCTAATGATCCTGTGTTTACAAGTTCATCTTTGAAGAAAAAACCCCCAAAACAGGGAGAGCACGATGCTGACATCACCGACTATTTGATTCTCCGCAACACACTGCCGTTTGAGTTGGACCTTTTTTTTTTTTATTCCAGCCCAACTTGTTGCTGCGACATTTTCTAGACGAGTGTATTTTTTTTGTCAAGAATAATTCACTTGTGTCAATATGGATCATTTTGACGCTGCTTCTCAAGATGACTTTACCTTTCTAGAGTATGGTGCAGACACGCAATCTTCTCAGTTTGATTTCAATAATTTCACGCAAACGCAAACCAAACTGCACGATCACGATCCCGATTTATCGCTTGCTTCTCTTTCGTTGGAGCCGTCGCAGACGGATGAAGCTCAGAATGCCAAAACCAACGGAACGACTTCGTTTGTGAATGAATTTCAGTTTGAAGGCACCGATGACTTTGACGCTTTTGAAGACATGGCCGGTCCTCCCGATGAACGAGATTTGCCGAGTCACGCTTGCAAATACTGTGGCATTCACTCACCGGCTTCGGTTGTCAAGTGTGTCACCTGCAATCGCTGGTTCTGCAATGCTCGAGGAAATACTTCTGGATCCCACATTGTCAATCATTTGGTTCGAGCCAAACATAAAGAAGTCATGCTGCATCCCGAATCGCCCCTGGGTGAAACTATCTTGGAATGCTACAACTGTGGTTGCCGCAACGTCTTTTTGCTTGGTTTTATTCCCGCCAAAAGTGATACCGTCGTTGTCTTGCTTTGTCGGTAGGTGAAAGATTCCAATCTTGGACAACCCTCGTCGGCATCGCTGTATCGGCGGGTTAGGTTCTTTTACAAGGATGGTGCGTTAACCAAATCCTCTGTTTTTTTTTTACCAGACAACCTTGTGCAGCTGTGCCTTCATCCAAAGACATGAATTGGGATACATCGCAATGGATGCCCTTGATCGATGATCGTTGTTTCCTCAGCTGGCTTATCAAAATCCCTGGAGAACAGGAACAGCTTCGTGCCCGACAAATTACCTCGCATCAAATCAATAAGCTCGAAGAGCTGTGGAAAGATAACGGAGAAGCCACCTTGGAAGATTTGGAAAAACCAGGTGTCGATGATGAACCTCATCCTGTTTTGCTGAGGTAATTGAGCGAGAACCTTCTCACAGAAGCGGACGCGGTACATGTAGTGCGTGGATGCTAATTTCTTGTTTTGCTGTAGATATGAGGACGCTTATCAATATCAGAACATTTTGGGTCCCTTGGTACAAATGGAAGCGGACTATGACAAGAAGTTGAAGGAATCCCAGGTATGCATACCCCGAATATTCACAGTGTGCACGTTTCAGTTCTCAGGGCTCATCTTTTACGTTGTTGCTTTGTAGACTTGCGATGATATTGTTGTACGCTGGGATGTGGGTCTGAATCAAAAAAATGTGGCATGGTTCTATTTCCCGAAATTGGAGATGGGTGAAGTCAAGTTGGCCGTGGGTGACGAACTTCGCTTGAGATACCGTGGTGAACTTCATGAGCCTTGGGCTGGCGAAGGCCATGTCATCAAAATCCCCAACAGTAAGTATCCTCGAAATGTTGTAGAGCAATAGAGAAAAAAGGCAAGAAAGATATTGAAAGTTTTTCATTGTAGACGTGAGCGATGAAGTGGCCTTGGAACTTCGACGTAGTGTGGCTCCTCCCGTTGAATGCACGCATAATTTCTCTGTGGATTTTGTTTGGAAATCCACCAGTTTCGACCGTATGCAATTAGCCATGAAAACATTTGCTGTGGATGAAACCAGTGTCAGTGGATATATTTACCATCGTTTGCTCGGTCACGATGTCGAACCTCAAGTGCTCAAGACACAGATGCCGAAGCGGTAAGTTGTTTGGAAAGAGAATGGCGGGAGTAAATGAGTAATGAATTAAATGTAATCCTCCCCCCCCCCCGGTTGAACAGGTTCTCGGCGCCCAACTTGCCTGAACTAAATCATTCTCAAGTATACGCGGTCAAATCAGTTTTGCAGAAACCACTTAGTTTGATTCAAGGTCCTCCCGGTACGGGTAAAACGGTGACTTCGGCTTCGATTGTCTATCATTTGGCAAAAATGAATCCGGGCCAAGTTCTTGTAACCGCTCCCTCCAATGTGGCGGTGGATCAGCTTGCTATGAAGATTCATCAAACCGGTCTCAAGGTGGTGCGTGTCACGGCCAAATCGCGCGAAGCTTTAGATTCCCCCGTTTCCTTCCTGACCCTCCATGAACAAGTGCTCAACAACGATACCAACGTGGAGTTCCAGAAACTCGTCCGCTTGAAACGCGATCAAGGCGAATTGAGCGCCTCCGATGAACGAAAGTACGAGAAATTGAAACGTGAATCGGAACGAGAAATTTTGTCGGTGAGTCTACACTCCTTCATGATCCATTTTCTATTTTGGTGTACATATGTTTGTCCTTGTTACTCATTTTTTGAAATTGGACATGTAGAATGCGGATGTCATTTGTTGTACGTGTGTTGGTGCGGGTGATCCTCGTGTGGCTGTGCTGAATTTCCGTACGGTGCTGATGGACGAGGCCACGCAAGCGTCTGAGCCGGAATGTATGATTCCTCTGGTGCTCGGTTGTAAGCAAGCTGTTTTGGTCGGTGATCATCAGCAGTTGGGACCGGTGATCATGAACAAGAAAGCCGCTCGTGCGGGTCTGTGCCAATCTTTGTTCGAACGTTTGGTGATCCTGGGTATTCGTCCCATTCGTCTTCAGGTTCAGTATCGTATGCATCCTTGCTTGTCGGAATTCCCTAGCAACATGTTCTACGAAGGCACACTTCAGAATGGTATCACGGCTCAAGAACGACTTCGCAAGAACATCGATTTCCCCTGGCCAGCTCCCGAAACTCCCATGATGTTCTACGTAAATCTCGGCAACGAGGAAATCTCCACCTCGGGTACTTCGTACCTCAACCGAACCGAAGCGTCCAACTGTGAAAAGATCGTCACTCGATTCATGAAAGCCGGTGTGCTTCCATCTCAGATTGGTATCGTCACGCCTTACGAAGGTCAACGTTCGTACATTGTGCAATACATGCAATTCAATGGTTCACTTCGCAAAGATCTCTACAAGGAAATCGAAGTCGCTAGTGTGGATGCTTTCCAGGGTCGTGAAAAGGATTACATCATTCTCAGCTGCGTAAGAAGCAACGAACATCAAGGTCTTGGTTTTTTGAGCGATCCTCGTCGTCTCAATGTCGCTTTGACTCGTGCCAAATACGGTATCGTCATTCTCGGCAATCCCAAAGTTCTCAGCAAGGTGAGTGAAAGAAAAAGAAATGGTACGAGGAAAGGTAGACTGATAATGTCAATATTTTGTAGCATCCTTTGTGGCATCATCTTTTGGTGCATTACAAGGAAATGCAATGTCTTGTGGATGGTGCTTTGAATAATCTGCGTGTGTCCATGATTCAGTTTAGTCGTCCACGCAAATCGTATCGCAAAGACGACAAATTCCGTCAAGGACTGGCTCATCAGATTGATGCTCGTGAAGCGTTCGCCCGTGCTCCTTTGGCGACTGAAAGTAAGAATTCTTTTTCTTCGCATTTAGGAATCGTGAGTAAATTAACATTTTTTTCTTTCTCTGCCTTTACAGATCGTCGTGGTAATCGTATGTATGGTCAAGAATACATGCAAACCCATGATCCTGTTGGTTATATCCCGTCGGAATTGGGATCCCTTCCTACCTCGCAATTCAGTATTCCTTTCATTCCTTCTGCCAGTGGTCCTTTCACTCAAGACATGTCTCAATCGAGTGTATTTAACCGTAAAACGACGCGACAGAATGCTTTAACCGACAACGCTTCACGCTACGTTCCTGGATCGTCGACGTTCGCCAGTCATGCATTTGGATGGCAAATGGGAGCAGGATCTCAGAACCTTTACAGCAGTCAGTCGTCGATTGGATTAGCGCTTTCACAAAGCGATCGGTTAAGAATGATGGCTGAAATGAGTAGTCAGGCCGGTGGTCAAGGGTCGATGCTCAGTCAAGACAGCATCAACTACGATTACGACGATTACAAGACATCCTACCTGTCGGGCATAAACTATTAGTGGTTACGACAACACGTTTTTCAACGACATAACGCGGGATTCCATTGAGTGGCAGATGAAACAGGAAGATACGATGATTTTGACGAAAACCAGCCCAGAGTCATGATGGATGTTAGATTTACTGACGGTCAAACGGACATCAGCCAATCGATTTTTTTTTTTTACCGTTACCTTCCCCACTTCTCCACACGCCGCCCCTTCCATCCATGTATACACACACACACAACTCGACTCCTCAGGGAACAAACGTCGTGGTATGTTTTTAAGGCGAATGGGTTTGTTCTCAAGAAAAAAAAAACGAAATCATCCGTCATCTGTATGCAATGTATTCTTTTCTTTCGGTTTCCTTTCCCCAAGTTGCAGTCTGCAATAACCAAGGAAGAAGATCCGTAGATTTTGGATGCAGTGCTTGTCAACCTTTGCTAGTCACCCATCAGTATCTTGTCATCGCGTCATAAAAAAAAAACTGCCGTCAATGTATAAAAACCATTTTTCTTTTCCCCTCTTTCTGTTCTATTTTACGAACGATTAGTACATGTAGCCCTGATGATGAAAAGGAAAACGTGGTGTGAAACGCAGACTTAACAAATCAAAAGAAACAGTTCCATCTGCTGTTCAGTGACGATGACAATGTGTTTATTCCTTTTTAAAAGAAAAAATTGTAATAATATAGATACATACGCGAGTAGCAAAAAAAAGAAAACCAAAGTATGTTTCGTCTATCAGGAGTAAACATGAAGCCATCTCATGAGAAAAACTGCATAATTTCGTCTAGCGCGGTCTTTTTTCGGTCGTGACACAGGCTGTCGAGTTTTTCTTGAATGGGGTCAGTGTAACGAGGTTCGACAAACGTACTTTCGGAGGTCACCGTGATAATGTCGCCGTTGAGTTGAGGATCAAAGACTGCACGAAAATAAGCATCAAGACAACGACCCATAGGTACTGTGCCAAGAGCATTTGCGATTTGTTTGGATTTCCCAACAATCATAGGGGTTTCAACAAAGTGAGGTGCGATGGCATTCACGCGGATATTGGTGGATCGTAACAGAGTACCATAACTCTTGGTCAGTCCTATGATCTGATCTCCCCACACACATACATTAGTTTGATTTCGCTTCGTTGCCAGCAGTAGCAAAAAAAAAAAAATAGCTTACCGCATGTTTGGAAGCGGAATACAGTGGAGCAAGTGGGGCGGCACAAAATCCGTAAATGGAAGACGTGTTGATCACACAACCTGCTTTCTTTGTTCGAAAAAAATGCTGAATGGCCAGTCGATTCGCTTTGGCGGCGGCAGTCAAGTTGACTTCCAATGTCCTGTATGAGCCATCTGCCATATGGATTTTTTGATGTTAGAACTAGGCTTAATATCTTTTTACAGCACCACACATTTTTTTTTACCTAGTTCATCATCTTTTGTCAGAGAAGAAGATTCCAAAATTCCCGCCACAATAATCACAATATCGATGGTTCGTGAAAAAGCGGCGTTGGCGACTTTATAGAGTTCCACTTGGGAAGGCCAGTGAGTGATATCGCATGCGTGGAATAAGGCTTGTTGTCTTTCAATGATTGAGGGAGAGTCATGATCATAGATAATATTAGAAATAAGAATAAAAAAAGAAGGGTCAGCATATAGAATTAAGGGCAGGGGAGTGTATTATTTGCATCCAAAAGCACTGACCGTCTAATGTTTGCTTGCGTCATAATCGCTAATCCTTTTTCGTTATTTGTTCCAGAAAAGATCACATTGGCACTAGGAAAAAAATAAGAAGAATAAAAAAACCAGCTTTTCAACTTGGAACCCTGCGTCATCGCTTTTTGTACAGAGCTTACTTTAACGCGACAGACTTGTATACCAAAGCTTCGCCAATGCCTAGTTGCAAAATTTTCGATGTGTTTTCTTGCCTTAATCGTACTGACACTCCAATTGCGTCATCTTGCAATACCTGAAGTACCGCCCAAAATCAAAACGGTCTTGTCACTTAGATCCATATCAAAATGTGGGCACGGGTGAGGAATCAAGAAGGAGGAATGAGACAATGAAACTTGGGATCGTTTTATAGTCAATAGAGTAAGAGTTTTTCGAATCTTCGGCTTTTTTCCAGTTTTGGATTCAGGAAAAAAGGAGACAATGGAAACGCGGCTAGAACACGAGCACTATTGCCAGTGATGAAGGTAGGAGAAGTAACACAGTGAAAGGATGAGGATTCTCGCTATATATATATACTCTCGTTCTTCATACTGCCGGTAGGTCGAATGACCCGCGCAGAAGATCAATCCAAGATGCGCATTTTTACTTTTTCATTCTTCACTGCATATTGTAAACATGCATGCAATAAGAAAAAAAAACCATTGATTATCGCTTTTCGAAGTGTGCTTTATCCCCCGCAATGAACATGCATTTCATACCACCAAACTCATGTATGAGCCCTTTCTTTTGTGGAAATAGGGTTCATGTTGAATCTCTTTCTGTGGATCCCGCCCTGCTTCTTTGCATAAAGACCCGTCAGTAGACAAAACAGTCGTCTACTAAGCTCCTCAATCTGTCCATTAGTACAGACTGCATCAAGTTCCACTCCCGCCAAGGGATGGTAAGATACTGGATAAAAGCGGATGAACCTGTAACCACAAAGAACTCTCCATTTTATACTCCTCACATGTGTGTCATTTTTTCTGATGCACACACCGTTTGGAGAGGTATTTACTTTCTTGGTATTTGCACAAATAAGGTCGCTTCTCCCTATTACCTGTATCTACACATAAACGATACATCGTCTATTTACGATCCTGATTCAACAAATGGAAGGTTGTGTTATAATTGCTGCATAACAAACAACGGGTCATGCTTGATTGTATGTGTCCCGATGGTCGCAGAACATTTGCAACACGTCCCAGCAGCAACAGCCTTCTTTTTTCCCTTGGACTTTTTACAACAGGGATACGTATGCTGTAGAGCCATCTTTTTCTTTCTTTGTTCATCACTTGAGGAGTCAAAACCGAATTTGGTTTGTTTCGTGTGTGTGGCTTTCATTGCATAAATGGTTTTCATGATGCGCTTCCTTGGTGATAAAAATTGTGATTATATGATATTAAAAACCACACCTTTTACGTGATGAGCAGAGTTTCAGATATGTTGGTTTAAAGGTTTTTTTTTTGAGCAACACGGCTGCATGAAGACTAATATGGCATACGTCAGGTTCGAACGAGAAGGAACGCCATGAAAGGAACATGTTTGATGGAGTCATGAAATTATCATCTTTTCCCTAAGCATAGCTACTAGTGAATTCGTGCAACGCGTCTGTTGGGAGTGAGCCAGTTCAAACGAGTTACATAAATGTGATGAAAGTTTTTCTCAGCTCCAGAACTCGGAGATGCGAAATTTGTTGAATGACTGGAAACGATGTAAAAAAAAGTGAAATTGATCGATACTCCATCCTGAAACCGTGTAATGCAATGCGATTTTACAACAAGTATAAAGCCATGTGGGAGAAGGGGAGTTTTCTCAAATTAATGTTCTCTTTTCTTTGATTTTAGTTTATCACAGAAAACAGACGCAAAATATCAAAATGAACAACAGTACATGGGACAAAGCTGCTGGTGATGCCAAGAACAAGTTTGGCAATATGACTGGCAATGACCGCATGGCTGCCAAAGGAACTACACAGAACACCACTTGCAAGATCGAAGAAACGTTGCAAAATGCCGAAAACCGTGCTTCCGGTATGGCTGATCAAGTTAGGGACAAATTCAGCAACCTCACCAGCGGCAATAGTACCTCGCGCAACGCTGGTGACAGTACTCAGCAGAATTTGTAATCACAGTGTTAAACCTGTAATGCAGTTAGTAACAATGCATGAATAAAAAGAAACATATTTCTGTTTGTTACAAAAAAAATGCTGTCCATTGCGTTTTTAGTCTTAAATAAGCTTTCTTATTCCATAATTAGTATAATCAGAGCATGGGAGTTTTGTGCGTCGTTCAGTAGCAGTTTAACCACAATAACTAAAGGCCACCCTCTTGATGAAACCTGACCGCAAGAAAAAGGTGGTTACGCGGTTCATGCGTGGCGGACATGCTAAAAAAGGCATACCGAATGACTCGGTGACGTCAAGCGGATTGTGACTACCAATTTTTTCACTGCTGCTGCAAAAGGAACCAGCTTGTGGAGGACAATTCGACCACTTCAGACCCATTTTTGCTGCGTATATTCAGTTTTGTGTGAAATAACACCATGTCGGATCCACAACAGGTAATAACTTTTTTACCTTGTGTTAACTTATATACACTGGCATATGGAGCGCTAAATTTTTTACTTATTTCTAGGCGGCAGCACTGGTCGCTGCCAAACGAGCCGAAGTGATGGCGAAGCTTGCGAAATTCCAGCAATCCAGCGGGATGTCGCCTTCCAGTTCTCGATCGCCGGGCAATTCACAACAGCAGCATCGACCGTCGCAACCTAGAATGTCGGCCAGTCAATGGAAACCTCCACCAACTCCACCTAAAGCTTCGCCAAGTCCAGTTCCCGTTTTACCTCCCACTGGCGGACTCAATGCATCCGGCAAAATCGATCTGGTGGAAATCCAAAGAAAAATTGCAGAAGCCAAAGCCAGAGTTACCGCAAGTGGCGCTTCCCTGGTGAGTTGTGATCGCTTGTGTTTTGCTTCTAGAGACTTGGTGAATTAACCACAAGATCTGTAATTAGCCTCGATCGCCCGTGGCCAGCATGCGAACCGCTGACAAAATCCCAGCCGCACCTCCACAGATAGCTTTGGATGAAGCCGGTAATCTCGATCTCAAAGCCATGTTGGACAAAGGCATTATTCCCAAGAGAGAAACTCTTACCTCAAAGGTACAAAAGAAAAAAGCCAAGCAGATCGGGATCTCATTCAATGACGCGCAACTAATCCTTTTTTTTTAGGCCAACGAACGTAAAGCGGCGGCCGCGGCTGCTGCAGCCAAACCAAATAAAGAAGCAAAAACATTAAAGATCGAGCAACCCCCCGAAGATTTTACGGACACGACCAAGAATCCTTACTATGATCCCAACTTACACGCGCAGGCAGCACCGAAACTACGTCGATCCCGTCCTCTCAAATTTGTGCAGCCCGGCAAATTCGTACAACAAGCAAATCAAGAACGAGCCAAAGCCCAGCTCGAAAAACTCAAACAGGAAATCGCAGAAAGTGTACGAAAAGCAGGCATGGAAGTGGAAATGGATGTATCAGATAAAGCAATCAAAGTAAGAAAGTGCAACTTTATTTTTATTATACATGAAGGACAGAGGCTGAAAGAGCGTGTTTTTATTATTTGCAGAAAGAGCCGCCACCAGCGGCCGAGTGGTGGGATGCGCCGTTTTTACCAAACAAGACATATGACGATCTCGAGACGGCTCCTGTTAATCCTGATGAATTGGGTGCCTTGGTCACCTTGTACGTTCATCATCCTATTCCCATCAAACCGCCGACGGATAACAGTGCAGCCACGCCTGTACGGTCATTGATGCTGACGAAAAAAGAACGAAAGAAACTGAGACGACAGCGAAGACAGGAAGCACAAAAGGAAAAACAAGACAGAATTCGATTGGGCTTATTACCGCCCGATCCTCCCAAAGGTAAGAAATTATATATTCACAGAGGTGAAGAAAAAAATCGTAACTGACATTGTTATTTTCCGCGCGGTTACCATAGTGAAAATTAGCAATTTGATGCGCGTGTTGGGACAGGAAGCGATCCAAGATCCGACCAAGATCGAAGCAAAAGTACGAAAAGAAATGGAAATGCGTCAAAAGCAGCACGAATTGGCCAATGCACAACGTCAACTGACGCCGGAAGAACGAAGAGCGAAAATCATGAATAAATTGAAGGAAGATCAGAAGACGAGCAACGAAGTAGCGGTCTTCAAGTAAGTGTCTCGGCGAACGATATTACCAAAAACAATGACTAAGTATTCATTCGGCTGCTGTGTTTGATGTAGGGTCATCAATTGCTCGCATCCAAAGCATCGTTACAAAATTGAAGTGAATGCGCAGCAGTATCAATTGACGGGCATGGTGATTGTGCATCCAAAATGTCATTTGGTGATTGTGGAAGGCGGTCCCAAGAGTATCAAGGCATACAAAAAGTTGATGCTTCGGCGAATCGATTGGAATGATATGCCACCACCGAAGGACGGAAGCAGTGATGCCATGGAAATCGATCACCCCGAAGGCGAACAACAAGAGAATCGATGCTTCCTGGTATGGGAAGGTCAAGTGAAACAAAAGGCATTCAAAAAATTCACCTGGCGAACATTTGAAAGTGAGAAGATGGCACGTGAAGAGTTATCCAAATGGCATGTAGAGCAATACTGGGATGCGGCTGTGCTTGTTTCGAATGAAGAACTGGCAGCTAGACAACCCGAACTATAAATAAAAAATAAAAGAAATATGAAATATCCCAGTTTTTTGGCAGTAATAAATCTCGATGGGATTCCCTCCCCCCCAATGCTTGAACATTTTTAACTCCGCTACCGGACCACTGATTGGAGGATGAAACCGATTTGCTGCCACCATCCAAAGAAGTTCCCTTCTCTCTTCTGGCTCGATTGTGATTCACCATGGTGAGTTTTTGTTGCATCCCCCCTTCCATCTCATCTTTCTAGCATCCATCCATCCATCCGTCATCAATTACCGTCCAATTCGCGTTAAAACGAACGATTCATTTTTTTTTTTCGCTGTTTTCGCAACGGATCACGCCCCAATGCATCAGTTTTCCGAGAAAATTAAGATGTCGCTATTGGAACCCCCATGATGCTTTACCACTTTTTTTCCCATTCTCCTCATGAAACCCCAAAATGACATTTGGAATAAGAGAACGAGTTATTGATATTTTCCTTTTTTTTTCGACGTCTTTCCTTTTTCTTTTTCGGCATATAGGTCAATATTCCTAAGACCAGAAATACCTACTGCAAAGGTATCAAGTGCAGAAAGCACACTCCTCACAAGGTGACCCAGTACAAGGCTGGTAAGGCCTCCTTGTACGCTCAGGGTAAGAGACGTTACGATCGTAAGCAGTCCGGTTATGGTGGTCAGACCAAGCCCGTTTTCCACAAGAAGGCCAAGACCACCAAGAAAGTCGTTCTCCGTCTTGAATGTACCGTCTGCAAGTACAAGATGCAACAACCCCTCAAGCGTTGCAAGCACTTTGAATTGGGTGGTGAAAAGAAGACCAAGGGTGCCGCTCTCGTTTTCTAAACAACCTGTCATTGTTTCTATATTCACATCCGCCCTTTTCTTCCCATTTTTTGTCTGCTATATGTAAAATAAAACAATAGCCTTCAATAACAATAAAAAAGCCAGCATTGCAGAAAAAGAAAAACCAAATTTACCGACTTTGTCACTCTCTTTCTCTTTCTTTTCATGATTTCAAAGCATGTCACGGAAGCGGTGGCTCACAGGTACGCCATCCTTTCGGAGAGGTCTTCCTCTTCCTCCTTATTAATCATGGCCAATGATGGATGCATAGATTAGCCTCCTGTAAAGCGTATGAATTGAGAGAGATTGCACTGAAAAGCGGAGTGAAAACCATAGGTACCAAAGCCGCTTTGGAATCGCGCCTTTTGAGTCATTATCAAGGTGTCATTGACGAAAGTACACGACAAGGAAGATTCTCGTTTGAGGACGGGCTTCCGTCGTCGGTGCTTTCCGTCGATCTTGGTTATCGCAATCTGGCGTTTGTTCAATTGACCAAGAACAATACGGTGAAAGCGTGGTCCCGGGTGGACCTGGAATTACCATCGTTTCATCCCTCGGTTGCCGCTCCTCTGGTACGCGAATTCGTAAAATCGCGATTGATGCCTTTGATGCCATCGACGGGCGCGATTGCTGTAGAGCAGCAACGAGCAAGAAGCAATGGATCGTTTGGTGTTTTTGAAGTCACGTTGAGGGTCAACTGCGTTGAAGCCATGCTGTGGTGTGCGTTGCACGAAGTCACCGAAGGTCGATCAATGCCCAAGGAAGCCATTCCACGCCAGATCGTCGATGGCTATTGGAAAGACACCCTTTTGCAGTTTGCTTCGGATCCATCCACCGCCAAATTGACAGGCAAAGATAAAAAGCAAGCCGGTACACGACTGGTCGAACATTGGCTGGAAAATAATCATACCATTCACTGCAGTGATACCTTAAAAGCTCAGTTTGCCCAAGAAAGCAAAAAAGATGATCTTAGTGATTGTTTATTACAAGCGCTTACTTGGTATCAATGGCGCCGATTTATTCTTGAATACACTCAAAACGCAATAAAATAATCCTGCAAGTATAAAAATAACTTCCTCTGTCAAACCATTTTCCATCAAAGGTCTGCTTCCATCCAAGACCTGAGTCCATAGATTTAGGAGCATCAGTTCACAGCGACACCTTTACCGTGAATGTCGACAAAGCTGCCGTGGATCGTGGTGGCATGGAAAGTACCCAATGTGGTGCGTCCCAGTTCGGCCATGGTAGCAGCGTCAAGAATTAAAAGATAGTGTGATTCTTGCTTGTCTTGGTCAATGGTATTCACGGTGGATAAAATCACGCCGTCGTCTTCGGCCGTGCCTTCTGGATTCGGTACAAAGATTGGTTCAGAACAAGAGCTGCCGGGTTCGTCCCATATTTTGGCCGAGCTTTTCTCGTCGGTATTCTTTCCTTCGTAAGGTCGGTTGAGATCCAGTTTGATCAATCCGTTCACCACGGCTCCCGAAGCGTACGAAGGCGCATGACGTGATTCACAGACTCCCCACAGGTAACGATAGGGACGTAGATTATATCGAGGATTGAATCGTGGCAATTCCAAATCGTACCCAAGTACGGAATACGAAGCCACGCGTCGTTTGTTGTATTCGAGACCAAAGCTCCACGCATCGGGCGTCCAGCGCTTCGATGAGGACGGAGAAGGCACGTGGCCCAGACGATATCTTCGGACTTGCGAGGGAGCAATTGCATGGTTCTTCTTGTCTCTGGTATGCTTCTTGATCACAAACTTGGCCGGTGCCACTTGAGCCAGGTCAATGTCGCCTGAAGAAAGTTTGCCCAGTTCAAAACTGGCATCCACAATGTCGGTATTTTCATACGTACAATAGTCCATGTAAATCACATGTTCGGTCCCGCCACCGGGTAGCTTGATCTCTTCGTCCCACGCATTCGCACTGTGGAAAGCAAAACAGGGGTCCGCATCATAAGTCGCGATATGGCGACCAGTGTGACGATCCACCACTTGAAACAAAGTAGGCCGCGTCTCATCCCAGTAAAAGGTTTGATACGCGCACGAGTAGTAGATCGCAGATAAACCGCCAAAAGAGTAGTAGTAAGGAAAGTTGGGGATGATGATATAGTTCTTGGTGAGGCTAAACGAATGGATGTACGCAGGTTTGAGTGGCTGCATCGTTTTCCAGGCCCCCAAGTGACGCCAGATGGGTTCGCACAAACGTGGCTCCGGTGGCGGCTGCGAAGGATTGGGAAGGTACGGTCCCAGAATAAAGAGTTGAAACGATGGAAAGGGACCAAGTTTGACCATGAAATTCACGTATTCATCCGTTTCTTCGTCATACTGATGATGAGAAGCACATAGTTGCCCCTGAAGCTTGTCACTGATATGGCCATAGGTGAACATTTTGATAGGTTCTGAACACCAAACAAACGGGTTCAGTCATCCATACATCGTCATTGTCACTAATTTTTTTTAGCCTTCACTTACCCAACGTGGTGTTATCAACGACCTGAAGTGTATTGGCATCCCGTTTGATGACCAGCGCTTGTCCTCGGGGAATCCCCGTTTCGGCTTCCAGTCGTTCCCCAAGGGGAAAATTCGGTGTGATGGTGACATTGACCATATCAAACTCGGGGTCGTTCTCTTGCAGCTTGGCATTGGACCCAAATCTTGAAATATGGTGGTACACCGTTTGCATGCGTCCAAAGATGGTTTTGCAAGGATCAGGACCAAACGTCAGCAAGGTGGGATCTCTTTCACCGATACGCCGCTCCACACCGTGCGAAGTGTGGCGAGAACTGTATTTGACAGTCTGCGTCTCACCATTGATCTCGAACCGATGAAGCATCGCTAGACCGTCAAACGGATGACTGATATGATGCGTGTCCCCATTGTCCAACAATATATTGTATCTTCCCGCCCCTAACACCCAAACTTAGTGGGGTATCGCAACAATAAGTGTATGCACTTTTTGGACTTACCCGAGCGATACATGATACCGTTGACCCACTTGGGCACCTCTCCCTGAAGTTGCAAGCTGATGGCCTGCTGGGTAGCGGGCACATTCTTTAAACCGACCGGAGAAGGAGCCGCTTCGTTCTTTAGACGGTTTGGATTGTCGGCAGCAGGCGTAATCATGGTCAATTGGAGTCGACGAAGAAGTAACGAACGAATTCATGACAGGGAAACCATGGATGCGTTTTTATAAAAATCCTCAATTTCATTGTCTCACTGTCAGGGGCAAACTTTATGCAGGCAATTCAGTCGCGTACATGTTGGATAAAAAAAAGAGGCAGAAACCGGAACGAAATTGCATGCAATCTGACCATTACTCTTTTCTTTTTCTTTTGTATGCTGTAAACAGGCAGGCATGGAAGTAATACAAAAAAAAGAGTCATCTGTGTTGCAGCATAGTCCATCACGTATCAATTGCACCCATGAAATAAATAAAAATTTAAGTGAATCTATGATAAATGATTTGGTAATATATGCCAATTCTGAAGTCTTTACAGTTCTTGATAGAGCGGTGTTTGTTGAGGCGGGAAATGGGCTCCTTTCTTGAGTACTATTCAGTTATCAGGTAAGTACCAATGGCATGGCTTGTGACATGGAGGTCCGACTTACGTGTAATCACATCTTTGTCCATGTGTGTGGGGAACACCACCTGGTATTCTACGTAGAGATCGCCATGGTGCGATGGATTGTCATGGTGAGGCATACCAGCGCCTTTGATCGTCTGCACATATCCATATTGAGTCACGGTGTCTCTTTGTAGCTTCACTTTGGAACCGTCCAAATGGGTCAATGATTTTTCAAATCCAACCAGGGCCTCAATGAGAGAAATGGTTTGCTTGGTATACAAGTGATGGCCTCGTCGTTCAAACACGGGATGAGGGATGGTGGAGACCGTGAATACCACATCGCCGGGAATCACGCCCGGCATTTCATCACCTTCCTGTTCCAATACCAAGGTTTGACCATCCTCTACCCCCTTGTCAATGGCAATATTGTACTGCTCGTTGCCACGACGAACTTTTTGTCCTGCACAAGCAGGGCAAACGTGGGTAATGACTTTTCCTTGTCCTCTACATTTATCACACTGCTGTTGAATTTGCTGGACCATGCCCGGGGCCAGTTGCACTCGACGGATGACAACGCCGTGACCGCCGCAAGCGGTACACGTCTTGATGTCTTCGGATCGACGAGCTCCGCTGCCGTGACAGTGATCACAGACCACTTGTTTCGAAATATCGATATCGATCGACGCCCCATTGTATAAATCCTCCAAAGTCACTTCCAGCATCACCTGCATATCCGGACCTCGTCGTTCCTGAGGCTGTCCGTGACCTCCACCTGGGGGCAATACGCTGAGATGAGCGACATGATAGACAAATAAGACAAAACTGATCAGCTCTTACCGAAGCCTCCGCCAAAGAAATGAGAAAAGATGTCAAAAGGATTCTGGAAAGGGGATCCATGACCTCCGTTTTTATGCTGTTCCAAGCCTTCTTCACCGTACCGATCGTAAATGGCTCGCTTCTCATCATCCATCAAAACAGTGTAAGCTGTATCCACCAAAAAAAGATAATCGAGACCATGAGTTAAGCAACCGTTACTATGGTAAACCATCACACTTGTTTTTTTTTTGGTCTTACCGTCGGCCACTTCCATAAACTTGGTAGCAGCTTCCTTGTTGTCTGGGTTCTTGTCAGGATGGTATACTCTGGACAGCTTTTTGTAATGACGTTTGATTTGGTTCTTGGGCGCATCGCGAGGCACATCAAGAATTTTATAATAATCTCGCCCTGCCTGTACTGTCACCAGCAACAGCACGGCTATGCTCATCAATACAAACAGCAGTCGCATGGTTGAAGGGAGCAAAAAAGACAAAGAAACGACAAACAGAACCAATGCCGGCCAACAGCGTGTTGCTGCCCGTCAAAGCAGATCCCATTTGGCCAACGCCCATTGGATTCGCGATTCGCTCTAAAAGGAAATCAACGTCACAGCTCGGCTCGAGAACCCGCAAAAGGGGAAGCGTTCGCTTTTGTCAGGAACATCCGCAAAAAAAATGCATGCTTAATAGATGCTTTCTGTTTATTGATAATCGAGAAGTAGGGAATCACAAAACTTGAATGCCCTCAGTCTTTGAATGGGCCAACATGGGACGACTGTGCATATGGAATGGGTTGCCTGACCAGACAACGAAACTGTCATCCATGGAAAGACTGTTGTAGGACTGAAGTCCAAAGATTTCTTGCAAGTTGCTGGTGACGAAACGGACTGCTTCGGCTTCGGTGATGTCGCCCAACGCCAGCGGAGAATGCGGCGACGTGACCGATAACCAACCGGCATCCCAGGCCAGATTACGTGCTGCCGCGTCGTCCGTCACCGCGATACCGATCTTGACACCGTGGCGTTGAAGTACGTGAGCAGCCGTACCGTTGGTCAGGGGCGCACCCGTCAAACAATGGATAGACTCAAAGTGTTCCGGGGTACACAAGGCAGGTTGAAGAATCACGGGAATTTGGGCTTCAGCAAGATGAGAAGCCACAAGATGGGATTCGGCACCACCAAGAATTACAAATCGAGCGCTGGGGAAATGTGATTTTTTAAGACGGATAATGGAGGCGATTTCATCCTTATTGTTGACTTTGATCACGGTAGGAATGTCTCCGCGGCTGGCTTGGCCATAGTAATTGTTCTCTTTGATGTTTTCCGTGAGAATCTGACGAATGTACGCCACTTGCGATGAAATGGTAGGGAAGCTGTCGCATTTCCATTGCTCACCAATTTGCAAGTGAAGAGCCACCGCTGGTGCAATGACAGCGCCTTCGGAAAGCACTAGGGTTTTTTTTCTTTCTTTCAGTATCATGGAAAACGTTTTCCGATAGCATAATAAGATTACAACTTACCCGAGTCTGCTCCCGTCTTGAAAGCAACACTGACGCCAGCGACCACATTGGAAGAGATCGGGGCGGTAATGCTAGTCAGGACGCCTCCCTTGTATGCTTCTTCCAAATGACGTGTGCCCAGTTTCAGACCATCCACAGCTTCCACTACCGCTTTGGCATCATGGGAAACTGAGGGTCGTACGGTACCATCGCTCGTCGAAGATTCCGAAGGAATTTCTACCATACCCAAAGAAGAGCCGACGGCAATAAGGCCCTAGATTTCAAACTTGAATGAGAAAAATCCAGGCGGAGTGATAAAACGAGATGTCTACTTACAGGAATCACGTAACCTCCCTGAGTATCAATGGTTTCAAGCGCATTGCCAAATTGATTCATGGTGGCGATCGCATGGTGGCAATCTGCGGCAGCACATGTCACGGCGCCATCTTCCACTACAACATCCACTGGCCCTTGCATCACTTTATCGTGGAGCATCACTTGTCCAACGTTGGTCAATCGGAAATTCTTGGCGCCTTGGACTTGATCTTTGACGTAATCAAAGGAAAGGGCCTGGGCTTTAACTGGCTTATCTTCTTCTTTCACGGGAGCAATAGGTCGCTCGTCGAACAAGGGGACACCGTCAATAAAGACTTGAAGGGGGGAAGCGCCGAGTTCGAGCGGTTCACGGTCCCAAATGACGACGTCTGCGTCATAACCCACTTTGAGTGAACCGACACGGTGACCCAATCCCAGTGCTTTGGCAGGAACAGAGGTGACGGTCTTGAATGCCTCCTGAGCCGAGAGACCGTAATGGGTGGCTTTAGCCGCTTCAAAAATGAGATGCTGTGAATTGAGGACCGGGTGATCACTCTTCAAAGCGACCGTAATACCGGCATCTCTCAATATCTTTGGAGCATGCGGTGTGGCCTGGAACGCTTCCTTCTTGTAACCCCACTTGTCGGCAAATGTGGCAATCGTGATATTGTTTCGCGCGCGTCTCAGGATGTCAGGAATACGGTAAGCATCGAGGGCGTGATGGAACGCACTGATGGTGAAATTGAATTCGAGAGAATGGCGTATCATGGCTTCAATATCGTGGGTTTCATAGCAATGAACGTTCAGCAAGACATCACCACGCAAAAGAGCCACCAACGATTCCAAGCTGAGATCTTCCGGGAAACGGGTCTCGAGGCGACCTTCATCGAGATTCTCGGCCGCACTGCACCAATCGTCTTGTTTGAACATTAGTTGCTGGGCTTCCGCCAATTTTTGTCGGAAAAGGTAGGCTTCACCGAGTCCTGATATATTGGGCAAACATGATTTAAAAACAAGTACTCACAAGAGTGTACAATGTTCTCACTTACGTGTCGAAGGCATTTGTCCACGTCTGCCATAGTTTCTCTATGTTTTTTGATCAGTAAACGAATAAACATATGGAATAGGCCGTGCTTGTAAACTTTTTTTTTTTTTTTTGGGCCACGGTCATAGAAGGGGTTCGCCTTTTTTACCTTTGGATTTTCTCCGCATGCCATCTTCATCCATCGCCATTTAGCTTCTTGGTCCTCGTCAATCTTGGATTGTACCAGCATATCTTCGTTGCTGGTGGTGGGCATGGGACGAAGTTTGAATGTGAATGCTTCACCACCCATCAAGTTGCTCGATCCAGGCAATACCAAGACGGTGGTGACACCGCCCGAAGCAACAATGCGAATGGCTTTATCGGAAGGATTAAATGCATCTAAGGATCGTACAAAAGGCACCAATGGCATCGTCATTTCATTGGTATCTGCCGTAGCCTCCAATGCTGGCCATGAAGCAAGGCCAATGTGACTGAAAATAAAATCAAAAGTTGAGAAAGTGATCCGGGGTCGATCGACCGTTGGGTGCTTTTTACCTGTGCATATCAACCAATCCTGGAGAAACAATGTGACCTTTGACATCGATAATCTTTACCGATGCATCCGTAACTTTAAGGCCACGTTGCACATTACGGATGACACCATCCTGCAGTAAAATATCGACATCATGCTGAACGTTGCCTTCGCCATCCCAAACGGTGGCATGAGTCAATAAGACGGGTGGAGCATTGCCAGCTCGAGGGTTTTTGCGGGTTTCCGAAGGTACGTTGATTTTGCGCGCCTTTTGAAGGCGCTGGCAGTGAGCGAGACCCGATTGCATCGCGCTCTCGGAGATACCAGGATTGACAGGGATATCGACGGTATTACCTCTGGAAGGGAACGGTTTGGTGGAAGGCACGAACATGGCGATCAGGAACAACACCAGTGACACAATGGCGAGCAGAACAAGGATAATCTTGGTAATATGGCGCCGTAAATAGCGCTTGATAAAGAACCATTTCGCATTTTGGTAATGACTGTTGGCATTCAGTGGTGCGGATTCACTGTTGTTGACGGCTTCGTTATCCGGAATGGCTTGGTAGCCATTAGTGTGAGAAGCCGACATGGTATACTACTGGAAGTAAAGCAGTCGTAATAGAACAAAACAACTGTTTATATTCGAGTAAACAAGACGAAAGAAACCAGTGTGGATGGGTATCAAAAAAAATATGACAAGAAATAGGACGCGTGAGAAGCCTTCAGGAGGCGAGAGATCGGGACCAACATGGTTGCCAAAATTGGCGATTTTTGCTTTTTTCAACGCCAACGGCGAATGGCGCACGATAACACATTCACGGACAGTCTGATGCATGATCCAAACTCTATGGTACTGAGCATCACCATGCTTTCTTTTAAGCATCATCTCCAATCCATCCTTATCCTACTCTAAAAAAATCCGTTGATCCCGAAAAGAAGAAACGCGCACATCAATGCTGTATGTGAGAAGTTTATCATGCAGATCCTTGTTTCCAAGTTTCTTTATTTGTTTTTTTTTTAGGTTTTTGTTTTTGGGTTGTCTCGACAAAGGAAGTAGGTGTCATGTGCATATATGATTAAAGCACGTCTAATAGTGGCAAAAGGGAAAAAAAGGTATGGGTATGTTTTCTGTACGACTAGTTACAAAGGCTATTGCGCCAATAGGATGCTGATGAACGCCAACCCAAGGAGGGTGGTTACCATGGGAGTTGCGTGGTAGCCTTGGTTAGAAATCGGTATAGCCCCCATCGTTGGTCTGAGTGTACTGGCCGGAGAAACTAAAGCAGACAGACCAAAAAAATATAATCAGTCATGCTGATCAAGGCGATGGATTTAATAATGTGAGAAAATTTACCAATGGGACGTGAAGAGGGCATGGACAGGCTAGCCGAACTGGGTTTTACAAGATTCGATGACACAGCTGCGGAGATCGATGCACTGCTTGCCGCACTAACGGTTTGGACAGCACTGCTGCTAGCGCCTGTGTTCATGCTAGGTAAACCACCTGATACGGCGGATGCAGCGGACGCAGCGGTTTGAACAGAGGCCGAGCCTGTGGCGGAGGGAACTTTGGTAGAGGATGCCACGTCATCAATTGCTGTAGAAGAGGTGCTGGCGGCTTCGGTGGCTAAAGCCGACACGCTGTTGCTGGCAGTTTCCACGGCACGGCTCGCACTTCTGTCAGGTGCTCCAGGCCAATGGTCTGAAATGCAGTTTTGATAACAGTCATTATCACTACAGCCCTTCATACAGCTCTGTGTACTTTCCACTGTCAAAAAAAAAGAAGGTTTAGAATACACAAAAAAAAGGAGGGAAAAGCATAGTGATAAGGTATCATGGAGCAAGGTTTGTCTTACCACATGTGTTGAGACACACTGTATCTTCCGGTTTACAGGCGCATTGAGCGCGAACTTGGTTTTGAGCGAGGAAAAAGGCAAAGATGAGAAGACTGATTTTCATGGCAGAGAGGATAATAGTGAAGATAGGTGGGTGTCAATTTAATGTTCGATTTGAAGTGAATGAACCCAGTGTTTATATATCTTCGGTACGAACATGCTATGGCCCGGAGATCCTATGTATAGCAGCTGCAACGAACAAACAGTGCGTTATTTCGTTTTGATCTCCTTTTTTCTTTATCGTCCTTTAACCCCCTTGAAGTATAAGGTACAATGGCACTTTTTTTTTTCGAAAGTAGCCAATAAGGCTTCGAGGCCGATCGTCTCATGCTTCGGTTCCCGGTCTTTTTTTTTTTAAAAAAAAAGTTTACAAGATTTGTTTCATGACAAAGATGAGTCTTGAATTTCGATTGATTATATTGCACCATAGGTTGACAAGGCGAGATTCATATAATTTGAGGAAATCAACAAAGATGCCTCCAAACACGGGTATTTCAAAACCGGGACCTTATTCTCCTATAATCCGTTTGCCCTGTGATGAAACGGTGGTCTCGATCCCATTGAATTTGTATCCGAATGATTATTATTTCGTCCTTGTCAAAAAGTTATCCTTAACCCCTCTTTTTCATTATGTTTAGGACAGCGTTCATTATTAAAAAAGAAATAACAATTTCGAATCGTGAAATGAAATCAGACGTCAGTGGTCACTTCTAAAAAGTTTATCTAACAGGACGAAGGTTTCCTTTCACGGATATAAGCCATTCGAGATGCGTTGAAACGGATCACCCATCTGTATCATTCAATAAAAAGAATATCAAGCATTTATTTGCCTGTAATTTTGACACTTTTGTTTCAAATGAACTCGGGCGATCGTTGCCACGTTATAGAAAAAAAAAGCTCTTGCCGTTTTGGATTCGATGTTTTAGGAGGAATAGTGTGGGGTTTTCATGTTTCCTTTATTGAAAATTATCAATGCCCTCTCAACCCCTCGTTCCTGATTTCAGGTGATCCCGATGGAACTTGGCTTGAATACAGGACGATGAAATAAGAACACTAACACTCATCGATGCAAGAAATCTGCGAGATGCTGTAACTTATTATTTTCCACTCCTTAGCTCACATTGTATCAAAATGCAATCATGCATTTGCACGGTATTCGGCAAGCGTAGGTCATCCAAACCCATACAGCACTTTAATTTTGGGTTACATTATCTTATTTCATTAACCGAGAATTTATTACAAAACCACTCCTGCCTTTTTTTTTTTACCCCATCTTAGTTTACTTGGAGCATCCTCACTCTTTGTTACTTTTACCTTGTACTATTTTTGAGACGATGCATGAAGAACCATGACAATGATAATATTGGTTACAAATAGAACTCTTCATATCTCGGAAAATTGCCCGAATCGCTCCATCCCTTTGCATTTTATCGGCAAAGCTATTGCAGCTTTGGACCTGCTTTCTGAATATCCACGGATTGCTTGCGCTCTTGATTGAGATTGTTACTTATGCCAAAATTTATATGGCAGATTGGACAGAAGAAATAAGGAATAAATCACTGCTTTATAAGACAAAAAAGTCAATGGCATCGAAGCAGCCTATGTGTTCTTTCAAGCAGTGCGTGGCGATGGCCCCCATTGACGCGGATCCAAGGGAAATGAATCTTGTCCAATCAGAGGTTTTGGATTTTTCAAACCGACCGAATCTGCTGTGTGGAAAAATTTCGGGGGGTCAAAGGTGGGCAGCGATCCCCTCCCGGGCCAAAGGGCCTCCGCACCTGATGGAGCATGTCCAAAGGCGGACTTGGGTGAACTTTCTCTTTCGTTATACATAAATCATGAGCCAACGGTAAGCCATTAGCCTAGGCAATCATGGATGGAAACGGTTAGGGAATGGATGGATGGCATGGATGATATGGGGAAAAGACGCAAAAAGAGATGGATGGATGTTCATTCACTTTGGGACTTGGAACCGACAATGGAAGCGCAAAAACGTACGAACGATGATTACCAGTCCTTTTTCGCATAAAAAGATCATTGGCGCTCACAAGACGAGGGAACATGGAATAAGAGGATGTGCAGCAAATTGGGATTGCTTTTGGAGTCCATTTAAAAGATGGCGAAATTAATCAATGTCAAAATTGTAGACTTTACAGCAAGGGCCGTGTCTTGGGCTACGAACGTGCTAAGCGCAACCAGAACCCCAACACTTCTCTCATTCAGATTGAGGGTGTTCAGACCACTAAAGATGCTCAGTTCTACCTCGGCAAGCGCATTGCTTACGTCTACCGTGCTCAAAAGGCCGTCAATGGCTCCAAGATCCGTGTGATCTGGGGTCGCATTGCTCGCACTCACGGTACCAATGGTGTCGTCAAGGCCCGTTTCCGCAACAACTTGCCTCCCAAGACCTTTGGTGCCAGTGTTCGTGTGGTAAGTTAATTGTCTTGCCGGATACAATATATATATATATATATATATATATATAAGTAGGAATAGAGAACTAATTCTTGATTTGATTCTGCAATGATTAGATGCTTTATCCTTCCAACATTTAAGGGGCCTCTGATTTTGTATGATATAACACTTTAGTAATACAATTTTTTTTTGTGGAAAGAAAAAAGAACAACAACAACAACGTCATTCACTGTTTTTCCTACATCCACTGTTATTTCTGCTCGTGAATTTCCTTTTTCTCATTTTGCATGATTCAACAGAAAGACCAAAAAAGAAAAAAGTTTAATTTCAAGAAAGCAGTTGCGGGGACTTGCGGAACAAAACGACACACGTGGATGCACTAGGCGTACACTTGAATGACCTATCGCTGTCAGCACCGAATGGCCGCTTAGGCGGGCAATGAAAATATTATACACCATCACCGGTTCCTCAAAGTAATGAGGAGCAATCGTTTTACCCCAGTTCCAACAAGACTTGATATGTGGATGGAATGCAATGGATAGTAAATTGGCACATGTCAATGTCGTTGACGTTTTTTTCCCCAGTGTTTCCAGTGTGTTTAGGCTTAGCTTAGGGAAAATAAACAGTGTCCGGGCAGGCCAATCAGATAAGTGATGGGGTAAAAAAAAAGAGCAGTCCCGAGTCAACATCGGATATCTGATTTTTTTCCCTTATAAAAGTGTGCAGGGTATTTTTTTTTTTCTACTTCATTTCTCCCTCAGAGTTTTTTAACCGTCATCACACTACATACCATGTTGCGTACTACTTTTAATGCCCTTAGCCGATCTACTCAAAGCATTCATAAACCTTTGAGCTTGTCTGGTGCTCGTTTCTATCACGAAAAGGTGAGTCGTCCATCCTTGATGATGCCATCATTTGGATGGGGTTGATTTTCTTTTTTTTTTTTTTCTTTGCTAATGATCGGACCAAAATGATAGGTTATTGATCATTACGAACGACCGCGCAATGTTGGTTCATTCCCAAAGACGGATATCGATGTTGGTACTGGACTTGTGGGAGCTCCTGCGTGCGGTGATGTGATGAAATTGCAAATTAAAGTGGACGAGGAAAGCGGCAAGATTGTCGATGTCAAGTTCAAGACGTTTGGCTGTGGTTCAGCCATTGCTTCCAGCAGCTTCATGACCGAACGCGTGAGAGGCATGACCTTGGAACAGGCCGGTCAAATCAAGAATACCGAAATCGCAAAGGAATTGTGCTTACCTCCCGTGAAATTGCATTGTTCCAGTAAGTTTGGATTGGACTAGGATCTCAGTGGGGTGGTAGTTTTTGCGTACTAAAACGGAGCTCCGTGCTTTTTTACAGTGTTGGCTGAAGATGCTATTAAATCGGCTATCAAAGATTATCACAGCAAGCGCAGCAAGAGAATGGGAGGACAACCCGCCGCCGCAGCATCGAGCGGTCAAGCACAGCAGGCCACCGCATAAAAAAAAACCTGAATAATCTCACAGAATATTTATGGAAAGATAGGCCGACTGGATATATTGAGTTCATATTCAACCATCATCATCTTTCCTTATATCCTTAAAATTCATATGAAGAAAAAAGAGTTGGATTGCTTTTTTCCCGATGCCACTCTTTTTTTTTATGTTCATCCCCTCTTATTGTAAATAACTCGCTTTTTTCTCAAGAAGAAAAGAAAGACAACAGAAACTTTTTTTTTAATAAAATTTCAAAAGCATGGCAACAAAAGCAGAAGTCATAGTTGGCTAAATAATGATTCGTCAAACTTATTTTCTCTTTTTTTTCAGTTCCCCTTTGTGGTCTAGTTCAACAGACGGAGGAAGTTTGTCCGACCGTCCAATTCATTTCTTTCCTCCCCGCACTTTCCATGATCTCTAATGATTTGTCACAAATTTTAGGCGGAGAAGTAACTACGTTTATCCGTGCAGTCTCTTTTGTACAGTTGAACAAGCACCTATATTTTGATCATTTTTAAGAGATCCCACACAAGTTAACTAAACTGCAAGATCCTCAATAAAAATAAGCAATGTATAACTGCTTCTTTTTAAATGATAGACAGAGTGATCAAACATAATAAGAATTGGCGATTAAAAAACAAGGTTTCAACCGAACGTGTGAATCGGAAGGAAGATCTTTAGCTGCGCAAGGTATCCCAGGATTCGTGAGCGGAATGTCCCAGCCGCCAGCCTTGTTATGTTCCTGCACGTCGGAGAATAAAAAACGTTTTTTTAGGGTTTGGTAAGTGCTGACATTGTTTTTTTTTTTTTTTTTTGTGTAGACGGAAGTCCAAAAAAAAGGCAAGAAAAGAAAAAGAATGATAGGTATGGTAAATCAGGAGACTGTCAAAGAGGAAAGGGTGAAAGGAGCAAGGGAATTAGGTTCACGGCAGGCTTTTTGTTTTGAAAATGATCCATGCTTCTGGAAAAGGCAAAAAAAGTAACAAGATAAGCGGGATGGCGGTGATTGGTTTATGAGGTGAACCACCTATTGACAGCCATTTTGATTCTCCTCCTAGTATTTAAATCCCAACCTTCAAAGGACCTTTTCTGAGCTTCTATCTCTGTACTTTGAAGCCATTATCTATCCTTGTTCTTTTTTGTTAACTCTTTGTTTCTTTGCCTCTTTGTGTTTTTTATATAATTCCATATTGTTTCTGTTATTATTTCTATCTATCTATTCTATCTATCTGTTACACCATCTCTTATTTAATAATATAAACCTACCATGTCCATCAGTCCAATTATATCCACAGTTTGTTCTCGAAGTCCTGAAGCACTTCTGTGTAAGTTTTCTTCAATGATCCCTGGATAATCGTGGAAAAAAAAAGAAAAGAAAACAAGCAGTTAGCTCACGCTGCTGAATTTTTTCTTGTTCAGCTTTCACGACAAATACGGCTACCACGTTATTACCATGTTCCAAACGATCGAAACGTACCGTGACCCATAAAATGAGCGCCAAACACCTTCCTCCACTCAATGATTTCATTGCGGCGATATTCCGTCGATCTCAACTTCCACCGTCGGTCTGCCTCGTGTCGTTAATTTATCTCCAACGGCTGAAATCCAGTTTACCGCGTCACGCACGCGGTGACATTGACACCCCTTACCGCCTCTTCCTTGCCGCCATCATGACCGCCTCCAAATTCATGTCCGAAACCGGTTCTTGTCTAACAAGTCAGGTCGTGGCGGAAATGACCGATCATGTGTATACACCCAAAGATGTCAATCTCATGGAACGCAGTTTCCTGGGCTTGATTAAATATGATCTCTTTGTAAATATTGAAGGAATCAAGGATTATCTGGCCATGCATGGTGAACTACTCGAAATGGATCTGGTTGAGGAGGTTCTGGACCAACAATAGCCCTTTCAAGAAAAAACTCTAATGTATGCACAATGTGACCATCCTGTATTATACCGTTCTCTTTCTTTATACACCCATTCTCTATTTAATTTCCCTTCTTCTTCTACATCATCGTCCTCTTATTTCTTGTTCCTTTTTGTTCTTTTTTTCTTTGTGTAGATAATTTTTTTTTCTGATGAGGAGATCCTATTTTTCCTTTATTTTTTTTTCGCCATGTTACTGGTTGTACATATTAAAATATACCCATTTAGAATCCAAGATGCTTTTGCAGAATAATGCATCCCTCCATTCACCTTGTCTATGACTATCTAATTTCTCTGTTGATCTTACAACACAAGAAAAAAAAAAGACGGAGGTGCGGAAGAAAAAATGAATACTTGAGATTGAATCACATGAAGACAATGGAAAAAAAGAAAAAAAAAATGAAGCAAGGAGACATTGTCGAAGCGCGATGATGCATCATGTTGCTATCATTGACAAAAAAAAAAAGAGTTTCACCAACCATGCATTCACCCTTTCTTTCTGCCTGAATATGTCAGTTGCATCTTCGACTTGACGAATTTGAATGTATTGGCCATGCTAAATAAGAGAGCAAATGACCCGTATTTTCTTTGTATCAAACACACTGTTGGCAAGGGATTTGGTGGTATTTAAAATCAGAGACCACGCGATCTGGACACTGTTGATGGATGATTTGGAACAGATGGTATGTGGGAAGCTAGTTTTGAAAGATAGTTAAATTCATCTGACGATCTCGGAGCCGTCAACCGAGCCACACTTGGAAGAAAGCAAGAAAGCACAAGATCATGCATGCTGGATACAAAAAAAAATAAAATAAGGGGAGATCGTCATAATGGCCTTGAATCTAGGCCAAAGGTCATCTGCCAAATGAATAATGCTGAATGCAATAAAAGGAAATACCGACCTTCCGTTAGCATCATCACATGAGACATGCTGTTAATTCCTTTAGTTCTTCCATGTTCCTTTAACGTTGAACAAACTTCAAGAAGAGGCCAGGTACGACCATCTTTTTTTTTGTTCACACACTATTTTCGCATGGAAAGAAAGAAACATGGCTTGTCATTATGATGGCATCTACTCGTTTGTAGAATAGTGAACAGAATTCCATGACGAAAGACCATGGGAAACACCATGCTTCTTCTTATGTATATGGCAGAAAAAAACAAATTCTAAAATGCCCATTCTACATGCATTATGTGCCAAATCAAATTGCCCAATACATGGTGTCAACTTGGACTAGGAAAAAAAAAAAGCAACCAACATTGGTAGGACAGACAATGTAAGTATGATGATATTTTCTCGACCTTTTGCTGTCATCTTTGACGCATCCGTCCGCATTACGGCTGGTAGGCAGGATGTTTAATTGTTGGGTACTGGTACTTACTTGTACCTGTCTCCAGTCCAGTTGATCATAAGGGTTTCTCTGAAAGTCAAGATGGATAGTGACATTTACTGTTTATTTCCCTCTCCGCTTGTTTCCCGCAGCAGATATGCCTAAATAGATAATGTTTTACGGTACGTGAACAAACAAACGAAGCGGGGTGCCGTCGGTTTGTAAGTTTTTTTTTTTTTTTTTTTTTTTTTTTATTGCATAAAAGAATTGCCAACTGTGGATCGCGAACCTTTCTCCGAGTAGGCTGTTATTAAAAACGTCTGTTTGCATTGATCCTGAGGATTCGCAATTTTGGTTTTCAAAAATATACTTCCAAGCAGATTGTGTAAGCTTTTGCACAATATGGTTATGAGTGATGTTACGGGTTACACTCAATTTTGTATGAAATTTCCAGCATCCTGTATGATCAGTTTTTTTATGTTTGCAACATGCCATATAAACTTGGCTTTTTTTATTTTTCTTTGGTCATCTCCTTTTTGGAGGGGGATCTAATGATACTCTTGCTTATGAGAGACCTCTCTGTACTATCTCTTCTTGTATTTGGGCTAGAATGGTATCATAGAATAAATGCACGGATCGCTGCCGATGGACGACAATCGAGTGTTAAATAAGATGGGTATCAAACCGTTTTACCACCATGCTGATAAGCAGTGATTGATCGTATGATACAAATCACCTTTTTTAAATTCCTGGAGAATCTGCGGGGCCGTTTTAAGACAGTGATAGATTTGAACGAATGCGTCTGAGTGGGGTCACACGGGGTGCAAAATAAAAAAAAGAGAGGAGCAGTCACTCCAATGGGCTGCTGGCTGCTTGAACAGAGACCATTGTTGCGTTATTTTTCACCAGCGTTTTATAAGAGTCGCCTCACGCACTGCTGTAGTTTTCTTTTTTTCTGCCTTTCTTTTTTTCAAATGTCTGGCCGGTTAACATTAGCAGTGCCGGAAGCGGCTGCTTCCGCCGATACCATCCAGTTCAAACTTGTCTTGGGCGGAGATGTAGGGGATATTTTTTCACCACCACTGAAGATGTCTGCACCAAACTCATTCAAGTTTTCTTTGCTTTGAAACCGGTTGAAATAGGGACTGGAATCATATATGCAACGGCATGACCTTGCTCAGACCATTGCATTTCGCTCGTTTCAGCAAATAAGCTGGCTTCACGACCGACTGGCCCACGCTTTTACCGAAGTGGTGATTCCGCCGTTGCCAGAACCGCCAGTGGAATCGCGAATGGACGATCAAGATTACGTCGAACGAAAACGACTTCAGATTGAACGCTTCTTTGAAAAATTAATGCGTCGCCGGGTGTTTGCCAATCACACTGATTTTATTCATTTTCTATCCAATGATATGGTAAGATGATGAATGGGTGTGGGGGTTGGGGGGGGGGAAGGGTGTTACGGGAAAAAGAGCGCGCTCACCCTTTTATTTTCGGATTTTTTAGACACCGACAGAAGTAGGCCGCAAAGGCAAAGGCGTTCTGTCCTTCCTTCGGTTCAACCGGGTCATGAAACCCAGCTCAGACCAAGGCTTCAAATCCTACAAAGTAACCGAACCCGTTGACGGGGTAAGTGACTCGAACAAAAGCCATGATCTCGAACCCCACTTGACCGTTGGATTCGATAGGATGATCAAGATACTTTTCATGGCCATCAAATCTATATTTTAATGCTTGAATCCTACTTTGGTGTGATTGCCGAGTGTCTGCTGCAAAGTATTCAAGTGCGTGAAGGTAAAAAGGAAAAAAAAAATTTCACCAGGCCTTTCTGGTGGATAAAAAAGCTGAAAACAATGTAGGACTCGGTGATGCTTTGGCACATATGGGAGATCTCGTGATTGAGACGACCCAGAGCAAGTATCGACTAGGTCACGGTGATAAAGAAACGGATAGAGAAGCACAGAGAAATCTTGATCGCCGGATGCAGATTTTCGGCTTGCTGATGGATGAACTAGGGTTTATCTTTACACGGCAGGTAAAGAAGAATCAAACCAATGCGGCGGTCAGGCGAACGATGGATAACTGAAAGAGACCATGGGTTTTTCTTAGGGCAAAGAAGAAACGATGAAAATGGTGGACGTTCTGATCGAACATAAAAATTCAATGGATGCACTCAAGGCGAGTTTATAGGCTAAATGTAAAAAAGAAAGAGCATCAGACATTGACTGTCCTTCAATAACCCTGACTTGTTTTACTATTTCTTTTTTTTTTTTCTCCCTTAGAGTATCTTCAATGTGCGAACGCAGAAATTGATGGATTACGTCGACAGTATGAAGCATCGTAATAAGAAACGGGACAAGGCCGATAAACTGAAATTGCGTTTGGGACTGAATGCACCGGAAGTTCAGACGACAATGGCCGAGGAAGAAGAGGTGGGTACACCTTTTGACTCGTACAAAGAGGGAGAAAAAAAAATTGATCGAATGGATATTGGGTGGGTTGTTTTTTAGGCACGAGTTGCACTTGAAGCAAATCGACAGCAATTCAATGAATCGCAAATCAAAGTCAAGAGGGAGATGCGAATATTCGAAGCGCAAAAAAGCCGCGATTTGACACGGTCACTCAACGACTATGTGCAGGCCAATCTTCGTTACGAGCGTGTGAAATTGCAAACCTTAGAAAAGGCGTTGCAAGAAATGCGGCACGCCAAGCCAAAACCCATCTATGATCTGTCAGCGCCCGAGGAAGATGACGGCGCGTCGATCACTTCGACGTCCACCTATGATACCGCAGCGGCACGAGCGAAACGACGGCAAAAGTCACGTCAATCCAAAGACTTTGAACGCACGTTGCAATCATCGGCTTCCCTGCCTACATGGACACGGAAGAAAGATCAGGAGGATGACACCGGCTCTACCTCGCGAGTCTCACCCTTTGCACGTTATGATAATCCCCTGTCTACATCGTATGATGAACGCATGCGAAACAGTCCATGGCCGAAAGATTAAAAACGAAGTAACCAATAATTCATATCCCGTCGATCTCTCTCTCTATCTCTGTCTTCATTCTCTACTAACAAACAATAATAAATATGCCGATCGCTTGCATTAACATAGTAAAACCAAAAAAGAAAAAGAAATCATTGTCAAGACAACCGTCAGACGTTAAAAGGCAACCATCCGATTTAAAAGACCACAGACAAAAAGATCATATAGACATTTGATGAGACCATACTGTAGTGCTATAGGTTAATGTAAAGCGTTGCCTGTAGGCGGCGTGAAAAATTGGAATGGGTAGGTATGACATGATAAACAAACATTTTGAACGAGTGAAACGATCCATGATACATCGGATGACTATTTTTTTGTTTTCTGGGAAATAGAAAGGACAGCATTATCAGAGCGAGGACCACGTGGCGTATCATTCTGTGGACAACAATGGAATTGGGGATTGGGTGCTGCGGGAAGTTCCTGGTGTGTCTTTTTTTTTGGGTGGTCACTCCATCGTTCCCAATGGTGTCATGTTAGCGGGGCCCCTGTCATACGCATTGGTATCAAAAACATTAGCTTGCAACGAAAATAAAATGGTTACACAAAGATAAGATAGAATGACAAAAAAAATTCGAAAAGTAAAGCAAAAAAAAATTGGGTGGTTGGCTTTTTTTTAAGGGACGATGATGATCCGTTCAATGAGCCAAAAGTGTGGCTCGAGTGTTTCTTGCCCTGAAAAGATCAAGGAGATGGGGTCCAATCATCCGGTCGTGTGCGCATTAAAGTTGAACCTCCGCCTTCCCACCGATTTGCTCATGGTTCCGTTGGCAAGACTAAAAATTAAGGAACGCTGAACAGGGCGACGGTCACCTCGGATTCCTTCCAGAATAAAAGCTGCTCTGCTTTTATTTTTTTATTTTTAGTAACCACTCTATTGGCACTTTTGTAAGACTCAGACTACTTGAGTGAATAACCCATGGTGTCCATGGCTCATCAAAGGCAAGGATCATTCCAATGTCCTCGATGAGGAACAAACGGATGGAGTCAAGATGGGCGAGTTTGGCGAGGTTGCGTAGAACATGAAATTAAAAAAAAACCGTGCCATATATAAAACCATAGAAAGGTCAACAACTCTCTTTATAAATTTGATATGGCAACATTAGACATTATTTGTTTTTTTTTCTGAAAAAGTAAAAGATGACACTGGCGCTTGTTAAAGAAAATTCAATGCAGAATTGGGGGACGGGGTAAAAAAAATGAAAAAAGGTAGAAATTTGTAGAAGAGCGGAAGAAGAAAGAAGAAGAATTTAAAAAGATCTACTTTTTTGTTATAAAAATTGCGGCGATGACAAGGCTTTTACCTAAAAATGATCAAGATGAAAAATGGGATAGCAACAAAAAAGATGGTTGCATGGAAATCGGCGCGTGATCTCAAAAAAAAAGTTTTTTTGAACTGATGACGAAATAACCACGCTTGCTGCTTTACAGGCCGGTATAAAAAAATAGTTCAAGCTAAACGATGGTCGCTTTTTTCCTGCTTTTTTCTCCCTTTTTTTTATTTTTATAATCGTATTAAAGGAAAAACAAAAAAATTAATACACTATAAAAAAATAAAAAAAAACTCCCCCATGTCAGTGAAAACCGACTCCACCTCCACTCGACCCGGTCTTTCTTCGCTAGGCAAATATTCTTCCGCGACCAACATGCATAGTAACAGCAGCCCTGGACTGCTCACCCATCACTTACATTCGGGGATGGTAAGCGCTGGGCCACCCGCCGAGCAACTTGATGTGAACCGCAATCCACTAGATGCCTCAGAATCTAACGTACCGTCATGCTACACCGTGATTGACCTCAAGTAAGTGTCCCTTATTTCTTTTCTGGAATGAAATTTCTGGATATTTCACAATCAACCGTTTATTTTATCGTTTTTTTCTTCCGCTATTTCTTTTTTCTACCTTTCTGTCTTCTGCCTTTTTTTTTGTTTTCTTCTTGTCCTTTGTACGTTGGGATGGTGTAGAAAGGTTTCCTTTTTTCCGTGTTTCAATTTGTGTGTGTGTATGTTTTGAGGATTGCGTTTTTCCCTGTTTTCAAAGTTTCCTGTTTCTTACTCACACGGTGATTGTTCTGTTCTTTTTCATTTCATTTCATTTCGCCCTGGTTTTTTTTATTTTATTTTTTTTCGGTTGTTTTTTTTGTTGCTCCGAAGCGTCACATCAACTTATGTTTGGTTTGGTTTTTTTCTTTTTCTTGCTCCGTGTGTGATAGTGATTTAAAAGGCGATGAACTTCGACAGGCGGTTTTCCAATTAATTGAAACTTTGTTTCCCGGCATGGCTTCTCCAGACCAAGGAACTATCACGTTGGAACGCATGTGTGGTGCCATGACAAAGTAAGTATTTATGCCGTATGACAGGGGAAAATACAACCAGAAAAAAAAAGATTCGGCTGTTCTTTTCTTTTTTTCCTCTTTAGCATGGCTCACAAAGAAAAATGGAGTAGTTCTGTCTTTTTAGTCACCGTCAATGATAACCAACGAATGTTAATGCGTATTTACGGGAACGGGTGTGATCAGATCATCGACCGTAATAAAGAGTTGCACTGGATCTCACGCCTGTCACAGTTGGATCTCGGTCCGCGACTGTTGGCAATCTTTGGTAATGGCCGCTTTGAAGAGTACCTTCCTTCCACTACTTTGTCCCGTACCGATATTCGGAATCCTACCTTATCACGCCAAGTCGCTTCCAGATTGTGTCACTTACATACAATTGTCCAAGTCTATCCTCCCTCTCCCGAAGAAGCTCAGCAACTGGAAGTGTGGAAAAATGTCGACAAATGGTACCGTCTCGTTCTCTCATTGTTACCCGAACTGACCTCCAAAGAAGCTCAAGCCACCAAGCTTCAAGAATTTGATATTGTACGACTGCGAAAGGAAATTGAACTTTGCAAAATTATTTTAGGCCGTTTGCGAAGTCCTATCGTATTTGCACACAACGATGTAAGTTCTCATTTTCCCCTTTCCTCACCCCCCCCCCCTTTTATTCCCAATACAGAACACACACGCGCACACATATACATTCGAAAAGAGAGAGAGAGAGCGCTCAGAAAAAAAGGAAGCCGAGGGAAAAAAATAACGAGTGATGAAATCATCCAACATTGAACGTGATCAGAGAACTGACGACGGTTCCTTTTTTTTTTTTGGCCTTAGACCCAATATGGTAATATCTTGAAACTTGAAGGATCGGGAGATCTTGTGGTGATTGATTTTGAGTATGCCGGTTACAATGCTCGCGGTTATGATATTGCCAATCATTTCTGTGAATGGATGTACGATTACCATTGCGAGAAGCCTGCTTTATTGCAATTGGATCAGTTTCCGACCATTGATGAACAATTAACGTTTTTAAAAGCGTACGTGGACGCCAATGAAAATGATCACACCGATATGGAGGTGCTACACACCGAAGTGTCCATGTGGGTTATGGCCAGTCATCTTTCATGGGGATTGTGGGGTTTGATTCAAGCCTGCCACAGCGATATCGAATTCGACTACTTTTTATATTCTATGCAACGACTCGGTGCTTTCCGTAGTGAGCTCACTAAATGGACCTCAGCTTAGATTGTTTAATGAACCTTTTTGCTTGCTTGCTTGTTTTTTTTTTCTCCTTTCTTGTTTACTCTTATTGCTTTTTGTCCATTTTCTTTTTCTTCTTCTTCTCTCGTTCCTCTATATTCCATGGTTGAATTATTCTGTTCTCTTCCCCAAAGCCCATTCAATTTTTTTTCTATCTGTTCCTTATCACAACACACATGCAATCCCCCCAAAAAAAGGAAACAAAAAAAAAAGCGTCTCATCATATTAAAAAACACACCCATCCGGTTCTCACTCCAGCAAATCATCATTGTGTTCTTGGTTAGGCATTTGAAAAATTACTTGCAAGCGTAGGGCATGAAAAAAAAAAAACTGGCGTTGTAGGTCACGCTCTTCATCGCGGCATTGTTAGAAAGACCATCGCGATTGTCGATCCAAGAAAATGGTCAGCCACTACAGGACACAAGACGAGAAAAGAACAATAGACTTTGTCTTGGCAAGGAAAATATTACAGCGAGAGTATTGTTTATGGAATGCCTTGTCATGGAGGATGGCCCATGTTATTATAAGCGATTTATAATTTTCTATTTTATTATTGTATGCAGAGAGGGATGAGAAGGGAGAGTTCTTAGAAATTGTCAAAGTTGCCATAGCCTCGGCCGGATAACTTGGGTTTCTTTGGTGGCATAGCGGATGGAATGTCATCGCTCTCCGCCACACCGCTCTTTGAGGAGACGGACTGAGTCGATGACTGTAAATATTTACCAATGCCACCCCCGCCTCCACCGCTCGTAGACGTGGCTTGATTCAGTTTCTTTTTGATATTGGGGCCGAACCATCCCATACTGTCCTCTTTTTCACGCTGTTGACGTCGCTTCTCTTCATCGGCTTCCGCATTCGCTTCACGTTCGAGTTTGCGCTTTAACCGCTTGGTATACTCCTCATACGGATCGACAAACACCGACACTTCTCTCATTCGAATATCGCGTTCCGGCCGATCGGCATCATCCACAGGCACCGCTTCCATCTTGTTCAGAACATCCAAGCCGCCAACCACACGGCCAAAAATGGTGTGTTTTCGATCCAACTGCGTACAAGGTCCATACGTAATGAAACTAAAAGACGCCACGCATTACATCTCGCACAAACAACACACGTTTTCATCCCAAACGTTAAAGATGACTTACAATTGTGATCCATTGGTATCTTTGCCCTTATTCGCCATACTCAGAATGCCGCGATCATCGTGCGATAAATTGAACTTGATTTCATCTGGAAAAGGTTGCTTCCAGTAGGATTCGCCACCTCTTCCTGTTCCTGTCGGGTCACCGCCCTGGATCTATTTTGACCGGCGGGTGTTAGTTAAATTCAGATTTTTGCGTAACAGGTTCAAAGCAAGTCAACTTGCGTACCATGAAATTCTTGATATTTCGGTGAAATATGACGCCGTTATAATAACCGGATTTTGCTAGCATGATAAAATTGTGACATGCGCGAGGGGCCTATTTTCATTCCTTGTCAGCAAATTGCATGCAAACCGTGTTCCTCACTAATCCGTCGTACCTTGTCACAATACAGCTCAATGTTCAAGTTGCCAAAGTTGGTCATGATCCGCGCATAACCTTTGGTTTTGATGTATTTATACATGAATTCTTCTTCATCAATCAACGCTCGTTCATTCACCGTGACTGTATCGACGGCTGTCGAAGTGAACGAAGCCGCGGCACGACCTGTCGAATAGTGAGCCGCATTGTAAGGGGTGGCCGCTTTTTTTGGATGGAATATTGTGGCTTTTTGCTCTTTCTTTACTGCGGCCACGGCTGTTCCTGAACTGCCCGCGCTTGTAGGAGAGCTCGTTGTTTCCGCTGCTGCTGCTGGTGTGGTTGACTCGTCGTTTCCGCCGCCATCTTCCTTTTTCTGCAATTCGGCCAACACGCGACCGGCGGTTCCTCCAATCCCGGCCACATTGATATTATTGATGGCTTTTCGCTTTTCTCGTTCTTCCGCTAATTTTTTGTTTTTCAATGAAAACTGTATCAACGACGGCTTGCTCTGTTTTTCGTATGTACCACGCTTCATATCACGTACCTGCATTGACCACCTTCAAATCGTGCTTCAGATAATGAAATTTGGACATGTTGCGTTTCTCCAGATTGTGAGGATCCTAAAACAGGTGACAGTGAGCCACACTGCACGGTCCGTGTGGAATATGACATTTTTTTCTGTTTTACCTGGATCATGATGATATCTTTCCGAGTAAAAGGTTCGTCGGTCAAAAGATCTCGCCAGTATTTTGCTTTGATATTGAGACGTTCGATCGTATCGTAGGCAAACACATTACCCGAAGTCTTGATGGCGGCAATGGCGGTGTGATCGCTGAATACTTTATAGGTGACAGGACAGTAGTATTCGTCTTTGTCGTTCTTGTGGAAGTGGAGTTGAATGAGATCTTTGGCAGCAAGTGGTTCGCCGGTCACTGGATTGGTGCCGTATTTCTTGATGTAGGGAATGATGTGAATCAGGTCGAAGACAATACCGTCCGCAGTGCATACGGGATGCTCAAAAGGCTGCAGTGACAGTGAACAACAGTAAAACGGTAAGCGTCGAAACCCTTCGTTACGAGTGCGTCCAGTCGTTCCCGATGAAGCGCCATGCTGACCCACTTCACCACTCCATTCGGAATGCGTAATGTAAAGTTTATCCGTCCATTTACCCATGATTCGCTATAGAAAGATTCACCCGAACGAAGAGAGAGAGAGAGAGAGAGAAAGAAGGGTAATGCTTTAATTTCAAATTCGGGGTGTGATGTGACGTTCATTCAAATCAATCCCCAGCGTTTGCAAAAATTATGGTCCCGACAATTCCGTTCACGCCCTTTTTTCTTTTGGTTTGGGTCGGTAGTGTAATATCCCTTTTTCTTGCCTCGTTTTCTTTTTGTGTATTATGCCAGAGTCCGAGCCGCTTCGTCACGGCGGCCTCTCCACGCAACGACGTAACCCACGACCGCACAGCTTGATACCGGATCCAGACGTTCCACCCCTCATTCCTCGATGGTAGGTCGAGTTTCTTTTTTTTTTTTTTTTGCCCTCCTTTATGCACAGACACACACACAGCAGGACTCTGTATTTATGATTCCCCATGGCCAGGTTTCACTCCATCAACAACCCTGTCATCGATCCCATTGCCCTCAGAAAAGCAAAGAGTGTCGGTTCCCTCAATAAAAAGTCGCCCAAACCACCAGCAGCCCCCAAACCCAAACCCACCTCCAAATGGGTCCCCTTTTCCAAACGGGATTCCACCGCCCTTGAAAAGGCCTTTCAGGTAAACACCCACCACTCTTTTGAAAGTTGCCCCGAAACCATGCGAATTGCTTGTTAAAACGCTGTTGTTATGGTTTTTTTGTTTATACAGAATAACGACGTCCGAGCAACGGTGCCGGTGAATGAAGATCATTTATTTGAAGTGGATGTCACACAACGCACCATTAGCCCAGTTTATTGGGAAGGACCGACATTTGAGGTACGAAGGGCGACGTGGTTTATGCAAGGCGATGGATCCAAATGGATGCCCTGTGAAGAAAATTTAGCCGAACAGATCGAACTAGGCTATTAGTAAGTTTTTGCTTTAGCGTCAAAATACGGATGCAAAAAGTGTGGTAATATTTATCGGTGGATATTAGTAAATACAAACCGTATGTCGATGAAGCTTCCATGGACGATGCGAGTAATTCAACCTCTTCGAAACCTGCCGCCGTGTTATCGCAGAGCAAGTCGGACGATAGTACCGCCGTCAGTACGGCCGAAGAGAAAAAATTGGAAATGAGTCTAGCCAAGCAACCGGTGGAGAAACAGTGGAATCTGCTAGGCCCTTATTTGGGACAATACATCATCTACACCGGTAGCAATACGGCATGGCTCCTATCGTAAGTTGTCCGGGAAAGAAAATACCCACAAAAAGAAAAATACATTCGTATTAATGCAGCGATCCTGTTTGCACATTTTTACAGCAACAGCGCCAGCAGTAAACTCGCGAAATCGATTATTACACGATTGACCAATAAGCAGAACCTTGGAGGCACGCGGTTGATCCGAGGGTACCCCGAGGTGGAAAAGCAACAAAGCAAATCCAAAGGATCCACAGCTTCAGCCGTGGTATCCAAACCCGCCGATACCGAAAAGAAGGCCACGCTTGATTTCACCACCACCACCGATACCGATCTCTCTGCGAATGAGACCGCCATGACCGAGAAAGAAGAAGATACCCAGCTCACTCAAGAAGCCGAAGATTACGACAATGAGAATAGCGAAGAGGAAGTAAGAAGCATTGATCATCTCATCTTTGTCGTTCACGGGTAATTTGATTTTTACTGGACAAAATGAAAAACTCCCTCTCCCTCATCCAGGATTTTTCTGTAGTGTTGGGCAAAAAATGTCGGAAAGGACGGGCCAGACCTTTGTTCATGGTAAGAAAAAAATTCTGTTACTAATGCGTGATTTTTCAGTGGAACAAATTGACCGAGAGCTCTATGGGTGTAGATGTAAATATTTTAAGAAAGACACTCAAAACAGCTTACCCTACCGCTATTGCCTCCACGGCCACGCCGCAGCGATCAAATGGAATTCAGTTGCTTCCGATCATGTGGCGACAAGAGATCAAGTTTGGCATGGCCTCCGATGATGAAGAAGGCGTTGAAACAGATTTAGGAACTTTGGGCGTGGACGATGGTTGTCCCACCTTGGATGAACTGACCTTGGACGGCGTTCCCAATTTGCGAACCATAGTTTCCGACGTACTCATGGACAGTAGGTATCGACGCGCATTTTTGTGTAGAGCCAAGACAATTAATTTTATTGGAGTGTCTGTATGTTATTTTTTAGTTCCTTTATACATGACGCCCAAATACCGTGATCAAATGACCGCGATTTTAATTCGTGAGATTAACCGCGTCTACCGTCTTTTTGTACAAAGAAATCCGGGGTTCCTGGAACGAGATGGAAAGGTCACCATTTTTGGTCACTCATTAGGCGTAAGTGCAAACAAAAAAAAAAAAAAAAAATCAGTGCCACCCGCGGAAAGTGAATGCTGACGATATGATGTTGACTAGTCGATGCTGGCATTTGATATGCTTTCCATGCAACCTGCAGGTCCAATAGATCCCAAGTCGGCCTTGTCGCCTGCCACGACCGACTCGTCCACACGTGGCAATGCGAATGATAAAAAAATTGTCCCTCTCATCTTTCCAGTGCAAAATTTCTTCGCGGTAGGGTCACCTTTGGGGGTCATCCTGTTGCTGAAAGGCCATAACATTGCTTCGCGAAAATCCATGGGTGTCGGTTTATCGTCTTTTAATGAATCCGTTTCCACACCTTCCTCTCACATCACTTACTGTTACCCCGCCGTGGAAAACCTGTACAATATCTTTCATAAGGTAAGCCAAACCATAGTTCTATAGGCACGAGACCAACTCTTTTTATTGATGATCGGTTCATGCTCATTTTTTGCAGTCGGATCCTGTGGCGTATCGTTTGGAGCCGTTGATTGCACGACAGTACAGCGCAAAGTTGAAACCTGAGCCTGTGCCTTACATCAAGGGGGGATTGAAAAGTGTGATTGATGCCGGATTTAACGTGGGATCTGGGATTGCTAATCGTGCTGGCGCGATGTACGAATCCTTCAAAATGGGCCTGACGACGAATTTATTTATGCGCGGACTGGGGCTGTCACGGCAGCAGATTTATGAAGATATGCATCCCTCCTCTGATAATGACGACGATCCGTCGCCAAGTACCACCGGAGGAAGTACGACGCCAACTGAATCGTTGAGTAGTTCCATACGAACAAGGTCCAACAGTGATCCTACTCGCGCCTTTTCGGGCAAGTCGACGTATTCTTCTTCCTCTTCTTCAGGGATGAAACAAAGCCATGCCCGCAAATCGCCTCCTATTCCGCTTCCCACCAGCGCGCCTTACTCAATTGGCGCTCGAAAATTACGCATGCTCAACGTTACTGGCCGAGTCGACTACTGTCTGCAAGAAGGATTTCTTGAAAATCCATACCTCAATGCATTCAATGCACATATGCAGTACTGGCAGGTACGTTCTGCTTTACCCGTTCTTTTGTTATCCCCTTTCTTTCTTTTGCTGCTGTCTACTCTGTTTTTTTTTTTTTACATGCTGTGGGGACGGTCGTGTTGTGATGGTGGCAAAGTGATTGACTTTTTCTTTTTCTTTTTCTTTTTCACATTATAGGATCTGGATGTGGCAGCGTTCCTTGTTAGAGAGATTTATAGATAGGTTACTTGAATGTTCCTGTAAAATACCATTTTTGATTCTAGTTTGTAACGATACTCATCTGTTGTTGTGAAAATTCATAACAATGCAAGCATGCGCAGCATGATGGCTGCAATGGCACAAACACTATTTGGCGTTTCATGTACTCGTTCTCCTCCTCGATTTGTGGCCTTATTTGTTTGCAAGTCCGCTCAAGGAACATCATCATGCATGTTTAGCTGGGCGCCTGTTTTCTTTTGATTTCTCTAATCCTTTGTTCTTGTTATTTCTCATTTTTGCACCATGTCCAGTACAACAACCACGACAGCCACCGAAACCTGTATTGCTGTCAAAGAGACCGAGAAACTGCGGTAGGCAGGGCGAAAAAGAGGAGCAATCCTCGTGTGATATCTCCATATTGACCATTCTGCTACCTCATTGATGATGCAGAAAACCTGAATGGGCCAGTAGACCTCTGCTGGGATTTTCAACTTGGTCGACGCAAATTCTTGACGATGTACCGGGTTACGGAGGCCAGCACATCAATCCATGGTTGTATAATTGATCTCCTTTCTTTTCAAAGAGCGCCACAGCTTATTTTCACATTTATTAGGTTCAACGACGAAAAGATCAGAGACATTTCGGATACAATGAAGATCAAGTTACCAAAGTATCAGTACATCAATATGGATTCTGGATGGTAAGTGGAATGAGCCATAGCCACGCTTTCATCTTACACCTACTCACTCGTCGAGTGAAACGTATAAAGGTCAAATGCGTGTGATCAATATGGCCGCTGGATGTATCGTTCTGATCTGTTTCCCAATGGGCTGAAACCGTTGTCCGACTACCTCAAGACAAACGGGCATCGTCTTGGGATTTATATTTTGCCAGGGATCAGAAAAGATGCGGCCGACGCCAATATGCCGATCAAAGGTACGAACCATACGTTGGGCGAGTTGGTCACTCGCAAGTTGGAAGGCAACGGGTTCAAAGGGACGACCTATATGCCTGACGAGCATAACGAGCTGGTGCAAGCCTACTACGACTCCATTGCCGATCTGTTTGCAGAGTGGGGCATCGGTTTTGTCAAGATTGACGGGTGTGGGCCCGGTGGTGGCGATCAATTTCACACTCACCAGTCACCGGATAACCGGGCGTGTTTGCGAATGTTATCAAAAGCGTTTCAAAGACACGATATTTGGATGGAATTGTCGTGGTATCTTGACGCTGCCTACGTTGAAGATTGGATAGAGATCGCCAATGGCGCGCGCGTGTTCATCGATATCGAATCTTACTCCACGAAAACCATGACTTCGTCCCATCGGGTGTTTCAAAGATTCAGCCACGTGGAACGTTGGGTGGAAAAGGACTTGGTTGGTCGTCCCAACGGATTTTTCCTCGATTTGGATGTTGTGCTCGTCGGCATGACCGTCAATGGGACGTGTATCGATGGTCTCGATAACGACGATATCCGACAATCGTACATTAGCTTTTGGGCCATGGTGAGTTCCGTGCTTTGCCTAGGGGGGGACCCGCGCATGATTCCCGAAAAGTATTTGTCTATGTTGCATCATCCGGGCATGCTGGCTATCCACCAAAGCGGTGTCGTTGCCAAGCCTTTGGGGACGACGGGCTTATGGAATAATCGCAAGCAAGTCTGGTGGAAGAGGCTTCCGACGGGCGAGATCTACGTTGGACTTTTCAATACCCATGTATATCGCTTCATGCTAGGGCTGAGCCACGAAATCAAATTTCGTCTCAAAGACTTCGACCTTATTACCGCTGAAATCAAAGATGTGTGGTCCGGCAACATTCTTGGTGTTTACAATGACAGCTACAGCGTCGTTTTAAAACCAGGACAGTGCAAGATCTTGCTTTTAACCGCAAAATAAGTCACTAAAAAAATTTCCCATCCATGCGATGAAGGATGAGCGGTGCATTTTACTATCAGTTTATCCCGATATGATCTAGTTTTTTTTACTTTGTTATTCCTTATTCTTATTATTATATTATTTATACAAAAGCTTCTTTCCCTGGAGCCTGCATGAACGATCTCTATAAATGGTTCTTTTTTTTTACAGTCCGAAAAAAAGAATGCAGAAAGGTGCAGCTGTATTAATGAAGACGAAGAATAAGTCGGAACCAGCTTTACAGTATCGGCTTAACCTTATCATTTACACAATGAAATCCCAAGGGTGATGGCTTTAACCAATCCTATTCATCCATGCTAGCTATTTACAGCCGACGATGGAATAACCCTTCTCCTGTTCGATAGTTGTAGCATGACACAGTAACTAATATAATGCTACCCTTTTCATCGCCTCAGCTGTATACATTTTATACGACTGGATGGCATGGTTTGATCTGACACCAGAAAGGGGCAGCAAAACAGGTTGCTGTCAAAGTGACTGCTGGAATGAAATTCCGCCCACCTTTTAGGAAAAACGCTTTTTTTTTCTTTTTGGCAGAACCAGTGAACCCCCTCTCCACCTTTTTGTGTGTGTGTGTGTGTGCCTATGCCCGATACACCGCCTTCTTCAACGACGACTGCCAGTGGCGCGACTTCTAGTCACCCTCAAGCGGGGGAGACTCCAGAGAAATTGTTTACTCCCGAAGAAGACCAAATGCTGACGGAGCTTCTCGCCAACTCGTTTCGGTACATATGAATGACCACGATGGACAATGGAAGCGATTACTGAAATATAACATGGATCCATTTTGTCTCTTTAGCCATATACACGACTCGTCGCGTATTTATCGTGATATGGATGAAAAACAAGATCGACTGAATGCGCTCGTCGGCGTACGATCGGAATTTGGCAGAGATGTCAAGTTGACACCGAATACCGCCAATCTTGGTAAAATGACTTGCCCGTTCCCCCTTGTATTGACTACACCATGGCCAGGGTTCTAACCTTGTATACATGAATAGAACGATATATTCAGACACTGAAAACGGAAATCGACACCAAACGGAAACAGTAAGATTGGGCTTTCTTTTTTCTTATTGAGGATGATGGCTGAGATCATGCATAGGGTGGAAAATCAAAAACAAAACGCGATCCAAGCGTTCAAAAATTTTGCTGAGCAAGCCATTACCATTGGCCTGAAAGAGATTCCCCAACTCAAGGATTACTTGAAAGACGCTTTCAAGCAATATTCGGATGTTGTCATGACCGGCAACCAGCGCGATTTTGATCGCTTGGAGAAGGAAATTGCCACGGTGAAAGCCGAGAAATTGTCGGTGTCGGAAAAAGACGGTCTGTTGGCTTCTTTTGACGAGTTCAAAAAACAGGTGGAAACATTGCAGAAAACACGAATGGAGAACGCAGAAAAACAATTGGGCGCACAGATTAGCAATGTTCGACAAGAATTGGAAAAGATCAACGATCAGCATATTCAGAAACTGGCGGTGAGAGCATGCGAGAGGAGCATGGGGACGCTGACGCGCGGTTTGGGCTATTGCGACACAAAGTATGTGAAGGACACGGTGAATCAAGCTTTGAAAGACAATGATGAAAAGACACAACGTCTCCTTTTGGCTGAGCGATCCGCGTTTCTTTTCCGCGTCAACGAGCTGCAGCAAATGGTGAACCGTCAAATGAGCTCCGAGAAATTGCAACAAATGATGACCAACTTGCCTCAACTCCAGAATCTGAAACAATCCCTGGATGCCATGGCCAACACCGTCGTCAGCTTACAATCCCAAACGAACCATTCAAAGAATCACGCCGCCGAAGGCGATGCAGCCAAATCGGTCGTCGAATTGCAAAAACAAGTCAACGATCTCTTCTCTCGAGTGAACAACATGGATGATCTGAAAAAGTCAATGAACGATTTTTCTGCGCGGGTGGGCAACGCGGAGGAATTGAAAAAATCAATGAATGACCTTTCTGCTCGAGTTGACAACATGGCAGAACTGACAAAACTGATCAAGGATCTTTCTGCTCGAGTGCACAATATGACGGAAATGCAGAGTCACCCTGAAAAAGCGACACGATTATCCGAGCAAGTACAATTGACCGAGCCGGGGCAACGATCAGCGGAAACGGACACGAGGTTGTCTAATATGCAGAGCAAGCAATTGGAAGAATTGACGCATCAGATGAAAGTATTCAAGAACAAATGCAATGCAGTGGATCACTTTAGTCGGGTCAAGTTAGGCGAACTGCAAAAACAAATTGAAGATTTGAATGCGCGTTCCAGTCAGGGGTCATTCACCAGTATGGACTTGAATCGGAAACGTCCGCGAGCGGACGATGCATCGATTCAAACGATTCAGGAACAATTGGCGACGCTGGAAACCCAGCATCGACAACTGGTTGACTTTATTTATCAGTTCCGAACCAACGTTCTCAGTCTGAAATTCCCATCTCGATTGGAATCTTGTATATTACATATAGAAGATATACTGTCGTAAGTCTCATAGCGGCCGTGGAAAGGTGAATGACGATGTGGTGTTGTCCCTTACCCTGTTTTTATCCCATCATGAATAGTTCTCATGAACAATTCATAGCTTTTCTTGTGAATCCTCTTGTTGCATCGGAAGGTCAACAAAAGGTGGCCTTGCCTGCAGCGCCGAAATCAGACGAAGAAAACACACAATTATCACCTACGGTGATCCACGCTATTCAAGATCTTGTCAAGAAATCGACGGAACAAGCGACTGAACCGTTGTTGAAAAAGATTCGAACGCTGGAAGAGAAGCTTGCACAACAAACTTAAAACCTCTTCTAATTTGCAAACCCGACATTCACTGCATGAATTTCTTCATGTGTCCTGCTCTTCCTCTCTCCATTTTTCTTTTTCTGCCTTTCATTGACCCATCATCGCATCATTCCCTTCTTCATAACTCGCTTTCATTGAGCGACATCACCTTCTTTTTTTTTTCCTCAAGGCAGAACTAGCAAGTGAGTTAACGCCTCGTTAGGAAAAACATCTACATTAAACCCAACACACAAGCCGGAGCCGACATTCTTCCATTTAATAAATGACTCTATTTTTACCATGTAAAGATAACCTGCAAAAGTACATAATAAAAACCCCTGGATTTTGAACTGACAATCACCATGCAGAAATCCAGATTGCCGTGCTGTAGTAGATACAAAACAGTAGTAATTTATGAAAATCCGGCTTTTTTTTATGGTGTTATGGACAGAAAAATAAACATTTGAACAATGATAAATACAATGCAAGGAAAATAATATGGTGCATGATAAAAAGAACAAACAAAAATGAGAGACGAAAGAGGGAAAGATTTAACCAAGACTCCACCACGTACTCAAGGTATCAAAAGTGATGAATGAATGGGGATTGGAACAGTCAATGCGCGCATGTTTGTCTTCCACCTAATTCATATCCATTAATCAACAACCTGTCCGATGGATCAAGAAACCAATTCACTTACCTTGGGAAGACCAATGGTGGTGCGTGCAGATTGTGAGTGAAACGCAGCGAGTTTGCCAAACCCTTGTCGACTAATTAAACGGTAATCGGTGTAACTGAGGAGCCAATTTTCAATGATGGCGCCATTCACGCCATCCAGCAATTCTTGGTGACTATTGTCCAAAGCAACGTCCTTTCGATACTTGGTTGCCACCGTCTTGGCTTCCACATGACTAATGGGCAAACCCGTAATCACTGCCGTGGTCTCGTTGAACGCTTCGCCCAAGAAACGACGTGCCAACGATTCATCGGTATTCAGTGTGATAAACTCGTCTCGCAGTTTCACCGAGTCGGTGATCAAGAAATAGACCACATGTTTATGCTGGGGCAACCGTTTGGCTTCTCTTAGTTCATTGGCACAGTGGAAGAAGTAATCCCACTTTTCCAACGTGTTGGTATCGTTGTCTGGATTCACCATGGCGCTATCATCGGTACGAATCTATCAAGTGGAATGATCAGTATATAAGAAATACCCATCGATGCCCTTCAATGTATGTACCTGCAAACCGATACTAAGTACACTGTCCATTTGGAAGAGCTGTCTGTAAGCTTGAATAAACTGGCGGGATCCAACGGTCGGTCGGAACAGATAATCGGACAGACATCGGAACGTGTTTTCTTTGGTCAAACCCATGTCGGCCAACATTTGCGGGTAGCGATCGGATTCTTGGAAAGTACGAACAATGTAACCTCGGTTGGACTGCATTTCAACATACTAATTTGTTGCATCAAGAAAGAGGCGCATTAAAAAATCAACTGATCAAAGGTTGATAATAGGCACAAATCAACTTACGGAAGCGTTCCAAAGCTGCTTAAAATCTTGGTTGGCCCCGTTGGGAAACATGAGTCGGCCAATGGCTCCCCATTTGACATTCAGCGTATTGATCGATTTATAGCTCAACATGGACTGATTCTGCCGATCGAACAAGGTGCGCATTTCTTCGGGATTAAAGCGCCAATCGATGTGAGGTCGTTCAAACACTTCTTCCAGGGGTAAAGGATTCGTCGGCTCCCAATAAGCCAAGTAAGCCCGATTCGTCAATAACGCGTAAAAGAACGTGGAAATCATGCCTTTGCAAAAACACAGAATGAATAGTTAGTCTTTTTTATGCCGGGAATTCGTGGCCATGACTTTTTTCGCATTACCTGTCATACGATCAGCGAGTCCGCCGCATCCGTGACTTCCACGGTGCCTAGGATCTTCTTTGCAGACGTACGACACATAGGTCGGTGGATCCTCGTGAACAAAACTCTTGAAATCACCCGCTTTGAGCCGTTCCAATTGTTCCAGTCGTCGTTCGTGTAAATCCGTGTACTTTGCTTGCCAAATACCGCAACCATCGTCGGGTTCGTTGGCAACGTCGAGCTCTCCATCGGCTTGCCAATTTTCGCAATACTGATTATAGTCGCGATGAGATACGTGCGAAAGCGCATCGAGCAACGTGGTGTGTGGGCTCGGTGGTGTGTAAGCGTTGTCGTCGGCGGGCTGGATCATGGTATCGATGTCGAGTCGACAACTAGTATTTCTCAGGACATCGTCACCCAGTTTAAATGGGGACGATGCCATTGTTCCTGTAGGACTTGACAGTCTACCTATATTTTTATTAAGATTACATCATTGGCATCTCGAGTATATTGGTTTGCTGTATGAGCAGCGTGAACCAAAACACCAGGCAATGTGCTCCCCTGAACACAGGTCCAGGTTACTAGTTGTTACGTACCTGGAAAAAAGAAGGAAGTAAAGGCCATCACGACCACGGCCAACATACTTGCCATCGTAAGGTATTTGGCTAATTGATATTTGCAGTGCAGTTGGCGGGTTTCCTTGAGGCTAAGGCCTACACGTTGGTATCCGGAAGTCATACTGCGTTGATTATAATTTTTGTAAAGAAAAAACTTTTAGGGTTGCCTCTGGTTGAGTCCAGAGAAACAGGCAAGAAGACAAGAAAATAATAAGAAAAAAGACCAACAAGGAAAAAGAAAGAGGATCTACGCTGAGTTTGTTGCTATTTCCATTAGCTTGGTTTTATATGATTCCTCGAAAAAAAGCGATCGACATCCCATTGGAGAGCATGGTTCCGAAAGCGGCATCTGAAATCCGAAAACACAAATGACGTTGGTGCAAAAAAATTTGGGAAATCAAGGATGGGAGGGATCACCAGTTATTTTTAAACAGATTTCCCTGCTGACGCTGCATGTATTCACATAACGAGGGAGTGCCTTGTAAGTTTTTACAGTACCAGTGATGAGGTTGCTCTCCAAAGAATCAATGGAACCTAAGCAAGTTTGATACACTTCCCCGTTTACGATAAAACAAGTGCAAATTCTTGAAATTTTTATAATCACGAGTCCAATGGACTAGATTGCTATTAGACAATGCTTATTTGGCTTAGATCAGAAACAAGAAATGAACATCTGTATCCTTTTTATAATGTGAACCAGACTTCGTTTTATCCACTATTCCCTTTTTTTCTTTTATTGTGTTAAATGATAGATTCCATTCAAACAAAGTTCAATCTTTGATTTTGCGATTGTCAATTATTTTTTGCGTACAGGATAGTCGATTGAGAAGAAGGACGAGATCGTGTAACCCTAGCTCTTCTGGCCTATTATTCTGAGACGGCTGGAAATGAATATGGAAATGACGGGTTATTTTTCCTGTGTTACCGCAGATCATTGATCTTGTCGAATGGGATGGCTACAAAAGTTTTGAAAAAAAGAACCTTTTTTGTTTTGTTCGTTTCGGCCGGTTATTATTATTTTTTTTTTTACTGAAAGGAGAAGAACTAAAAACGGGAATTCTACGACTGTAGTTATTAGGCATTTTCTTCCAGCTGTTGGATACATTGCCAATTTCCTTTGGAGTCTTCTTTCCACAGAGTGACTTTGTTGTCGCCACAGGATACCGCCAACACGTTGCCTGAGAGCGACCAACTGACGCGCCAAACGACATCTGGGAATTTTTCGCCAAGACTTTTCTTGCTCCACTTTGATGACGGACTATCTTGTGTCCAAATAAGCACAGTTTTATCCTAAGTACACGCTAAGTTAGCACTTGTATTCCTCCTTTTTTCTTTCTTTCCTGATCTCAGGGGGGGGGGGAACGTTACCTGTGAGCAGCTGGCAAGATAACTTCGAGGCAGTCCGACATTGGGTGCCCACGCCACATCGCGGACCCAGTCCGAGTGTCCTTCCAAAGTTTCTTCTTCTTGCCACTTCTTGGTATCCTCTCTGTGAATGAAAGGGAACCACTTTTTGGTCAGCGGTCTTGTTTTTCTAGAGGGATGTTCATAATGTTTTTTTACCTCCAACCCCAAATCTTGATAAGATTGTCGCAACCGGCCGAGACTAGCTTTTTGACGATATTGACATTCGGGGCTCCGCCATTGGTTTGGATCAAACTTCCAGGAATAGCTGCGGGTGCCCAAGTGACTGCATTGCATCCAATAGCATGCGCATCAATTACAAAAGTCTCCCATGAACCATCATCTGTAAGCAACATCATGAATAAACCCTGCTCATTTCTCTAAACTTATCCTATCATCATCCGAGCGTACCTCGATACTCAAGAACGGAAATTTTGCCGTCCGATGAAGCACATGCCAACATGGCGCCAAGTTCATGAGGAGCCCAAGAGACAGAATTCACTATCAAATTTTCGCTTCAATCAGCCCAAGAGCTGCACACTTTTTTTTCTCTTAAGGTTTCGTACCAGATGCTGTATGTACGTTGTGTTCCTTGATTTTAGTCCAAACACCATTCTGTTCCTTCCAAATGAAAACTCGTCCGTCATAGGCGCACGAAGCCAAAATCGAACCGAATTTTGGATGTGCCCATGCTACTTGCCACACCGGTGATTCGTGTCTAATGAATATCCAGATATGCATATGATTAGAGTTCATTGTTGGGGAGACATGCGTCATGTGTATTGTTCGTCCGCGCAAGCTTACCCTGTGAGTGTTTCTACGAGACGTTGTGAATCGCCATCAATATCAAAAATCTTGATGGTGCGATCCGACGAAGCCGTTGCTAAACGGCGCGAGTAGTAGTCTAATTGCGCATCATGCTGTAAAAGAAAGTTAAACCACTGCAGGATGAAAAGGCACGGGACGTCCGGAAGGAAAAGAGCATGACGGAAACCGAGGGAGTTTACTTACAATCATATCTTCATGATGGGTTTCAACGGTATTTGCCGGTGGTTGAGACTAGCAAAAAAACGGTCATTTTCAACTGCGTCATGAAATACAAAGTATAAACGGGCCCACACTTACCATTGCGTAGAAAAGCGAGGTGGGTGCAGAGTGTGTGGACACGTTGCAATAGCGAGAAAGGGCCAATGTCGCTGAGTGGCTGCTGAAATCAAACTCCGTCATCGCGGTCTCATGAATGACGTGTACAAAGTGATTTTTTGGTGGTGGTTGCGTCAAGCTCGTCTGCTTAGTTGTTCAGCACTCTTTTTTTGCTTTAATACCGTCATCCCCCATCCTCCAACCGCGAAAAACAATGAGTGACGAAGGAAAATTGGAAAAAATGGAAAAGGACTTTAGTCCTCAAGTCGATGCATTGTTGCCTGAAACCGAACAATTGGCTAGGGTACCTCTTTTTCTTCTTTTTATCCACCAATGAACCAACGATCGCTTCGAAAAATACTGATCATTGCTTGCCATGATAGAACGGCCAATTGAACGAAGCTTTGGATAAGCTGCTGGCAGTGGAAAAGCAAGCCCGTAACGTAAGTGATCTGGTTCAATTATCTATTAAAGGATAATAGCATTGTAATCCCTCGACAAAACTCTAGGCGGCCGATCAAGCGTCCACCGGTCGTATTCTCGTGCATGTGATCAAGCTGTGCTTTGAAGTCAAGGAATGGAAACTGCTCAATGAACAAATCATTCTCTTGTCAAAGAAGCATGGTCAATTGAAAGCAGTAAGTGCTCCCAAGCTAATGCACCCGTGCCACGGCGTATGTATTCACCACCTCGAGTAAATCTAGGCTACCACGAAGATGGTTCAGGAGGCCATGTCATATCTGGATGAGACCCCCGACATGGAAACTAAGCTCGAATTGATCGATACACTTCGCACAGTCACAGATGGAAAGGTACGGTCATGAACACTCGAATAAAGAAGAGAGTACGTCTAATTAAACACTTTGGGTGCCGCAGATCTATGTCGAAGTGGAACGTGCGCGTATCACTCGATTACTTTCAAAGATTCGTGAAGATCAAGGCAAAGTGAATGAAGCAGCAGATATTCTTCAAGAACTTCAGGTAGGGATTGCATGACAAAAAATGATTCTCAGAATGGCCATACCGTTTCTGACTTGTGCATCTTGATTTTTTCGGTTGTAGGTTGAAACGTTTGGTTCGATGGAACGTCGTGAAAAGACCGATTTTATTTTGGAACAAATGCGTCTTTGTCTGGCCAAGCACGACTATGTTCGAACACAAATCATTTCAAAGAAGATCAATACAAAATTCTTCCAGGAGAAAGAGAATGAGGTATGTTGTGGCCGGTCGCTACTACTTCTATGTAGAACGATACGCATGGCAATGATTATTTACGACAAGGCTCTTTTTAGGATCTTAAATTGCGTTACTACGATTTAATGATTCAGCACGCATTGCATGAAAATCAATATCTGAATATCCACAAGTTTTATAAGCAAGTCTATGACTCGGAAACGATTCAACAAGATGAAGCCAAGTGGAAAGAGGCAAGTTTCAATCATCCGTCGGGGATGGTCGAGTAATTTTTTTTTCTAACCCGCTTGGTTCATGGCTATGTTTAGGCTTTACAAAATGCCGTGCTCTTTATCGTATTATCGCCTTATGACAATGAACAATCCGATCTTTTGCACAGAACTTTCCAAGACCCTCACCTTGCACAAATCCCGCTATACAAGTACGTAATTAGTTATCCTCACGAACCCATGGTAGCTTTTGTACTGAAATGTCCTACTTTTTTTTTGTATAACAGCGAACTCACAAAGTGTTTTGTGACGACCGAATTGATGCGATGGTCTGCTATTGAGGAAGTGTATGGCCACCATTTGCAACAGACCATGATTTTCGACAAATCATCAGAGGAGGGAAGAAAGAGATGGGAGGAACTTCATCATCGTGTCATTGAACACAATATCCGCGTTATCGCAAAATACTACACACGAGTGAGCACCAAGCGTCTGACTCAACTTTTGGATCTGAGCGAAAAGGTAAACCCGGAAAAAAACCTTGATTTGGATATGCAATGAAAAAAAAAAATGGTGATGGGAGACTAAACGCGCTTTTTGCACAGGATACTGAGGAATTCTTGTCCAAGTTGGTGGTATCCAAGACGATCTATGCACGAATTGATCGTACGGCGGGGCTCGTGTCATTCAAGGTGAAGAAGGACGCTAATCAAGTATTGAACGATTGGTCGAGCGATATCAACTCGTTGCTGAATTTGGTGGAGAAGACATGTCACTTGATTTCAAAAGAAGAGATGGTGCACAGCATTGCCAAAGTGATGTAAACAGAAAGAAACCAAATGATTTTTTTTTCTTGTGAATAAAACACAGCAGCATGTATGCCTGTATCAAAATAAGATGGTTCCTTGTGTATTTGATTTGATGTAGTTTGATGGAATGGAAGAAATTTTCACCGATTCTGACCAAAGCAGATGCACATTTTCTTTTTGCCTGCTCCATAGCAAAATCGGAAAGGTTCAGCTTTGAACCTTACCGATTTCCACCTCACCGAATTTGCTGAGACTCTGTTTTTTACTCGCTTCCGTAGGGAATCGGTAAGATAAAAACGACAACGTTATCGATTTTTACTGATTTTTTTATAACAGAGCTCTGATTGGCCAGAATCGATAAGGTAAGAAGCCAAAAATCTTACCGATTCTGACCAATCAGTGCTCAGACTCTCTTTCACCTGTTCTCTGTAGGATATCGGTCAGGTTGAAAAGCAGTATTTTTTACAGAATTTCATTCACCTTAAAGATTCTGATCAAACAGATGCTCATTTTCTTCTTACTTGTTCCATTCGGAAACGGCAAGGCGAAAGCAAAAATCTTTTTCAGGATGGGAAAAACCCCTGGCACAAGACGCGGAGAATCAATTATTCGTTTGGCGATCCTTGACTGTGATGGCACAAAAACTGTCAGCATTTGGTATTGATGCTTTTTTTCATGTGTTAGGCGCATGGCAGAACGGATTCTTTCTTGCATGGATAGATTTAGTGGTTGGCTCACGGTCAATGGCGCGATTATTTGATGCTGATATGAATCATGGCAATGCCTCAATGCACCTATGAGTGTACGAACTTGAAGTCTGGATCGGTTCTTTTTTCTTCAGGCATCCCTGGTTCTCACGTCGTTGGAGTATGCGAGGCCATGCTCCCTTTTTTATTGTGCTGCATTTCTACCACAATGACATGGTGATTCAGGGTGTGAACCTCATAAATAGGTCAGACGTGTATTGACTCATGTCTTGTAAGCGTGTGCATGGGCGATCCCATCGAAACAAGGTCCGACAAAGTACGTCACCAGTTTTTTTTTTTTTTTCTTAAATAGGGTTTAAAATTTTTGCTGCTTTACACCGAGGAATCCAGAACATAGTACGAAACCATGTCCGAGCAACCTACCAAGGAACCCGTCGAAGACAAGAAGCCCGAGGAAACTTTTTTTGAGTAAGCAAAAAAAAAAAAGAGCGTGCCAATGCTTAGAAATGGAATGACTCACATTCAAAATGTCATTAGCGACGAAGGCAAGCCCATTTCCAAGAAGGCTTTCAAGAAGCTTCAAAAGGAAAAGGAGAAGGCCGAGAAGAAGGCTGCCACCGCTGCTCGTCTTGCTGAAGAAAAAGCTCAAAAGGAAGCCGGTGAAGTGGTAAGTGGGGACACGTGAGGCAATCTGTCTAAAGACTTCTTGGTCATTGAGCTTTTTCATGTCTGTAGGATTACTCTCGTGATCGCTATGGCAAGCTTCCCATGAACCAGTCTCAGCAACGCACAGGTAAAAAAGTCGCAGGATGTTTTTTGGTTGGTTTGAAATGTGGCATTGATGATTTTGGTATTGTGGCGGCTAGGCGCTAAGCGTGAAGATATTACCACGATCAATGCATCCCGCGCTGGTGAGAGCGTCATTATTCGTGCTCGTGTCCACACTTCTCGTGCGACGGGTAATAAGATGTGCTTTTTCGTCCTCCGTCAAGGTGTGTCCACTATTCAGGGTATCATTACGGCCGATGCCGATAAGATTAGCAAGCAGATGATCAAGTTCTGTGTTGGTATTCCCGCTGAATCTATTGTGTTGATCGAGGCCACCGTGGCCAAGCCCGTGGAAGAGGTCAAGAGCTGCACTATTTCTGATGCGGAATTGGCCATCAACAAGGTCCATATCATTTCCGAAGTCAAGGCACGTTTGCCCTTCTCTTTGGAAGATGCTTCTCGCCCCGAAACCGAGTATGAGCAGGAGGATACTCAGCTTGTGCGTGTCAACTTGGATACACGTCTCAACAACCGTGTGCTTGATTTGCGTACCACCACCAACAATGCCATTTTCCGCTTGCAGTCGGCTATTTGCTTGTTGTTCCGTGAGTTCTTGGTCAAGAAAAACTTTATGGAAATCCACACTCCCAAGATGATTGCCACCGCTTCCGAAGGCGGTTCCAATGTGTTCAAGGTGTCCTACTTCAAATCCAGTGCTTTCCTGGCCCAGTCGCCCCAGTTGTACAAGCAAATGTGTATTGCTGCCGATTTTGGTCGCGTTTTCGAAATTGGTCCCGTGTTCCGTGCCGAAGATTCCAACACCCATCGCCACATGACTGAGTTTGTCGGCCTCGATATGGAAATGGCGTTTGAAGAACATTACCATGAGGTGCTCGATGTCTTGGATGAATTGTTCGTTTACATTTTCACCAACTTGAAGGAACGTTACACCCGAGAAATCGAAACTGTCAAGAAACAGTATCCCTTTGAAGATTTCGAATTCTTGCCAAAGACCTTGCGTCTCAAGTATGCTGAAGGTATCCAGATGTTGCGTGATGCCGGTGTCGAGATTGGCGATTACGAAGATTTGAGGTAAGAGTGGAAAATATAGTTATATAATGTCACGACGCAGTCGCTGATACGTTCTTTTGTTTCAATTAGCACGGCCAATGAAAAGTTCTTGGGTAAACTGGTCAAGGAAAAGTACCACACCGATTTCTATATTCTCGACAAGTTCCCTCTGGAGGTGCGACCTTTCTATACCATGCCTGATCCGGAGAATCCCAAGTATTCCAACTCTTACGATTTCTTTATGCGTGGTGAAGAAATTTTGTCGGGAGCTCAGCGTATCCATGACCCCGACTTCTTGGAAGAACGCGCCAAATTCCATGGTATTGATTTGTCAACCATTCAGCCATATATTGACGCTTTCAAGATTGGCGCTCCCCCACACGCTGGTGGTGGTATTGGTATGGAACGTGTGCTCATGTTGTATCTTGCTCTTGGCAACATCCGACGCTCCAGTCTGTTCCCCCGTGATCCCAAGCGCTTGGAACCCTAAAACAGAAAACTTTCTCTTGCATTATCAAAATTTTGTTGTGTTGTAATAAAAAGCAATGACCTCGCTATAGATAAACTTGTTTGGTCGTCCTTTGCTCTTATATTACAGTCCAGGTTTTTTTTTTTTTTTTGTTATTCTATTGGTGTTGGGTGAGGGTGTTGCCGTATTACTATTACAATGACGAAAAAATTAAGGAGGTAATGACTAGATTAGGTGTGGTATAATGGCTCAATATATTACGTCTAGGCCATGGAGTCATTTATATCTGGTTTTTGATATCTGCGTGCGCGTCTTGTTTGCAACCATGGAGACGGGGGTCTATCTGTCACATGAGCCGGCGCTACACGATTATTAGAGTGACTGGATGGAGCTGCAAGTGGTGGCAAACTGATCTCGTCAGCTGAGGTGGGTGAGGAGGATGTCGTGGTGGGTCGACTGAATGCCAAGCGACTGGGTGGCGCAGTTGGATAATATTTGTAATAGGCATTCAGGGCGGCAAATAGGCCAAACATGATGAGTCCTATGCCAAGAAACCACAACCCGACTTTTCCGCCATGGACACTAATAATTTGGTTGATAGCGTCCGAGAATGGGTCACGTTCGGGGACCATCGGTTGTCGTAACGATCTGAACATGTAGACAGCCACAAACATGAACACCTGTCGAGGGATATATAATAACCGTAGAGATTAGTTTTCCTTATTTCCAGATCCGGAGTATCGAAAAAGACTTACACCGGCCCGGGCAAGGAATCCGAGGTGACCGAGCATATAGACGAAATATTTCTCAAATCTGGTACAATGATGAAGCATTAAATCGCGGTACCAGCGTCCCGAGAAGCCGTTTTGTATCTGTGTAACGAAGGCGATGACAAATGCAATGCCAAACACTGCTACTGCCATTTGATGAATCCAATCGCCCTGTGCCCAGCATGTGGGGAAGCAACCGGTGACCTGGCTTGTCGTTCGAAGATGGCGTTCTTCCATGGATTCCGATAACAGCTCGCCAATCACCACGAGATATACAACGTACACGATACCCGAAACAATGGGCGACAATCTGTAACGAAAGAAGTTTTGAAATACAGACATCGTTCTATCTGAACCTTGACCGGTGGAGCCTTCCCAACTACAGCAGATTCATGGGAAACAGTTGGCACATGAAAAAAGAGAGGAGGAAAATGGGACTCACAGCTTACTTACAATCTCCATATAGCGTAAAACAAGATGCCGACAAACATGGCAATCAGAATAGGGGTACCGCCGATTTCAAATAAGCCTAGAAATAAAAAGGCGCCCTGTCACCGATAAGCACAATAGTAGTATCAGGAACAAGTTCATGCATGAGTGATTGCAATTGCATCGATTTGTAGTTAGTAGTTGTTCCCTCTTAAAACGGAATTTTTTTTACCATGGGAGATTCGGCTTTGACCTCCGTGCTGAGATCTTGGGCGGTGGCGATGCATAGACCGCCCATCACCGAGTAAACAATGCCTTTGGCCACAAAGCCGATACGGCCCAACCAACGTACAATAGCTGCGTGCTGCGGTTTGACTCCCGACGGGTATTTAAAGCTTTGCCAGCGTTTTTGTCGTTTGGTGAGTGGCGGTGTGAGTTCTTCAGGGTTTGCTTGGATACTGGGACGTCGGCTCCCAGGCGACCGTTTTGCTATGCGCCATACAAGTTGGACAAGCCGATTCTCCGAGAGAAAATCCAACATGAAAAATAAAATTAAAAAAAAAGCAGGGAATAAAAGTGAACAAAAAATTTTTTTACAATCAGGCACAAAAGAGTCAAAAAAGCTTAATGCTGCAAGAGAAAAAAAGAAATAAGAATAATAAAAAAAAGAGGTACTTTTCACGGGATCAGCTTTGCAAACAGGTGAGTAACCTTTCATGGTCGTACACAGTTTGAAAAATGAGACAACGACTCGCCGAGTGGAGCGGCTTAATTTCACCCGCGCGCACGTCCTTTTCCAATGAGCCGAACCACAAGGCAAAAGTAGACATTTACAAGCCTGTTTTCATTTTTTTTATATCACGTGGACTGTTTTTTCATCCACCAGCAGTCAATGCAAGTCAAGTTCATCTCCAACTATTAATTAGGTGTAATAAGGCCCAATAACAGGTTCCAAAGTTGGTTTGTATCGTTTGTTTAGCGAATATTCCCGTGTTCTCTTTTCTCCATAACAATACGAATGCCGAAACCGAATTCAGAGAGGCAGCGTCGGGTTCAAAGGTGTCATGACAATACTTGAGTTATTTCCTTTTTGAATTCATTATGAAAAATACAATAACTAGCGGTTATGAGCCAAAAAAAGCAGAGGCAAGCAATCAAGGTCAGAATAAAAAAAAAGGGAACAATAAAAAATTATCCCATTTTTTTAGGCCAATGGATTGCGTTTCCGCCCATTGATTGCCAAGAGCACCCAACCGCCTCGTGCTTTTCTAATTGCTACCCATACTCGCATCATTGCTTGGTCTTGATGACCTTTTTTAAGCTTTCAAAAAGCAGTGATAAGAGCTTATACCCCTGGTCAAACCGTAAGCTTGGCGGCCACAGTCATTTTTCACCGAGATGGGGTCACGCTGCCACTTCTGTTCCTGGAGGCAATATCCTCATTTTTGGCGGAATGCATCGCGGTCATGCCAAGAAAGACCTGATTGCAATCGATACAAGTGAGTCATTCGAACTGCGAAATGGACCGTTTTCGACAAATTTGAAAAATGGATCAAAAAAGCTGATTGGGCTCATGTGTCTCTAGGTAACCTGTCAGCCAGTGTCATTAACGCACACGGCGATATTCCCCCACAACGTTGCTCAGCCACGTTGGCAACCCTAGGTCATTGTGCGTTACGTAAGTAAAGGAACAGTGAAACAAATAATATGATCCCAAGTAACCCACTCTTGTTCGATGCGATGACAGTCTATGGCGGTGCTCCTATTCAACGCGACCAGATCTGGGATATCAATGTTTATGCGTTTCAAATCAGTAAGCGGTTCGAACCAATGAGTTGGAAGGGTGGAAATATTTTGGGGAAAAAAAAAGAATGACCGAAACGAACAGATACTCGGCAATGGAGTCGTATCATTTTGGAAGGCGAAGCACCCATGCAGCGATCAGGACACTCCGTGGCGGTGATGGATGGCATGATGATTGTTTGGGGTGGACAGTGCGGGACACACTACTTCAATGATTTTTTTGCTTTCCATTTATATCCCTGTAAGTCCATGTCAAAAAAGCCAATGGTGTACAACATACTCGGACGCTCATGATTTTCTTTCTCAGCCAGTGCATCCCATGGTCAATGGCGAACGATTCTTGCCAAAAACGAAGGCCCCAGTCCTCGTGCCGGTCATGGTTCCGTGGTGTACCAAGATAAACTTTACATGTAATTTGGAATACCACGATGGATGCTTTGCTGGTAACACGTACACTTACCCTTTTGACTGGATGATGATGTAGTTTTGGAGGAATGGACGATCAGCGACTTTATCAGGACATGTGGTGCTACGACTTTGAAACTCGATATTGGGCCTGTCTCCGTACCGTCGGTTACATTCCGTCACCGCGCGCTTACTTTGGGTGTACCCTGATGGATGGCGTCATTTATGTATTTGGTGGTCACGGCGCCGCGGGACAACGTGTGGATTATCTAGGCGACTTGTGCGGTTTCAAAATATCCAGTAAGTGAACAGTCCGAAAACGTCGAATTAGCGTACAGCGATGATGACCTCAGACCATGAATTATTCAAGGTCAACGTTGGTATATGTTTCGAAACATGGGAACCGCGCCTTCACCACGGGACCACCTGAGCTTCACCAGTGTCAAGGGCAAAGGTTACATCCTCGGAGGATCGGCGGACCATCCAAAAATGGACGATGCCGCCCTGGCTTACATCTTGGACAGCTGTAAGTACTTGTGTATTTTGGCCTAGGCCGTGCTCCATGAAAACTCACCACCAAGAGGTTAGCCAAAATCAATTACCCTGCTGAACCTGTACCTACATCGCCACCCCCGTCTGCAACGTTTTTTTCACCCAATAGACTCACTTCACCCTCGCTTCATTCTGATCCCTCATCCCCTCTCTCACCCACGCTCGCTGTCAATCATCTTCCGGTACCGCCAATGTCGGACATGGTGAGCTTCTCTTCCAACTGTCTCCCCAATGATTTGAACCTTAAGATGGCGATATCTGAAACAAAGCAGGAATGTCCATCGATGGATCCAGCAATGTCCTTTTCTTCTTCTCCTTCCATGATATCCACCGACCACCTCAATGGCCATACGATCGATACTCCAGCCGAACCGAATCATAGCTCTTTTGATTCATTGCCGCATGAAATCAGGCTACCCTCCGGGAACCCGCCACCGCGGCCATCGCGGGAAGGCGTGCATTTAGATTGCGGGTATCAAGATACGTTGGACGTCGACGTGAAAGAAGAAGCATCAGCGCGAATGGATCCAAGACATGCCAACACTGTGCAAACAGAACAAAGTCGGGAATCCGGATTGGCACCGTGCAGGGGGTCGGTGAGTGCACGGACCTTGCCGCGCTCCTCGGCATTGGACCCGGAGGAGCTGCATGCATTACTGTATGAAATACACGCACGTGATGCGACCATTCGTGATTTAAAGATCAAGGAGCAGTGGTGGGCCCTCGAGACTGCGCTCAGCCACCAAGACGATCCTCAACGCCTGGACGAAAAGACAAAAGAGATCATTCAGCATCGGAACGCCAGTCACACCGACGAAAAACTGTTGACGCAACTCATGGCGGCCAAATCCTTGTTACAAAAGGCCAAAAGCACTGCATCTCAACAGAGCCATCTCATGTCGCGAAAACTAGATCAAGCCGATCACGCCCGAGTCTCTGCATTGAATGAAGCGGCGTACTATCGATCGAAATACGAGGCCATCACTCAACAGCAAACTGACGATCTTGTCCACATTGAGCGTGAGCGTATCCTAGATTTACAAAAGCGATTGACCTCGGCATTAAATGAAAACGATGCGGACAGCCAATTGCTTCAGCAATTGCAGCGACGAACGCAACTGGATCAGTTGGGTCGAGTAAGAGCGGAGGAAGCGGCAAATCAAGATCAAGAGCGGGCCAAAAAAGCGCAACTATCACACCAACGGACGCTGACGGAACTGTGCTTGCTGCATCAGCGTACGGTGGAAGCGGAAGAACAAGCGCGTAAATATGTGGTGGAAATCGCTCACTTATCGAGTCGATTGGCGGATGATTTGATGCAGTACCATCTTCACGATGACCGATCCGAAGTCATGATTAAACAATCGCAACTGGAATCGGCCCATTTTGTGGCGCGGAATGAGACCGCGTTGTTACGACGACAACTGGCGGAAAGCAAAGATGACATTGCGCGATTGCATACGTTGCTATCAGAAAAAGAGGAAGCCATCAGCGAATCTCAGCACCGGCTGGAGAAATGTCGACTGCAAATAGATTTCTGGAATCAACGCCAACCAGCCGCAACACCCCATTTCAATAAAATCAATGGCGCAAATGAGGCGGCCGATTGATTCGTTATAGGAAAAAAAATTACCATGGTTGTCTAGAAATATACATTTTTATAAGCATGCTGAAGTTAAGGGGGAATATGAGGCGATGAAGAGAATTGTAATAACAGAATAATAAGACCGAGAGCAGATTTAGCCTTCGCGCCATTGATGCTGACAGTTTTCATTGCAGCATTTGTAAAAGATGGACATGGGTTCATCAGCGGATCGGATCTGGATCTGCATAAAGTACGCTCGTTCATGTTCACACTTGGGACACGTAACTAAGGCAACCGACGAAAACAGTGAACAGTGAGCGATGACGGTTAAGGAAATTAAAAAGTTCTGCAAGCGCACTAACCTTCAGTGGAATCGACATTCTCCCATGCCGCTGCACCACCCAATACGTCGTCGACTTCCTTTCTTTGCAGCAGTTTACGAGTGGTATGCTGCGGTAAGAATGATCAGTTTTTAGGTTGACTGTGTTAGAGGAAGTCAAGACAACAAAAAACTTACGCGAGAGTGGATATTGTACATGTAAGGGCATGTTTGGCAGAAAAAGGTCTGTCCACCTTCGTTTTCAATGAGCAACAGATTCGAACACTGCGGACAGAACAGCATGGAGAAAAAACAATGGTCGAACAGAGGCGCACAAAAAATTCCCCATAATCTTAAAAAAAAAAGAAAGAAAAACTCTGAGGGTGACTGCTGAGTTTTCCGCTCTTTTTCAACCGGCACCTGGGATCGCCCTCTTTTTCTTTCTTTTTTTATGCAAAAAACCACAATGACTACGCCACGCGCTTACAATGACATTCCCAATGAACTGTATTACTTGCGTAAGCATTCCTTTTCTACACTTCATAGTGGACAGTATTGACTTACTCAGTGGCATGTCCCTTTCAATTAGGCCCCAATCTATCCCCTTCCTCTCTCACGCGCTACCAACTAAAGGCCATTCTTCAGTCACATCACGTTCCTATACCTTCTTCACCTAGCAAACCCACGCTTCTCAGTTTATATATGGACCATATTGAAGCAAACAGAGACGCCATTCTCGCCAAGTACAAAGAAACCCATTCACAACCGGTTGGCGATGAAAGTATGTCGTCATTGCCGTCTTCCGCTGGATACAATTTTCGGCGAAAACCCAAAAAGGAAACCCTCCAAGTTACGAACAAGGTGGTCAATAAGAAAGCACCTGACCACAAGAAACGAGAAAATAAACCACGAAAAGCAAAAAACCCGTCGTCTTCATTGGTAAGCCCATTCACAATGAAATATCTGAGGGCCTGCATAATGTCTCATTCAAAAATATATTAAAAAATTATCTTTAGGAGCGCATCACTGATTATTTGTTTCCTGGGTCTCGAAAAGGACAAGACAAGGTAAGCTAAAACATCAAGTTTAATATCATGCTGTCTCCTGAAGTTCAACCATAGGTCATAGCCTCATGGCCCGTCACACCGAGCCCTATTCCCACCGAAAGCTCCGGCGAGTCTGAGGATCCAATGGCAACGGAAGAAATCTCTGAAGACTTGTCCCATGAAGCGTTCGATCAAGATCCTGAATCATACGAACCATTTGATGCAGCGTTCAATCATGATTCTGAACCATACGAACCTTTGGATTCAGCGTTCGATCAAGACCATGAATCATACGAACCATTTGACGCAGCATTTTATCAAGATCCTGAATCATACGAACCTTTGGATGAATCGTTCGATCAAGCCTATGTACCCTTCGAGATCTCCCACGATGAATTCGACCAAGATTCGGAATCCTCTGCAACGCCTATTGATGATAATATGTCACCAGAAGAACCGATCTTCACGGACGAATCGGGCGAATCGGACTCTCAGGAAGCGGTCATGATGACATCCCCAGAAGACGATATCGACGATTATGCCTTTAATGATGACCTGTCGACAGACAGCTATGAAGATGATGATCCGTTCCGAGATTCTCCTGATGACAGCATTCACCAACCATCCGATGCATCTCCTCCTTCTTCCACTCATACTTTGTGGAACCGTATCCTGGAGAAAAATCCGCTCAATTTCAGACGCCCTATCAACCAACTTGACCGTCTTTGGCAAAATGGCCCACAGGACGACCGGCAAAATGTAACATTGAATGACACCGCAGATTATCTGGAGCATGCATCCGACGATGACGAGTCCTATACCGGTGACGACGACGACGACTTGGATGATGAAGAAGAGTACGCCGCAGAACCCATTCCTGCTGATGAAGTGGCTCAACTCATTCTCGGTAAGCATTCTATTTCCTGACACTTGGATCACCGCGTTATTTATTTATCTAATTATCTGAACTAGACAAAGATCGTGATGATGCCGAAACTCAATCCGCCAAACAGCCAATCGCTCGTGAAATCATCCAAGCACCTACCTGGAAATCGCTTCAAATGCACCGTGTTCGAGACTACTTCTCAAAAGCTCATCGCTACTTAAAGTCATTGCTGATGTTTATCACGGTCGCCTTGACGATATTTATCTCTTTTCAAATCATGTTACGAAAATTTAATGGATACTGCAACTCGCCATCCTTTGATAAAGGTAAAAGGATATCGACAGCATGTTATGATGGATCAATCATGTACTTAAAAAAAATCTCATTAATAGGTGCCTACGAAACACGGAAGCCTACTTTACTGTGGCCTTGTATTCCATGCCCACCAAATGCTCGCTGCAAGTTTGGAGAGATGACGTGTGGGTCTATTTTCGAGAGACGCCATTGCTGGTACAACCGGTTGGGATGGCTACCAGTAGCCGATCAATGCGTGATTACTGGCAACGCCAAGGATTACATCTCCAATACCCAACGTACCATAAAGGATATCCTCATCTATCATCAAACAAAATCACTCTACAAGCAATTGCTCGATCACCGCGACATACCACGAGCCGCTTTAGTCCATGCACAAAAAATTGAAAAGAAACTGGTCATGGATCAAGTCCGCCGCAAATGCAAGGTAAGCTGTCAAACAGCTTGACGCTCGTGATCTAACTCCTTTCCATGTATCTGGACCTATTACTGATCTGCGTTAAATTCAAGATACCAGATACGATAGAAAAAGACGTGCTCAATACATCTTTATCTCTTCTGTTGAACGAACCCACTTACCATTACTGGGAAATCGACGGACGAACGTACCTTGGAACGGATAATACACGGTTCACCTGGGCAGCACGGTTCCGAATGTTTATTGCGCGATCTTCCGTGCGCACAGTGTTGTTGGCGGTGTTAATGTCTATTATGACGCCTGTCAGTATTTTTTACCTGTTGCGCACTATTCGTGAAAAGAAACACCAAGCAAAGCTGAATTCTCAAGTTGAACAAATCTACGATATTCTGACCGCACAGGTAAACAAAGCCAACTTTTTATCTCCATGTTCGATCCACGTACTGAACTTTGTTTTTGCACAGTATCGAAAACATTCGGAAAACCCTACGTTATACCCTGAACCTGGATGTGGATTATGGGATTTACGTGATCAAGTGCTAGGCACCCATGATCGGACAAGCATCATGCGAGATTGGGAACGCATTTCCAAAGCCGTACGAAAACATCCACTGATCAAACAGCAATTTCGTGAAGTCAAAGGACAGCCGCAGGAATTCTGGGAAATCGCGACATAATCTATCGTCTGCCAGCCTCTTTGTTTTCTTTCTCTCTTTGCTCAGGAACAACCATTGTAAATAGTATCGGATCCACTTGATCGCTACTTTAGGATACATTTAGAAATCTAATAATCATATAACCATCACGTCAACGCAGAAAGTGATTGCAAATAAAAAAGACACTGGAAGCTGACCCATGTCATCCTTGCAACAAACATTCCTAACCAATAATCACTCTATCGGCCATACTCAGATACAGCGTCGCCCTGATTCGAGCATGATCCCTCGTTCTTATTTTTTTCAGACTCTTTTTGTTCTTCCAACATTTGTCGCCAAAGAAACTGTTACTTGTATTTGTGTATAAAATCCATCCCATGCAATCCATGCAATCAATTGCTCGGTAATTTTGGTAGTTCAAGATGGGTTCATCTTTGGCATATTTTTGATTTGTAACATGACGCGCGCGACATCGGCCCGTAAACCAAGGCAGTGACATATCAAAATTATCCTTCAGTCTTTGCCATAGCACTACCCAAAAGGGATCAGCATAGACACTAAATAAGAAGGCGGCTATGCAACTTGAACCATCCATGAATCGTTCAATTGGTGCCTCATTCTGGATGCAGAACTTTGTTTTTTCAAATGACCCCCAAGCTTGCACCTGAAACGAAATAGGTTCTCCATTTGTAAAAACAACTGGTTTCGACGATAATCAATTTCATCACAGCAGTTAAGAAGCTGCCAGCGGGGTGCTTTCTCTTATCTTCTGTATGGTGTGGGTATTTACCTGCGTCCTTCCCCTTTTATGTATCCTGCGGGACTCTAACAATGTTTTTATGATGCCATGATGCAAAGACGATAAATACATGTAAGGCCGTCGCAAATGATTTGTCTAAAAGTATTTTACCGAGCCACAGCTGCTCTTGCAGATACAGTATATCAATGTCAATGACTACACGAAGCATGCCAAAGTAATTAATATAATGCGAAAACCTAACAACCGCCAATCCATGATGAATCAACTCGGGAGAAATAGCATTTCAAATATTCTGGCGACCATGAGCGTTTTAGAGCGCTCAATTGAGGTGAATGACTTTTGACATGTTTTGGGCCGTTTAAATGTGAAGGCCTTCGAGTGTTGTAACGCAATACCGATTTCAAACAACACATTTTCGGGGAATCAGTCCTTGAAATTGTTCTTTCCCTTATTTTACCGTTCAATGGCTAAAAATAAGACAGATATACAAATTTACAGTAAGTGGTCTGATTATTCTCATCATGTAAGTGCGAAACTGTCTGTTGATTTATGAAGGCGTAGTTCCTGATCAAAAGCGTCCTTGGTAATGGAATAAACAATTTGACATTTAGATCAGCTCTGTGCTCCAAGCCCAGAAGGGAGCATTTTCGTTCGGTACATACGTATTCCAGTGCAACCAATTATTGAAAGGGCTCGGTCAAATGGTTTTTGATGGTGGATGGCGTCATGATTAGATGCCGTTTCGCCCAATAGTCACATGGTAGTTGTTTCAACAATTGAGCCGCTTCAAAGTCTCGTCAGTTCTGGTCTTGTCAATTTCACACAAAGCGTCAATGCGATATGGTTGCAGTACTTCTGTAGTCGGTGGATAAATGGTCAGCCAATCACATTTTGTATTTATACGATAAACGGTGGGAAAGTATCCGAAGCAATCATTAGGGGTGTATAGAGGACATTAACTCGGCGACCACCGATCCACTCGCAGCTGCGCGATGCGTTTTGAGTCCTGACATGGTTTCCTGAAGTGAAAATTTTTTCCCCATTAGGCACCTATGCTGCTCAAACTGTCAACTACAACTTACCAGCGGTTGACGACTGAGGACAAAAAAACGTTCAACCCTCTTTTTTCCTCGAACTTGCTTTTCGACATGAGATCTGTTCTCGGTTCATATTCCGGAGGTATTTGAAGGCTGCAAAGATTGTAATCTTTTTACATGGCAGCCAGTAGGAAAAGAAAATAGATGAGATAAGAAAAGAGGATTGGGATGGTAAAAAAAAAAAAAAGGTGGAAGGATAGTTAAGCGACAACATTGTTTGGCCAGTTTTATAAATGAATGCAATTTTTAATGCTAAATAAATTGGATAATGATATACGTACAAAGTATGATAAAAGAAGCATGACAATGACATCACTTCTTCAACTGATTGTATGTTGCCTTCAGAGTTTCAAGCTCCTGTACTTAGCAAAATGCCCAGTGCTGCGCCCTTCTTCAAACCATTTTTTTCTAGTCCATACGCTTATGCTCACACAAAGCGTGAAAGTAATGGTTATGAAACGAATAGGAGACCAAAGAAAAAAGTACGCTCTGGGAAAATTTAGAGCCACCCTATTGGCTGAGAGGTTTTTTTTGTGGCATCTTTGAATTACAGTGAGTGTCCTGGGCGCTCTTTTGCATTCAAATCGAAGAAACATAACCTCGATAAAACCATTGCTAGTTACAAACGGTTCAAGGAACTCTGAAGGACGAACGCGACGGTTACGTGTTATAGGCCCTTGAGATGGGCCATGCGATGGTCGAATGTCAATGTTCCCAAGAATCTTGAGTGTTGTGCCGTTTCCCGCAGAACAGGTCCCAACTGAATAGGAAATATTGAGGCTAATGGTATTTTAAATAAATGTGTTACATTGCATGAACCCTGTGGGGTCAATCTGTTGCTTACACCGGTCCGCTTTCAATAACCATGTCAATATTAAAAAAAAAAAATTAAACAACAAGGTCAACTTCCTCAAGCCAAGTAAAAAATACTTTTTTGTCTTCATGTCTGTGTCTCACGCCCAGATTTTTTTTTGACGCGTCAAGCGGCATTTAAACGCCCTTTTTTATTCTTGTTCTTATATAAACCCTTTAGAGATCCGCTTCTTTTTCTTTAACTCCTCTTTCTTCTTTATTGCCAGTAAGTAGCTTTAATCGTTAATTTTTTTGTCTTTCAGAGAGAAACTAACTTTTCTTCTAGAAGAATTTATGAAACAACTCACCCGCTCCTCAACCACCACCATGGGCTTTGATCCCAACAAAAAGCGCGTGACATACAAGGAGCTGCCAATTGACAAGACCAATGCTTAAATTAAATCTTGCTTGCTGTTCTCAACCATATTTTAAGGGGCCAAGCTCTAGGCCGCCCGCACTCCTCGCTTTCCGTCCGTGTCGTCCTCTTCGGCGACTTCTTCGTCGTCTTCGTCCTCGTCTACTCGTTCTCATCGTTCTCCAAAGGTCAGTTTCATATATCACATATATCTCATCTAGTCAGCTCTCTTATTTTGAGTACTAACGTTAGTTGCATGAATAGGGCGGCCACATTTACCGCTCGTTACGCGAGGTCGTCATACGATGAATATTATGATATCTTTGAATAAATGCATTTCTTTCGTTAACAGTGATGCAGTATATACTCAACGAACATATGTTTATGTCATTTATCAGCTAGCTGATGTCTTCTTTGATATGTGCTTGCCTTCTTCTATCTTCTCTCTGAATGACTTGGAGGATTATTAATGGATAGACCAATATGCCAACGACATTAAAAACACAAATGATCTATTAGACAATGATTACTGATGAGTGTTTATATGATTCCTAGTTTTTTGCCGCTTTAAAGATGGATTTCCCATGGAAACAACGATGTCTGGATCTTAAGTGGAAGATGACAGCAGAGAAGAATATCCGTCTTATTAATACGATACAAAAAGTAGCTCAGAGCATTGCCGGATTACACGAACATTAATTTGAGAGACCATTGTTATATACGAAGATAAAATAAGACGGGAAGTAAGAATCAAGAAACTCGTCAAACTGAAGGTTGTCCTCTTTATTCGTACTTTGTGATGACTATCTACATATATAATTTAGTAGAGTCCAGTTTCGGATAATGTACGATCGCACATACAATAAATGGACGATCAAGTATGATCGAAAGGTAGCGTGGGGTGACATGATCCACAATCCATGGGTTTGATGGCAGTATAGAAAGTCTGTGATGAGTATCTGAGACTGTATGGAAAAATGTGATATGGAAATGAATATGTGTATCCAGAAACAGCTCAGATAGCATTGACTTTGGCGAAGGAATATGTATGTCAAATACAACAGCCACAAGATGACGATAAAACTTCAGACCCTCATTTGGTCTTTGGCCTCTTTCACAAGAAAGACCATAACAAATTGCTAGGCCGCGTTGGTTATTCGAAGTTCTTTGAACTGTTTACAGTGGATATACTTTTGTTTGAGGGCATTTTTATTTTACTAATTGTATGAAAAATCTCTGAGCTTACCTGTTGATCAATGAGGTCTCAACCGAGAGGATGGTTACACATTAAAGAGCAAAATCTAAATCGATCTGCGATGAGCCTTCAAAAAGGCAAACTCTGGTGTCATGGCAATATGGTCTCATGTCATAAATGTATAATCTGTCCTCTGTGGCTGCTTGACATTGGCAAAATCAATTGAACAAAGTTACTTCCCTAATAATGTACTACTAGAAATTTGCAACAAAAATATAAACACCAATGCAGAGCACCAGAGGCGATGCAGATTTGGAAGGAAAATTAGAATCTGCACTGACTGCAACAGGCGCCCAGAGCAAATCAACAGGTTATTCTAGTGAAGGAATTGATTCATCTAGCCTTTTTTTTTTTTTTCTGATGCTGCTATGCTGAATAATATGGTCCGAATTTGTGAGTGCGGTTTTTCATGTTAGCTTTCATTGATCATTGGAAGCGAATTGTTTTTTAGACCATTAAAAAGCTCTGAAGTTTTTCCAACAAAAAATATTTCTTATTAAAAATATACCGCAATATACAAGCGTTAGACCCATCAGCCTCTCTTGTGTGGCACCAGTTACCTCGAAACCCCTTTTGCTTTTCGATCGGTCTGGCAGAAATATATATGAATAAGATAGCAAAATGACATTGGAAGAGGAAATACTATAGAATATTACCTCGCCATTTAAAGGAGGGACGTGTTAAACAGCTTATCAGCGTTGTGAATGGACAAAAAGATTGATGTATCGTAGCATATCCTATGAAGTTCTACGGATTTATTTATGACGACTTGCTTGCCTTTGAAAGCCAGGACATTAACATGGTCCTTCGTTCAAGGATGCAAAGATTTTTCTTTATGTAAAAGGTGCAACACAATGGTAGTAAAAATTTGCTCGTTTGTTGGGATCAACGGATTCTCCAAACTGAAGCTACAGAAAAAGGGTGCAGGAACGCAATCATCCTCCTCTTTGATCAATGTGACGTGTCTAAGAAATGACGAAATGCGACATCTAATTGAAAATAATTGACGGCGGAGAAAGGAATCCCGATTCGGAATTACAGCCCAGCCATTGCCCGTTGCTTTCCCTTGTCAACTATGTCTTTGAACAACCAAGCTGCCAACGGTAACTGCATTAGCGGTCTGCATTATTGCCATTATAGCCACTAATCTCAAGTTGATTTATATAGAACGTAGCGCATCCGATCTCGCTAGTTCGTTTCTGAATTCGGTCGGTCAGGAATTGACCGGTTCTGAAGATCCTCACGGTCACAGCGTAAAAGGTAGGATAAATCAGTCAAAAACAAATAAAAGAAAAGCTTGAAAATGAGAGCAAATTGAACGACGAATTGAGTTTGCTGATGTTAATGCTTGATACTTTGGGGTTGTGTGTGTGGGTTTAGCTCGGTACGAGGACGACTATTACGGCAATCGCAACGACTACCGTCACAGCAGCAGTCGAGACGATTACCGAGAACGCAGCGATCGAAGAGAAAGAGATCGTGAGAGGGATAGAGATCGCGATAGAGACAGAGATCGACATCGTCGGAAAGATAGAGATAGAGATAGAGATCGGGGTAGAGGCCGTGATAGAGAAAGCAGCAGACGACATGGAGGCTCCAGGGAACGTCATAGTCGTGATGAGAGACACCGAAGCAGTCGAGACGATTATCGGTCATCCAGACACAGTAGACGAAGTCGTAGTCCTCGTCGTCGTGAATCGCGTCACAGTAGTCACCGCAGTTCAAGCCGCTATGGTGGTGGTGGTGCTGAAAGCAACGTTGTACCACTTCACTTGCGTGAACGTAAACTGGATAACTGGGACAAAGCTCCACCGGGAATGGAGGGAATGACGGCCGAGCAAGTGAAATTAACAGGCATGTTCCCTTTGCCTGGACAAGTCATTGGTACACGTGCACCACAATCCTTTGCTGCTCCAGGCACTTATCCTCCTATGGGTGTTGCTACTGATGGTTCAAGAATTCGTATGACCCAAGGGGCGGCAGGTCCGGCCGCTCTCAACGCTACAGTGGCCCGACAAGCACGACGATTGTATGTGGGTCAGATACCATTTGACATTGATGAAGGTCCCATTGCATCATTTTTCAATTCGATTATGAAGCAAAACGGCTTGGCTCAGGCAGACAGTGTTCTGGCCGTACAGATCAACCACGATAAGAACTATGCGTTTGTAGAGGTAAAAAAAAAGAAAAAGCGGGTTTAGGAAGATCAATAATACGTGGGATTCTAACCATATTGCGTTCTTCAGTTCCACGAACCTGCCCAAGCGACTGCGGCGATGGCATTTGATGGTATCATGTTTAATGGACAACCGTTGAAGATTCGTAGACCAAAGGACTACGTTCCTGGCGATGAATATACGGAACAGGCTCATGTACCAGGTAATCCATCAAGTATCATATCAGGCGATATTCATAATAATAACTCTTCGTATTACAGGTCTCGTTTCCACGATTGTACCAGATACCCCACACAAGATCTTCATTGGAGGTTTACCATCGTATTTGAATGAAGAACAGGTGATGGAACTGCTGAAATCGTTTGGTGAATTGCGTGCTTTCAACCTCGTCAAAGATACAACCACTGGTCACTCCAAGGTAACTAGTTTTCCGATCTCTCTTTGACAATATTTAATAGGATGCGATTGGTGAAGGATGTGATGCTCATATACTTTTGTGCCAATTGATTTAGGGTTTCGCCTTCTGTGAATATGCGGATCCCAGTGTCACTGATCTTGCATGTCAGGGATTGAACAACATGGAGTTGGGTGACCGAAAATTAGTGGTGCAACGTGCCAGCATAGGGGCGAAACAGGGTGGTGCGGGAGCCGAACCGCAAAACAGTGCTTTGCCGATATCGCTTATTCCAGTGGGTGGAATCAAGGAGGAAGATGCTACTCGTATTTTACAATTGATGAATATGGTTACCCCAGAGGAGCTTGAGCATGACGAAGACTATCAAGGTACATTGATCATCGATAGGTTATTTTTCTCAAAATAGCTGTGCCACTAACACTTTATATTCTATTCAAGATATTTGGGAAGATATTGCAGAGGAATGTGGTAAATTCGGTACGATTGTTGACATGAAAATCCCACGACCACAGGAACAACAAGCGGTGCCAGGTCTTGGCAAGGTAAAGCCAACGAAAAAAAAAAAAAAAAAGAAAAGAAAAGAAAATGAATGGGGTAATGGAAAAGAAATGACTAACATGGATTAAATCAGGTATTTGTGCGATTCGAGACAAAAGAGGAAGCATTGGCGGCATCTCGGGCTCTTGCAGGACGTAAATTTGCGGATCGAACCGTATTAACTTCTTTCACGGACGAAGATAATTATCTTACGGACAACTTTTAAGCCAACCCAATTTTTTTTATTGTGCTTTGTTCTTTTTTTTTTATTCATTCTCTCCTGTGCTTCTTTGTGAACTCTGCTTATGTATCTCTTCTTCCCTTGTTGGTTATTTTATTTGACTGCGAGAATTTTATGTTAATGTATGTGAAGAATTGTGTCTATCTTTAGTGGAAAAAAAAAGGGGGGAACAACGGAGTATCGTTGCATTCTATTTTTTCTTTTGTTTGTCTTTACGAGCCTGCCATTAAAAAGATTCTTCCCACACTTTTTCTCCTAATCCATCGGTCCAGTGGGATTTCATCTTGGCCAAGAATTTATCCTTTTCAAGATACCGTTCTCTCAGCCATCGAGCCAAACCTTCGTCGTCCGTTGGCAGGTCTTTGATAGCAAAACGTTTCACATTAACATGGAAATCATACTCAGGATCCAAAGATTTGGCATGCACCCGAATCATGGTAGGTGCTTCGTTGAAAACTGCATTTGTCGCTCGATGTCTGTAAACGATGGTGAAGTCTGGGGATAGGAACAAAAAAATCAAGATGAACACCATGTATGCTTGGAACTCAAATAGCAATAAGAGGATGCAGGAACATACAACTTACCATAAACAAACTCAACATGGGAACCTCGAAATTCTTTAACGCAGGTAACAAAACCTTTTGTTCTTGGGACCAGAACGTTTTCCATAATGGGCCAACCACGTCCTCGGGAGAACTCTTGACACTGTCACCCCAAAAATAAAAGGCACCATTCACTTTGTATTGAGTGTTGATGATCTGTTATAGTAGCACGAGTAGACGTTACCTCTTGTAGCTTCTGGGGGGTGAAACGCGATCCTTCGACATAATTGATGATCCATGCCGGTGTTTGAAGCTTTTTGATGCCATCAAATGTTTTCTGGATCTTGCGTTGATCCTGCAACCAATTACGTTTCACAAACAAAAATCCTGCAAGCTGGCAGCGCCCCACACGAGGAAGATGACATTTAAAGACGATTGTTCATGCTTTAACCCAATAATGTTCCCTCTTACTTACCCACATTCCCCATCCAAAGAAAGGTAGCTGGACCCAATAGAAAAGTGATTAATGCTTATTTCTTCTGTCCTTTTTTTTTATGATACACGCGGGTTGGAGCTTACCCATTTGATGGAATCCTTAACAAAATACTACAGCATACATTAATTAGTTGAAGAAAAGGTAAAAGGGTAAATACATGAGAATACCTTGCAATTATGAAGCATATGACGACGGATAGCCACAGAATGTAACATGTAGAAGTCGGTCCAGGAACGGTGATTGCTGATGACCAGTGCTGATTCATGATCAGGAATAGGATCGCCCGAAAAGGTCACCTTTCCTTTTTGCACCCGCTATGCCAGCCAATATGTGAGAATGCCCTCGCGTCAAGGAAGGGGGGGGGGGCAAAACACAAATGTACCGATTTGATCTATGACATACCTCAAAGATAAACTAACAGAGCATAGATAATGAGTGTTGGAATGCAGAATGGAAAACAATAAGGAAATGCCGAGTGACATACCTGCATAGTCTTCCATACAACACCCACGAGATGAGAATTGATCCGTACGACCCATCTTGTACTGAACGGGGACAAAACAAACGAAGACAACTGGACCACTTGCAGTGTGCCTGCCATGCTGGAACCATGGTTCGGTTATTTTATTTTGCGAATATCAAGGGGCAGTAGATAGTTACCCGAACAAGGTAACACCGTAAAAGACGGTGCGAACAGCTTCCGTAATGGCACTAACGGCTCTCATGGATTGCACTGTGGCTCGAATGGGGAACAATCAATGTCGGCAAGGGCCACTTATTCACTTTTTTTCCCCCGCAGAATTCGACATTTTTTTTTTCGGTGCAAATGGAAGATTTCAATTGCCGAGACGTGTCGCTCGTATTATTATATTTTTACGATAAAGTGATATCGTCTCATTAGCTTTTCCTTTAAAGCTTTCATATGGTATAATTGTCGTCTTCCCATCTGTTGCTACAAACGTACTAAGCAGTAGCTGCTGATCTGTTGTCTGCCAGAATAAGAAAACACTAGGAAATGAAAAATAAAAATTTCGAAACTTTCAGATAATAATGTGTTAGGAGACAATGGAGGGCACGCTAGGCGAAATATAACGTTTCCTACAGCAGCTTTCAAATCGAACATACAGACTACCTGCAACTCCTACCTTTATTTACTTTTTGCATTGCCTTACATTTTTATATCTTATCTGCTGCTGTAACGTCTGTGCGATACCACTCCAAGAAGGATAAGATCGGCGCCTTGTTACGAACGGGTATCCAAGTGAATCACATTATGTGATACGTGTTTTGTTTACAAACTCCGTATGCCTTTGGGATTCGCTCATTAATCCGGAAATGGTATACAGAAAGAATTATGGAAAGTTGAAAGGTAACCAAATCACTTTTGTATCACTTTACAGAAAGATGATGCGGGTGTTGCAAAAATGATGAAAGCATCCCCGTCTACTCATGTATTCCAGCAACAGACCTGATCAGTATAGTACAAGAACATTGGATGATGTTAATCATAACAAAGGCATACTACATGGAAGAATAGGTCTTGCCCCTTCCATATGGTACATATCGTGGTTTTGGGGAGGGAGATTAAGACTACAGCAGAAATACCTCACTGCCTACCTTTACAGGTTAGTCAGCAGGTGAGATGGATAATTAGAAAGTGCTCTCTTGACATGATCTGTGATATCAATAAATAAGAGCACGAACGCCATTGTCAGTGGCACTGTCGGTGTGACCTACAGGAACAGATGAAATAAGAGGAAAATGGGAACGAGCAAATGTGTGTTGCCGCCAATTCAGTTTCCGCTTTAGCTTGCAAAAAAAAGGATTTGGGCGATTAAACCTTCGATCAGGATCTTTGTCGACGGTGGATGGTGGTTTCTCTCTTTTTATTTGTTCTGTTATCTTGTTTATCGGCATCTGTGGTACTTTGACCTGCCTCCTTTCGATTGCACCATTGAAACGCTTTTTGCCTTTTTGTCTCCTCGGTCCTCCTTCTTCTTCATATCTCCTATTTCCTATTGAAACGTTCACCAAACATCCACCTCTGCATTTCCCAGACTTTCTTCATCATCCATGTTGCAACCCAAAGAAAAGGTGAAACCACCTCGCAATCTACGATCGGCTCGGTTGTCAGTTGTTAAGAATAAAATATCCACACCTATCAGCATCCCCGTAACCCAGTACGCTTCATTAGCCCCACCCAGAAAAGTCATCAAAGCACTGTACGATTACCAGGCACAAAACGGCAATGAACTGTCTTTTGCTCGCGGTGATTTCTTTCACGTCACGGCACGAGAAAACGATCCTCAGTGGTATGAAGCGTGCAATCCAGCTACCAATTCCAGAGGTCTTGTTCCTGTCACCTACTTCCAGGTCTTGGAGAAGAACGATCGTAGCACCAGCGAAGTCATTTCCCCAGTGAAACAAAAGGCTGACTCCGGATTCGTCGATGATCACGAAAATAACGGTAAGTGATTTCCACCGTTAGAAAACTATTCACGTTGAGAGATCCAATTACTTTTTGTCACGACGTCTGTTTCTCATTGCCGCTTGGTTCTTTCTTTATTGCTCTTTGTCTCTCTCATTCTCCCTTACAGCATCTAAGCGCATGCAACCACTGTACGGTATTGTGTTGTACGATTTTCAAGCCGAACGGTCGGACGAAATGGACGCCAAAGCTGGAGAGCCTATCATTGTCATTGCGCAAAGCAATCAGGAATGGTTCGTGGCGAAACCAATTGGACGTTTAGGCGGACCTGGACTTATCCCGGTGTCTTTTGTGGAAATCAGAGACGCCGTGACAGGCAAAACCATTACCAATGTCAACGATCTTATGCACACTTCCGCAGCGCCTATTCCTCGCGTGGAAGAATGGAAAAAAATGACCCAAGGCTACGAAGCGTCCAGTATTTCCTTGGCCAACGGAGGCTCCGCAGTTCAGGCACACAGCATCTCTTCTTCCGTTTCATCTTCCTCGCTTCGAGATAATGTCGTCGACGATTACTTTGTTCGTTCCAACGACCACCAGCACCCCGACACCATCTTGAATAGCTACGGAATTCAGCACCTTGCGCAGTCTCAACCGTCACCTGAAGCTAGCTTCTCCAATCCTTTATCTCGCGGCAAGGAACGTCCAATGGATGATCGATTGGGTGTTGTTAGTGCAACTATTGATTCTTATATCCTGGAAGCCGATCAATACTGGTTCATTGTATATGCCCGTCTGAACAACGGAAAATATCGCGTATTGTACCGGTTATATGAAGGTAAGCCGTCAAGATTGAGATAATGAAAGAGGGAATGGCGACTAATCGAAAAGTGTTCTGGGGCTTTTAGACTTTTATGATTTCCAGATTAATTTATTACACGAGTTCCAGATTGAAGCAGGCAAAGCCGATCGTGAACGGATATTACCGTACATGCCCGGACCACTTTCACACGTAGACGAAAAGATCACTGGTAAGTTTCTTTGGCAGTGTATGCTTCAGAACATTGTGAAACTCACGCTAATCATATGTACTGGGGGTTTCACTTATTGCTATAGCGGAACGACAACAGGATTTAAACAAGTACTGTGAAGAGTTGCTGGCGTTACCACGCTACATATCACAAAGCGTTCTAGTACAGAATCAACTGTTTGGAATCCACGAAGGAGATATTGAAACCGATAACGATCCGAGAATAGGTGCCCTACGGTTCAACAGTCAGGATATGGTTCAGACGTCGAGCACACCAATAGCGAGTACTGTGAAGTTGAAAATCGTACATAAAGAGGATATTTTTGCCATCAAGGTGCCAGTAGACAGTACGTTAGAAGGATTAAGGAAAAAAGTACATGAGCGATTGGGCTTTGAAGTTCGTCTACGGTATAAGAGCGAACCTCATGGCGACCATCGACCACTAGAAGACGAGAAAGACATGGAAGAAGCTTTTACAACCGCCGTTAAGCTCGGCAAATTAACGGTGTACGCGGAATAATTCCTCCTATTCAGCACAAAGTAACGCAAGCACTATTCGAACTCCCCGTTACGGTTCGGTACTCTGTTTACATCCCAATTATATAAAGAACGAGAAGCGTTAGTAAATTGCTTCTACCATCATAGAAGAGCTTAAAAACTCCTCAAATTACCAAAAATAATGTCTATTGCTACCAATGTTTCTGCGAAAGTGGTTTTTAATGCATTCAAAATCATGAAATTTTTCCTTTTGGCGTGGATACTGATCCTGTTCTTAACTTGTAAACATCCAAAAGTCGCAATGAACCAGTTTCCTGCCATATACATTACTTGTGGCGAGAAACACAAGCACCTCTCATCATTTTAACAAGGATAGGTAAAATGCTCCTGATCAGACAGCGACTCCCAGAATAGGGCATCAACGCACTTTCTGGCGTATTCTCATGATGTAGACGCTCCTAGTCTCGACTCGCAAAACAATCGACTGCTAATCACAAAGCTAGACCTTCTCTGGCTATTCCGAATCAGCTAGAACCACTCGTATCTCTTCCAAATGAGACACTGCTGACGCTGAATTCTCAAACGTCTAACGATGACAAAGACAAAGACAATGCCAAATATGTGCCGTCAAATCCAAATCGTCCCATTGATGATGAGCTTAAGCTCACTGAACAGGGACTTGTGCAACTCCACTAGGACCTGCAGGAAACCCCCTAGCTCAACCTTCCGTGTAAGCCCTTCGAAAGACGAAATATACTGCCGGTAGTTTCCCCTACTCCAATGTTTAAATTATGATAACAATAGGTCCATTCAACTGCTGAAACCTTGCTTAAAATCCGCGGCTGCGACAAACAAAACGTTCCCAATATCTCCGCTCAATCGATTGTCATCTTCTGCCCATGCAGGATATACTGTTCCCAACAATGCAATTGGGAAACATAAATATCCACTGATTCCGTGGTAATCAATGCATTCGAGCTAAATATTGCGGTGTTATCTCCGTCGATCCTGCGCTTAAGCGTATTTCTCAATTACAAGGCTTGATGGTTGCATCCTATGGGTCAAGGTTGCATACGTCCCATTCTCTCTTTCGGTCTTTTTCACTTTGCATGATTCACATGTTTCAACCCTGACGACGATTCGCTGTTTTCCACACTCTTCTCAACTTGTACTCATGTGAAAGCTTATCTTCATGGATCCCACCGACTATTCTGCTCCATCAATCACTCGTTGTTCTCTTCATCCACCTTGGTATCCAGACTTCAGCTTGAAGGAGTTGCTCCTAATCCCATAACAAACTACCGCAGAAAGTGATGGTTGTGATTGCTCGTTAATATAGGAATCTCTCAAATGCTGGTTAGAGCCACGTCAAGACTTATCGGAAAACCCTTGTCTTTTTCATGAAATTGCCAGTATATGTCTGTGTCTAGCACTTTTCCTTGTCATGGCAACCGTACATAGATATACGTCATTATGGCACACTCGCACATCGAAATTGGAGAAGGCGATATAAGCGTCGCTAGACCGTCCACATCATCCACTGATGCTTCGGTTCAACGACGGTGTTGCTGGCCGTAAGGAGCAACAGGAGACTTGACTTTCTCCGAGGCTATTCATGGTTGTTGTATTTTATGAATGAGCAAGGCTGGAGCACAAATGGCCCTATGAGACTGTTCCCAGAAGTAGAACTGAATAAGGCTTTGATCCTGGGCTCGATGACAGCCGCTGCTTCAATCTCCTTCCTGAGCCCCTGAAGATATGGTTCAGGCACCACAAACAACTAAAGTTCACCAACAGCTCAAGAGAAGACTTGCAAGCCCAGCCTCCAGGTTGTAGCCTTCAATCACTTGGAAAAAATTACCATCCATTGCCTTATTTTACGAATATGCTTATTATAATTTAAATGACCCGGGCAAGGGTTGTGTCCGATGTCAACAAATTGACAAAGATCATCCTCAGTCTCATGTAAAGTAACCAACATTGGAAGCGCAAGGATACTTTTAAGCTCTCATGATATGCTCTCATGATATCTACATAACTTTCAAAGTCATACACAGTTATGTAACCACAGACACCGATCATTTGTAGGCTAGCTTTGCCGATCTTGGGGGTTTATTAATTTTTATTGCCTGTTTTTGTCCTCTGTGTGGTTTTAATAGTGTTTACCAATCCTTCTTGATATCAAATGACCATGTCCATGCCATGTGGGTGTATCCGTCATCATCAACAAATTTGCTCTATAATGCAGAAATATTATCCGTTAGATATACACCATCAACTAAACTCACGGAGTAAGAGCAGAAAATAAAAATAAAAAAAAAGGTTACCTTGGCTTCGTAGTGACCACGAGCGAGTAAACCGGAAGGAGCTTCCTCCAATTGGAATTTCTTTTCGTAAGCGTCAGTGGAAGGGCCATAGGAACCAATCATTTCTTCAGTCTTGTCAACTAAAAATTTGAGTAACAATTTAGTCACGGATGATTCGAAAGTATCACAAGAACATGGGGATAAGGGATTCACAGATGGTTAGAGAAAGGGAAAAAGAAAAAAAAAAAAAAAAAAAAAAAGAGGCAGGGGCACGGTAATGATGAAAAGTAGAGAATGGCTATTGGCAATCATATCAACTTTACCTGTGATACCCTTTCGCTTGACAGCTTGCAAGTATTTCAATCCAGAAACAACATCATGCTGAACTCTGCAGAAAGAAAAAAGAAAAAAAGACCGAATAAGCAAACCAAAAAAGTAAGGATGGCAGCGCATATCACGTCAAAAAGAGCACGCACCTGAATTTGACTTTCATGCGGTATTCGATACCTTCTTTGATGGTAAATGGGGTATTCTTTGCTTCTTCAATAGCAGCTAGTGGAAAGGAGTTTTGATAAGAAAAAAAATCCAGATTTCACATTTTCGCGTATCCTTGGAGAAAAAGGGACATAAGGAGCACGTACCGGTGGTGGACAAATCGACAATGACATCCGGACGACCTTCCACCTCGAGAGCGATATACTGAACAACAACCTAAGGTGGAAAGAAACAAACCAAAAGGATAACAAGAAGCATCCGGAAGGCGAAAAAGGAAGTAGAAATTAGACACACACACGCATATTCACATATACACAAAGGGTGACAAAGGGGGATTTATCGTTACGTCAACCCGATCTCGGGCAATCCCAGAAACTGTTAACTTACTCTGCGGGGATCATCTTGTGGACCTAGTGATGTCGACCAATCAGCACTTCATCATCCTCAGCCTGGAAGGAAGAAGAAACTCAAACGTTACCTGTAGCTTGACCGAGGCCAAGCGATTGTTTCCACTTGTTCAACGACTCATCTTGTGCGTCAAGGTTCTGGTACTCGTCCAAAGTCTTCTTCTCACCAGGCTTGTAACCAGCGGTCTGAGAGGGCACAAGATCGTCTTCTTGATGATGTTCAGTCATGACGAAAGAAAGTCAACGGTTTGTAACGTGATAACGAAAAAAAAAGAAAATAGAATAAAGAGGAAAGAAAGAGAAATATAAAAAAAAATTACACAAAAATAGAAGTGAGAAATTAATGGGCAAAAGGGCGGAAATGGGGCATTTATTGGCTGAGCTTGTGCTGTGTTTGGACAACCAAAACGTGCTTGAATTCGACGGGCTTGGGTCGCCGTTGTCCCAGGTCCGGGAGCCTACCGAATCTTATGTCACACTTCATCTTGCTCCCTTGCAGCACTCAACATTTCAGCATAGTGTCCCGTCTTTATCCGTTATAATATCGGACAAGCAATCTACTTTTATCTTACCCATAGAAAAAGTCAAAGTGCTGTATAGCAGGAGGTGATAATTTCGGTTGAACTCATTCATGCCTTTTTTTCGTTTCATAACTGAGTAAAAGGGTAATCGGATACTGTCCATAAGCTCTTCCGGTTGTCTTTCGCGTTAATTCAGTATATCGTTTTTGGAAGGGAGCTTGCTCCTTGTTATTGGGTCACACGCGTCGTTTCTTAGCGACGAAAGAAAAAGCACGATGCAAAGCAACCGTTTTTGAGGCGGATATTGAAATTTTCAATGTGGCGATGACTTTCTCCATGACAAATGTCCCTTGTCCATTTTCCGGATGGCGAAATATGGCACCCATCTTTATGCCTAGCCCCTACTCATTTCGAATGCTAATACCTCTTAAAAAAAACTTTGGGTCGTGGCATCAACATTTCCGAAGCACTTAACACTAGCAGCTGCATTCTCTACATACTGTATACGAAGTGCAAAGAACCCACGTTTATGTCATCTGGTCGCGAATATATTACTTTGCCCGAGAAAGACTTCCACTTGTATTCCTCGGCAAAGACAAGAATATTCAAGTATTGAAGACGACTTCATTAGTTTTAGATCACCTCCGTTTAATGATCAGCATACTTACGAGTCCGCACGACATGCGAAGCTCGTAATCTCCTTGGCAACCACAGCAACAAGCGTCGATGCGTAAGAATCGTGTTCATAGAGCCAAGATTTACCGGCTTTCTTGATTCTAAAATTCTCCATAAACTTAGAAATGCTCTGACCTTGAACGATCGCGCACCCCAACTGCACAAGCCTTCAAGGGCAACTGATCATTTAGGTGCTTTTCAAGTGACAACGTCAGCTGTTGCTGTTGCCACTTGTTGAGATTGTTACATATCATCGTTCCTGGCGATCCCTGCTTGCTACGCAGGTATACGCCAAAATATCGACGAAGGAGGTAATGCTACTTTTGAATGCTCGCTAAAATGAATTTCCAAGCCGAATCTGTCATCTTTTGACCGAGAACTTCGTAAAGTGCTCCGAGAATTGCGTTGGTAACGATGAAGCATACGTCCTGGGATATCTCGAGTTGGGCGTGAATGAGCGACAGGAATAGTCCGTGGTTACTCGAGTACATCCCCTCGCCATATCTTGAACAACCTTTGCTGCTCTAGTTTGTCAATATGCAAGCGAATTGAATCAAAGGAGTCGTTACATTGAAGCCGCTGCACTCAAAAGCGTATGTTGCATCAGTTGCATGTCTAATCAAAGTTAAACTATGTGGGCCGAGATGACGCAAATAGATCATAGAAGCAGCTGTGAAAGACGGACAGAAATATGCTATCAGACAAAGATCTTTGTTTATTGATTCATTGTTTGACACTGATGACACAGAATAGCGTCAAAATCGAAAACATCACAAACATTTGCACCATCCCAGGATTATCATTCACCGAATATCGACCAAAAGGACGATTTCATGAGTGCGTGTCGCGATGGCCACCTTTTGTTTCTATTCTATTGACTAGGCAAACTCTTCGAGATTCTGTTGCAGGATATGGATCCACGCAACGACCCACCTTACGACCCACCCAAAGAACAAGTATCTCCATCACCCCTCTCTTCCTCGCTTTTTTCATTTCATCAATAATATATAAAAGGGTATATCCATAGACCGCGAAACCTGAACATCGTGTGATGACAGACAGGTATTATATAAGCCTATGCTTTCCTCTTGTCTCGTCTCAGGAAATGCTGTACCGATATTCCGGCAGGCATGCAGATATTCGAGGCTTAAGTTTTATGTAATAATAAGAAAAAAACAAAACCGTTCCTGGGCATTGGAGTCTTTTTATAACCGAAAAAATTTTCATGGCGGAGTTAAATTTTCAGACATGGCGTGCGGCACTAAGGGCAACCAGTAAGAAGCGCGAAATCGACCGGCAAAGTCGTTTATTGAGTTACAAGAACTTCTTTCATTTTTTAAATCTTTTTGCTTTTGTTTCTATACAGTGAACAGATTTAAAATGACCGGAATGAAATCCGGGTCACAGTCTGTGCAATTTATACTGTAGCTGCCGATATCCATGACGGGGTGTCAATCGGAACTACTTCCTCTCATAAGCCACGCACCACCATTTTACCGACGACCTAGATGAGCAAGATCACGATACGGGTGCCTTGGTGGAGGATAAGGACCACGACAGATTACGTCCACCGTCTTTAGCAGGACATACTTCATCTTTCTAGGTTTCTTCTTCTTTTTTATTTCGTGGGGAGTGGCTGTGCTGAGCGATTGCAAGTGCGAGTGAAACTTTGGAGGCGCTGTCTGTGTGTTGTACGGTCGCAGCCAGATATGCGATGCTACCTTGTCCAGTGAGGCACGATTCGATACCGGAGCGAGCATGCATCGTAATAAATCCTTGCTCGCTTCATTTGCGGAAAGAAAAAAAAAATAAGAATGCAAAAATGGTTTAGTTTTATTATGCATCTTATTGTTTGGATCATACCCAATAATACAACCTTCCGATAAGCACTCTGGCAGTACGAAATCTGCATGGAGCATGCGTTGTAACAAACTTGCATCATTGGCACCCAAAAACGGGTAACAGCCGACCAGCATACGGTACAGAGAGATGCCAAGCACCCACACATCTGCAAGTCCTGCGCTGTATTGTTGATGCATAATCGATTCTGGTGGGATATACTGCAGATTCCTGTAGATCGATCGCATTAGTATGAGCTTTTTCTTTAAATCAAGGAAATATCGCCGTAGGCTAATGATCCTTTTTTTTATCCAGCATATCAGATTGAAGAGTAAAGAAATTACCCATAAAACGTTTTTGATTGGTGGTTAATCTGAATGCTTTGGACGTTATAGTGCGTATCAAATGATAGCTTCATGATGGTGGGCGCTGCGAGTTGATATGTTTGTTGAAAGCGGTATAGGGCTTGAATCCATCGTACGAAATATCGTTTGCATTGTTCTTCGTCGTTGATAATGTGGGGGATTTTAGGGGCATAAGTTGTTGCAAGTACAGGTGGTGGACAATAACTGGCGGTGGAAGACGAGCCAAAAGAACTACAAGAGATGTGACTTGACGAACTCGTGATACTTGCAGCCTCCAAAGATCGGTTTGAGCGGGAGATACTGGAAGATGGTTTAGTGCTTGCTACCTCATTTTCCTCTTGAATCGTATAAAGCGGCATGTGAGAACGGGTTGAGGATCGATGCCAAGGCGATGAAAACCATTGTGACTATATGTTTGAAAATGGTGAATAACAATCCACCATAAGAAGCCAAGAAAAAATCAGAACAATAAGAAGGAAATAAATTCTTAGGAGGCAGGATATGAGAGCAAAAAATAGCACCAAACATATGCAGGAGTGCGGCAAAGAAATGATTTGGGAGATAAACAATCACAGAGAGCGATTGTGGGTTATTGTTTTGATAAATAGCCATCTTACCTCCACAAAGTCAAGGCGTTGTCTTGCCGATCCGTTTTTTGGCATTTTATAATTACCCGGTAGTGGAGGATGGTTCGGTGAAAGCATCCGCCAATGTGATGTAGATTTTCGACGTTGGCCCAACTTGTAACGATGTTTTGCGGTTAAACATTGTCGCCACCATGCAAAATCGCATCGAAAATGGAAATGGAGAAAAAACCGTGAATGTATTGGTACTAATGTTGTCATCTAAGCGGATTACTTTGTTTCGAAACCAGGAAAACAGAATGTTTGACAATGCGGATTACTTGTTTCGAAACCGTGGAAACAGAACGTTTGACAATGCGGATTACAAAGAAATAGTGAGATCAATGAGGTAAAGGAAGAAAGATGAAAGGAATCAAGACCAAGTAAGAAAAAAAAAACAAAATCACGATGAAAATAAACATGTTGATAATAACGCAAATCAGTTGCCAAATTCAGAGGATGCAACTACCCATCACGGATATTCAGGAGCAACCGTGTTTCAAACAATTAGGTTCTGACGACTGTCAATGTCATAGACGCGGGACATTCAGGGCAAGGGTTGTCTCCCATTGGCACAATAAAAATAGCATAAAACCCTTTCATGGAAGATGAAGCATCCCTTTATTTCCCTCACAATAAAAAATCACTCATCCCAATATCGAATTTCAACCAAACTCACCTTTGGTTGACATTAATTGGCGGTTTCACACCATCAAAATAGATAAGGTTGTCTTCACTGCATATCCGATAGGTTGATGAAACCATTTCTCCTTAATTTCAATTGTCTTGGTTCGGCACAATTTAAAATCTGAATGTTGTAAGTTGAGATTCTTCTTCGTAAATGAAGTGATGCAAATAATACAATGCAAGCAATAATATGAAAAAATGAGTCTATATCTATTAAATAACGAAAAAAAAAAAAGAAAAATGACAGATCGGTATAGATTAAAATATTGGGTTTCGAGAAAGAAAAAAAGAAGCTAAGCTGTAAGACTAAGGCGCATTTCGGCGGTAGTCATTCATATCGCTTAACGTCTGGCCTTGCGGAACAAATAAACGAAGAACATGAACGCAAACACGTTGAACACGTAGTAAGCGCAAAGGATACCAAAGTCACGCCAGCGGTTATCGAAATGCCACCCGATACGAGTTTCATAATAGTCGTTACCAGCCGAGTATTGGCAGTAGTTGCAAGTACCAGTAGCATTAGGATCTTCGAGGTAACCCAGACCGCCGCTGCTGAAATAATTGGCCATGTACTGTCCGCAGGTTTGATTCGGAGGAGCGTTGATCTGGATAAAGTCGTTGGATCCACAGACAACAGGGACACTGTCCATGACATTCACAACGAGACCTTCAATCAAGTAATGATAGGGATCTGTAAAATCAAAAACAAAAATGATTAATATACTTCGTCCACACCTTCAATCAACCAGCGACAGATGACTTACCAAGCCAGTACATCCAGGATCGCCAAAAGTAAGGCATAGCTGACGGAGGTTGCATGATACCGGCGAAAAGAATAAGGATAGAGGTAAAGAAGGGATTGATGACAGCGGCCATAGGAGGAGTCGATGAAAAGGCGGCAATCATGAAACCAAGAGATACGGAATACAACAAGAAAACGATGAAATGGATATAGAAGAAACCAATACGATCAGACACATTCTGGAGACCGGCAGTCCAGTAGAAACAGAACAAGAAGATGGTCGACAAGAAGATCAGGTAAGGGATTTCCACAAGAATACAGGACAAAGCGAATGGAGCCCAGCCATAGTATTTGGAAGCATGTTCACGACGGAACCACATACGCTCTTGCATAAATCGGGGTTGGGCCAAAATAATCAGTGCGTTACTCATCAACAGCGTGGTGAAGACAGAGAACATGCGGTTTTGCATATCGGCCGGCGAGTGACCCAACTTCCAGAAAGAGAAACCAGAAATTAGACCAATAAAGCAGACGTTGAAAAGACGACCCATGTTGTACGTAGGGCAACGCCACCAGGACACGTTCATACGCTTGTAGACCAGCCAGAATTGTTGGAAGAAGGGCAAAGCATACGTGGTAGCATGACGCTTGCGATGAGGATCGACCGAGCCGTGAATACTTTCGAGTTCGGCTTCCAAAGCCTTGGCTTGAGAGGAACCAGCCCAGACATCGGCCCAATCACGCGTCGCCTTACCAGCAGTACCGGCACCGACACATTCCAGAATATATTCAGCAGGGTTGGCTTGAGGAGAGCACTTGGGACCACCGTTGGATTCAAAGTAATCAATCATAGTACGAGCATCTTGACCGATTTCACCAAAGTAAGCAGTACGACCACCACGCACCAAAAGCAACAAGTGATCAAAGTGTTCAAACAGGGTAGCCGAAGGTTGATGGATGGTACAGAGCACGGGCCAACCGGCGTCAGCGAGTTTACGAATGAAACGGACAATGTTGTACGAAGATTGAGCATCCAGACCAGAGGTAGGTTCGTCCAAAAACAAGAGCTTGGGTTTACCGACCAATTCAGTAGCAATCGTCAAACGTTTACGTTCTTCGACCGAGATACCAACACCAGCTTCAAGATCGCCTACCAAAGCATCGGCGATCTTTTCCATTTCCATAAGCTTGATGATTTGTTCGACATAGGCATCCTTTTCTTCCTTGGGGACTTCGGGACTTTGACGCAAATAAGCCGAGAACTTCAGAGCTTCACGAACAGTAGCATTGGGATTGTGAACATCCATTTGTTCACAGTAACCGGTAATACGTTCGAAATCGACATTCAAGGGTTCACCATTCATGTAGATACGACCTTCCACCTTACCAATGGTCTTTCGCTGAGCCAGGACATCCAAAAGCGTAGTTTTACCAGCACCGGAAGAACCCATCAAAGCAGTAAGATTACCAGGTTTGACAATACCGCCGATATCATTGAGCAACTGCAGTTTGCCTCCCTTGACAGGGACCGTGTAATCAATATGGTGCCAAGAAAACGTGGTACCATCGGTGACAGCTTCCATTTCTTCATCGGCTTCAACCACTTTGGCTTTCATCATTTCTTCTTCGCTTTCTTCCTTGGGAGCTTTGCCCTTCTTGTAAACCTTGGTCACACTGCCTTCTTTCTGGAGTTCGACGTATTCCATACCCAAAGCCGTAATCGCAGTGAAGAAAATGAAGAAAAGGATCACGGCGACAAAGTTGATCCATCGCTGCCAAGTCTCGTAACCGTAAGCAAAACGCAAATAATCGTCACCAAGGACGTAGCTGTCGCCAGGTTTGCCACCAGGAAGAATACAGGTCTTGTACTGCTGATCATCGTAACCAGGACCGAAAGGAACTGAGTTTGGACCTTCACAAGAGAACTCCATACCGGTCAATTCGTTAGAGATCAAAGCTTTGTAACCATAGGCAAGAGGGTTAATCCAGTAAATCCACATCAACCAAGGATGCATCTGCGTGTAAGGGATCCTAGAAACGCAGGGAAATAAAAATTGCAAATGTGAATATCTTGATCGAAATGCAAAGAAAGCAAAGACAAACAGATGAATGACTTACTGATAACCACAGTACACCAAGGCCGCAATCAAGAGAATGCTGGACAATTGTGAAGCAGTGAAGAAATTGGGAGACACCGCACCCCAGAAACGGAAGAAACCGTTCATACACAAATTGGTCACAACAAGGATAATAAAGAAGGTAAAGAACTACGAACAAATAAATGTTAAGAATAAACAATTCATATCCAGAACCTAGAATGACATTTTACCTTTCCTGCATCCAAGACGAGACCCATCATGAAGTAGACACAGATTTCAAAGACCAGGACTTGAACAATGGCCAATGGGATATCGGCAATGACGGTAGCAATATAGAAAGCAGAAGGATGATACAAAGCAAAATGTTTGTGCTTTTCCAATACACGACGACCTTGCATGAAAGCAGCGAGTTCCGATTGAGCGATCAGAGCATTGAATAACAGAGAGAACAAGAAAGCACCACCACGAGAGAAGGCACCAGTACCATCGACAGGCATCATGAAGAAAACGGAAGCCATAATAAGACCCTTGACAACGACACCACCATAACGAGAAATGAGAGCACCGCGGTCACCGAGAATCAATTGGAATTGACGGACCGTCAAGGACTTAACTTGCTGATAGTACGACACGGTGAAAGGAGAATGCTTGGGAGCACGTTTCTGATGAGCATCCAATACGGCTTGTCTAAATCGTTCATCGGGGCGATCCTGGGAAATCTTGGCTTCATAGGCATCACGCTCGGCCATCATTTGATCATGCAATTCGGAATTCTTGTAGGCGGCTTCAAACTGGACGGAGTTCAGGGGAACCTTGCCTTCGTAACCGGGCTTGAATTCACGTTCGTTGGCATTACACAAACCGGTCAAGAAATCAGGTGTGGATTTACGATCGGGGCAATGGAAGCCCATATCCTCAAAGTACTTCTTGGCAGTACTAGTAGGACCAAAGTAGATGCAACGACCTTCATCGAGAACCATGACCTTGTCGAACAAATGGAAAATGCTGTCAGAGGCTTGATACAAGGTGGAAATGGTAGTCTTGTGCAAAATATCGGTCATAATACGGAGCGAACGGACATAATCCAAAGCAGAAGAAGCATCGAGACCACGGGTAGCACAATCCCAACAGTTGATGGAAGAGCGAGTCGTCATCTGTTCAGCAATCGAAAGACGCTTACGTTCACCACCGGAAAGACCACGAACAAAGGCGTTACCGACCATAGTATTCATTTGCTTGGTCAAACCAAGCATGTTACCCAGCATATACAGAAGCTTGTTGATAAATTCGCTCTGAGATTCACCAGGCAAACGTTTTCCGGGGGTCTTGTTCTTCAAAGCGAAACGCAAAGTCTGCTTGGTAGTCAAAGTCGGGTAATGAAGATCTTCTTCTTCGTTGTAACACACTTCACCACGGAAATGTTTGGCAAATTCACGAGCTTCAATACCACCGTAACGGACTTCACCTTCGATACTGGTATAAGACTTGCGCATATTGGACAGGACACGTAAAAGGGTAGTACAACCAGCACCGGGACGACCGAGAACCAGAAGCATTTCGCCGTCCTTGCAGAAACCGTTGTTGTTCTTGAGAATGGTGAAATCATGGCCCTGACGACGACCCCATTTCCAAAATTGGACAGCTGAAGCAAGCCAGGTATAATTGGTGGAGATCACTTTGGCGTCTGCACCCTGACCTTGTACTACCAGATCCTTCCAGACAACGCCCATATGCTTTGGGTGGAACCCGGCTTCGGCACCTTTCTGATTTTGATCTGATAAAAAGTCGGTCAAATCGAAATCACCGGAACCCTTCTCGGCGTCGTTGACTGATTTGCGACGGGACTGTTGAGTTAATTCACGACGGAGTTCTTCGTAGTTGGACATGGCATCTTCAATATTGACGGCATTGCCGTCTCTTTCACCGTATCCACCTTCGGTTCGACGCGTGTTTTGACGTTCGAGATCGTCTTCAAGCACTTTTTCCGACTCGAAATCGTGTGAGTGAACGGCAGTAGCGTCGGACGGTAAGCGTTGATGTTGGACAGGACGTCCTTGTTGCTGTTGTTGTAGATAAGCATCGTCACGGTTGAGGCGCTCATCTTGCAGCCCTTGTGCGGCTGGCATATCCATGATGAGGGAAACGAATATGGATTATTCAGCAGTAATGTGTAACCGCGCGCGAGAAAAGCAAAGACACAAAATTCCTTTTTGGATATATTCTACCAAATACAGTAGCCGAAAGTGATAGAAATTCGCAGTATATATCTTGCTTAATAAGCAAAATAAACGAATGATGAGGGGAAAGAATTAAGAAAAGAAGTTGGTTACAACAAGTTCGCGGTGGATCAAGGGGAAAAAAACCCTCATCTTTATATAAGCGAGCTGTTAATTTGAGCGGGAAAACCGAAACATGGCCTGAACTATTGATCCGCCATCTTATTCGTCGTTCGGGAAAACTATTGAAAAATTTTCTGTACGGATGCCTCATTTCTTTGGTTCAGACAAAAGTAGGGTCACTGAAACCGATCATTCAGCCAATCAAAATCATGCATGATCCTAAGCGGTTACTATATTTAGAAGTGTACCTCATTTCAAAGGGTAATTTGTTTTTTTTTTAAACTTTCGGCAGAAACCTTACTCCGGGCTACGGTTGTTTTCTGAGTAAAATTTGGATATTCGAGAAGATTTTCAAGACCTTCGATTCTTTCTCAAGTGAAAAAAAAAAATGAATGCTCATTTTATTATTTACATGTATGTATGAAATTTGTACTTCAATAGAAGAAAAATAAAATGTTGTAAAGATGGTTTGTATATAGAGGAGAGAGAGAGAGAAGAAAAAAAAAAGTCTAGATTAATGGGTTTTAAATGATAATGAAAAAAAAAGGAACACAGAAGAATACTTCTTTAACGTCTACCCTTGCGCTTCCAGTAAACGAGACCGACAAACACAAAGACGTTGAAAGCGAAGAAGGCAATAAGGATACCAAGATTGCGCCACTTGTTCGCTTCGTCCCAGCCAAAGCTAGTGGTGTAGAATTCTCTGCCAGACTTGTAGGAACAGTAACCGCACATATCGGTGGCATTAGGGTCGGCGATATAACCAGGAGCATGGAACTCTTCAAAGAAACGTTGCATGTATTGACCACAGGTTTGACCGGCCGGTGGAGTGAACTTGAGCAAATCTTGATCACTACACTCGATGGTGAGATTTTCCAATTCGTTGACAGTGAGACCTTCGATGTAATAATGGAAAGGATCTAATAATAACGAAGAATGTTAGAATGAAAATGTTTCGATAAAATGAATTGGTTTCAAAAATAGGATGCAAGATAGAAAAACTTACCAAGCCAGTACATCCAGGCACTCCAGAAGCGAGGCATGGCAGAAGGTGTTTGCATAAGACCAGCAAACAGAATCAACATGGAGATGATAAGCGGGTTGATGACAGCCGCCATGGTAGGAGATTCAGCCACCGCAGCAATCACGAAACCGAGAGTAACGGCCCAGAACACGAGGAAGACGAAAATAATATAAAAGTATCCGACAGTTTCCGAATTGTTGGTCATACCAGCGGTCCAGTAGAAGCCGAACATGTAGAAAGCGGCGTAGAACACGATGTAAGGCATTTCGACAAGAATAGCCGAGATAGCCCAAGGCAACCAACCATAGTAACGGGAAGCATATTCGCGGCGGAAGTACAATCGTTCAGTCATAAACTTGGGTTGAGCGAGAATAATCAACGTCATGGCCATAATGAAGGTCGAGAAAAGAGCGAAAAGCTTGTTCATCATATCCGAGGAGCTGTTGCCCAGCTTCCAGTAAGTGAAACCGGTAACAAGAGAAGTAAACATGACATTGCAAAGACGACCAATATTGTAGTTGGGAGCACGCCAGTAGGACATGGTCATACGCTTGAAGACGAGGTTGAACTGGGTACCGAAAGGAGTAGCGTAAGTACGAGCGGGACGAGTGGGGTTGGCGTTGGCGGTTTGATGAATTTCTTCCAATTCTTCTTCCAAGGCCTTGGCTTCAGACGAATTGGCCCAGATATCGGCCCAATCGCGCGTAGCCTTACCAGCCGTACCGGCACCGACGACTTCAAGAATATATTCAGCAGGGTTGGCATCGTTGGAACACTTGGGACCACCATTGGATTCAAAGTAATTGATCATGGTACGGGCGTCTTGACCAATTTCACCATAGTAAGCAGTACGGCCGCCACGGACCAAGAGCAACAAGTGATCGAAATGTTCAAACAAGACGGCAGAAGGTTGATGGATAGTACAAAGCACAGGCCAGCCGGCATCAGCAAGTTTGCGAATGAAGCGGACAATGTTGTACGACGACTGAGCATCCAAACCAGAGGTAGGTTCATCCAAGAAAAGCAACTGAGGCTTGCCAACCAGTTCCATACCAATGGTCAAACGTTTGCGTTCTTCAACGGAAATACCAAAGCCGGATTCAACACTACCGATCTGAGCATCACCAATATCGTCCATTTCGAGCAACTGGAGAATTTGTTCGACGTATTCATCCTTTTCGGCCTTGGGGACCTCCGGAGGTTGACGCAAGTAGGCACTGAATTGCAAGGCTTCACGGACGGTGACAGCGGGCTGATGGATATCCATCTGTTCACAGTAACCAGTAAGACGTTCGAAGTCGGTCATAAGAGCTTCACCATTAAGATAGACGCGGCCTTCAACCTTACCCAAGGTCTTGCGGCGAGCCAAGACATCGAGTAAAGTAGTTTTACCAGCACCGGAAGAACCCATCAAAGCAGTGAGATGACCAGGCTTGACAATACCGGCAATATCGTTGAGCAATTGAATCTTGCCACCCTTGATGGGCACTGTATAGTTGATGTGGTGCCAAGAGAAAGTGGTACCAGCAGCGATCTTGTCCATTTGTTCAGTGACTTTAGCCTGTTGACGACGACGTTCATCTTCTTCTTCATCAGTACGGGGCTTGGGAGCCTTGCCGGGCAAGTAAAGCTTAGTGAGAGAACCGACGCGAGCAACACCACCCCATTCCATTGCCAAAGCAGTAGCAGCGGTAAACAAGAGGAAGAAGCCGACAACAGCGACGAAATCGGGAGCCCAGATGTGGTTAGGTTCATAGGACAGATATTCACGGAGGTAGCTATCACCACGGACAAAGGCTTCACCGGGCACACCACCTTGCATGGTACACACCTTGTGGGCCCAATCGTCGTAACCGGGACCGAAAGGAACGGCATTACCAGCACCATCGCAAGAGTAAACTTGATCGTGCATTTCGTTGATAAGCAAAGTCTTATAACCATAGGTCAAAGGATTAATCCAATAGATCCTGTGAAGAAAAAGGGAATTGGTATGAGTATCCCAAAATATTCAAAAAAAAAAAAACCCAGGCAAGTGATAACATACCAGAATAACCAAGGATGCATGGCCTTGTACGGAATCACGTAACCAGTGTAGGTAACGACAGCAATGAGAATAACACCGGAGACTTGAGTGGCAAGGAAGAAACTTGAGCTAATGGCACCAAAGAAACGGAAGAAACCGTTCATTGTCATGTTGATAAAGAACAAGACAATAAAGTAGGTAAAGAATTTGCCAGCTGTCAAGTTCAGACCCATCATGAAGTACGAACAGATTTCAAACAAAAGCACTAGAAGAAGAAAAATGTAAGTACAACGTTCTAAAAGAATATGACGGGAGTATAATGGATGCTTTACCTTGAACGATCGCGTATGGTACATCCATAACGACTTGAGCGATATAGAAAGCGGATGGTCGATAAAGGGCAAATTGTTTGTGTTTTTCGAGAATGGGACGACCCATAAGGAAACGGACGAGTTCGGATTGAGAGATGAAAGAATTGAAAAGAACAGCAAAGAAGAGCGCACCACCACGAGAGAAGGCACCCGAGCCAGTCAAAGGAAGATTGAAGAAACAGGAAGCAGTAATCAGAGCTTGGATAAGAATGGTACCGTAACGGGAAATCAAGGCTTCTCTATCCTTGATGAGCAAATGGTATTGGCGGATAGTCAAGGCCTTGACTTGTTGGTAAAAGGAGGCAATGTAAGGTGCTTTGTTACCGGCACGCTTTTGATGTTCTTGGTCAACAGCGGCACGGAAAGTGTCGGCTTGGTTGTCGCGAGCGAGTTGCTGTTCGTAAGCTTCCAATTCGGCCATCATATCCTTGTAGAGGGAAGAAGCGTAGTAACGTTCCTGGAATTCCTTAGCATGGGATGGTACAGAGTCTTCGAAACCGGGCCTGGCTTCACGTTCGAGAGGATTACAGAGACCAGTCAAGAAATCGGGAGTGGATTTACGAGGCGGGCAGTAGAAACCCATTTCTTCAAAGTAAGCCTTGGCACGGCTGGAAGGACCAAAGTAGATGCAGTAACCTTCGTCGAGCACAAGAATCTTGTCAAACAAGTTGAAGATGCTGTTGGAAGCTTGGTACAAGGTAGCGATGGTCGTCTTGTTGAAGACATCGGTCATGATACGCAAGGAACGGACGTAATCGAGAGCGGAAGCAGCGTCGAGACCACGAGTGGAACAATCCCAACAGTTGATGGTAGACTGAGTGGTCATTTGTTCGGCAATAGAAAGACGCTTACGTTCACCACCGGAAAGACCACGAATGAAGGCGTTACCGACCATGGTGTTCATCTGCTTGGTCAAACCAAGCATGTTGCCGAGCATATACAAGATCTTGTTGACAAAGTCCTTCTTGGTTTCGTCGGGAAGACGTTTGCCGGGCGTTTTGGTTCGGAGAGCAAATTGAAGCGTTTGCTTGGTGGTCAAAGTGGGATAATGCTGATCTTCTTCTTCGTTGTAACAGACTTGACCACGGTAACGGTTGGCGAATGTCTTTGGATCAATACCACCATAAGAAACTTCGCCCTTGACATCGGTAAAGGCACCTCGCATGTTGGCAATGACACGAAGCAAAGAGGTACAACCAGCACCGGGACGACCCAGCACGAGAAGCATTTCACCATCTTTACAGAAACCATTCAGGTTTCGAAGAATGACTTTCTTGCTTGTATTACTCTTTTGGAATCTCTTCCAGACAGCAATAGCATTGTAAAGGAAACTGAAGACAGTAGGAATGGTGTGAGCTTCGGCACCAAGACCCTAAAAATTCAACAGGCGAATAAAAAAATTATGATTAATGACTGGACGGGGGAAATAGAATTTTCGATTGCGAAGATATTGCATTCGTTTCTCACCTCGACAACAAGATCTTTCCAAATGACGCCCAAATGTTTGGGAGTATGACCAGCTTCTTGCTGCTCGCGGTTCATGCCGTGCAAGAAATCGTCGAGACTAAATTCATCACCGGCAGCGCCTTCTTCGAGTTTGCTTTGAGACGCAGAACGGCGGCTAATGTTGGTCAATTCCCGCTTTAAATTTTGGTATTCATCCAAAGCAGCTGCAAATAAATAAATAAAAAAATAATCGGTTAGTGCCCTGTATTTTCGTAAAGAAGTAGCTATTGCCATGTTCCAGAGTAATTAGGAAGAGAAAAATTTACCATCGATATTGACGGCATTGCCATCGTTTTCGCCATAGTCGTTTCGTCGGCCGTATTCGCCTTCGATAACAGTATCAGCGGAACCATTGGTGGAATTATTATCGTTCTCCCGCTTGGGATTCGATAGAGACGTGGTATCGTAGTTTCCTGTCTTTTCTTCCATGTAAAAAGAGAAGAAGAGGTTTGAATATGACAAAAAAACCGAGTCTAGAAAAATCAAAGATTCGATGGATCAGGCCTTTTATATAGTTTTCCGAAAAAAATCTGCAGTTGCTGTGTAACAAGGTGGAGGAATAGACGCCGTTTGGGGGGGTTTTAGTTTGTTTCAGACTCAGAATGTCGGCCGTAACGGTGGCTGAACTAACGGCCCGAGTAGCATGTTTTCTAAATGAAGAACAGCGCCAATCTTAAAACCTGCTATCATCTATTCATCATCGGAATCTTTAACTTGTTCCCACTGTAACAGTGGTTTTGAGTATTCAGAAACAAAAAAATGGCAACATTAAACGGTCAATAGAGACGAGAAAGTGCTTCCAAGTTTGTTTGCGCGGAAAGTCAAATTACGCGACAGGAGTTCCACCAAATAAAATTCGACATTTTAAGTGCATTAACGGTTCGTCCAATGAAATTGCCTGGAGAATAGCGTTCCGTGTCTTTTTTTTTTTTTTGTTATGCCGCAGCAAATGACGATAAACAGAAAAAAAAAAATTTCGTCTACAATGTGTCGCAGCAATGACACGGCAGTGAGATGACATGGCAAAAAATGACATAATTAAAAAAAAAATATAATCAATAGCGCGATAGTGTACACGAAATAACCAAATTTGTGCGAGAAACAACACGAAAAAGTCATGAGAGTCATGCCGAGGGTGCGCGTAAAGCTTGTCCAATGCTGATTAATGTATGGGACGGACTTTAGATAAGCTCTCCACAATGTTTCCCGGTGTTGATATGAATCTCGGAAAATGTCTCCCCGAATCTCCTCCAATATTGCACGTGCCGTCTCAAAACTTGCGGTCCTATAGGATGCCCGCTCGAGGTTTCCACCAATCAAACTTACCCTCATCGATGTACAGACAACGATCAGCGTCAACCAGGATGTTTGACAATCAGCATTCTGTACCACGCTTGATACTGGAATGCATATCGACCTCGCGCCAATGTTTACCGGGATACTTTTGAAATAAATTGGATGCTTCTCTCTGCCTTGGCTATCTTTGACATGTATCCTGTAACCTCTATTTACTCGGCAACTTCTACCACCCACTGCAGAAATTACTCGATGTAGGAAAAGACGCGAATGCAAAGATAAATCACATGACTTGGAGTTGGATCAAAATCCGTCCGAACAAAATTTTTCTGCCCGTGGAATTTCCCACATCGGGTGGGACACAAAGTTTAGCGTGTCAAAAATACTCGCACCTTTTACAATAATAGCTATGCACAAGTGAGCGTGGATAAGAAGTGAATAAACATCTTTATTCCAAAACGATTGTGTGTGTATAGTTCAGCTGCGTAGACACGACTTTAGTTTACTTTCCATTGCTTCTGTGCACCACGAGGTATGGATCTTTAAAGGGGACATTCAGAAAAATCTACAAATTGATTTTTCAGGAGGCACTGGATAATTTGTTTATTGTGCTATCAGATGTCCACAGCTCTTTTAATTAGCAAAATTTTTGTTGTTCTGATATGACGAAAAGTCAATACAGTCAACATGTCATACGCCATGTCTAAGCCCAACCTCCTTGTGAATCATAGTTGTTATCTGATGAGATGACCTGAAAACGATGTGATACAGTGATGTAAAACTACCGGAGTAACGACCATTCGCTTTCAAATCATGTTACATGTATCATTTGTTTGTGAAAAATAACTCCGGGTCGAAAAGCTGCAGGACTGATGTGTGGTCTGCCGCAGCATTTCAGACACGCACCTGTTCGTGTTCACTCCCCCCCCCAACATCCTCCTTGCCTACATTTTTCCTGTATAGAACAGGAACGTCCAAAAGCCGTTTTATACAATAGTTTAATGAAGATCCTAATACATTTTTCATATAATCAGTGCATGGGTATCGATCGGCCCATTCAGCTCGCGTGCAATTGAAACCTTGCTTCAAAGTATCAACTAGATTTTTGATTTTATCACAATCGCGGAGAGTAACAGAATAAGGACATCAAATGTTATATTCGGTAGCATTTTCTTTATAAGGAAATCAAGTATTTGAACGTGAGGGTACGGCAGAAATGCCTTCTTCGGGATATCGGTATATGTTATTCTAGGAACAATCCATCATCTTTTTTTTATTTTTTTTTATTCAGAAGCACGGTTAACAAACGGTAAGATATCCGTCGAACTATTCTCTTGGCGCGCGAGCGCGGAACAAATGATGGATGCTATTTATGCGGCCATTCCCATTGCTTGCTGGACATGGATAAATTGTCGCCGAAAACCAACAAATGAGAGGCTGGCTCCGGGAATAAACTAAAAAAATTTTGATCTGCGGTCCCCCACCAGAGCAGACGCGATTTGCCCAATCGGAAAGCTACATCTATCGCCATTTTAAGTTTTTAATCGGCCAAACGCTGGTAATTTCGACATCTGATAATGGAAACCTGAACTATTTTTAATCCAATAATATTAAGTGTTTTTCATCTTTATCTGAAACGACATTCGCGGCAACTCGCAGGAAATGAAGATTTGCAGAGCCTGCTCCTATCTCCTATCATTGAAAGATCAGAAACCAAAAATTCCAGGCAGCGGGCAATTTTTTTTGGACTTGCACATTCGTTTTTTCAAAAAGTGATGTCGCAATTAAATGCATATCGCTGGATACTAAGAAATAATGTCGCAATGCAATCAGAATTGACAGAAATCAATTGGTTTTCACAGGATCGGCATTTTGGCGTTTTTCATTGGCCAATACGACCAAGGATCGATGTGCTTTGGTTTTGAATACAGAGCCCTTTTTTTTAAGCTGAACAAATTGTTTATTGAAGTATATTTAAACTTTGTAATTAAAGAGTTTTGTCCACTTGCGTTGGAGAAAACTGTCTTGCATGAAAATGGGGATATTCAACCATACAATTTCTAAACACAAAAGACAAATTGGATGTTTCATGAGCATAAGCTGCTGTGCGTGCTTCTGCAGCGAGACTGTTAAGATTCGTGCGAAATGCCAATATGGACGGATTTTAGTGTGCTTGCTCGCTCATGGTATTTAGTCTGTCTACAGGCGCAGGCGACGCCGTCTCATGGGTTCATTGACTGGGTAACTTGTAGGAAGTCTTTGCAATTTGTGTATGCGCTCACGACGGATGAAAAAGCGATCTGACCTGAAGTATATATATCGCTGTTGCCGCGCTTGCAGAAATGTCTGATCTTGCCCTTGGTGGAGGCAGATGACAAACTGTGCCAACCAGTTCATGGTTAGATAATAAATATTATTTGTTATTTGTTGATTACGAACGATTTCTATACGCATAAAGGGTCCAACTCAATAAAGTAACTTGACATGACGTTTTTCAGCAGCTTTCCTCGAGTATCAACGCGAACAACGTTTTTTCAATTGGTTAAAGACGAAACATCTGATTGGGTATGACACTGTCCGTTCAGGACTACGGCTCCCCACTATCCAATAAAACGCAATGTGTCCACCCGGAAAAACTACCTTGATCGCTAGTTAAATAATCAGACCGCCAGGCGTCCACCCGCGGCGCCTGGTATTATCCGGCTCTGATAATGACCTGATGATGTCAATTTTTTTCGCAGCATCTGGAACAGCACAACGTAGTAACTCGCAGGAATCGGAAACTCTAAACTGCTCCCATATCTCAAAGATGGCTAATGGACTTCTAGACCCGTCGTATTTTGACTCATATGGGAGTCTTCGGGGAATAGCGCCGAGACTTTCTTCGTTGTGACCATGAACCTTGAATCCATCTGTTTTCTGTTCTCCTGTGATCGTTGGTCGTACACTGGAAAAAATGTCCTTTGTAATGGACACAGTAGTTCCGCGACCATGATCCGTTCAAAGATAACACCGAACATACTCGATACAGGAAGCATAAATAGTATTGATAGGTTACGGAATTAATCCATGGATTAGAAACCACGTTACACATGACTACCCGCTAAACGTGCCCTTCAATTGATCCTCGCTTCAATGGATTCGTACCTTTAACCGTTATCTTATCTCGAAACTGACCTTTTCACTTTCAACACAAACAGGTGACAATATATGACGGTATCTGTTGCGCAGCTATGCTCGGTCCAAACGTATAGCTCGCAATGACAACGTAAAACATCAATAACTAATTTGATGTACGGTTCTCATGGAAGCTAAAATAATTGAATCCATCTTCCAGAAGGGCAGTGATATTGATTGTTTCAAAGTTGTATTGATAGGAAAACAAATGCAAGCGGAGTAAAGAATGTGAAGAACTATACACTGTAAATAACCGACGAGTTCGTGAATGATATCAATGCGATGAGTGGAAGTTCGACATCACATAGGATAGATGATGAGATTTGAGAGTAAGCAATGGCTGACTCGGCATAAAATTTACAACAGATCATAATCATCCAGCTAAAAAAAAAAAAAAAAAAAAAAAAAAAGAGGGACCTGAGTTAGCAGCGTGTCCAGCGTAAGGGTTATAGATGTAAGTCGGTTTACCTTATCATTATACTTGAGAATCTTTCTCTTGATCTTGGAGGTATCGACCCAAGTAACGTAATCTTCCATGGTTCGGTTGACAAGAAACGCTGGATCAGTAATGGTAGTGGGACCCACACGAATATGACCTTGTTCCACAAAGGTAACGGCTTCTTTCACAGTTTCAGCCATCTTGAGACGGCACATTACGATGGGTAAACGTCGTCGACAAAAAGCTGACACTGTAATCTTGTTGCAATCACTGAATTTGCTGGTCGAGGTGATCAATCCCATGGAGTAGAGTTTGTCCAGCAATGCCTTTTCTTGTTGTGCTCGGAAAGGATCTCTTGAATCAAGCAACGAAATTTTGTTGGCGAGCTGTTTAATATTGCCTGCAAGTTTGTTGTACCTGCAGATCACCAGTAAGTAAGCCATCGTTGTCTTGTATTCCGATCGTTTAAATTATACTTACTTGTGATAATCCTCTCTTTTTTGTAAATGGTATCGACGAATGACCTTGATCTCTCTTATACTGTCATCCTTCTTCCATTGTAAAAAGTCGACCTTTTTCAAAAGCTTTTGTTCGTGATGTTTGAGTTGACGCATAGTTCAAGATCTTTTTGAAGAGAGTAACACTTCAGCCTTGGTCGGGAATACCAAAAAAAAAAAAAAAAAAAAAGCTATTAAAGGCTGTGCTCGTGACTGTCAAAATTCGGGTCAACCTCAAATCGGCAATTTCCCATCTGGTTCTTGTTCGAAAGAATTCCAGCGAACACCAGTGAAGTAAAGCTAGCAACCAGCTTATGCTCTAGAACATGGTACAATGCGTTATATAAGGAGGAGCAAAAGGAAATCCGGATAATTTGTTTTCCATAAAATGGCGTTGATTTAATGCGTCTGTCCTGGATCTAACCCAAAGCCGCTTAAAAACAATGCGACAAGACAAACCATGGTTTCCATGGTTCAACTGTAATCGGCGCCAATAACAACCGTCGATCTTTTTGTCTTCTCCTCACCTTTTGCTCAGAAACTGTACGCAATATAAAAATCTGAGAACATATACCATATAATGTTATGGCACAAAAAACCTAGTCGACAGGCCTATTGAAGTTATTTAAAGAGAATACATTTTGGTACTGTCGGAACCGGCAGCCTGGGAAAGCTACTTTCCAAAGGGTCATGATATCATACACTATAACCGCCCATATAATAAATACAAGTTTAGCGCACAGTCTCCTGTTAGAGGAAGAAGCTGTTGGGGGCATTTTTTCGTTTCATGATTGTGCAAAGGCATATCTTAAAAAAAAAAAAAAGGCTTATAATTGCCGTCCTTTTTTCTTCATTTGCTTTAGACGCTAAAATGGGGTGAATGGTTGCGGCTTCCATTAAATTTAAGAAGCGCTCCAAGCATTGGGCCAGAAGTTTTTGCCTCCCAGATTTCGGAGAGGTGATATTTCCTTCCACTCTTCTTTTTCCAATTTTGTTTAAACAATCCAGCCCATGTCAAGTACATCCCTGTTCAAGTGGATCGGTCTTGTATGTCTCTTTTTCCTTTATTAGTGTCTCCTGGTTATTTTTATGGAGGCTAAACCTTTTCTCTAGGGTCAGTCTGGCAAGACCGTCATTGATAATGATTGCTTGGACGAAGGAGAGCGCTATTTCGGATTAGAAAATGTAAGTGCAATAGATCGTCCTCTTCTTTCAATACAGAAAATAACTCATATCTACTTTTTTATTACAGTTTGGTAATACATGGTAAAGTTCAACAAAAAGTACCAGCTCTTGTTTTACCGCAGCATTCGTAATCATTTCTCTCTTTTTTTTTTTCAATCGCTTGTAGCTATTGCAATTCCGTTCTGCAAGCTCTTTATTATTGCAAACCCTTCCGAGAATGTGTGACCAATTATCCCCGCCCTTTCTTGCAACCTCAGTCTACTCCTCACCCTCTTCATCCAAGCTCACCTAATGTCGGATCCAATTACTTCTCTTCCACTACCTCCTCGAATTCTTCCTCCCCATCGCTACCAAACGCTCGCTCTGATAACGCTCACTCTTCTGCCAAGGACAGTCCTAATTTACAACGATCATCCTCGCGTAGCAACGGTGTTATGTGTACATCAGCAGAAAAAGACCAGAACGGTGTTCAGTTATCACCTGGCATGGAAGATACCATGTTCGCAGCATTGAAAGACTTGTTTTGGAAAATTGCCACACACAAAAAGAAGACCGGCGTGGTCGCACCGGTTAATTTCATTAACAAAGTCAAAAAGGAGAATGGTATTGTGAACTTCATATTTTCTCGGCAACGGTTTGCTTTGATGGAAATTTGACTCATGGATGGCCTGTTTTTCCTTAGAACTGTTTCGTTCCAGCATGCATCAGGATGCCCACGAATTTCTCAACTATCTGTTGAATACCATTGCAGAAGACGTACAAACATACCAAAAGAAAAAATCTCAGGAGCACGAGAGATCGTGTGAAGTACCCAATGGACATGCATCCAATCATCAGCAGAAGAACGATGGCACAGATACTGCTTCAGGTAAGCTTGAATCTGAAAAGATCCGACGTAATCGTCAGATATCCCTAACGTAACAATAGACGGCTCTACCGAAGAATCATCTAAACCACCGCCCACCACATGGGTCCACCAGCTTTTTGAAGGTGTTTTCTCCAACGAAACCAAATGTTTAACATGTGAAACGGTAAATGGACATTCCCAAGACTTGTGCAAATTTTGTTGACAAGAGATAATTTATACTGGCTGGTGTTGTAGGTGACGAGTCGCGATGAATCGTTTATGGATTTGTCAATTGATGTAGAGATGAACTCGTCTATTACGTCTTGTCTACGGCAATTTTCAGCAAGTGAGACCTTATGCCATAAAAACAAATACTTTTGCGATGTATGCTGCGGTCTACAGGAAGCGCAACGAAGGTAATGCATTATTTGTATTAAAATGCAGGAGTGCTTACAAACACAGATCATCAACTTTATTAACCATGTCTATAGAATGAAGATCAAGACGTTGCCAAACATCCTGGCTCTCCATCTGAAGCGCTTCAAGTACCAGGAACAATTGCAGAAATATATAAAGTTAACTTATCGCGTGGTATTTCCTTTTGAACTACGCTTATTTAATACGGTAAGGCAAAACCGCAGATCGGGAATCTATCATCAATGTAACCATGACAATGTTCGGTTAGTGTGACGACACAGACGACGCGGATCGGATGTACGAATTATGGGCCTGCATTATTCATATTGGAAGGTAAATTTTTGTTTCTGTTTGGTTCATTCAGGTGCTAATCTATAACATATTACAGTGGCCCGCATCACGGACACTATGTCACTATTATTAAAAGCAATGGCCAGTGGATGTTATTCGATGATGATGTGGTCACGGTAGGTATCACACACCGTTTTTGTACTGGACATGGGTTACTTATTCACCATTTTTATTCTTTTACAGCCTATTCAAGAGGAGGACATTCAGAAATATTTTAGTGATTTACCGGGAACTGGCTGTGGCTACGTTTTGTTTTATCAAGCTGTCAATCTCAGCATGGATTCCCTGAACATCTGGGATGGTGTAGAGGAAAACGTATCTCGTTCGGATGATACAAGTAGCAACGGCCGGCCGTCTACTGTATCACCTCTGTTATCACGAAAGCCACCTGGACCGTTGCGTTTGGATTCGGCGTCGTACGATCTCGGTTACAACACCCTTTCGACGCCAGCAAAGGAAGATATGCATGCGCCTGAAATTTTTGGTTCGGTTCCAATGACACCACCTGCAAGCATGGTCACTGAGGAAAAGAAATCTCGCTGGGGCCTAAGTAGAAAAATGCGGGAAAAGAAGGATAAACGATAACCAGCATGTAATAAATTCCACCCACATGTACCAAGTCACCCCTAATCATATACAAAACAAAATATGATTGAGTTGTTATTTTGTTGTTCACGCAAAAGGATGGGACAAGAAGTGGTGGATTATTGTCGATTTGGCAATTGATCATGTCCTTTATGCAACAACTGAAAAAAGGGAAGGAATTAGTTGAGTATTTTTGGAGATGCTTCCTGGATCACACATCGCATTTTTCCATCGTTCAAAATGGGTAGGTGGCTGAGTTGGAAAAAGCCCAAATTGGTGGACCTCTCCCACCAGCCTCCCATTTGAGTAAGCAGTCACACCTTCCGATTCCGGACCAGCCGTGGGCCGTCAAAGAATCTTGTGCGTCTCGGCTGCCACAGAACCTCCTCTTTTATCAGTTTAATACCATGGTAAGCATATGGTGGCATGAACACCGTTATGAGGGGGTGAAGGATGGGTAGTAAATAGATGCATCTGATGGATGAATGAAACAATTCGTTGGGATGCAATGGATGGATGGATGCAGGGATGAATGGCGATACCATTATTTCGGATGGATGGTTCAAAGTGAAAATGGCAACCCTTGCTCATCATCAGTTATTGCTTATTTCAACGTAGTCCGGTAAGCGTGCCGCTCCCAAGAAAGTTGTTGAACCCGTTACCTTGGGTCCCCAGGTCCGTGAAGGTGAACTCGTTTTCGGTGTTGCCCACATCTTCGCCTCCTTCAACGACACCTTCGTCCACGTTACCGATCTTTCCGGCCGTGAAACCATCTCCCGTGTTACTGGTAAGCAGATCGTTCATTTTTACCTACAACCAGAGTGTTGCATTTATCGTACTCACAATATAATGCGTATGAATAGGTGGTATGAAGGTCAAGGCTGATCGTGATGAGTCTTCTCCTTACGCTGCCATGTTGGCTGCTCAAGATGTTGCTGCCAAGTGCAAGGAAGTCGGTATCAACGCCCTCCACATCAAGATCCGTGCTACTGGTGGTACTGGTACTAAGACCCCCGGTCCCGGTGGACAGAGCGCTCTCCGTGCTCTTGCCCGTGCTGGCATGAGAATCGGTCGTATTGGTAAATATCAAGATAAAAATCGCAATGTGGATTATTTCGTTGCAGTTACTGACGTGTCATTTTTTTCTTCTTTTTTTACAGAGGATGTCACTCCCGTCCCTACCGACTCTACCCGCAGAAAGGGTGGTCGTCGTGGTCGTCGTTTGTAAATTGTTTACACCATTCGTGTTTACTTTCGTTTTTGCATAAAATATACGAATCCACGTTTTGCCATCTAAAACTACACTGATTTATTTGTTTATATGCGTTCCTATTCTGTGGAACATATTAATGATGTTCATTCGGATTAATGGCTGAGAAACTCAAAGGGGGGGGACTGTGGATGGATTGGGGGATACGTTCGTTGATGGTTGGGTACAGTTTTATATTTACATTGGACATATGAACGACATGTATTATTGAGGCTACGATGTCTATATTGATTGAAGCATTATCATGCAGGTTTCTGAGGGTGATATTTGGGTGGGACATGTGAAATTTGATGCACCCGTCAATATCGTGGTGTTTGTTTATGTGATGTAATCAACCATCTCTAGTAGCCTCGAATAATCTTAATCACCTTCTGGCTATTTGTCCGCCACCGGGATGTATCATTTCTCTCCATGTTTTCCTTGGTTTTTACTCGGCTCGACGAAAGTCATATGTAGATAGGCTGGTAGTTAATTATTGCTGGTACTCTAGGTGGATATCCGGTGATCCAAGTGCATTGCCTTTAGTGCAAGAATTGACACAAATAATCAACATTCAGTACAACGTCTCGTCTTATTGGTGCTGATTGCCCGTATATTCTCGATTGTCTTGGGAACCAATATATATTTACAGTTGCTATCAAAGCTTTCTGCTTGCAACTTTGCACTCTTGCGACCGTCCTCGCCATTGACGGATCAAGAGCAAGCTGCAAGCCACATTGCAAAGTGTCATCAACTACGGTTCCACAGGATAAAACATCACAACGAAAAGTCACATCAACTTGGCCTCCATTAATTTCCTTCTCGTCCCAATAAAAGAGAGATGAGCACGGATCAAAAAATGCAAGACAACGAAATTTGCAGTGAAACTGACGATCCCCATCTACACTTGTTGATCTGTCCTTTTATACGGGCTTATCAGAACGAGTGTTATATTTACTTTTTTTCCTTCTTTTTTTTTGGTGACATGGTAAAATGACAAATGGGGCGACATTGGCGCCCACTAAAAAAAAGAAAAAAAAAACATGGGACGTTTTTCATCACTCCCCAAGTTCTGCAAGTAAAGATTTACCATGTTACGATGCTGTTTGGGATTCAGCATGTTACACATTGTGCTCGATTGTGCAACACATCTTCGCGTGGCAAGTTCCTTATTTGGTGATTGAAGGGCTTGTTTCCAATGTCTAGCGTGTTGAACGGACTTATTGTTCATCATTCATCAGCAATTAGTCTTCTGGCGATTGCAATTTTTCCTGTTCTTCCGGTTTTTCGGCAAATAGCATACCGAAATCCAATTAATAAGCCTTTCTTATCCTCTTTTTTATACTGTTCTGACGGCCGATTTACTCCTCTTTTTTTTTCTCTGCATTGGTTTTTTTTGGTTTTTTTTTTCTCTGATTTGTTTTCGCTTTCTTTACTTTCTTCTCTTATTCATCTTATTATTGCCATACTTATATCATTTATATACATATACACATAATCTCACACTGCCGTTGTTTATATTTCCCAGCCTAATCGTCTCATCATGCTGGATCATGTAGAAGAGAAACGATCGCTTAAACTAAAAAGGTTGTTTCGATCCAACCTAGCCCCACTTCATACGACAGGATCCTCCTCACCGATGCGCAAAGACTTGTGTATATCGCCACCCATCGTACAGCATTCATCTTCCATCTACTCCCTCGTTTCACCGATGCGGTCCTCCTTTGGTCAAGCGGAAGAATCGTACCATTCAATGTCCTACCATCCGCTTTCACCTCCGCCATCCGCGCCTCGTACTCATAAAACAACTCATATGGTTTCACCAACACCTCGCACAAGCAGTCTCCAAGCTATGGGACAATCGTCGGTCCGATATGCTCCCTCTCGTCCATCGAACGCTTCGTCTACCTCGCGCCACACTCATTACAGTCACGTAAATGCGCAACAGCAAGGCCTGAAGGACCGTATGGCTCGTAGTCTTCGTCGACACTCTTGCTCATCGGCTGCAGTCCACAAGCAGATGAGAATCAGGGATTCTTCGCCCCCACCACTCCCAACCAATAAAAAACAACTGGATCCCTCGCCAGCGGCTGCTATGGCTACCTTGCCTGCGCCCAGTAGCGGTAGCAAATCCACCCCTCTGCGGAAAGTCAAAACATACAACGTCCAACGACCGAATCACACGCTATCGTCGTCGTCAGAGAGTCCTGAAGACGAAGCTGAACGGCTAAGGAAACAAAAAATTCTCGAGGATCTAATTTCAGGCCGTCGAGGTAGCACGCTCAAGCTATCTCTGACACCCAAAGTACTATCCTGACAGCCTTTGCATCCATGCATTCAGTGATCAGGAGCCTTTTTCCTTTTGTACTTCCGTATCGGAGTCTCGCTTTCTTTGTTGAGGTTCTGGAACCCAGTCGCTGTCATCTGCACAGTTCCCGTCCTCCATTGTGACAAAGTACGATCCATCGATTTCTTTATCTTCTTTTTCTAGTTACAAGCTATTAATCTTTTCCTAATTACATAATTTTCCTTTTTTTTTCACAAGCATGTCGTTGTTAAGATGGTATATTGGTCCGAGACCATCGTTCTATCTTTTTTAACCACACACCATAATCACATCCATTCTATAAAGTTCTATATATGTAGTATGCGTTTCTATTACTATGCTTTTTTGTCCATGAAATCATAGAATGCCTTTTGTGGCAACTCCACATTGCCTAGACAACGAATACAGTTAATGCAACTTATCCCCACATCATGAATGGTAGTGCTGGCGAACTTACCAATCATTTTCATTCGCTTCTTGCCTTCCTTTTGCTTTTGCAGCAACTTCATCTTTCGCGATACGTCTCCGCCATACTGGATTCTCACCATATTAGAACTAAATCCAGTAGACCCATGACTCGACTCATATACTTACACATTTGGCTGTAACGTTCTTTCGTAAAGCGGATATTCTAGACCAAGTAATAGATTTTAGTGTGAGTGTTTAATCATCATCATTCAATAACTTACGTTTCTCTGGCAACAATTTTCGTTCCGATCGCAGTCTGGATCACCACTTCGAATAACTGTCTCTGAATGACATTCTTTAATCGTTTCACCCAGTCACGTCCAATTTGCTCCACCTGTGAACGATGCAGAATCACAGACAGTGCGTCCACCGGTTTGGCATTAAGCAGGACCGTCATCTAGAGATGCAAATGAATATAGGCTCTCTCTGCCTTTTTTTTTCGGGACACGACGTACTCGCGCCGTGCAGCGTGCAGATACATACTTTGACAAGGTCGCTCTCCTCATACCCGGCTTCTTCATAATCGAATGTAGCGTATCCTGAGGAACGGCTCTTCAATTCGTCGTAAAAATCTTGGACAACTTCCGCCAAAGGTAAGGTGTATTTCATCATCACACGCTTTTCATCGATGAATACGTAGTCTTGCTGTTCACCTCGCCTGCTCTGTATGGTACAATTTCTATGAATTTAACATTGCGTCGCTTTTTTTCATATAATTTCCCTCCAACTTACACCGCAAAGTTCGATCATTTTTCCCATGTATTCCTGAGTGTTAGTGTTAATATGACATGACACCATGACATAACAATCCTTCATGGAATATACCTCTGGGAAGATCATGGTAGCCAGTACCATGGGTTCTTCCAATCGGGACACCTTGAAAGCACGCTCTTCCGAATCTGGGAAATCTGATGGATTTCTTACAATACGAGTAGTTCCGTCTTTGAAGACCACTGAAACATTTCGAGTTTAGCAACTGCACTCTTAACATCAATCCGTTTCTTTGGGTTGTATGCTTGAATTTCTCACCTCTGTAAGGTACAGTAGGTTGCGTCACAATGATGTTGGCCTCGTATTCCTAGATAATATACGTATGGTCAAACCCGGCTTTTTACTTTCAACTGTACAATATTTGGTGGCGTAGCCTTACATTTTCCAGACGCTGTCTAAAGACATCCATATGAAGAGTGCCCAAGAATCCCAAACGCCAGCCTTGGCCAAGTGCGTTACTGCAAGTTGCGATACGCTGCGTGAGTTCATAATAAGATAACATTGCCATGGTTTGTTTTACCTTGTTTCTTTGTGCACACTCACACTGGCATCATTCAGTGTCAGTTTCTTGATATTTTCATCCAATTTTCGAAAATCGTTGGTGTCTACAGGAAAGATACCAGCAAACACCTGAAACAAGGCAAAATTAAACAGATTGATCACGATTACTGCGACTATGAAATACGATAGTTACCATCGATTGAGCCGGTTGGAAACCCGGTAAAACTTCCACTTTTTGGTTGACATGGTAGAATGTATCGCCGATGTGGGCTTCCGAAGCATGTTTCATGCCACATACCACATACCCTACTTGTCCCGCATGACTACAACGAAAATTGTTCACGTAAGCCCCCCTGCTGGCTTGTGGTAGGTTGACATAAAGTCTCTTACAGATAACCGGTAGACATTTGTTCTGGATGCATGATTCCAACCTATACTTTATCCGTGAGTTTCCTAAATAAATGATGGACCATTATTTGAACGATTGCATACGTCTGTCACTTCATATTTGACATCGGAATAGGCCGAAATCACCTTGTCACCTATTATATATTACAGTTGAGTCGGTTTGATTCCCGCAGCTAACTATCGTTCGCTTCATCAATGCACTTACCTTTCCGAATGACGCCATCTTTTACGCCGAGCATGCATACAACGCCCACGTATTTGTCGTACCAAGAATCAAATAATAATGCCCGGAAAGGTTTCGTTATAGAACCGTCAGGACTGATAATTTGTTAGTGCAAAAACCGATAACTTTACATTCTCGGAATACATCCTTACCAAGGTATATGTTCAATCACGCTCGGCAAGACCGCATCAATGTTAATGCCACTTTTAGCCGAGATCTGATGATCGATAAATATTTTGCAGATCAACTCAAGATTTGAGAGTGGTACTTACTTGTAAGATATCAGAAGCATCTAATTCAAAAGCACTTTGAATCTGTTGTGTGACACGCTCAGGTTCGGCACCGGGAAGATCAATCTATCGATAAGTAATCAGCAAGGAGAAACCACCACAAGAGCACCAACGTGTAGTGTGAACGTCTTGGTGGATTTACCTTGTTCAATACGGGTATGATGTGCAAACCCTCACCGTAAGCTAGATAAAAATTTGCGACTGTTTGCGCTTGAATGCCTTGAGCGGCATCCACTAGCAATAAAGTGCCTTGACATGCTGCAAGAGATCGTGACACTTCATAGCTAAAATCGACATGGCCCTAGGTTTTTCAACTTGTCAATTGATAAAAACAGAGGCACCTTTTACTTTAAAGCCTTACTGGTGTGTCAATCAGATTCAGCAGATAATCTTTGCCTTTGTATTTGTAAAACATGGAAATGGTCTATTTGAAGATCAGAAATGAATTCGTTTTATAGGCATTGTTCATTCTTGTCATTTGTACCTGCGCTTTGACGGTGATACCGCGCTCCCGCTCCACTTTTAGTTTATCAAGCACTTGCTTATTCGATCCATTCGCAGAGATAGTGTTGGTCAATTCCAGCAATCTATTACAACCACTCATCAGCCAGCGCTGGATCAGTCAATCCTAATTTTTCGTACCTATCCGCCAGAGTACTCTTTCCATGATCTGAAACACGCGATATTTGGTAAGCACAAAATTCATGAGATGATGCCCGTAAAGTTACACTGCAGCTACTGTACCAATGTGAGCGATAATACTAAAGTTGCGTATATTCTCTGCAGGAAACAGTGTCAGGTCCACTTGTTTTTCCCGATCGGCTGCTTTTAGTTTCTACAAGTACGATGCAGTCCTGCTTAATATGCTTTTCGAAGTCTGCCATTCGTTTCGACGAGCTTTGTACCTCCGTTGTACTCTTTGAATACCACCGTTTGCCGAGAGTAAAAACAGGAGACAAGGTGAATCTCGAATAGTGCGGCACAGTATACACATTATTCTTGGGAATATACCGGCAAACCTGACGTGCAAGTGAGTATCCGGTAAATCCCATGGGTACTTTTTGCGATGCTGGCAGTGATCAGTGATGTTCGGAAGCTGAGGTTTTTTTTTTTTTTGGCAGGGAGTTCCCAAAAAGGCAGCCTTTCCTTGTGACGACGTTTTGACTGTTAAAACCTTCCATGACTCGGCCGGAAGAAATGCATCGCTTTTTCTTTTTCTTCGTTTTCCAGAATGTTGCGCATTACGGCAAAAACCATCAACGCCACCGCACCGAGGCGAACTTATACTTCTATGATCTCTAAGCGCCTAGGCAATGGAGCGCATTATCATGTAGACGTGGCGCCGGCAGCGCTTGTTCATTGCGCAGCTAAGCGCTCGTTGTGGCGAAATGCAAGTGCTTCGGTTTACTTTGGTAGCCAGCGTTTCTACAACGGTACGTATGAAAAGAATGGGAATACCATGGTATCTGTCGAAGAAAGCTATATAATCGCTTAACCCACTGTTAGGAGGTATGCCTCAGGGCGGTCTTCGCATGAATCCAAATCAAGAGCAGCAGCAAAAGCCATTGGAGCAATTCGTAAGGATATACGTCTGATACAAAAACTAACTCGGTCCAACTAATTTTGATGTATAGGGTATTGACTTGACAGCCATGGCCGAGAAAGGCAAATTGGGTGAGTGAACTTTTTTATTTTTTTATCGATATATCGTGATAAGTTGCTTCCAGCATTTTCCGGTGTCGGGGAATGAATTTTTGACAAATTATGCAATGGCTAATTATTTTCGCATGGGCATTTTTAGATCCTGTCATCGGGCGTGACGAAGAAATTCGACGAACGCTTGAAGGTATGTATGATAAAAACAAAAGATTGAGAATACAGTAACTAAAACGGATGTATCTTAGTGTAAATATAACAGCCACTACTTTACCACTTTTTTTGCAGAGGATTAAAGCATGATATTAGATTGGCGCGTCGTACCAAGAATAATCCAGTCTTGATTGGTGATGCAGGGTAAAAACGCTATAATTTTTATTGACGAGATAGTATCCCGTCACTCACACTTATTGCTGTTATCGCTTTCAGTGTCGGAAAAACGTCTATTGCAGAGGTATGAGCATTTGGTATCAAGCTGCTCATATGGGGTTAACACATCAATTAGGGTCTGGCGCAACGTATCATTGCCAATGAAGTGCCGGAATCCATTCAGAACAGACGTGTTATTGCGCTTGATCTCGGTGTACGTATCAAAAGCAACGTGTCTTTATGCCAGATAAACATGCTAATGGATTTGAGTTTATTTTAGGCTCTTGTTGCCGGTGCCAAATATCGGTATGTCACTTTCTTTTAAAGTAATGGAAAGTATTCAACATTGGCAACTGAAACCATTCGCTAGCGGTGAATTCGAAGACCGTCTTAAAGGCGTCCTGAAGGAAGTAACAGAAGCAGAAGGAAAAATCATTCTCTTTATCGACGAAATTCATACACTCCTTGGCTTGGGTAAATCCGAAGGCGCCATGGATGCCGGCAACTTGTTAAAGGTTTGCTCTAAATAGAGGCTTATCTTACGTGATCTCTTTTCTAACCAATGACGTTTAGCCGGCTCTTGCTCGAGGTCAATTGCGCTGTGTAGGTGCTACGACGGTTGATGAGTATAGAAAGGTAAGCTGCCAAAGCGGTGCAAGTCCGGCTCCTGATAGGACATGCTAAGAAAAAATTTCGCTTGTAGTATATCATGCAAGACCCTGCGCTGGCCAGACGATTCCAGCAAGTGATGGTAAGATGTTTATGCAACAGATTTATCCGTCGTACGTTGTACTCATACCGTATTTCGGTTTTTTGTATTAGATTGATGAACCAACTGTAAGCTACTGATACGAATGTAAGACATCACTGATAATACTAATCTCTCTGCTTCGGATGATACAGGTGCAAGACACAATTTCAATTCTGGTAGGCTTTCCAACATTTTGTCAACCATGACTCTCCTTGCTTCACACTTTAAATTTCTGTGATTTTTCTAGAGAGGATTGAAAGAACGTTATGAAGTCCATCATGGTGTGAGAATAGCGGTAAGTAATCTGCAACTTTTGCATTTCATGATCAGAATACTGAGAGATCATTGTAGGATTCGGCACTCGTATCGGCTGCCATACATTCGCATCGTTATATTACCGATCGATTCTTGCCTGACAAAGCTATCGATTTGGTTGATGAAGCGTGTTCGAAACTAAGATTGCAACAGGAAAGCAAACCAGAACAACTCGAGAACCTTGATCGTCAGATCATGACGATGCAAATTGAACTGGAATCGCTGCGTAAAGAAACGGACACTTTATCTGTGGAAAGAAGGGAAAAACTCCAGTCAGATCTGAACGAGAAGCAGAAAGAAAGTGAGCGCTTGACGTCTCTTTGGAACGACGAGCGGTAAGCCCCTGTCAATCGGGATGACAATGGCTGAAAAAGATTTTCTCATTATGACTGTTAGACAAAAATTAGAAGAAGTCAAAAAGATAAAGGAAGACTTGGAACAAGCTCGTGTGGATTTGGAGTCAGGTATGCAGTGATCTGGCCAAACTTGTGTCATACGGACCACTGAGCGATGGAATCTTTGTAGCTCAACGTGGTGGCAACTACCAACGCGCATCCGAATTACGTTACGGTGTCATTCCTAACCTGGAAAAGAAACTTCCAAAGGATAGGTAAGCGTACTGCCGATATCTGTTTGGGTGGATTTTGACACTGGCATTTTTGCTTTTATTTTGTGTGGTTAGCAACGAGGACAATGCTACGTCGTTTATTCATGAACGTGTCACTTCGGATGATATTGCCGGTGTTGTATCTCGTATGACCGGCATTCCCGTCACTGTATTGTATCGAATGTCTTTAATGTTTCTGCCACACAGTAGACTCACAATGCATTAGAATTTGATGAAAGGCGAACGCGAGAAATTGCTCCATATGGAGGATGTACTACGTCAACGCGTTGTTGGGCAGGATGAAGCTCTTAGTGTAAGTCACCAAACATCGTACTATCGGAATCCACTAATTAATATTTGGCTTTGACGCGTACCTTTTTCATAGGCTGTTTCGGAGGCAGTCAGGTAGAGCACTGTTTCGCAACTTGTGGCAAATTTTATGCAATGTACTGATTTGTGAGTTCTTAAAGATTGAGTCGCGCTGGATTACAGAACCCATCTCGTCCCATTGCTTCATTCCTTTTCCTTGGACCCACTGGTGTTGGCAAGGTAAGTAACATTTTGCTTGAGATCGATTTTTCATCAATGTTAATACTTTTTTTTGTTTTAGACTGAACTGTGCAAGACTATTGCCAAATTCTTGTTTGATTCTGAGAATGGAATTGTGCGTGTTGACATGTCCGAATACATGTAAGTTTCCCGCGTGTTTCTTTCCAATGCAAGTGACATGCTTCGCACTCACACTTTTAATGATGACAGGGAGAAATTCTCCATCAGCCGCTTGATTGGTTCGCCACCTGGTTACGTTGGTCACGAAGAGGGAGGCGAATTAACTGAAGCCGTCCGTCGCAAGCCGTATGCTGTGGTGTTGTTGGACGAAATGGAAAAGGCACATAGAGATGGTAAGCCGAAATGCTCCTTAATAAAATTGTCCACATCGGAAAAAGAGCTAACGACTGTTTCATTTAGTCTCCAATATTTTGCTACAAGTGCTGGATGATGGTGTGCTGACCGACAGTAAGTATAACGGTATTTGAAAAAAGAAGAAAAGAACATGCGTCTTACAAACAAACAAAAAAGGCAAGGGACGAAAAATCGACTTCCGTAATACCATCATTATCATGACCTCGAATTTGGGAGCCGAATCCTTGACTGCCAACATACGTAGTGATGGTCTGGTAGATGACAATGCCAAGCAACAAGTGATGGAAGCTGTTCGCTATGCATTTGCTCCTGAATTCATCAACCGTATCGATGATATTGTAAGCAACAGTCAATAGGTGCAATATGAACCAGCAACTAATCATTAACTCTAGGTGATCTTTAACGGTCTGTCGAAACGTGCCCTTCGTGAAATTGTGGATGTGCGACTCAAAGAAGTCGAGGAACGCACAAAGGATCGCCGCATCAAGCTTGATATCGATCTAACTGCTCGCGATTGGTTGGGCGAACGAGGTTACAATCCTGCCTATGGTGCCCGACCTTTGAACCGTTTGATTCAAAAGAAGTTGTTGACCCCTCTTGCACGTCTTTTGATTGACGGTGGTATTCGCACCGGTGAAACTGTGAAAATCCGTGTCAAACAATTGGAAAGTGGAGAGACGGACATTGAAGTGCAACGAAACCATCAAGCCAGCAAGGATGTTCCGGATGAACAAGACGCGTTGGATGCCAACATGGCCCCCGTAGGAGACGAAGAAGAAGCTTTCAAAGATGATCAAAACAAAGACAAAAAGCAGATTGAATAGAAACTGTCCGAGTCTTTTTTTTTTCATCGAGTAAATTCTTATTATCAAAACAATTCTTTTTGCAACAAGATGATTAGCGACCATTAGCTCTTTTTGAAGAGAAGTGGTTGATGATACGACTGGCGTCTTAGTAGCATCATTTAATTTGGATTTTTTGTCAGTTATACTGTCATTTATACTGTATATGTCCTTTCATTCTCTTTCAATTTTCAATGAATCGAATAATACATAAGCAGACGTGCTTCGATCTATGAATTCATGCATCAGTGGGGTGACTATTGTTTCATCCATGGAAACTGCAATTTTCTTTTGATTTTCTCTCTCCCTTTCTTGCTTGATAAACCCTCACTATCATTGTATCAAAATCCCATCCGCATCCACCATCCAGACCATTCTTATTCCGTGTATCTAACTTGGTTAAATCGACTACCATCCTCAAAAGTAAGCGTCGAGTGGTCTTCCATCGATTTTGCTCCGGCAAAACAGACTCACCTCTCCTTTGCTTCCATCCTTCTTCCAGCTTCCGGTTTCCTTTTCTTTTCGCCTGACAAGTTCTGGATGCTACAAGTTGACTTTCTCTCGCCATCCATCCATCCATCCATCCATCTGGCGAAACAGGATGACGTCAAAGGCCATCGTCGGTGGTGTACCTCTCTTTTTCATCAGAAAAACGCTTACGTGTCCTCTTCATGTTCCTCTCCTTTGGATTGCTTCTCATCATATGGTATTCGAGATGTCTTCCCGATTATTGTATTTTGTATTTTATATTTCATGTACATATTCTTTTCGCAGTCTTTTCCTCTTTTTTTTTTCCCACAGGGTTTTTTAGGAGGTTTTTTTTTTTTACTGACGCGACCATTGTTTTTTTATCACCATGTACTTTATTTGTTTTTCTTTCTTTTTATTCTGGGGACTCTCGATATCTGGAATCCACCTCGAAATTACCGTCACTTCTGGCCAGTCAACATTTTTTGCCTGCTCAAGCTGACCACCGATCCATCGCTTAACTGCCCTGGAAGCAATTTTATTTACCGCATCGAAGAAGAAGCTTACCTGGCGGTCCGTATCATCTTTTTTTTCCGGTACACCATTTGGTTCAAAAGGCAAGTCCAATTTCTTCTCCTTTTCTATGATGTAATGAACGTATACTAATTCAATGTCATATAATCCAAGTCATGTCAAGCGATCAATGGCTATTAGATACCCAACATACCCACGCATCTTTCTAGATCTATCATAGCCTGGGCGGGATGGAACTGAGGGAGGGAACCAGTGCTGCTTTGCGCGTGTTCAGAAACAACTCACGTTGCATGGTATTGCCATAAGGTTGTCATTAATATACCAAAGTCCGTCAAGAGTTCTCGCCCAGGTTATGCCGTGTATGCGTTAGGCTTTTTGTCTGACGAAAGTCGCTCAATGTAAGAGGGCGGCCTCCGGTGGCAGGCGGCATCCATTGCACAGCGGGTGTACGGCTTGCTAGTGATGACAAATATTGGTCACTAAAGATGACGATTATGCGAGAATACTTGTTTCAAAGAGGTCATCATGGCCCTGTATCCAACTATGGCCAACAGCATGACGAGAGGGAACTGTTCCCTGCAGGAAATGGCGGGTTTACTGGTGCACTTTAGGGTCGGTGCGGCCTACTTGCTACGCAATTGCAAGGGATTAAATGTGAAAAAAAATGACTGAGTTGCTGCTATTTTGGGGTTCGCACAAGGGTCAAGTATCGAAAATTTCATGGCTATTCATGTGGTAGGTGAAATGGAAAACGTGTCACGAGATTTCAGATGGCGACAAGGGCTGAAATTGTCTGAGCAAGAGCCTTGCATAATTCATACTTCGTTTATCTTTCTGTTTATCTGTCAAAAAATATGCCTGTGCGAGAAGCTGATAAAGTCGTCTACCTTGAACACCCTTCTGGCGCCAAAGCCGAAGTTTCCCTATTCGGTACGTAGGCGCCTATGTAAAGAAGCTTCATTTCCATAATTAACATATCGAAAAAAAAAAAAATAGGCGCTACATTAACAAGCTGGAGTGTCAATGGAGAAGAACGTATTTTTGTGAGGTAAACAAGCTTATCTGAATGTTCAAGCTCCTTTTTTTTCTTGATTTTGCCAAACTTAATTTTATTCGACTTCAGCAAAAAGGCTTTGAGGGATGGTTCGAAAGCGATTCGTGGCGGCATTCCTATTTGTTTCCCCATTTTCGGCACCAAAGACAAGATCCCGCTCCCTCAGCACGGTACGGAGTCAGGACGATTCAGTGAACGCGTCATACTAATAACATTGTTCTCATGTGGTCAGGTTTTGCGCGCAATAACTATTGGGAGTATGTTGGCGACATTACCGATGACGCGAATGAAGTCGCTGTTCGCTTTGGTAAGAACCCAAAAGCGGAGCTGGTAGATAAAAAAACGCGCTAATGGGTGTGACATGGTTCGTGTAAATTTTGTTTTTCTAGTGCTCAAGGATAACCAGCTTCCTCAAGACACGCGAAGCAAGTGGCCTCACTCCTTCCGCTTGACGTATACTATCACGTTGAGTGCCAAGTCCATCAAAACATTCTTGGTGGTCAAAAATGAAGACGAGGATACGTTTGAATTCAATACATTGCTTCATTCTTATTTCCGCATATCGGTAAGATAAAGATACGGCGACCGGCTTCACCGGTTTACTAAGAGGAGTTCCTATCGTGCAATAGGATGTGGACAAGGTTTCTGTATCAGGTTTGAACGGATGTCAAGTGATTGACAAAGTGGAAGGAGGCAAAAAAGGCACAGAAAGCCAACAAAACGTTACCATCTCGTCCGAAGTCGATCGTGTGTACATGAATACGCCCGATCAATTGCACATTATCGTAGGCGATGCTCCCGTTGTGAACATTGAAAAATCCAACTTGAAGGATACAGGTATGTGCATCACGACCACGGAATTGTTTTGTATTTCACCATTTCTAATGAATACGTCAGTTGTGTGGAATCCATGGATCGAGAAAGCAAAGGGTTTAGCTGATTTTGGTGACGAGGAGTATAAAAACATGATTTGTGTTGAAGCCGGTTCTGTAGCCGATTGGGTCAAATTAGCTGGAGGTCAGACATGGACAGCCGGTCAAACCTTGTCGATTCCATAGATTATGGCAGCAACACCAACCATTAGGTGTTTCAAACTATGAATAAAAAATGACAAGTAAAATAAATCCAATGATGGGAGGTTTTTCATATACGCTGGCAGCCTGCAATGAACAACCTAAAGTGCGACGCCTGTCGTAATGGGGAAAAAAAAGAAGACAACACCATCGTATTACCGCTGTTCAATTCCAACCTAACAAAGCCACCCCCCCCCCTTCCTTTTCCGCACCTTTGCTGGGAGAGTGTGTGTGTTCATTTGATTGTACTACCGCACCTGGTCCGCTGAATGATTCTGATAAAGACGGTAATCTGTCGGTCTTTGTGTTTTTTTTTCAAGGAGGAGATTGTTTGTTATCTTTTTTTTCGTGTAACACGGAAATGCATGTCTATCTTTTGGAGACATGGTTAATGCAGTCAAAATTTGTAGCGATCATGCGTAGTAAATCATAACTGGTGTAGATGCATAAGAAACTATTCACCGACCAAGACGAAGAGCTTTAAAGCAAGAGTGTTTCTATTTGCGAGTATCCGACAGCATTACAATCAATGACATTTTGATTTCCTATCTTGCAAAAAAAGTCAGGGGAGAAAGTAGTAGAAAATGACCACCGGAAAAAGTTGCGGTTTTCATTGTCCGGTGGTTCCAATCGTATGGCAAAGGATAACACATCCCCTCCCCTCCCCCTTTTTTTTAACCAGCCCTTTTTCTTTCTTTTTCATTCGACTGAGCAAGTGAATGACTCGATGGACAAATTAAAGGAATTGAGTTCCAAGGCTGAAGACCTTATTGATCGCGTTGGGCAACCATTGAAACCCCATATTCCCCTCATTGCCCGATTCCTCATTGTCGCTACGTTTCTGGAAGACACACTCCGTATTTTCACACAATGGTCTGATCAAGTTCAGTTCATGCAAGACTTTCGACACTTTCCAAAAGGCTTGAGCCATCTTTTCCTCGGCCTGAATATCATCGTAAGCCCCGGATAGAGAATAATAAGTTGATGGTATTGGAGAAGAATAACGAGAGACGAATTCTATAGACCATGATGGCATGCTCGGGTTTGATTATTGTCAAGAGATACCAAGAATATGCTGTCTATGGATTACTGGGAGTTGTCATTGCCCAAGGTCTAGGTTATGGATTGATATTCAATTTATCATTTTTCTTGCGAAATCTATCGGTGATGGGCGGTCTTCTCATGGTATTGTCGGACGCACTTCCCAAAGGGAAGCAAATGTTTGCTGCTCTTCCACAATTGTCAGAGAGCAATCGGCGTACTTATCTACAACTCGCGGGACGAATTCTACTGATCTTTTTGTTTGTTGGATCCGCGTTTCATGGTGAATGGTCATGGATGCGCGTCTTTGTGTCAGTGTATGGTCTCGTTGCATGCGTCATGGTCGCGGTGGGTTTCAAGGCCAAATGGTCGGCGATGTTTCTGGTTCTCTTTCTCTCGGTATTCAACATTTTTATCAACAACTTTTGGTCGGTCACACATACCCATCTCAAGCGCGACTTTTTAAAGTACGATTTCTTTCAAACTTTATCCACTGTGGGAGGATTTTTGCTTTTGGTCAGCACAGGCCCTGGTCTTTATTCGGTAGATGAGAAAAAGAAGGCGTTTTAAGTAGCTTGACCTAGTTGTACTGCTCCATGTCAAAAATATCACAAAAAATTTAAAATATATCAACATATGATTCCTCTCAAGTAAACCTTGAAAAGAAAAATGATAGGATTTAGCCTCTAAAATGTGAATCCACATCCTTGATACTATTGTCATTTGTCAATGTTCTTTTAGAATGGGTGAGTGATTGGTGGTGGTTCCAGAGCAAGTCTGATTTTGTTGGTACCGTTGCCGAGGTAAAGAAAACCCGCCATGGACATTACCATTTTTCATCCTTCCTGAACCCTTTTTTTTTGTATTCTATTCATTAACTACGTTCGGTGCACTATCAAGTAGCGTCTCGTATTTATGTGTGAATTTGTAGTCATATTTCACTTGGATATCTGGCAAAAAAAAAAATCATGTAGATCAGCACTATATTATGCAGGTTTTGTCGGAGACCAAAACCGGCTTGTTGCCTAAGCCACCGTATATGGATAAAGACTGACTGATGCATGGCCCCGCCTTACTTCAACAGCTATCAAAGATTTTCTTGATTTTCAATGGGCAAAACAAATAAATGTATGGATTTGGGGAGCAACTATAAAAAGTAAGCGAGAAAATGCTAATAAGTATCCATTTTGTAGTTAAAGTCGATCCCGCCAATGTGTCCAAGCATGCATCATCCTCTGTCACTGATCCTTCCGAAGCAAAAACACGTAAGCATCCATTCATTGCTAATCGTACGATATGAATCTCACGATAGTTTCAGCCAAGGAACGAGTCGAAGCCGAATTGAAACTTTTGCAAGCACGTAAACAGCTGGTGTCGCTTGATCCGCAGCAAGGCAAAATTCATCGAGTAGGGAAAAAGGTCACCAAAAAGGGAAGCAACTCCAAGAAACAAAAGAAGCTGGCACGAGCCCTCATGGTAGCAGATAAAGAAGAAGCCAAAGTTGGTAAACAGCTGGAGAAACTGGAGAAACGCAAGGCTCGAAAGTCGGTATGGGAGTAAACCTCGTTCGTCCTCTCTGTTTCGTATTCCCCTTGCACGACCTCTCTCTCTTTTCATCTGTATTGTTGAGATTCAGGCACACCCACATTATCATTTTTGCATTCCTTTTTATATTACGAGCCGAGACTCTACCGGCTAATCTATCATTACATTTTTTTTATATTTTTTTTTTTTACTTGCTTGCCAGTGCCTGAATTGACGCCATGATACGGGTGCCAATGGTCAAATGGCTTGCTTTTTTCAGTGCGCCGTAGCTGTTAATCTGAACAACACTGGCACGATGGTCAGTTGGGTAACAACGATTCTCTTGGTAACGATGACTCAGAGATTTGGTTGCGGACAAAATCGCTGGTCGCGAATAAAAATGCTTGTCGTTGCAATTGAACCATCGGCTGGACGAATCCAAACCGGCAGACACGCCTTTATCCTTTTGGCAGATACCATATAATTGAACGAAATCAGTATCGATGCACCTACATTCACGGATATGAAGCTCCAAGCAGCTGGATGATGATGGATCATATCAGAGAGTCTGTGAGGAACCAGACCAAAAAGAGTGGATCTTGACAGAAAAATTGACGTTGAATTATCACTGTGCTAGGCATTCGATCCTCCAATGTATAATGGGTCTGCAATCGAAGGAAACGCCGTCCATCAAAGCGAGATTGCCCAGTACATCATGAATAAAACTACTTTTGCCCCTATCACCAACCTGAATGCTCACCTATACCCCTATGCACCAAATCAAGGAAAGTGACACACTCTGGAAAAATGCTTGGAACTGGCAGCAAGGAATTTGCAAAACTTGAATATTTCCCATGATTGGACCCGCGAGCATATCATGTTCCCCTGAGGGTCGTCATGACACCTTGTTTTAATCTCTCGTATTCGCAGAAACAATGATTGCCAAGGTAAGTAAATGAATGACCTTTGGCAGTCATCGAACACGTTCAGCGCAGACTCGCTCAAGCTTTTATATCACACTTGATCAATTTTATATCCGAGACACATATATCACCCATTCCACCTCTTCTCTGACCTGGAACATTCGCCTTTTATACGGACGTATGTTCCATCTACCCGTCATCTATCTCCTCCTCAGATCCAGACATTGTACCTCTATTGGAAAGTGTCCTTGAAAGAAAGAGATGACTACTTGTAAATACCCCTCAGTGTTCATTGTGTAATAAGATCGTCATCATACTCAGGCTCATTGACAGTGGGACTCGTTTGCTGTATTCCAACCTGATCAATTACATATCCGACGTGGACATCACCAGTTCAACCTCTCATTTGACATGGAGTACACCCTTCCATAAGTCCCGATAGTCTTTCTATCGTTTATCATCTCGCCCTCAGACCAAGATATCGTTATTTCTATCGGAAACTCACGCTTAAAATGACAATTCCTCAGGAACCATATAAATATCCATCAGTGTTTTATTGTGAATAAAAGGATTATATTTTTCAGACTCGTTGACACCTTGAACTTTTTCAATGTGGTCCTAGCGCATAGCACACTTTCATTTTCAACCCATACGGATAGGTCACGAACACCCAACCTGTCACTTTTCAGCTGGCGTTCCTGAAATATTCGCTTGATGCACCCTTGACAGCTCAGCCTCCTCTTTGAAGCATGAATCCCATGGCAAAAGCTTTTTATTTCTTAGATGCCATGCATTTACCGCATCCCAGCAAGATATATTGATCGCAGAACCATTTCTCGCATCTTTCTGCCGTGTCATCAACATGACTCTACTAAACCCGCGAGTCCCTTTTTCCGCTTGTCATTGTAAATTAAGGCTCGCTACAAAATCTTTGAATTTTTTCTGTCAATGCCAGACCATTAATATCCATGTGCGCATTATATATTGGTGCGGTAATTGACCTGCTGGTACGCTATGACTATCTGTATCTGAATTCGCACATACTGGTCGTAATCAGCTCATCTCTAGGTATCAAACCAGGCCCAAGGTACCTTTCTTTGCATGATCTTTTTTTATGGCCATCACACTGCATCATAGCATCAATCTGCCCCTCCTCAGTCGATGCACCGTGTATCTGATCTGCAAAACTTATTGCAGATACAAAAAGTATCAAAATGCACGAATGCAAAGGACAACGGGTGATCAAGCTTAGTGATGATGCTCTGAAGCACAGCGCCGACATGGTTTCATCTTGCATCCGATGTACTCGTTACTGCTCCGTTTTCTCTCTTGACTCACTAATCCCACTGTCACAGACTGTAGAAAACGAAATGTGATATGGAACCAGTTGACCGCGCTCATTTCGAAATACTGACAAAAAAAAAAAACCATTGCACACACTTTACTACCCTCCCCAAGAGGAACTCGACAAAAGTCCCTGCTTCTTTTAGCAACAGCAACCCGATCCTGCTCTCTGTTTTCCATCCGCAGATAGACCTTGATCCGATCCTTTTCCTGCTAATGCTCAATCTCCATAAGCCACGTCCGTGCACCTGTGGCTTTTTTGCACGTACTGGTCATCGCCACCTGCTCTCTTGTTTGATCCTTTCGTCATGTCTTGATTTGTCTTCCTCCGGGAGTCTATAGAGCCGGCGAATTAGTAGTAACAAAATAAAAACAATAATAAATCGGTGAGAATCCTTTGATTCCCGAGAGAGTGTTTTGTCAAGTAGGAAAAGAAAAAATTACTAGAGAGCGGCAATTAATACAAGGTATGTCTTTTATACTATATCGGTATTTTTAGATGTGGTACGACCCATGACAGAATAAGGTGTATTTTCCATGAAGCTTTATCAACGATCGTATTTTTCATACGGCTTAGAGTTAATCATCGATCATGATTATTATTATGTAAAGATGATGGAAGAAATAGACGACGGATATAACCAATTATAGGGTGTAGTTGTGGTATCGGTTTGGATGTGAGGTTGATTCACATAAGAGAAAACGGGTAGATCAGACGTAACATAATGATATGATCCTGGTCGGTATAGTGATTACACGATCGTTGGTAATTGTCTTCTCTTGTAGATCGGATGATATGGATTAATTATGAATGACCAAGTGATATGATGGAGTGGTATCATACGGATGAGAGGTAGGAATGGTATAATCATATGTACAAATACGACGGCGTTGCTTTACTTTACTTTACTTTATCTTCTTCATGTATTTACTCCATTAAATGTCATTTCCACGGTAATTGGGCGCGATTTTATCACTTTTTACTACTTTTCAATTTCCTCGGGAAGCGGTTTCTACAGATTCGAAACTTTCTGCAGCAGATCAAATGGACATATCAGAAAAAAAAACAAAAGCTTTTATTCTTTTAATGTTATAACTCTCATTTCCGCGCGCTCTTTACTTTTTGTCTTTTGTGCTTTCTTTTCAGTGGAACGTTTTCCCATAGACCTCTGTCGCCCCACGCTTTTTAGGCATGGTTCCCTTTCTTTTATTTTCCCATGTGGTTTTTTCTCTAGAACGTACTTTCTCATCGATCTAAGGCGTGAAATAGCCAGAAACGGACATGTGTTCATACACCCTTAATAAAATAAAATCCTCCTTTGCTTTATTTTCTACGCACGGTTGCCTTTGTTTTCCTCCTGTGCATTTTTTAATTGCACATTTTCCCATCCATGGATCCCGTCCAAGCGAGCAGTAGTTCCCCGCCAAGGACGCGTGTTCACTCACCCAATAAAAAAAATGCTTTTACTTTTTGTTTTAGAAACACACAATCGAAAAATAAAAAACCAATACACCCCAAACAAAAAAAAGTCACCAACAAAAAGTATAAATATTACTCCCACAGCCGGGACAAAAAGCAAAAAGATTGGGTCTCTCCGGGAATCGAACCCGGGACCTCTCGCACCCTAAGCGAGAATTATACCACTAAACCAAGAGACCCTCTTTGATTTTCGAAACTGGGAGTTTATTTACAAACCGCAAATTCAAATCACGTGACTGGAGTATCATTCATTGGTTTTATGCATAGGATCAGGATATTAACCGGGAAAAATGATGAGAATCCTTTATCAAATTGTGATATAGTCTCAGTGTTTTTACCTGTCGATTGTGGCGATGATGGTAAGAGGGAGTAAATGATATCCCATCTCTGATTGTGATATATGAGAGAATTTAGAGCAAAAGAGACAATGAGAATCCTTTGAGACTGTTGAACGGTCTTTATTTCGATTAATGTGATCTGCCTATTTATACTTTAGTCTTGAGTCGGAATTAATAATTATCAGTGAGCAGTACTCGGTTATAAGGTGTATTAGGAAGGATCCACATGCTGTGATGTGACAGCTTTACTCGTATGAATTGATCTCAGCAATAGATCCAGGTTATGGATGAAGAGGCTCAATCGGTATTCTAATGGAGAAGCTCACTCAGAATGGAAACACGTCTAGATCCCGATCTTTCCTGCTTGGGAACACCAGTCTAGGATGGATAATACGACAAGTAGTGGATATACCACACTGATATTGAAGGTAATAATTGGGTTGAGTGTTATGCACTGATTACGGGAGGATCAGTGCAAGCTGGACAAGAGGGTGGTGTTAAGTGCTTTCGCAAGACAAGGACAAGACAAGACAAGAAAAGGAATACAATAAAACAGGAACAAGAAACAAGAAACAAGAACGAAATCGGAACAAGAATAGAAACAGGAAAAGAACCAAGACAAGGACAAGACAAGAACAAGACAAGATGAAGAACAAGATAGTATGAGAGAATACACACACACACACACACACACACACACACACACACAATTCTTGACTGAGGTTTATTTCATGAGAAGAGATCGGATATTTATACTAAAGGATCGGATACAGAACAGACGACGATAATAAAATAATTTAAATGAAATGCAGAGCATAACATGAGGTAAAGCATAGATCAGCAAAAGGAGAGGACAACGGTAAGAGAGGAATATAGAGACCAAGTAAGGGGTATGCGCATGGACCAGCACGGCAACAGTGGAGAGCATGCTTGGGCCAATAATATACATAGTCGTGTATTATGGCCAAGACAACGTGTACGCGGGAATGGTCATGACAAAATTTGAAGCTGCCCTGGAAATTGTTGTTTTTTCCCATTGTCCCCTAAAAAACCAGTTATTTGCTCCTTTCGGGTCTCTTTTCCCTTTTTCTCCTCACTATCGCCATTCCGTGTATGCAGTCGCCTTTTCCGCAACCATGTACTAACTATGGCCAAACGACCTACAATGTGTCTTACATCGAAATTGCGATATTTTTCTTACTGATTTTTCCATTTGCGAATGCATCACTCTGCGATGTTTCGACTTATGGTGTATCTGCGTGCGATCTTCCTCATTGTGATGTTCTCTGCATCGATGAACGAAGTATTGCCTACCTCAGATAGTTTGACGAATATAAATACCCTCATATTTCAATACGAAATAAAACAGTGAATAACATACCAACACGTCTTCTCTATCTTTTCTCTCTCTGTTGCGACTTCTAAGCTGCCCTGATAGCGCACCTCTTCTTTTCTTTTTGATAACACAGGATACCCCTCGGTGTTACTCTTTTCCTTTGATTCTTATTCCAGACAAAAAGACATTATGACGACCTGATCTCGATTCAATACATATCGACAAACAATATATCTGGCGCGCACATATTTTTTAAACCGATCCGATTTTAGATCTCTGGTTTTCCACTTGTATTTTCTTACCGGAAAAACACACAACAGCGTATGGGCCAGCATGGCAACAGTGAAGAGCGTGCTTCTTTATTGGGATTATTCTTGAGAGAACACAAACTACCCACATTATCGCAGCAAAAGGTGAGTTATTAAATTCTGGAGGAAGATGACCACAAAGGCAAATTCTATACGAGTATAATACATAGAAAATATATAATGACGATATATAGACATAGGCATATGCGTAGGCATAGATAGATACAGAAGATAATGGATATACACAAAAGGAAGAATAGAAATCGACATAAGAAGATGGACATAAACATAACTAAGAGTAGATAGAAACATAACAAGGAAGGATATACGGATTCGATTGGATAGAAATATACAAAACGAAAAGCATAGGCATAGGCATAAGAAAGGAGAGTCAGGGATATAGTGAAGGATAGAATAGACACAAAGAGATAAAAGATACAGCAACGAAAGGAGTGGGAAAGTGGGTTGAAATGACAGAATTAACGAACGGGGCCGAGAGTAAGATTTTTGCCATTGAACGACCTTGCTCTTGATATATACACGTTGCGTTTCACTCTTTGTAACGAATCGAAGGAATCGGATGTTCACCGGCACGTTCCGGAAATACTTTTTGGATCCGAGAGCCACAACTTCCATTCACCAACCCAAGGATGGTCTTGGTGAGCTCCAGAAATTCGGTCATAGTTGTCTGGAAGCAGACCGTTCCGGTTTCCAATCGATGCACCATTTCGGGGCTGGAAAACGAGCAAACACCACCCTCGGGAAACACAGAGTCGAGATACTCCTTCAGAAGCCAAATGGAGTTGTCTTTTTGAATTTCATCAAACTCCTCCATGGTTGCCTGGCTGGTACGCACTTGAAAGGCTTTACGACCAATGCCGTTACGCGCCTGGACCAATCCCCGTCATATCGGAACCCGGGACCCGGACAGGTTGACCTTCAATTCTGGAGCGTTCTTGGCCCCATCAACGGGAGGCTTGCAGGATCATTTGATGGCAATACTTTTACTAAATCCGCACTGAGAGAAGATGAGTGGTCAACTAGTCAAGGTCGCTAACTGATTAGCGTAGAGCGCAAAGGAAAGATGAGAGTGAGGAGTTTCTAAATTATAAATCACCTCTTGTCTGAATAAGATTTCTTTTAAACTTTTATCACGCTTGTGCTATTTGACACGCTGGCGCACAGATACCTCGGGCTGGATATTTTTGAAAAATAAGCATCAATCTCTGATATTCGTCGATTAATTATCGATAAATTGCAAGGCGATCTTTCAACTGCAGACTTTTGCTGGTCTCCATTCCATCATCCTCCATCTATAGTACGATCTGTTACTATGATGGGGTGATATACATAATGAATAGCCATCGTCTTTTGGCTTGAAGTTAACATGATAATGTCCCAAAATAGCTCAAATCAATCAAAGAGCACATAGTCCCCCCCCAAAAAAAAGGGACTGAAACGGAAAATCACTCAAGCATATTGAATCATCGATAGACTGGGATAAACGTCCGTTTTTTAAAAAAGTGGTGGAAAGTTGCGGGTATCAGTTCGTTGTTGTCACGACACACCATATTATACTGGGGTCGATGTATATTCCATTGTTTTGAGAATGTCTTTTGATACATCGGGAAAAAGAAGCAAAAAAAAAAAGTCAAAGATAGGTTGTGTCTGAATCGAAAAATCGAGAAAGAGTCAAGTATGCTACTCTGAGCGGCAAAAACATCAGAAGAGAGGTGTTGGTATGTTATTTACTAGTTTATTTCAGATTGATCCTCAAAACTATTATACCTGAGAAAAACTATGCTAGAATCTCTGTAGGTAAAGTATCGAACGTCATACGTGAAAATTGGAATATCAGTTTGTACCCAATGGGTAATCGATCATAGTGTTAGATTCTTGCAATGCTTCTTCTTCAGGAGTTTGAGGTCTGTCATGTCTGATGCCCTGCTTCTTCCTATAATCCCAGGCGGACGAAGCAGCAAGTGTCTATACACACTAGTATCGCGCTATCCTTTGAACCTTACCAGAATGAAGGCTCATCAACATTTTGTTTACGCTTCTCCTTGTGGTCTAACTTTTTAAAATCAATACCAGTGGCTTTATTAATCCTTTAAAGCCCATTTTCGACGCTCGTTAAGTACGTAAATATTTGCTGCAGGGTCTTCTCGAAGATGAATCTTTTCCTCTCTCTCGATAACTCAGTAGAGAGCACGATGAAACGCTTCCACGCCGTTCACCGTACGCACTTGGTGGTTTAAATATAATATAAAATGCTGAACAGGTCAGCATGGTCGTTATTGCTGTGTTCACGGAGGCTTCTTCTTACAAGCTCTAATCTACCACATCTATTTTCCCCGCAAAACGAGCAACAAGTATCCATCAGATATAAAAATACTCAGCGACTAACAGATGGAATAATCAGTATATTGACAGTTCAGATACAAAAAGATGGCAAGAGTAGATCAGGGTCTTGGTGCAATACGAATGACGGTGCAAAGGCGACGAGACCCTGATGGCACGTTTCTAATGTAGTGGCGTTGGAGATCACGTATGGTTTCGAAATGCTTTTGACAAAAGCATTTGAACCTTGCACTAACTATAACCGTGCCTTGTGGACCCCGGTCGCAGCAATTCAATATTAACAAAATAATGGCGTCCCCATTTGGAGATGTCACTATTCCATGCGTGCCAGGTGTGATAGTGAGGGTGATTCGTGTGGCGCCCTAAAGATCGGTCGAAAACCACTTGGAAAGCGACCGACTCATTATCAACGTGAGGTTGCAGATTCGGCGGAGCAAGGTTAACGTAACCACCCTGGAGGAACCGTCCGTCCAAGAACTGGCGGAGAAGACCCAAGGCATCGGTGTCCTACCTAATCAGTCCCTTTGACCGTTCACCGGTACTTATCTGCAGCGGTTTCCGCCGCTGGTTTGCTGGGACGTCGGCATGGTATGGAATGACTTCAATGGCAGCCGTGGTATCCCCACGCCGAAGGCGTTCTTGTTGCCAAAGGCGAACGAGGTGCACAAACACCGATACACATCTGTCCCGGCATCATATCCACCTGACTGTAGGGATCCGGGAAAGTCTTCTGTTACAAGATGCTTCAGTGCGTCACCACTCGATTCGATTCTGGGGTTGCAGATGCACTTTCGCGACCACCGCTTTTCAATGCGCGCCATCGATGAGGCTCGACGGACAACGTTACCGGACCTTTTATTAGTGCATTTCACTGCACCGAGACACACCTTGGTAACACTGACACCACCCTGGGTACGGCCATAGTTCGTTTGCAGCAACGGCCAGCCAATGTCGGCGTCATACTCCATTTCTATGGACCCAACGGTCATTTGCTGGATTTTGTCTTTGTCGATCCATTTCCCAAAAGTCATGATGCAAGAAAGTTATAGTTTGATGACTCTCCCTTCTCAGACTTATAAATCGCACAAAAAAACGCCCACCTACACGTGTGGGTGGGAATATAAGCTTTGATTTCCTGCACTGCACATGGTTGGGCGAAAAGTTACTCCTGAGCAGGTAAGCTTAGCCAAAATTCTAGCCATCAATTAACACGTTTGATAGTGTGCATTTTTCAATATGATATTGTCTGTGAGAGCACCAATTGATACGTGGGGTGGTCTAATTCTGTCTCCAAGCGGGTAAGGGAAAGGTAACTTTGCGCGTTGTTGCTTGATACGAATAAGAAGGTAATTGGTTGTGTTACTGTGTTACGATTGATTCTTTGCTATGGCAATAGATAGTGGACCGTATATTTTCCAGTATTTCTTGCTTCGTTTGTGCAACACTTTTACTGATTGATGCATCAAACTTTATGCACATGTCACTCACCCTATCTTGCCCCATATAATGAAGCTTCTTTAACTTCTTCTCCATTTCGAAAGTTTTTACTTGTTTATCGCGCGTCAAGATGTCCCGCTGAGCCGCTATACGATGTGTTCCTTACCAATTGCCGAAAGGGCACTCTTTCTATCATCGGTAGTTTGCATCATGTAAAGCAAAGACCTCGCACAGTGCGCGAACATCTTGCTAGGGGCATTTCTCCTCTTACTAGCCAATCAAGATAAAAATAAAATAAAATAATGATGCCGCCACGATACATTTAGTTTGGCTTTATTTATTTCGTCAACAGTTGTAGATGAGGCTGAATCTGCGGTCAAAAAGTCTGTCGATGAGTCCTACAGGGGAGTATGATATGGACCATGTCGTTAGCACCAATAATGCGCCTCTTGAATTCTGATATTGATGCTGTTTACGGAGAGCTCGTTGTGGACGATACAGGGGAAATTGTCGATGGTTACATGCGATTGCGCATACCTGCAGCGTGAAAAGGATCACGCTTCACAGGTAGAGATTATTCAGAATTTTTTCCAATGGCAAAAAACCTTAAAGTCTTTAATACAGATATAGGGTCGTCTCGGGCTTACTATAAATACAAGCGCGTGCTGTATTTCAATGTGTACCCGATAACCATCTTTGGCATGACTATTTTAGGGCTTCAATGACGTCGATACTGTACTTGACGTCGAGCCAGTGCGGCAATCGAGATGCTCGTTCATAGCCATCCAGCTTTTATTCCTCTTCTTTGGTACCCATTCTTACGGTTATAGTGATTATATTTCTCTCATAGATCATAGCATCGCCGTGGCTCCAGGAGTACTTTTCCACGACGTGGATACCAAACAAATCACATCGTTTCATATACTTCTTGCATGGTCCTTCATTGCCACGAAAAAGATTCAAAATTGATACTTATAAAGTAGGTGATGATTGTCCTATGGAAAATGAAGAGGGGGTTGAAAACCGGCACCCTTCAGCTGGCTCAACCACACGCTGCCTGGTGCATCAATATTTGATAAAAAAGAAAAAGAAAAGACCAGGGCATGGATCATATATATCCAACAACTTTTGCCATCTGCAAAATGCTTAAAAAAATCGTGCCTTATTTTAATTACTGAAAACAGCCTCGCCAGCTGCAACTGCTTCGTGCGTTTTCTTATTCACCATGTAAATATTGAGATAATATGTAAAAAGGGAGATAAATGCAACCCTACAATCGAAAGCGTTAGCGTATAATTGTCGAAAATAAATATTTTACTGCCATAATGGAGTAATACGTACATGATGCCGGTGAAACCCGGTGAATCTTTGCTTTTTACACTCTTGCGGGAATTGAGCAGCGACGAAACACCAAAGTAAGCAGCAACCCACGGAACAATCTTGAATCGGTTCTGTGCAAAAGAAACGCATTAGCTGACCAGTGTCGAAAACGGCCAATAGTGAATCCCAAAAATAACGTGTTGTTGCAAACTTACGCGAATAAAGATGGATGCCATACCTAAAAAAAAGGTTGCGTTGTTAGACGGGATGCCAAACGAAACAGTAGAAGGGTTATGTGACGCTTACCAGCATACAGTGCTATATTGGCATTCACATCGGCCTCACCGTCTACTGCGGGCGGCATGTGAAATGGCACTATTTTATCAGCTCGACGGGGATCTTTGGCCAGAGATGAAGCCATCAGTAGTCTCTATTTTAAAGAATGCAATGGGAAAGATATCACCTCGCGACGGTGGCCGAAAATCTGAGTGAGCAGGAAACTGTGACACAGACCAACGGGGTGAACCCACCAACTGGCGTAATGTGACTGCTTCTTACTGGGCCAAAGGCAAATGGTGCTGATGGCCGACAATTTTGCTGCTTTCTCTGGCTCGATTCCAACCCCCCCAAAAAAGCAGCATGTCTTCCAAGAGGTACGAAAACGCTTTCAAAAGTGTGCTTACAAACATACTGACCATCTTGACAGTAAGAGTCGAACGGACTTCATCTGTCGCGTACGATACCGAAATACTTTACCTCCGGTCCCGTTCCCGCCAAAGTTATTAACCATGCCGTCCTTAATCGATCGACACATACCTTATAAAACAAACAGCCTTGTGGAACAAACGCCTTACTCATTAGCGATGGAATCGGGAAGCACGGCCCCTTTTGAAAGATCACTCATTGATTATTTGGATGTTATGGAAGTAAATCCTGACGAAGGTAAGCCAGGTGTCCTTGACCAAGGCGTTTTTTTTTATTCTTTTCTCCCATCGCCATCCCTCTCTGCTCACTTCGCTTTTTTTTTTCTTTACCAGCTACACAATTAGAAGAGTACGTTGCAGAAGAAGATAAAATTCTGTTAACGACGCCGAGAGATGAGCAAAGACCGGCCGGAAAAGGGGGACGCAAAACCAACGTCACCTGGTTACGACGATCAGAGTATATTGCTGCGGATACGCGAACATCTACCTTGCGACGAGAGGCCATGGAGCATAAATTCGCCATGTCTGCTCGAGAAGCTGCGAGGAAAAACTATTCAACGTACGAGGGACAGATTGTGGGTATCGAGAAAACGTTCGCCGCCCCTTCACTTACACTACAGCATCCTCGTACCCGAGCCAAGGCGAAGCGTATCATTCCGGTTTTACCTGACATGACGACGTGGGAGAATACGTACATGATTGGTCAATTTAATGGAGAGCCTGCTGATGAGAAAAGAATGCATCGACGGGAAGAGTTGGCGAAGCGTGCGGCTGAAGCACAGCAGGGAACATCTGGAATTGGAAAGAAACGACCTTCAGAGGAAGATGGCACAGATCGTGGTGTTCTTCATCCGATCACAGTCACCGATCCAGATGATCCAGAGGACGAAGGTGACAGTTTCCTCATTTGGTTCCTGCCTGATGAACAAAGCACATCACGTCTAAAGGCGCTCAAGGCCGATCCATACCAAGAATTAAGTGCAGAGGTAAGTTGTAACAAAGGGAGCAAGAGGGGTTTCTACTTGTCAGGACATGATCTAATGGTTTTTTTTTCAAGCCTTTGACATATTATTCTGTGCGTGAATACGAGTATGTGAATGACAACGCACCACGTTCGCAGCACATGTTGTTGGCGATGCACCAAGAAGGCGACGAACAACAAGCAGTCTACAGTCTCGTAAAGAGCAAACTGACAGCCAAGCAAAAGCGCGCCACGGTAAGTAAAAACAAAGAAAATCACGCAGTCTCTTGCGTAACTCAATGTTCAACTTTACCTAGAATAAACGATTTCGCAAATTGGAGGAGGATGAGGGAAAGCCGGATATACTCAAAGTTACACTTCAGTAATAAAAATGCTTTGCATTGTAGTATTTTGTCCATGCAGTCGAATCATATCCAAATGGATTCTGCATTTGGCAACTCAGACAATGGCTAGGTCAGATAAGCTGGGAAAAAGTGGCCCCGGGCAATTCTGTATCTCGTAATCCAAATGTGGGGAAATTTTCCCCGCATAAAAAGCCAGCAGTATCTAATTTGCTCAATGACATTCATCCTTTTTTTTTTATCTTCTATATTACAATATCATATTATGGCGGACACTCCTATACGATTTCCCGAAAACCTTCGTCCATTGGAGCCTCAAGGTCCTGATCTGCTGGCAGACGAACGTAAACGAGCCACATTTGACCCAAAGGAATTAACGGAAATTATCTATGGCCGTGATTATCTCGTTAAACGGGATCGTATCCTGAAGATCCTCACCAATGATCCCATATTGGGAGACAAATCTCACCGCTATTACACTGGTCGTGATATTCGCTTCAAAAAATCTCTCGCTGCGGCCAAGCGTATGGTAGAGCTTATCAAGTAAGTCGAGTTGCCGTTGTCAAGTACGCGAGTCACCCATACGGTATTATTGACGATTGCTCTATAGACAGCATAACTGGTCGAATGAGGAGCTCGGCATTGCTGATTTTCTTTTTGACGAATCCGGTCCGGTAAGCAAGCCTACTCCGTCTAACGTGGTGCGTCCAAACTTCATTTCTTAATTGACACTATGTACTAGTTCCGTTTGCATCGTAGCATGTTCATGCCCACCATTGAAAACCAAGGCACCGAAGAACAGAAAAAATTGTTCCTCGAGCCTGCTCAGCGCTATGAAATTATTGGTTGTTATGCGCAAACCGAGGTAAATTTCCCTCTATTTGAACCAACGTTCCTGGTAATTTTGGACTTCTCACGCACGCATGATTTTATTGAAAATCATTAGCTGGGTCATGGCTCCAATGTCCGTGGACTCGAAACCACTGCTGTTTACGACACCCAATCACAAACTTTTGTGTTGCAGTCGCCTACTTTAACAGCTTCGAAATGGTGGATCGGTGGATTAGGCGTTGCTGCTAATCACGCCATTGTCATGGCCCGGTTGATCAGCAACGGCAAGGACCATGGTCCGCATCCTTTTGTCGTACAGATTCGGGACTTGGCTACTCATAAAGCTTTGCCCGGTATTACGGTGGGCGACGTTGGTCCCAAATTTGGCTTCAATACGGTGGATAATGGCTTTATTTTATTTGACAATGTACGCATCCCGCATATTGCTATGCTTGCCCGTTACTCGCGCATTGACAAGAACACGGGCGAGTATATCAAGCCACCCAATTCAAAACTCGCGTATGGTACTATGGTTTATGTCCGGGCCAACATTGTATTAGGTATTTTCTCACCGTCATCTTTATGCTATTTACAAGGCATGGTATTGACGAAACGGAAAACAATTTACACCAGAATCACGCTATGTCTTGGCTCGTGCAGCAACCGTGGCCGTTCGGTATTCCGCTATTCGTATTCAGGGATCAGATGCCGCGAATCCCAAGGAAATTACCTCCTCAAACACTGGAAAAAAAGTACCCGTCGAGACGCCCGTGCTAGATTATACCATGCAACAATTCCGATTGTTCCCTGTTATTGCTCGCGCTTATGCCTGCCATTTTACTGGACAAGAAATGCATCGTATGTATGTGGAAAACCAAGCCAAGATGGCTCAAGGAGACTTTTCTTTTCTCGCTGATCTACATGCCTCGTCATCGGGACTGAAGAGTTTAACCACAACCATGGCCGTGGATGCCATTGAAGAATGTCGACGTGCTTGTGGTGGCCATGGTTACCTATTAGCGTCCGGCCTTGGTCAGTTTTATCAGGATTATTTACCAAAGGCTACCGTAAGTACTTTTTGTTTTACCACCGCATCCAAAAGGTCAACAAAATTAAAGAGAGGGATTTTTTCTTGCAGTGGGAAGGCGATAACTACCTGTTGACGCAACAAACTGCACGTTATCTGTTAAAGACATTCCGATCTGTTCGTGCCGGCAAAATCTCGACAAAGGATGCCAATTTCTCTAGTTCGTACATGTTCGAATATTTATCGGAACCCAACGCCCGTTGTCCTGCTACCAGCGCCACGGATTTTGATAATCCAGAGTTATTGCTGTCTGCATTCAAATTTCGAGTCGCCTTCTTGATTGATAAGGCCGTGGCGATGCTAGATGAGGAACAACGCACATGGAATGACATGTTGGTAGAGATATACCGTATCTCTCGCGCACATTGTCAATTGCTAATGGCCTCCAACTTTGTTCAAGCCGTATTTTCCCGGCAAGATGATCGAAATACGCGTGCATTGCAAGATGTAGCCCGTCTTTTCTGCTTGTTTACACTTGAGCAAGAGGTCGCTGACTTTTTGACTTGTCAATATCTCTCCCCAGCCCAGGCACTACTGATTAAGCAGCAGGTGATTGTTTCCCTTGGAAAAATACGACCCAACGCGGTGGCGTTGGTGGATGCCTTTGGATTTCCGGATTATCTACTCCAGTCGGCCCTTGGCGTTTCCGATGGCCGTGTCTATGAAAACTTGGCAGTCATGGCGGAACAGGAGCCTCTCAATCAGCGTCAAGTCGTCGTTGGTTACGAAGAGCATATCAAACCACTTGTCTATGCTGGAAAACATCGCTGGAACATTCACAAAGATGGCAGTGCTCGACTCTAAACACTAATAAAAAATGGCAGATTGCTTGACTTTGTGACCCAATGGTTTGTACCCAAGGATATCACAAATAAAATGACAAATCACAATCAAGGAACCTTTGTGCGCTCACGTAATGCTGTATGCAATGGTTCATTGATTAATGCGCAAAAAGATGTTGGAACATTTGACGCCGCTGGAGCGTGGTCAAGGTTTATTTTATGATGTGATTACAGTCGCTAAAAACAAGAATCTCGTTGTTAAAATACATGATGACAAAAAATAATATAATATTGAGATAAAATGGATCAAGTTATTTCTTTATGGTACATATAAAATAGGAACGAACTAGGAAGCATCGATTACGATCGACGTTCGACCGATGCTTTCAGGCCGTACTTCATTGGCAATGTCAAACTTGCGTCATAAGTAATTTTTTGTCCGGGTATCAGTGAGAATTTGTACTTTTTCAACAGCAAGACGATAGCTACCAGTGCTTCCAAGGTAGCAAGATTTTGACCTATCGAGGAAAAAATCAGAGGATGAGTGGCCTGTTGCATCATCGTCTGTCTCTTTTTCTTAATCCCCTACCTAAGCATACTCGAGGTCCCACATGGAAGACTGGCCATTCGCCTTGTGATCTCTTTTGAAGTGTACCATCCTCCGTCAACCAGCGTTCAGGTTTGAAAAGTTTGGCGTCCGAACCCCATATCGCTTCCGATCGGCCAGCTGAGTAGGTCGACCACAGCACATAATCTCCTTTTCGGATTATCGTGCCATCAGGCCATACATCATCATCCAGGGCGTATTTCTGATTAGTGGGAACGGGAGGATGCAGACGAAGTACTTCATAGAATCTATCAATTCATGTGATTAGAAATTTAATATCGATTCACGCCATTTGCAAAACCTACACCGCATGTGCATAAGGCATCTTTTTAATGACTTCATAAAGAGCTGGGGCATCAGATTCGATGCCGTCGACAATATGGGTGTTGATTTCTTCCAATAGCTTGCTTTCAATGCGTGGATGGAGCATCAAATTATAAAAGGTCCACGACAAAGCTTGTGCTGTTGTATCCCGGCCAGCAATAAGAATATTGATGATGGTATCCCGTAATTCTTGGTCATTGAGCGGTTCGCCTGTTTCATTTCGTGTATTCATGAATCGAGATAAAAGGTCACCATAGCTTTTTCCTTCGGCAAGTTCTTTACGTCGCGTAGCAATCACGTCGGCGGCGAAAGAATTCAACACCTTCAAATGATCGTCGGCCGTCATTCTCCATGGTGTAAAGATCTTGCTCATTAACTTGTTGAATGAATAAAAGGGATCGATGAAACGCACAAAGGAGTCGCGTTGACACTCATCAAAGGCAACAGCAAAGGGAACTTTGTCTTTCCGTGTCATTGCATGAATATTTACTCCAAAGCCCAACCTAAAAAGCATAGATGCGTGATTTAATATGGCATAATTCTCGTAAAACCATAGCATACTTACAGAACAAACGAATCCAGCGTGAATCGATAGAACAGATCGTGCAAATCAACCGGGTCTGCCGTAACAGCTGCTTCATCGAGGATGTGCTTTTCCATGATCTGTAATTCATTGATAAACACACTAATGACGACAGACATTTTAGTGGGAATGTGAGTAGCAAAGGGGAGGAAAAAGGAAAAACGCTTACTCAGTGAAGGAATCTCGAAAGTTCTTCACGTTAAAGATGTGGCTAGCAGTCTTGCGTTGGTATCGCCATTGTTCTCCATTGGCATTAAAGATACCATGACCAAGCAGATCGATGGTAGACTTGGAGAAATGGGGTCCTTTGACATAGTTTTCGAAGTTGACTGGATTATTCCAATGGCTTGGTTAATGTTTTTGATCCTGTTTTGCGTGCGAAAAAAAATCGATAACACGTGCCTCTTAAAAAATGCTCTACATTGCGCGGATCGATGGTTTGGATGGCAAAAGGCAACCCGAGAGACGACGCAGTGCTATTTTGAGATTAATTATCTTATTTTCAAACCATGTTCAATCCACCATACCAAGTTAGCGCATTAGCTTGTTCAAACGTTTCCGTGGTCCAATCATTTATATCATCCGTTCGGGACAGCATCTTCGGCAAATTACCAAGCAACGGCACGCCCGGGACATTGGGAACGCCCTCGCGAAGTTCATCGAAAACCGCCCTATCTGGATATTTAATGGCTAACAGTGAGAGAACAGCCGCAGTAGCTCCACCGGCTATAGCAAGCGCTTTTAGCGCGGATGTATCGTAAAGGGATGTCATACTGGTAACTTGAAAAAAAGTGCAGACGAGTTGGGAGAGAGATCCGGTCAAATGAAATCACCCAATAAATACCAGAATTTTTTTGCAGGATGACACGGGTTTTGCTAAACCCCAGCGGAGATTGATTCACCCGTCATGGTAGTTCATGTCGTCGCCACAAGTTTTTGTATTCTTTTATTTATCTTTCTGTATTATTTAAGCAAGATTTCACCAGATACAGTTAATACTCGTCAATTAAAAGAGTGCTGCAGCCGGTATACTCTATTGCTGCATACTGCTGCGGTTGTCAAGCAGTAGGCTGAGATTTGATGTCTTTGATTCAATAAGCTCAAATTAACCCTAAAAGGGAATCTCACCAGAAATAAAGTGGGCACAAAGGGCCGGTGATGAATATCGAAAACAAAGAATAAATATTTAGCGCTCAGACGCTCTACTGCAATTCTGGATAGAGAGTTGCTCTTAGCAACTACAACTGTTTCCTGAATCCAAAAAAAAAATCAGAGTATGCGCCTTAGATACACCCTGTCTATAAAGTCTGTCAAGGCTTTTGCTGCTAAAGCCGAGCTCAGATATGATTTTATCAATGTTTAAGTCATGCGAAAACAATAGAACAAGTTTACATCACATGCGAAAGCCGAGGTCGAAAACGATTTGACGCATAATTCGATAAACATAAGCCACGGCAACTTCCATTTTAGTAAATCCTCGCTCGGCATCGGATAAATTCGCCAAAAGAAAGAGTCAAACGGACAGGTTCGGAAAATCGATGGCCGGGATAGATCCATTATGCGTGTTACGTCAAATTCTGCTTTCTCGATATTCGACAGGGCTATGCAGCAGTAATACTGTCATCAAGAGTCAACATTTGATTTACGAATCATTAAAAAAGCAAAAAAAAATCATCGAAAGCACTGCTGACAATGCCTCAAAATCAATAACCGCATAGCTTTCAGAATATTACGACGAACAAAGTTTCAATGCAATATGTAATGTTTTTTATTAGTTCATTGATCGACAATGACTGTATGCGATGAGGAGCTCTTTCTACATTATATGTATTTGTATTGGTTGTCTTTTCTTACCCTACAAGGATTCTGAGTTGCAAAGTAGGTTCCACAGCACCAGGTTTTCAAGGCTCACTGTGTTGCGTCTGGTATAGGTGGTTCCTGCAGCTGTGCACATATTATCTTCCAAACCTAATCGATGAACGTCCCACAGCAAAACCCTTTCGTTGAACTTGTTCACCGCATTGCGTATCGCAATGGAAAACGCATTGCTTCTTCCAGCATTCCACGCCGTGGAGTCCATCACATTACAGCAGAAATATTGCGGCGTCCGCACCACAATCAATTGATGCGGGTAGATGGTTTCAACAGCATGCTCTAACAGGTTCGTAAATGCTTCGGCAAATGCGCTAGGACTAATCATATGCATGGCAATGTCCTTATTTCCGAGCCCAAACATAACGACATCAGCAGCCGGAATCATGCCGACTTGTTTTCCCATCGCACTTTTCCAGTCGTCTGTGATGATGCTTTCGATCGTGTTGTAATAAAATCTTGTATCGGCATGCCATGTCTCATTGATGACCAGCGGCTCATTCGGATCCATGGTCCACGGATAGAGTTCGTCTTTGGGATCTTCATCGTCGTCGTCGCATATGCATTGAGCATTGGTGTTTTCGTTACACCATCGATTGGTCGAGCTGAAGGCTTTCAAGTTTCTAAGGGTACCGAACACATGTTAGCACATGATACTAATTAAGCCATCATAAACACCACTTGCCTTCTTATATTGCCGTCGTCCCATACATGAACCACTTTGTTTTCCAAGCACTGGACGGCCTGACTGGTGCTGATGTACTCCATACGGCAATGGGTAGGAACAAATAAGCGACCATTTTGCGCGTGATCTTCCTGAGCGTCGCCAAACATGCCATAAAAGTCAAAAGGGTAGCGCGTCTGATAATATGTCTTGTCCATCCACATTCCCTCCATATGTGATGAGTTTCGCAGATCACATAAAGGTAAAGCAGATTGCCGAGGTTTCGACGGAGGCCCCACGATGAGCTTATTCGCCGACACAAATCGTATCGGCTGATATTGATGCAGAACCGGACGTTCCCAGAAATAAGAGCGATACTCGATCACCGTCTCCAAATGGTATATGCCAGCATGAGTGAATTGAACAGAGGCAAAATAAGCGTTTGTTTGCTTGGCGTGTTGTTGCATAGCAATAGGCACTTTGGTACTATTGCTTGTGGCGGTGGTTACCAGACTATCTGCTGGTCCTATGTAGCCGTCCCCTTTTCCGACAGAAGTAGCAGGTATGGGTCCAAGCTGTCAAAATGTTTAGGACCTAAAGCGCAGTGAGGTTGCCCTCTCTCTCTGTACTTACCAGAGTGACGATACAGATGGTATCATCTTCCTCCATATGGACATTGTCTGTTATAAAACTGCCGTCTAGATTAAGAAATATGGATTTCGGATTCCAGCCGTCCCAATATTGACGATCCGAGGCACTACTCCCAAGAATAAGTAAAAGGCAAACCTGCCATCACGAAGGATACATACAGCCAATCAATGTCGACTTGATCGCACGCGGTTGGTTTTGAAGTGGAGGAAACCTTGGTGGTAGCCGGGACAACAGAAGAATCGCTTTGCACGTCTTCCAACGATATATAGCTTGCGTAACGCAAATAAAGAATAGTAATCAACATTGTAAGCAGAACAGCCCCGAGCGCAAAGCTCGACCGCTGCGTAGACGAAACTTGCATACGATATTATCCAACAATGTCAATAACTTGAGATGAAAGGTCGATGACAGTGCCAAATTTTGAAGGGACGCAAATACCCCGCCCAAGTTCTACTTTGGAAGATCCCCTGGGCGTCGCCCCGATGGCCCGATATATTTTTTCACTGGATCGAACTCCGCACTTAATTATTACGAGTAATTCAGACACACATGTCGCACAAGTAGTAACTATTGTCGTGTGAATACAATGGTATGTTGTATCTTGGAAAGGGGTTCCAGCTGACCAACGACGCTTCTTCAGATGAAAAAGCCGGGGACCAAGCGCGTGCTGCGTTACACTGCCCTTACAATATTACCCAAATGTTTTCTCCGTAAGAAGCACTGATGAACTTTGTTCAGACCAAGTAAGAATACTCAACCAAAACTATTGCATTCTCATTATCATCATCGTCACTTTGTGCCTGCACTTCATAGATCGACCAAGGAAAATGTACCAGCAGCTTCCCTGTTGCATATTAAAGCTTTTTGCCTAAAATTTATTTAGCATACAGCATACATGTTCTATTTTCTCGTCCGATGGGCATTTTTTCGTCGATAGGCAGTAACAAAATCGGTCAAGATTCGTCGTACTTTGGTCCACTGTTTGCTCTGCACCGCACTATCAAGGAATAATCAACGATGAATACCCAAGAAATTACTAATACACCAATTTTTTTTTGATCCACAACGTACCTCATGTAATTTTCCAAAAACTCGTTCTTTTCAAGCGTCGGCAAGTTTTGTTCCGGGAGGCTATCCATGATGCCCACGATCCATTGGGCACTTTCCGCCGGTAATAATTGTGCCAGAGATTTTAAACTCGAGGCGACATCGGGAATCATATCCCAGTGGTAATGATAAATAAGCCCATTGAACAGTAGCATCACATAGTTTCTGCCATATTCTCGGATCAAAGTCACAATGCGCGAACCATTCTGCCCAATAGCCGCCGCGCTCCTAGCTGTATCAGGCGTCACAAGTTCATCTACGGATAACGCAATGCCGAAAAGTCGTCGATAGAATGTGATGACAGCCGTAAGCGCCTTTTCTTCTTCTAGGGATAGCCCCGCAAGACCAGCTTGGAAAATCAACGGAAGTAATGAGCTTTGAACAAGCGATGTTGGAGCTCGATCCAAAAAGGATGTGACCAACCGGAAATAGTCCTCAATCACTTTTTTGAAGAGTAGCAATACTCGGTTAGTCTTTTTGTAAATTTGTTTTTTCTTGGTATTGATGAGCTTACCATCAGGAATATCATCGAATTTGCGGCCATTGATCTTGCTGAAGACTGCATTACTCAAACGTTCCAGGAAGTTGAAACATGGTCCGACGGCTTCGGTTCCTTCTACGGCGTACTCGCGTACGACCCGTCCCGCAGCCCATATATACACACTAAGGCCATTTTGTTCAAATCCAGTGATTATTCTCTCCATCAACTGCGGTAACATGGAAACAAAGTGAACATTGTAGGATTGAACGCAGCTCCTAAAGATTTTGCAGAGTGGTTCGCAAAGGGTACTTTCATCGCCATAGCTGGAAAGGCACAGATCGAATACAGGCCATAATTCTCCAAAGAAACTGACACAAGGATGTGGTTGCCCAAGAGGAATATCGGGATGAATGATCTCGAAAAACGCACCAATCTCTTCCAGAGTATCTAGAATGAGTAACACGTCAAGTTAACACGCTGATTTCTTGACGGCGGTTGGGTTTCGTGATGAAATTCAAAGAAAAAAAAAGAGCTCAACCTTACCTCCTGCGCGAACACAGTCATCCTGACTGAGATTACTTTTACCTCGTGATAATAAAGTGTGAAGATCCTGAGCAAGTGGCATACAGAAAAGCTGCAAAGCATTTTGTAATTCGGCCACCGGAAGGACGGCCAGTACGTGAGCAACGGCTTCGGTCACTTCTCGTGCATCAATAAACGGTAACGATTTGATGACATTAACGTAAAACAGATGCAATTGCCCAATGTAATCCACCAGCAACTATTGTTTCAGTGAATCAAAATAAAAGATTCATTAACTGACCACTCTTCAACCGTGCGTGTCATCACTGAATTGACTTACGTTGCTGCAGTCTTTGCACAGATGTTTCAGAGCCAAAGCACTAGCCGCGGCTACTTCATCATTTTGGAATCCGGCAGAGATAAAGTTGAGTTGATAGGTGATGAACTGTGGATGATGTCTGGTCCACAACGAGTAGCGCGAAATAACGAGTGTCGCAGCGTAACGGATCTTGGGGTGGTCGGGAAGTTTGGAGAGAAATTCCATGATCTGCGGCATGACTTCTCCTTCAGTGACAGGGACTTCGGATCCCATCGCACGAAGAGAGAAAATGGGTGCTTCGATTTGCTGCCAGGATGCTTGATCTGCATTTTGTAAAAGAGCGGCTAATCGGTTCATCGGTTTAGCAAGACATTTTTGCGGACCAAGAATACGACAACAGTCTTTCAAAGTATCACCCATTTCGTGGCGGAAGTCACGAAAGTCATCTCGTTCAGTTGCTGACCATTCCGTCACGTCTTCAGGGTAATGCAGGTGATCGATGATGATGTCGACCAATCGATCAAAATAGGACTGGAAAGATGATATAGCGCCTTCGTAATGAGATGTGGTGAGTGTGTTTGTTAATTCGTACCAAAATTTGAATGTCATTTGCGCAATGTCGAGGTCACTGTAGGCTGTGCATTCGCAGATACCATCCAGAATGGGAATAAATGATTCTTGATGTTGAGCAATCAAGGACACGTAGGCTTCACCGGCTTCAATATACATTCGACAAAATCCGCGAACCATATCGGTGTCCTCCTCCTCTTTGGCCTTTTTTAAAGCCCCAAGCATAGGCGTGAGACGTGGGTATATCTTTTCGATGATGCCTTTGTACTCCATAACATCCCTCGTTTCATATATGATCTCGCAAACAACATCCACGGCCACGTCAAATAGATCGTCTTGCAATAATGCTTCGAATGCCAAATTGAGTAGCGGACTATTGCTCAACACGTTGATGTCAATGTCGCCTGTACGTAACCAGCTTGAAAGGCATCGTAAAGCGGAAATTTGAATTTCAACGTTGCCAGCTAATTACCAATGCGTTGAGTTAAGCAGAGCGGAAATAAGCAATGGCTGCGTTGCTCCGTTTTACAGCGACTGTACTGACCATTGGTTTCCATATATATGAGGAGTAATTTCAGTACCTCGACAGCATTATTCTCGATAAGAGTGACGGAGCGATCCTTGAATTCTTTGTCCTACCAACAGCAGATCAATAACTACCATTTTGTCACAAGAGTTGATTGACTTTGACTTACCGAAAGCGGTAAACGACTGTTGCCGCTCATTTCTTCGGGTAATACTTTGAGGAATTCAAGAACGCAAGGGGCGGTTTCGACGGTTTCGCCAAATTTGCCAAAAATATCTTGAATAGGCGTCTTCCAGTCGACAAGCTGGATGGCGAGATCGGCGACAGCTAGACAAAGCTGTATCATGAGAGCTTTGGGACCGGAAGTTGACAGCCATAATAGTTGCAGAAGAGAAGCACGCAGGGAATTGCGAGCAGCTGCATCTAGCTCACACAGATCGTATGTAATCTAACAATGAACGTTAGGGATTTTGTTCTTTTTTCTTTTTCTGCTTCTCAAAGGAAAACGGCCTACCTTTTGTCTGAATGTCTGCGCAGCAAAAAGACGCGACTCCAAATTGCTGTCAGTGGAATTTAACAGATAATCGGCGACTGACCAAGCTTCGGGCTGTAATAATAAACAAAAAAGTGAGCTTGAACTCACTCGAGAGCGAGTAGGATAGTAAGTAGACGACGGGGCAAGTACCTGTTTTTGGAAATTTTCGAGCCACCGACTGGCTTCCCTTTTCGATTTAGGATCACCAGTGGAGTATAAAGCCGAAAGAGCTGTCAAGACTTGAGCTACAGAATCACCAGACATTGAAAGTTCGTTTTCTTGAATGGCCCAAGATCAGCAAGTGGTGCTCTTTGCAATACTAGCAAAAAAAGATTCAGCTTTCCACGCCCTATTTTTCCGGGCACCACGCTTCGGTTCCGGCCATTGCCGGTCTTCGAAGTTATGATGTGACGTTGTTTTGCCCGGCCGGATATTCGACTCGCATACAATTCCCTCAAGTTCGGGGGTGGAATCAACCAGGAGCCTGAGCGTTTCAACACGCATGTGGTTGCGAGTGCCTTTCGGAGATCAAAAGGGGTCCACTGTGACAGTTGGCCTTTTCAACTTTTTTGAAATACGGAGCAAGTTGTCAACGTCTTTTATACTTTTTGGACATTCGCTTATGGACATGCAACATTTCGGTATTTCGGCCGCTGATATCAATCACGGTTGTACTTACCGTCCAGTGGACAGAAAATATAACGAAATGGATGCTTTTGACTTTGAATACATTGGGCAAACGGTTTACGACTTGGCCGAGTCTGACACCGAACTTGGTCCGAGGATAAAAGAGGCATTGTCAGTTATTGAAAAGGCATATCAAACTTATGGGTAAGCTATTGAAAAAATGTCTTGGTTCTATGGGTTTCCTGAGAAACGGACTTTAATGTGTGGCATGGTGATTTAGATTCTCTGCTGTTTCGCTTTCTTTCAATGGCGGTAAAGATTGCACCGTTCTTTTGCACTTGGTTGCTGCTGTTATTTCACGTTTAGAAACGGACAACAAACTGTTACGTACAGTTTTCGTTACTTACCCGAATCCCTTCCCGCATGTCGATGCCTTTGTGAAAGCTTGCGCATCTCGATACAGGCTTGACTGTGTCTCTATTCCCGGACCAATGCGACCAGCTTTACAAGAATTCCTTAATTTATCAGACCCCAAACCAAAAGCGATATTTGTTGGCATTCGCCGGACGGATCCATATGCTGGTAAGAACAGATGTTGGCTTCCTTGCTGTTTGTTTGCCACTTCTAAACGGGGTTTCCTTTCTATTCAGAAAATTTGACGCATTTTGACAAAACTGACGAGGGCTGGCCCGAGTTTATGCGCGTTCATCCTATCATCAATTGGCACTACAAAGATGTATGGGATTTTTTGATCAAACTAAAAGTGCCTTATTGCTCGCTTTATGATCAGGGGTAAGCGGAGATTGATCCTCGTCTATCGGATCAAGACAGTCGTATTCATTTCAAGTTAGGTATACATCTTTGGGCAGTATGGAGAATACACATCCAAATCCGGATCTGCAAAAGAGAGATGATGACAATGGATATTTCCCTGCATATCAACTACTTAACGAAGCACATGAACGCTGTGGAAGGATAGGCACTTCCAAACGATAAATTTTGGCTCGATGCGATATGGATGGATACCACAGGGGAATAAATTGTTTGTCACTATCAATCATCTACCGGCAGCAAGAAGATGATTTCTTTGTGAAATCTAATATGATATGATATAAATAAGGGTGCTTCTTCAATTGACGGACAGAATCAAATCAACAAGACGAGGTTGCACAAAGATCCTCGTTTTGTAGATAGGCAAAGCGTACAAAGACAATCTGCTGGCCTTTTTTAAATAAATATGGCAGTTGAACGTGGGAATTCCCAAGTAGGACATTTTGTTTCACTGGGTAAAATAAGTTTCCCCTACTGATTTTGGCTTAGTCATCAGTAAGATGCCTGTATTTGATTTTCGGCGAAAGATCTCTCATCTATAAAGACACCGTAAAAGACAAAGTACATCCAATATCGATCACATGGCTTTTGTCAAAAGGAAACATCGTGAAAAAACGTCCTCATCTTTCATTTGCAACTTTACTATTGAAATTCCTGAAAGTTATAATGTAATATATCAAGGGAAACTTTCTTTGGCCCAAGGCATGATGTAGAATCTGATTGGACAGATCAGAAATATGCTATGCAGCAAATTTCCATGGGACGGTTTTATTATGCGAGAGTAGAAAGAAAAATAAAATAAAAGAGGTCATAAGTTATTAAGCAACAAATGCAAATAAGCAAAAAGGTGGAGTAATCATAAAAATGTAGAATACACATAAATAACCAGGAAAGCAATGAAGGAATGGGCGGGTTGAGAAAATCAAATGGATCATATAGTGATGGAAGTGGCAGTGGTGATGGTGGTGTAATTCGCATCTTCTGGATTAGTATACAATACCATTCCATGGGTTGTCGTACGAAAAGATAATAAATATAAAAAAAGATTTTTGTTCTCATTTCTATATAATGACCTCGCTACGGTTTTGCTTTTCGATATTTTTCGTCTTTGGATTTGTTCTAGCTTCGTAACATTACTGGGGAGGAAAAATCAAGGAACCAATTTTGTCGTCGGACCTTGAACTGAATATCAGCACTTGGTTCTTCCTCTTTCCCTCATGAATATCGTTTTTTTTGTATCTCTCTCTCATCGTAGATCGGTAGTCGCAAAAGGAGATTCTGTCATGTTGGACGAAGCGTATGGTACAAACTGAGTAGACGACGGTCCAAAGTAATGCTGCTGTTCTGGATGATGTGCTAATATATCGGTCCCGTTGTTGGCCGATCTTAGAAAGGATTCTGCCGTCGTAGGATGACTGTCGTTTCTGGTGCCTCTTTCAGTTATGGTACCGGGCTCTGGAGCATTGACAGTGCTTGCACCGGCGGCGGTAGTGGTTTCAGAGTTGCACGGAGCAATACCAAGTACGTTAGGATAATATGAATTAGGATACGAGGACGAAGGATAACCCATGTAAGTCGAATGATGATAAAATAGCGATGGCTGATGTGAAGATGGCATGGTGGCTGGGGATGCGTTGTCGCTGTACTGTTGAAACGTAAGGTTCGGTTGGAACGACGATTGTAAAGTTGGTTGATACTGATAGTGATGTAGGAAATCGTCTTCACCATGACCATAGATTCCGTTCATATAAGGCCGTCTGGAAGACGATTGCGTTATCGTCACATAGTTGGAAGACGTATTATACCCGGTTTCAGTGGATGAGGGACCGGTTGAGGATATATCACTTTCTTCATTGATGGGTGCGCAAAGAATTTGGGGCATTGTATCGTATGCATAACTGTGCCTGGAGATGTAGCCACGCGGGCTCGATGTTTTGGAGGTAAACGTGCTGGGACTTTGGCCTCCATTTCGCCGGGTAATACAAAATGGGCAATTACGCACAAACCTAGCAACGAGTTCTTTTGGAATCCAAGAATACTGTCTTCGCACCTAAAACAATAGCAACGATTTTAATTTACCTGACATTTAATGGTTTGAATAAAATGAAAGTTTTTTTTTTCTTTTTTGTTACCAATGCGGAGGTTTTGTCTCTGCCACCATGATGTGCATCCCTGTGAGCCTTCACGAGGACAAAATAAATTTCTTCCTTTATAGCTACGGGCTTGTTATCATGACACACAATATCCATGGATCCGTTTTGCAGTTGAAACATCTTTTTCACCCAAAATCTGAACTGTGCAGTGGAAATAGCCGTGTTCCTGGGATCCCTGAGAACTTGCTGAATTAGAACGTAACGTTGCTGATCGACAAGTGCTTTGTCTCTTTTTTTGGGGCTAAGGTTTTGTAGATAATCCTTGATAATGGCTTTGAACTCGTCTTCTGTGGGTAACTGGTTCTCATCATCAAATGCATCGTCAGGCGGAGTTGATTGCTGAACATAGAAACGGCTGCTCTCTTGAAGATCGTATTCTGTGTACGGATAGGAATGGTGCGGAAGCGAGATAGCTGGCGATTGCATAATACCAAAGACAACTGTGTGAAAAAAAGGGGAAAGGGTAAAAGAAAGGGATGGTCTGTGTGTTGCTATTGAAATAAAACAAAAAGAAATAATAAAAAAAGGGAGATGAAATATGCACAGTTAAATGGTTTCGGCGGCGCGGCGATTATCAAGGAATGGTTATTTCGGAACTTAAGCTTCCACAAACACGTCAGGCGTGCGGTGCAAGAGTGGGTAGAATATAACATGAACACATCCAATGCCATGACCCATTGTCCGATAGTCGGAACTTGCCATTCATTTTCCTCTCTCTGTTTATCATACCTTTCATTGCTTCACTGTGCCGATCAAAAAATTCAGGGTCCTCTTCTGACAAATTAAACTTGCTACAGGGCGCCAGCCGTATATATATATATATATTTCGTAGAGGAATGATCATTTGGTAGTCCTACCGTTATTTGTTTATTATCACATTTGTTATATGTTTTTCTATTGCAAGCTTGTATGTAGGGTTTATGGTGGCTATTATGTGTCCATATTTACCGTCAGCAATATCTATCAATTTCTTCCATTTGGTTAAAAGCAATCCAATTTCAATAAAGCCTGATTAAGAAAAAAAGAAAACATTTCTACATTGCAGCAGATACTCTTTTTCCGCTGGGTTGGGCATGCCAAGTACATCTTCGATACCACACGAACTTTTTCGTTCCCCTTATTTTATCCGGCACTGACAACAATGTATATCCCTTTCCTGAATGAATAGACCCTGATTTGGCAGATCAAGCCGTGCGGCTCGGATTACCCAATATTTGTTCTTTTTCTTTTCTCACCTTTATATAACTCTATTCAATCTTTTAATAAAATGTCCTCTTCAAATAGTATTTTGCGGACGCCGATCCAAAATCATGGCAAAAAGTGAATAGAACAATAAAGTTGTTGACATGTCCACTAATTCGATGATGAGAACAATTAAAAATGCAAATAATGAAAATTTGGCATTTTTTATATAAGACACGAATGGAGCTAATGTGCCATAAGACTGGAGGATACAAACCTCCCAGTCGCTAAGGTTCCGTCTATCCATCGTTTGAAGAATGAGGATGACAGTATACTGAACTTGTATTATCAGTGTGATGGGTCGGAGCTTGCGAGGTAGGAAGAGGAATGCCATGTTTTGGGTCAGGAATGAACCGGACTTTCTGTGAAAGTTCATGTCGCAAAACAGCATAGCCATGCCGTAAATCGGCTTGTGAAAAAAGCCCAAGAACTTAACATCGCTTGAGTACGGCATCCATGATAAAGGGGTTTCATTCATGAATGGGCAAGAGAAATGGGCATGAATCTGGTTGCTGCTTACCGATATGCGTTGGAACGACAAACAGATGAATTGATGTCGTCCATTGATTCTGTTTTGATCGATGCCTGTAAAGGCAGCCGACATATATAGTTCATTGTGCCGATTGCACAAAGATATATATGCGGAGTACTCACCGATTTACACCAGGTAATTCAAAATCCACACCATTGCCTATTAATCGCGACGTATATTGGTAGTAACCATTGGCAATTTATTCAAGATTCCAAAATCGCTCAGATTCAGTTTGCCCTTGACGAGAATAACCGGCGGTGGAAGAATATCGAACTGCGCGCCCTAAAAAAAAGTCGCGCGTGACACCAGATATCAAAGCTCTCATGACAACAGCATACTATAAGAACGTTCTGTCAATAAGAATGTTAACCGCGCCAATTGTAGGATACGGAAGATCAGGGAGAAAGCACAGATTTATCGCGGATCAGGAGATTAAGGGGAAGAAAGGTCCCAATTATCGGAAAAAAGGTGGCTAAAGAAATGTGGAAGACACAACAGAAAACTGGACATACGAGACATCTAACTGATGACAAGGTTCCAAGATAATGTTGTATGGGGTCGGGTTATTCTTGGCTTTGCACAGTGTTTGCGGGGCAACATTATCTTGGCATGACTCGCATATGTGTAAACTATGGGCGGTAACAATTATGCGTGTTCGTGAGGCAAGGAATGGATCGACGTAAGTTTGCATGAATAAACAATGCATATTGCAAACGGTTTGGCAACGACCAATTGTCGGCGACTGGGGTCTGTCCCTAGTGAGGGGGTCCGTTTTTAAGGGATCAACGCCCCTGGGACAAAGAAACCAGTTGGCGGTAAACCACATTTGAATATAAGCCATTTTTTTGCCGGAAAAACTTTCGCGATGCAGAAAACTCTTCCTTTTTTCTTCAGTATTGTATGCTAGCATCTGCTATTACATTAGAGGTTTAATGGAGACATCTCGACTAACTTTCGAGCGTGTTCACGAGCCTTGAGTGCAGACTCGCTATTGTCTGTACCTCACCAGAATATGCAGATCAATTCAATCTGTAACCTACTCTATTTCAAATTTTCCTACGCATGTCAAATAGAAATACAAAGCGAAAATCCCGGACCGAAAGACTATGTGTATGGAAGCTTATCTAACACGGATCACAGACCCAGATTCAGGGGCGGAGTCCGGGAGTGAATGGAGCACGTACCACTCGGATCAATCTTCTCGGAGTAAGATTTAAATTACATATTCAGAGATACCGGATTGTGGCCTCTAGTAAACTACCGCCGGTAGTCTTTTTCGTATCAAAATTTCAAAAGCTAATTTATGAAAAAGGCAATTAGATAGAATTGTAAAAAAATTACGGGTTAGCTTTCTAACTTGTCAAAATCCAATAATTTGAAACCAGCCGGTTCAAAAAGGCCTTGCACAGGTGGGATTTTTGAACACTTTTTTGGGCATCCTTTACATTACAGCTTGGCTGCAAGTGCTCAATTTGTATCATATAGCGTCGAGAGAATAACATTAGGCCAGCAACCTCATTTAAGAGGTCCACCAAGGTGAACCGTGTTTATGCATCCCATTCTCCCGTGGGATTTAGCTTGTTATTTCTAATCGAAGTTTACAATCCAGATATAATTGCCTAGAATGTCTCGATGGTGATCATTGCCATGTTATGTTAGTGATGTGTTTTTGTGTACAGTTTTCAACTATCCTTTATTTTGAGATGGGATTTCTCCGGATTAAGGATTGGCAGTTGCTGATTATTTAGAAACGGTTCTTCAGGTATGAAATGAAATGATCTATCATGCTTTGGTTAAATATTTACAAGGCTCGTGTTGGAATAATTTGGATTATTTGTTCATAATCGCTGTAGACTCCAATTTACAATTTCCAGTAACAGAACAAGGTTTTGCTCCCGCCCAACATTCTTGAAAACGCCAAGTTTTCGCGCCAGCTCTGATTTGTTCTGCACTGGCATGTATTCGCTTCCACACTTGTCGCACTGCTTCATCAAGTTTTCTTTTTTGATCGATCGGCATCGAGTACAAACTAAATCTTGAAGTTGGTAGGACGCGAGCCAACGTTGGACTTCGGATATCATGCGATCTTCAATCAACGTCTTGTCGTATTCCAGGTGACATCCACGGCAACGCCACGGCTGTAATTGCCCGTTTTCGCTCATCAGTCTGCGATCACGGCAAAAGTCCAGATCCGTCGTATAATTGCAGTAGGTGCAAATCACTTCGGTCAACTTGTAGTATTCGCATGGGTTGCGAAATTGGGCCTCGGCACTGAAATCGCTTAGTCCACCAATTGCTTCCAGAACGCTTCGTTTCAAGACGCGAACTTGATCTTCTACGCGTGAATCCAGCGACATGACAGCACATACTGATTTCGTGAATTCCAGAGCCGGGTTGCTAAGCGTTAGATGGGACCCTGGAAGTTGAGGAAACGCAAGTTCGGAGCCCGCCTGAACTAGGTGATCGTTTTGTCGTGCAACAATATCCGGAATCCACTGAAGAATTTTGCGCATGATGTTGTGTCTTATAAAGTCTTGTAATTTCTCTGAGCGAGGATCTGGCATCGTCGAATCCGCTTTTTGTATATCAGCGGTAATGGATCGGGGAAATTCTCGTTTCGACTGATGCATCTTGTAGATGTAAGCTCCAATGACTTTTTTGAACATGTCTTGGACAATGGGAGGAAGATAATCCTGAATGTTCCACTGCATATGAACCGTCGATCCGGACCCACGCTTATTGCCGCCACCGTTGTCCACTAGAATTCCTCCGTAGTTCATTTCGTCCATCCACACCAGCATATCCCAGTAATCCACTGACGATAAATCAAGCACTTCAAAGATCTGCTTATGTTGGATAGATCGATACAGGTACTCGCAATAGGGTTGCGCACTTTCGATGGTCTCCTTGGACGTCGATAACATGATCTTGTAAAAGTTGGCAAACACAATCTTTGCACCTAGTCGCTTGAACTCCGCCAGTAGTTGCATGAATACTTTCTTCATCATGCCGTGAATCACACCATACAGAGAAGGATCATACATATTGGACGTGCTGCTGGACAACCAACGATGCAACGTATCGAGCATCATCTCACCGAGCTTGTTGTCTTGAGCTACAGCTTCATAAAACCATTTTTGTACCGTCGAACGCAGCATGCTGAACGTTTTTCCGGTCACCATTCCATCACCGAAGCTCGCCGTGTTGTGAACAATGCCCTTGCTGTAATCGTCAAGTGTATGAATCGTATTGTCGAATCCCGTGGAGCCGGAGGTGCCCTCCAATTCGTTGATGATGGGTGCCTCCAGAATACTGTTGAGGCATAACCGCATCAAATCAATTTCCACACATACGTTTTCGTACACGTCAGGATGGTTCAGTTCGGTGTTCACGAGTTCGTTCATCATAAACGTGTTCTCGTCTTCTTCTCTTCCACCTAGATCGGGTTTGTTCGCAGGAGACCACCATAATACCATGTCACTGCTGATCAGGCGTCGAGATAAAAAGACATCAGCCATGAAAAGATAAGCATCATCTGGGAGATTACAAAACGGTACGTTTGCATATCGTGCTTGACCCAAACGCTCGTTAATCCAGGTGCCCAATTCAATGTAACTGTGCAGCATACGCTTGATGGCCGGTTGAAGCCAATTGAGGGCGTCAAATTTGTTATCTTGCTGGAGTGACGGAGTTTTCAGATACGGAAATTCATTGAGAATGCGCACTTGCTGAACGATGTAAGCCGAATTGCGCGGTGAACTGATTGCAATCACGGTTTGCCCTTTTTTCTGATCCTGATACTTACGCAGTATCTTGTTCACAGCACGGAAGACCACGCGTTCTGATTCGTGATAAGATACAGCAAAATCCAGATCAGGCTTGTATTGCACGGTGTCGCTTGCTTTACTGTCAGCATTCTCATTCCAGGTTTCCTCATACTTGGCTTTGTAGAGACGGTTGATGTTTGGCATTTGATGATTTCGCTGATTGGTACCGACGATAAATACATGACACTGGTCTAATGCTGCTCCAACGAGCGCAAAGACGTGGCGATTATCGCAGTTGACGTGATAAAGGTAGAGAAAGTGGAAATCCTTTGGCTGCAGTACATAGCTGTTGATGCTGTCTGTCCGTGGGGTCAAATCCGACAGATCAAAATAATCATCCAAGCTTTTGCGCACGGCTATCTCCTTGGCGACCTCACAGGAGGTTCCAAGCTGCAGTACCGCCCGTATGTGCAAAGGAATCTGGGTCTCGTAGACACCTTCGGTTGATGGATGGCTAAATATACTGGAGAACTTCTTTTGTTCGGCTTGAAAATCTTTCTCATCCATGCTGATGTGAAATAGATTGATACAGGGATGGGATCGAGGTAATGTCCTGACACATTTTGTGATTTCGCAGGATGGGCTTTCGCGCAATATCTCGGTCGAATCTTCTTCTCTGCTGTTGACATAGAATGTGCGAGGCACCCTCAGTTTCACATTGTGAAGACGCCCTTGAATAACGACCCACAAACGATATTCTCCCTGCACATCAGTTTCAGCGATATGTAGGATGTCCCATCGACTAGCGACAAGCGAGCCTGTTTGTCGTCGGAAATATCCACTGACGTCGCTGCGATCGTGGAGCCGTGACGATTGGTTTGCTTTTCTTCGCTTTAACCGAGCTACACGTTGTCGTTCCCATTTTCTCTTTTGATATTGTAGCCAGGCTCCGTAGTCGGTGTGCATATCCGGCATATTTGCCGGCAGATCTTCCTCCGCCAGCGGGGCTTCTTCCTCATCGACTTCCATATCTGCTGTTTGGCGCCTTCGTTTGACAAGTTTTGCGACCTTTGACATGTGAACCGCCGATGCTTGGTTACCTACACCTAATTCCTCGATATCCTGCATTTCGATGTCTATCGACTGTTCATTGGCATCATTTCCGTTTTTCGTGGTTTCGCTAGTGTCATCTGCAGCGAGAGTGGGCGAAGCTTTATCAACCTTTGTAAACAGGTCGGTGATGCGATATTGCTTGAATTTATCGTCCTTTGCTGCCACACGATTATACAACCAGTCCGGATGTCGCACTCTGGGCACAGGATTAAGCACTTTCTGCATAGCCGCTGGAATGGTGATGAGTTTTTGGATAACCGATCCGAAACGTTCCAAGTAGTAGGGCCAATCGAGGATCGTACGAATGTCAAAGTCGACCAGAGCGTTATCCTTGAGCCATTTTCTGAGAAAGTGTTTCTTGACGCTCGATTCAGCCGAAAAGATGGCGACTGGAATAGCTCGTTCAGACACCGGGAGATCGTAGGGACGCGCAGAGATGATAAATTTACAGGCCAAGCCCTTGTCCTTCACCATTTGATCACCCAAAAACTCGGCCAATCTTTTTGCTGTGCTGATGGCGGTCGACTTTTGTGATCCGTAATCTTCCAGGGTCTTGGACATACTTCGATTTTCGGAAATCAGATCAAACAATTCGTCGTCGTTCAAATTGGCAGCTTTGCTGTAAAGAACATCCAACCAGCGATTGGCGACCTTGGCTACGGCCGCATAGCATTCTTCCAAATTGCTTCCGTCGAGAAACACCTTGAAAATTTCGGACTGGAAAATCTTGATGAGCTTCAGCTCGCCTCTTCGCTTGACCTCGAAACCTTTCAACTCGGCCAATGAACCATCTTCATTAAAGACAGCGTATCGCTTCTTGAGCAATTTATCTTCGACGGTAGATGACGGCAAAATCATCGCACGGTAAGGACCGTCGATTTCGAAAAAGATGCTGTTCTCGCTGTGCACGCTGTAATCAAAAGTGTCCTTGTTCGTCAACGTCTGATACTGATGGTTGGTGAATTTGGCGTGGACAAGGTGGTTCAGCATAGTACAAGGATAGTCGATCTTGAAGCTTTTGCCGTTCTTTAGCTGAAACTTGAATGTTTCCGGAAAGCTTTTTGGTAAAATACACCAAATACCGTCTGTATCCAATTCCAGCGGTCGTCCGATCCGTTCCACCAGCTGACGAGCCATTTGAATGATTTTCGCGCCTGTAAGACAGACGATACCCGCCATTTCCAAGGAGTGCCATCGGGCGCCTTTTCGCATAACGTAACCATAAAACGAGTTGAGAATACATTTGTGGGCAAGCTGAAGGGAGTCGTACAATACAATCATATTTTTCGCCTCCGCCACTTTGGTAACTGAGCCTTCGCTGTTTGCTTGGTCCAAGTTTTGTTTCCATTTTTTATGTAAACCCTTGTACTCGTATCTTCGATCACGAAATGCACGTACAGTCTCGATATAGAAAGGATTCTCTCGCTGACAAATAATAGATTCTCGTTCCATCGTTTTCGTCTCTCGAACTTTTTTGTACACACGTTTACAGTAATCCGTCAGGCGTTTATGCAGTAACGTTGTCTGTTCGGCTTCGCTTAGTTCATGCCATGGTCGGGGGGCACCGTTAGGGACTTTGGGCGGAAAGGTCTCTTGAGTCAACTGATTGTGAATCATCTTGTGCTCGTTTCGTTTGGCTGGAAAGAACTCGCCACGCCATGTCCAAGTCATACGTCGATCGCAGGTTTTACCGGGTCGGTTGAATTCGCATGTGGCACACATGGATTCATCAATCATAGCGTCCGGCTGTAAGCGATTGGTGAGAATAATGTTTGGATACATGGCAGCCACATCCAAGTGATAAATAAAGGGTGGTTCATGCCGAATGGGTCTGTCTCGCAAATCTTCCAGTTTGGCTTTGATAGCATCGCGAACTTCATCATAATTGGCGATATCATCGACGCTCTTCTTCTCTTCCACTTGAATTGTAAATTTCAGCGCGTCTTCAAGCTGATCAATAAGCTGGATGATTTTACCCTCGTTAGAGTTTTTGTGTATAGACAGAGGAAAAATACAGTTTCAACTACTTACTTGCTGCGCAGCTTCCGGTTCGATTTTGAAATCACTTGCAATGTCACTGCGAAACACACCAGCTTCGAGAGCTTCCACGTGGCCACCCACGTACGTCTCACTTTCCAGAAGATGACCTTCGAAGATTTTGCCCGTTTCTTCAGTGTGTTTATTTGGCATAATCACGTTGACTTTGTAAGCTTCGACCTAAAAAAACATGAAGCGAAAAAATGTAGAGTAAGTACCAATTCAGTAAAACGAATTAGCCTCGGTAGCCTTGATCAATGAGCATCTATTTCAAATATGATACTGTTGCTACATACCATAAGTAATAGTTCGCAGAGAGTACCGGAACCTTTGCGGAGAACTTCGTCAGGAATCAAAGGAATGATATTGCACAGAGAGAAAATGAATGGATGAACATATTTCATGTATAGATAATACGTAGCGACAGCGTCAGAGACCGAATACTGTGCCAGCAGTTGAGGTCGTTCTGCTGCAAACGGAGTCATGTCTTCTGGATCCAATTCCATTGGATTATATCCCAATTTAGCCGTCGTTACTGCTTTGAGACCCTGACTGCCTTGGGGTAAATATGAATCGCGCTTCACCCATCGAAACGCATCCATGTGTGACGCATGTTTACACTTGTATTCATCTTCCTCATCCTTGTAAACGCCAATTTCCTACAGTTGCCACGGTAAGCTAAATGTCCGGTACAGGTAAGCTTGATCATTTTTTTCTTTTACCTGATACATATCAAGACCATGAATCTTTGCTCTGGCTTCAACAAAGGGCCAATCGAAAAAGTCACCGTTATAAGTAACATAGATCGACGGTTTGGCGTCCTGAATATGTTCAAAGAAACGACGTAACACAGACAACTTTTGTTTTGGTGCATAAAAAAGTACAGATCAGCAAAAGCCAAAGTTTCTCACCAAATAATAAGTCCATCCTACCTCGTCTGATTCGTTGAAAATTGTAAAAGGACCTTCAAAGTCTGGTTTTGGTGTATATTCGAAATCTTCAATATCTTGACTGACAATTTCGCGATTGGTAATCAGATAACCCTGCATGGATACAATGATCAGTGAGTGATACATGAAACGATGATACAATAGAATGGAATCAAAAGTGCTTACCCTTCCGTCGATCATGTAAGAAATCATCATGATTTGATCTATGGAAGCATCTGGAAATTTGAGTGGAAGTTTGGTCGTTTCAATATCAAAGGCTAAAATGACAGGTTCCGGACGATGAACCAGATCCGATCTTCGGCTGAGAGAAACCGTCCCATCCGGCAATGCTTTGACTGTGTACCAGAGACCGACTCGAATATCGAGGTCGATCGCGACACGAGCATAATATGGAATATCGTATTCACGGATATCGATAATATTATCTAGAGCGTCCTGGGTACTCCTTCGTGAAGACATGGATGCCAAATGCGATTCGTGATCGTACTGGATATTATTCGCTTCGCTAAAGAACGAGTATATTAGACATGCATACGTCAAGCTTAGCATGATAATGGCCACTCACTTGACGACGTCGGCATATGTATCGGCAGCATTTATTTTTGCCTGATTCTTCTTCACCAACGGTAGGATAAATTTGCGAACAGTTAGCAGATCAGATACGTTTCGAAAGTTGAGCTGTATGAAGGTGCGGGAATTGCCAATCAAGTGGTTATGCTATGAAAGGTTACGCAAGGTTATTAGCCAATCCACATGAACAATATCTACGCCAGCAATTCTTACCTGCTTCAAATCCTCTTTTTGCACACGTTTGACAGACTCAATAGTTGTTTCGAATTTTCGACGTAGGAACTCCTCCACTTCCGCTTCTGTACCGCGCTATTGATTTGATGTATTGAGTATGAGGATATTCCAGGTTGTGCAATATTTTCGATCATCCTTTTTTTTTTATACCTTGCAACCAATGTAAAAATAGGGTGAGTACGTCAATGTGGATTTGAAAGTTTCTCCATTCTCGTTGATGAAATAGTAATTGACGCCAGCTCGACCTCCGGGCCAATCGTCATCTTCAATGATAGTCTATATGTTTGTTTAGAACAGCAGTTCTCATCCGGTCGTGGTAACACAGTCAGGGTCAATTTACCGCATGCATGTTGATCAACCATCCTAGGCGTTCAGGGCCGTCTTGGTATTTTTCAAATCCGAATCTACTCTCCAGTTCATCGAGTGCACGAATATCGTCAAATCTTTGATCCAGGTTGGTCGGATCGGTAGTTGAGCTTGAGGAAGGTAATCCATATTTCTGAAAAGCAGTGGAAGAGGTCGGCCTATTATAGCCTGCCCTTCGTCCTCTTCCTCTTCCTCTATTGAATTTCGACGAGCTTACGCCAAATTCTGGCCTCAAAGACATGGTTGACTGAAACGCCAAAAAAAAAGACACGCTTCAAAAATTATTAGGAACGCGTTCCTCGCGTCTTTGGTGCGGAATTTGAAAGTCTTTCCAGAAGCAGCAGTGGCTTCACCTGGTCCATTGGCGTGACTATCATTTATTGATTTTGAGAGGAATAAAGTTCCAATGGCAAGGATTTTTTTTTTCTCTCTGATCTCGGTAAAAATTACAAGATGGTCGATTTAGCCACGAAAAGAAAGGATGCACCTGAGGGTCAGGAAGGACAACAGAAGAAATCGAAAATAGGTACTAAGCGGATCGATACCCCCATACATAAATTGCTGGATAATCCTAACGATCTACAATTTATGAATAGAATCTCGTAAAGTGCAAAAGACGACTCGCCTCGAACGAAAAGGCCATGATCGCAATTTTGACATGATCGTCAAGGCCAAGCGCATTTGGGAACAATTACGTCGTGGTGATATTAAACGAGAGGAGCAGAAAAAACTCATGGAGGATATCATGTCTGTGATTACCGGAAGAGTGCAGGATGTAAGTGGGGAATCTCTTGAAATCATACATCAGTCTATGCATGACTAAATATTGTTTTCCATGGGACATAGGTTATTTTCAAGCATGACGCTTCTCGTATTATTCAGACTTGCTTGAAGAAAGGAAATGGAGAACAGAGAAACCAGATCGCCGAAGAGCTCAAAGGCAGATATGAAGAGTTGTCCAAGTCCATGTATGGAAAATACATTGTGGCAAAGGCTATCGAATATTGGTAAATCAACAGATCGTCATTTGGGAAGTAATAGTATGCCTGACTTTATTTTATTTTATTCATTCTTCTAGTCACTGGCAACGAGATAACATTTTGTCTGAATTCCGTACACATGTCCGTAAGCTGATCCGTCACAAGGAGGCGTCCACCGTCATCGAAGCTTTTTACGCCCAATTTTCGACGGCAGCACAGAGACAAGAATTGCTGGCCGATTTCTATGGTCCCGAGATGACGCTTTTCAATAGAGGAGGTGGCGCCAAGACGTTGGAGGAGTTGCTGGAGACGTTACCTGAGAAGAAAGATTCCGTGTTGAGATACATGGCCGAGACTCTTTCTGGATGTATGGACAAAGGAACTATTGTTCACAGTATTGTGCACAAAGTGTTATTGCAGTACCTCACTTTGGCTGGCGAAAAAGAGCGGGACACTATGATGGCGATGTTGTGGGATCAGTTGCCAGATATTGTTCACACTCGGGAAGGTTCTCGAGTAGCGATGATCTGCCTGTCATACGCCAAACCGAAAGAACGTAAGAACATCATCAAGGCCTTCAAGCCATATTTAGTCAAACTTGCGTCCGACGAGTATGGATATCTTGTTTTATTGCGTCTCTTGGATGTCACCGACGATACCATTCTTGTGAGCAAGGCTGTATTAGGAGTAAGTTCTTGTTATATACCGTTTGTCGATTGCATGCTAATGCATTCATTTCACCCACAAAGGAACTGAGCAAACATGCGAAAACTTTATTCGCCGACAAATACGGTCGACGTTTCTTCCTGTATATCTTGACCGGACGCAACACGAAGTATTTATCCTACGATACTGTACAATTCTTGAAAGCCGGTGACGAGATTAGAGTGAGGTACAGTGAACAGATTGCATTTGGTGATAACGTACACATATTTATTCGTATATTAGCAAAAAGGATCCGGAATTAAGAAGCGAGGAACTCCTGAAGGCCAGCTCTCCCGAGTTAATACAGTTAGTCACCAATAACGCCAATGATTTATTGCGTGAGAAGTTATCGTCGCAGGTCGTTCAGGAGATTATGCTTCATGCTGTTGGTATGTATTACTGCATATTTGCTTGAGGCCATTATAATGATGCTCACCATAATAATAGGTGACAAAGATAAAGCTATCGAGTCTATTTTATCTTTGGCAAAGGAACCTATTGAGACAGAGGACCATATTTTGGAACATCGATTTGCCAATCGCGTGATCAAAGCAATGGTGCATGCGGATTCGGCGGCCGAAACAAACGACAAAGGTAAGATTTTTTTTACCAGCTGTGATGCCATGGACGACAGGCTAATAACTGGACATCAATTAGCCGTGGAACCCCTAGAGTTTGCACCAAAGCTGCTTGAGTGCATCAAAGATAATCTCGGTCACTTTGCCACTAACTATGGCAGTTTTGTGGTTCTTGCTCTTGCTGAAGAACCGTCGACACAAAAGGCTGTGAAGAAGATCCTCAAACCACATAAACAAGCTATCGAATCTGCAGCAGCAGAAAACGCTGGTGCCAAAAGAATTCTGGAAGTGCTAAGCGCCAAATAATTCATTCATAGCATTTTTTTTTTCAAGCAAATTCATGTATATCATACAACACAATAAACTAAAAATACTGCTCATTATGTCCTGTGGGAAATTGTGTATTTTGAAAATAGAATGATATATGCGGAGAGTTTAGCAACCTGGCATTACATACATCGCTCGGTTTTGGGATTATTTCGGGAAGCACAAAGAGTGATGTCTAAATCGAATCTATTTCCAGAATTGAATTTGAGGTAGCATATAACGTATAACTAATTAAAAAATGCCAGAAAGTGATACCAAACTCGAGCATTGACTTGGAAGCTTTTGAACGATTCATTTGAACCAGACGCCAAATGGCAGCGTTTTTAATGGATCACAAACGGCCCTCGCGCAGGGAAGCGGAGACAGGCTTCTCAATTTTCAAGAGAAGAATGACACCGGTCCTGCAGTTCAACCAAACATGCGAAAATATAGCAGATCGCAAATGGAGAAACCAAGCTATAGTTGCTGCTTCTGCGCTCGCGTATTTTGAATCGTTTACATTCATAAAAGCACCTTTGACCTAGTCAAGAATATCCTTTTTGCGGACATGCCCCATGACTTCGCAACTGCCTTGGTCACTTGCGGTCTCTGTGTTCTGTCATCAATGCAACATGGTGTACTGAGGCTGACACCCTTTGTTTCGTGGAGTACTGCGTGAGCGTTTATTGTCATAGCAATATTGAATACACGGCTTCAAAAACAAAACTTATACAAAGGAACAGGGCAAAATAGGGACAAACTTTCTAACATACAACAAAGATAAAAAGAATGTGCGTAAAGCCTGAAGCATGTCGCATATCGCCTTCGCGCTTTACCATAAGCTATACCGCACGCTATATAGTGCTGTAGTATACATTGGATGCTGATGGCAGCATGAGTGACATGGTGCAGCCCTTCTTTGCATCGCTTACGCGAAAGATTTTTTTTTTTTAGGCGCGCAATGTGCGTCGAGTTTTTATTCGTAACCACGTCCTAAGGAGAGGTGGAGGGAATGAGGCGAAGCAGAAATTAATTTAAGAGGGCAGGTAGCTGTGATTCAGCGATTCGTCGTGAGATCAACTTGTGGATGCGGTTGATTACCTCTTCAGGATTGAATACAGTGTAATGGAAGATAAAGGCCCAGTGGGCCGACCAAATCCCGTGAAGGATGGCTTCAATGATTACAACACTCTTACAGTTGGGAGGATCGCGAGGGAAATCGAGCTGATAGAGTGCCTTAAGGATCTGCGTTTCGTTGACTGGGAGGAGCAGTAGATCGGGCCATACACTCTCCCGCACCACTCGTTTAAGGGGGCATTGGTATAGGAAGTGAACGGGAGTGTCAGTCGAAATAGTGCAGAGAGGGCACTGGTCCGTGAGGTGAACGGTCGGAAGTAGTCGGTGAAGGAACGTGCGACTAGGTAACTTCGAATACAGGATTCGGTACCACAAGTTGCGGGTGACTGAGGTTAAAGGAATAGACCAGAAGCGGGCCCATAGCGTCAAGGTGGGGGCGGGGGTCTCATGGGGATGATTGGCAGCCAGAACCTGCCGTCTAAGCGTTCTAGAGCGAGCGAGCATGAGGTCTAGAGGGCCAAAGGACCACCATGGGAACAAGCATTGGGCATCAATTCTCGTTGAGGCGGCAAGGAGTTCGTCTGAGGTGATTGGGGCGGGAGCGTAGGCACTGATCACGAAAGGCCGAAATAGGATCTGCCAAGAGTCCAATAGCTTCACGAGTTGGGCGATGGCGCGTCAACGCCGAGGAAGCTTGTTGCGATGTTTTCGACGAAGGCAGTTATTAGGTGGATCAAAACTTAGCACATCAGACACCAAAATGCATTGCCGAGAGGCTGCAGCAATCACAGACGCCACGGGAGCAGTGTGTGGTTGTGGGGGTTTGAGAATGGTATCCAACAGGGGTAGTTGTAAGATAATCTTGGGAACGATGGTAGCCTGAATGAGGTTGTCTTGAAAAAGATCCATGGTAGCGCATAGGTTACCAACAATGGAAATAGGAGTAGTGAAAATTCGGGGACGCAGGCGAGGGTATAACAAACACAAATAAGGGTCTTGGGCATTGCTCCAGTGGTGGAGAAGGTGAAGAATCAAGCTGTGTATGTAGGACCGATGTGGATGCTGCAGATCGAACAGTGGTTGGAGCCAACATAGTTGCAAGGCTAAAGCTTGGGCCGGTGGGTGTAAGACAGCTAGTCCGCCGTGAGGACGTTGTTGTATAAGAGTGTGATACGAAACTCTAGGAGACATCCCCTTGGTCAAGAAACCATGACTAAGACATCGGAGCCGATCCATGAAGGAATTTGGTACTGGGCACACACGTAGAACATGCCACAAAGTGGATAGAATCAACACATTTAATGCCGTGGCTCGACCTCGAACCGAAAGTATCCGTTGCGATTGAAGCTGGCAGGCTTTCTCCACTTTTTGAAGGATGGCGGTGAAGAAGTGGTCGCGTTGACGGGGCGTGGATGACAATGGGTAGCCAAGGTAGATTAGAGGACTGTCGCTTGAACGGTCGTACCACGAACGGATACCGTAGGTAGCGAGAGTCGTACACCAATGTGTCGACGGCTGACCTGAAAGCGAGATGGCATGTGTTTTATCAAGGTTGATCTTGGCGTTGGTGGCTTGCATATATGTTCGGAGGTGGACCATCAGGCGTTCGATGTCGGTGGTGTTATGTAGGAAAATGAAACAGTCATCAGCATAGGCGAGGATTTTTAGTTGTGCTTCACGACAATCTAGTGAGGGCAATGGTCGATCAATGGCAAAACCTTGGATGGACTGGTCATGTAATACGCGTTGAACCAGGGGCTCGAGTGCTAGATTGAAGAGAATGGGTGACAGTGGATCGCCTTGGCGCACACCCGCTGTTGTTGAATAGAAGGTGATAAAGCACCGTTGACGTTGATACGGATGGTCGTACCAAAAAACAGCTTCTGTATGCAGGTAATAATGGTCTGAGGAAACCCCCAGCGAGGGAGGCACCGGTTTAGGTAGGACGGATGAACTCGGTCATAGGCTTTTTCCATGTCTAATGACAGACCGATGTCATTGGAGGCGAAGCGAGAGGCGTGGTCCATGGCGAGTTTAACGGCCATACCATGGTCGGCAATGAAGCGGCCAGGGACGAAACCGGTTTGGAACGGACTGATGATGTGCTGCCTAATGGGCACCACTCGGTTGTTCAGGGTTCTGGTAAATATCTTTGCGTCCGTGTTGATCAAAGCGATCGGACGCCAGTTGGAGAGTGAGGTTAAGTCCCCTTTTTTCGGTAGAAGACGCACACATGTGTCGGACAAGAACGTGGAAAACAGGCCTCCTTGAGGGCAGCATTATATACTTGAACAGCAAGGGCAGCATACAAAGGATGATGAATCAGAAGCACCAGTATTGGATACGGTAAGCCATCGAGTCCGGGGCTGCTTTGACGAGGCGATCGGTTGACTGCTGTTTGGAGTTCATCCAAAGTGATGTCTTGTACCAGTGAAGCGCGAAGGGCGGGAGGCAGGCCACAGGAAGGGGGTAGGTTCTCCAACAGGTCGCTCGTTGCCACCTCATCGACAGGTTCGGGGGTATATAATTGTTGGTAAAAGCCGCAAGCAGCGTCGTGCATGTGCTCCAAGGTGGACTTGGTTTCGCCGGTTGTTGGGTGTGTAAGTTCTTGCATATTGCGTTGAGCTGCTCGTTGCTGGGTGACTTGTTTGATATACCCCGCAGATGTTTCTCCTTGTTCACGCCACCGCACATTGGCATTGAGAGACTGAATGTAGACAATCTCGGTTTGAACTTCTGCCAGTTGTCGGCAAATGTCTGTCAGTTGGGGCGGTGTTTCATTGAATCGTTTTCGAGCGCGCAGCAGCTTGTTGCGTTGGCTTTGCAGTTTGCGTGCCAAGCGTTGACGGCGGGTGGCTTCGTAACGACCGTGTTGTCGGCATGATTGTTTAATCACTTCTTTGGCACGATCCCAAGCGGCCTGGGGGTTATGTTGGGCAAGAAGTTGGGGGTGAGCTTGAGTCAGATCATGGTGAACTTTGGCGCGAAAGGCGGCGGAGCGGGCAAGAAGTGGGTTGGCACGCCACATCTCTCGTCGGCCCGCAGCAGGTTGAGGCCAATGTAAGGTGAAGGATATCAAAGAGTGGACAGTCCAACTGGGGTTTAGGAATAGGGTGGTTGGGGTAGAGCTAAGATGGCGTAGCATATCAGGCATGAATATGTAATCAATAGCCGATGTGTCTTTGTAGGTTGGTAGATACGGTTGACTGGGATCGTGGGGTGTCATCATGTTGTGAAATCGCAAGGCCAAGAAATTCCGCCAAGCCGGTGGAGCACGATGATAGGAGGCGTCTAGTCGCTCGTATGAGTAATTAAAGTCTCCGGCAAGAATGGTTTGGGCGAGGAGGTGATGGTGGTTGTCGTCTGCCATTAACGGCATCAATTCGTCAAGATAGAAGGTGTGGCGACCGGAACGGTGCGATGCTGGTGCGTAGATATTGAGTATGTAGAATGAAGGGAAGTTGTTGTTGACATGCGTAACTTTGGTCCAGAGGCCACGTCCGCTGCGCAAAGTAAGAAATGGTTCAAAACGAATGGACGGGGTAAGGCTAACAATGCCGCAGTACTGGCTCCAGACGCCATCATAGGCGTTGAGCTGTGCTTGAACGATAGGATCAGGGTTGATATTAGGAAGGTGAGTCTCTTGCATGATGAGGATATGGAGAGATTGAGATTTGAGGTGTCGAATGAGATCGCTTTGATGCACTGGCTCTTCGGTTTTGTGAAGATGGCGGACATTAACAGAGCCAATAGTAACTTTCATAGATAATGTGTAGATTATTGGGATCCCTCGTCGTTAGCGGCGGAATCATCGATCAACATCCTGTCTATATCGTCAGGAGAGGGGGTTGAAGTGGGGGCTTGATGATTTACGGTGGGCGTCGACTTTTGGAAGTCGGCTGTGGTAACTGAGGCGGTTTGGTTGGTATTTTTCTTGGCTTTCGACCGAGTTACACGTCCAGTATGGTGGGGATCGGCAGCGTCGATCAAGTGTTCGCCGGCGCGTTTCATGTCAATGGGTAAAGCCTTGGTCTCACGCTGTAGTGGGGTTGCCATATCAGATGCATCAGCTTCAGAATGGCTAAGTTCTGTGGCATCCGTCCCATTAACGTCGGTGGAGGCGGGGCAATGGGTATGGGGAGCGTGGCACCAGAGGTGGATTGCGAAGTTGAGGGGGTTTGCTCTACTGAAGACAATGGTTGTAAGGCTGCAACCGGAAGACGGATGAAGTTCTTTGGGCTTGTTGATGGGGCAGCAGTGGGTGAGGTTGCTGCAGAAGATGCAGGGGTCGAGGGCATTTTACGAGTTTGCGTCTGCGCTGACTGCTTGGAATTCGTGGGACGAGGGTTAGATGCAGCATCATGTGCATGTGAGACTTTGGGTGTTTTACGAGGTTGCTCGCGATGGGGGTGCGGGCAATCTGTGGCCTTACGGCCGCGACGTGAGCAGTTGAAGCAACCTTGGGCAGGAAGGGTCGGGCAGGCATCAATAGTGTGCGTATCGTCATGGCAGTACCGGCAGTAGGCACCCATGTCTTTCCAGGTCGCGTAAAAATGACGGATCGTTGAACCGACAAGTCCAAATTCGATACGGTGGCTTAAGCCAGAGGCAATATCATCGCCTTCATCGTTGGCGAGAACAGCACAACCGTATCCTTGGAACCAGCCGGCAGTGGCACGGTAAAGGCCAAGGTGTAAGACTGAGCCAAAGGGTGAGAGAGCAGCACGAAGGCCTTCTTCAAGTTCTTTCGCAGGCAAGCTGGTGGGGAGTCTTTCCAACTCCAATTTGATGATCTTTTTGGTGAGTGGCAGGGAACAAATAGCAGGGTAATGATAGCCGTCGACCTGAAGTCCTTGCTGGACGATGGAGTCACAGGTTTGCTGGTTGGGCATGGTCATTTCATAGATAAGGCGGCCTTCCTCACGATGTGGTATCATGCCAATGCCGATGTCCCAGTTGGGAACGAGGTTACGGGCAGCCGTGAAAAAATCGGCTTCCTTGATGGGGTGCGGGGAGACATCAAAAAAGACGCTATGGTCTTCAGTACCACGTCGGAGAAGGTAGGGTACCGGTATCTGACCGGTAGTCGAAACAGAATTGAGCTGTTGACGAACAGCGGTAGAAGCACAGGTGTTGAGGGTAGTAAGGTACTGATGTCTGCGTCCGTTGCGGGATACAGCGTTTTTGGCGATTTGCGCATAAGAGATGGTGTTGCTAGGTAGTGGGACAGCCTGATGGGTTGACGATTTGCCAGTAGAATTTGGGACGAAACCATTCGTGGCTGGAGAACCAGTATTGTTGGACAGACCTTCCAAATTAGGAGGGTCTGTAGAATTTGTTAGCAATTGCTGAGGAACCATGCTTACGCGAAAGAAGTGTGAGGCGCTGAATTTCGCGAGTTTTGTTGCGAGAATCGAGCCAATGAAGTGCAATCGCGGTCATAAAGCAGGGTTATAAATCGAAGGTTCGCAAAAGGTATAAAAAGAGGGTGTTTTCCTCCTTCATTTTTCTTTCTTTTGTGCGCCAGTTCGGAGCCGGGGCTACTAGGCTGGTGGTTTCTGGTGAATATGGATGCCTGATTTTTGTCAAGCATTCGGGGTATGGCGAAAAAATCCGAAAAACATCTTCTAAGGATAAGGAATGGTCACCTTGGAAGAAGGTTGTTTTCGTTACCGTCGACCCTTCCGCCTGGGCAACTGACTAGCCATCAGCTTGCTCATTGTGCGGGAGGTATGTCGATTGGTTTGCTTTTTAATCGCAAAAAAAGGTAAATGAAAAAAAAGGCTTTTTTTGCCTTTATTACTCTTTCTCAACTTCTTGTGGGTTGAATAATAAAATAATAAAATAATAAAATAATAAAATAATAAAATAATAAAATGAGCTTAATGTCCTGTTTGATCTAATGGCGTCGACGCATTGCTCGTCGCGTTTGCGGGTCCACTTTTTGATGACGATGACGCCAAGAGCGGTCTTCCTCAGTGCAACGAACAACTAATAGTGCCACTTTGAGACATTAACTGAGCCAAGTGGATGTGGGCGATACGGATGAGGGTGAGCTGCGGCGGCAGAAAACATGACGGGTTTTCAACAAGAAGAGTTTATTGGATGTTTTTATTGAATAGAGAACAGATGAACGACAAACAAAATAAGAAGGCCTATCTTGTTGTATGTCTTTCTAGGCTAAGCTAGTCTTTTCTTTTTCGATTATCTGCCTTTTCTCGGCCGGTCCATTTTCTTATAAAACAGATCGCTTTGACGTCACTTAGGGCATCAAATGAAACGGCCGTCATATAAAGAAGTAAAGAATTTTCTTTTTATTTTTCTTTTTATATGAAGTGGCATAGTTCGTGCAAGAACTACTTTTTATAGTGATTATTTTTCATAGGCGTATTTGCTAAACTATAAAATGCAGAAGAAAAGGAAGTAGAGCGGCAGGGAGTATGCCTTTGGGAGCTTTGGTGGCAAGCCATGACTTATACCAATTTTTTCAACATTGCGATGGCGATGCTTCTAGACATGTGAGACTAAATGCGACAGTTCACGTTGCAACTTTTGTGATGATAGGACTCTCGCGATCAGCCTTATTACTTTGACAGGAACCAACAGGGTGGTGAAGTCATGGGTTTCTGCCCATAAAACTTGCAACTTGACTGTAAAATCATTATTTCCAAAAACGAAGATTGGATACCAGAAACCAAGGATTTTTTTTTCTGACATGCAACAGGCTAATTTGAGTGATGAATTTTCTCCAGCGGATAAAGGAACTCCTTGTATTTTTATTATTATTACGCACGATGTTATCCACTACCCGTCTTTGTGAAATGATTTGCCGGAGAGCTTAGTTGTGTATAGAAGGCACCAAAATCAATGATAGCTTAGAGTACAGACGAGAGTTATCGAAAATGATGTTTGTGTAAATTCGAGGTAATATACCGCCTCGTATTGTTGACAGAAAGCTAATTCTCTCTCTTCGAATGTTGGTCTCATGCTGCATAGAAATTTTCATGCCGGGTGCGGCTTCACCGCTCGCATTTGTGGACTTGCATAATCAAATTGCCCGGCCGAATCAGTTCCGTGGCTTTATCGTTATGCCAGGAAGTTAACAATATATTATTTACATGACCAAAAGCAAAGGATTGCCGATAACATCAAAATTATGGCTTATCTGCTCACATGTATCGATAAACATCTGCAGCTATCATAAAAATAAAGGCGTAAAATACGATATGAAATACGCATTACTGTGAATACGATGACGAAGCCATTAATGTTTCTCCCTATTCTTTTGCTAGCCGTTTCGGCTGTTTCCAGCCGGTCTGTTAAGTGGGTCGGTGACGCACTAACTGCCTTGGCTTCCCACAGTGTCCCACTGGGTCGTATCAAATATGTTTGCTTCAAGGCAAGAGGAAGCTGATTACAACTGCCCGCCTAGTGTATGCCCATCTTTTGGCGGCGAATGTGACGATGGGCCTGAAGACTTGTTGCTTCCAATCCTGAAAACGTTATTTGCCGACATTATAAGCTTTGGAGCGAACAGAGTCCAAGCTTTTCATTTTACTCCAGTTTTACGGCCTTAGCGAATCCACTTTAATAATCGAATGCACAGGAATCGTCCGTGTAAAAGTTGTGGGATTATTGATTGATTACTATAACCATTTTCCAAGTTAGTTTGTCCTGAATCCAGAAGACAGCGTTGAGATATATAATATCCTGACTAGCTCACGAGCTTGTTGAACTGAGCCCTACGGTTCTCAATTGGCGGTATCCGGCCGAAGCGAAGCAAGGGGGGTCTTTATTCGGTCCCTCCACCGGAAAACGCTGGTTCGTTGAATCCTCAACACAAACCGGTTCTACTCAAGTGGGTGCTCGGATCCCTCTTTTAGATGATTATACTCTGATAAGTTTATCTGAAAAACGATGCATTACAAAACATCTTGAAGTATAGACAAGATAGACTACTGTATTTTGAAAATGGTGGACTCAACTGAAACATAATATGTACGCGGCCGCAAACTGTTGGCCTCAATGTTAATTCTCATTGGGTTTAAAGCTCATGTAGGCTCGGCTTTATCACTGGCATGTTTGTGAGCATGCAAATAAGCTGTCAGAAAAAAGCAATTGCCTGTATCCGGCTTACCGCAAAATTTGCCAGTACGTTAATCTGCATAAACGAAGGACAGTTAGGACAGTCATGCTAGGACTCGTTCATTTAAATTGAACAACCGTAACCAAAGTCTTTCAACGCTACCCTAGCTCGTACAGCAAAAAAGAAAACCATTGTATTGCAATAATTATGTCTGGAATTTAGCCACTCATTGACCTTTTTTTTTATTTTTTATATTGATTTCCAAGACGCACTTGGCGGATGCAACTTGTTCCATCATTGTTTGTATCCGACGATGATCGGAAATTGTTAAAAAAACGTTTAGTACAACAAGGTGCAAAATATTCATGGTGTATTGTCTGCGGCGCGATAAGAGTGATGGAAGCTATAGTGCTTTGTCGATGTTACTTTAGGTGGAATCTAAATAATAAAATAAAAAAAATAACTGCCGGTTATAATACCACAACTCAGCACCACATTTGCTGTGCAACTGAACTTTGATTACCAAAAAAACTGGGGGATACGATATATTTCTCGGAGAGCTTAATTGTGTAAATTGGCACCTGATCAATGAGTAGCTCAGAGAGAATCAAGGTGTACACTTCTTACTAAATATGCTGCCTCGTATTGGTGACGGGAAGCTAAATTCTCTATCTTCGAATGTTGGTCACATGCTGCATTGCATGTCGTGAGCCTGCATGCTCAAATTGCCCGAACTAAATAGTTTTCGTGGCTTTATCGTTATGCCGGGAAGTTGCCAATATATGAACCTGACCAAAGTAAAGGATTGCCGATGAATCCAAGTTATGGCTTATCTGCTGATACAATTTCTATCAAAAACACCTACATCCATTCATATAAATAAGGGCGATAAAATACAATATGTGAAACACGCATTACTGTGAAGCTATGACAAAGCCATTGATGTTTCTCCCTATTCTCTTGCTGGCCGTTACTGCTGTTTCCAGCGAGTCTCTAAAATGGTTCGGTGACCCACCCATCTGCCCTGAATTTCCAGAGTGTCCCCGTGGGATGTATCAAATATGCTCTGCCTCAAAGCAACAAGAAGCTGATGAACGATGCCCGCCTGATCTTTGCCCATCTTTTGGCGACAATTGCGACTTTGGTGTGAAGACATGTTGCTTCCAACCCTAAGCGGATTGCTGACAATATAAGTTTGGAACGACCAAGGTCCAGGCTTTTTATTTTACTCTCCTTAGCCAATGCATTGTGATAATAAACTGTGTAGGAGACGTTCGTGTAAAATTTGCGGTAGCATTATCTGCTTACTGTAGCTGGTTTCATAGTTGGTTTGTCGTGAATCCAGAGAATAGCGTTGAGTCATATAATATCCTGACTAAGTAAGGGGCTTCGTTGAATGGAGCCTTGATCTTCTCACTGGGCAGTATCCGGCCACAGACTCTTGCTATACAAACTGACTGTATTTAAGCGGGTGCTATCATCCTTTCACGTCGTTAAATACTATGCGTAGTGTACTGTCTTCTTTCGTGGTGCTTATGTTAAGTGCAGACGTTCAAGTGGAAAGGATCGATTTCACAAATCACCGAAGCTGCAGGTCGGTAAAATTTATGTGCAACAAGATGGGCACGTCCCATTTACTTATTCAGATAAACATTTGCATGGGCATCTTCGGCAACTACGGCATCTGCGGCGGATTTTGCAGACGGGCTCGGAAACCACTCGTGTCGAACCTGGCCACTGGCCCATCTATTTATGTTAAACACACACTGATTCCGCAATATCCGCACCGACGAAATATGTATGCGAAAGTAGTGACACTTGAAGTTCCTTGTCAAGGAACTGTCAATGTACTGTTCCAGGAACGAATTGCAGGTTGATTGCCACGTTTCCTAAGCTGCTGTGGATTCTCTGCATTGGTTGCACGAATGCAGCAGTGAAGCTCACTGCTCCTGCCCACATTAGGCGCCAAGAAGAGGACGACTTTATTTTCTTACTGGTTTATTCCAGATACGTTTTCCACGGACAATAGCAATAGAAGAATAAAAAACAAAAGGAGTGGAAGGATAGAAACTGTTTGTTTATTCATCATGGGGGAGGATATTCGTATTATTTTGGATATTCTATAACGATTGACTATCTCTGTACTATTTTCAATCCAAGGACTGGGGCCACATTTAAAAAAGGGAAATGTGCTCTCAAAGAAAGGTAAAGCGACCATTTACTTTGGAAATTACCAAGAAATGGATACTTACGTTTTCTTATTGTTTTCATTTTCATTTATAATGATAATAACTCATCCAACCACCCACCGCCATTCCCAGTGACCCCCAGTGAACTGGGCAAGCCGAAGCTTGTTCCCCTATCCCACCCCTGAGACTGCGATGAGCTGCCATGATACCGATTTCACCTGTGAACCACCCACCAATATACATTCGTTTCCCGACTTCGTGCAAGTTGTGGGTTAGGGTCCCCGATAGTGCAATTTCATAAAAATCTCTTTTTTCTTGTTGTTCTCATTTTTTATGCTTCTTTTCTTGTTATCCATGTTGTAAGAGATGCTATATAATGGATCCGACCAAATACAATCGCTTTTCATCTCCTTTTTAAAACAGAAAAAGAAGATAAAGTAATTGGCAGCGACTTTGGCGGAGTTAAACGTAGGCGGTAGCCGCTGCCCAAAGTCAAATACCGGCTGAAAGATGGCATGTATAGTTTTTTTCTTTTCTATCTCCAATGACAACGCATTTATTTTAGCAACTGTGTACCTTACTCCGTAAATAAAAAAACTATACATGCCATCTTTCAGCCGGTATTTGACTTTGGGCAGCGGCTACCGCCTACGTTTAACTCCGCCAAAGTCGCTGCCAATTACTTTATCTTCTTTTTCTGTTTTAAAAAGGAGATGAAAAGCGATTGTATTTGGTCGGATCCATTATATAGCATCTCTTACAACATGGATAACAAGAAAAGAAGCATAAAAAATGAGAACAACAAGAAAAAAGAGATTTTTATGAAATTGCACTATCGGGGACCCTAACCCACAACTTGCACGAAGTCGGGAAACGAATGTATATTGGTGGGTGGTTCACAGGTGAAATCGGTATCATGGCAGCTCATCGCAGTCTCAGGGGTGGGATAGGGGAACAAGCTTCGGCTTGCCCAGTTCACTGGGGGTCACTGGGAATGGCGGTGGGTGGTTGGATGAGTTATTATCATTATAAAAATGAAAAAAAAATGAAATTGAAAAATAATAAGACAATGAAGTATCCATTTTTTGGTAATTTCCAAAGTCAATGGTCGCTTCACCTTTCTTTGAGAGCACATTTCCCTTTTTTTAATTGTGGCTCAGTCTTATTAGAGAAATACTCGTCAAGCATGATTTTAGTCCATGGTTCTAGAATACTGTAGCGTAATAATATCCTCCCATGTCATGAATAAATGTACAGTGTTTTATCCTCGCATTTCCTTTATTCTTTTATATCTATCGTATGTGAAACCCTCTCCAGAATAGACGAGCAAGACAATAAAAAACGACAAAATGAAAAAACAAAAGGTGTGGGAAGAAGACACCGCTTCTTGACGTCTAAAATAGGCACCAAGTATAAGCTTCATTGCTGCGTTTGTGCAAATGATGTGAAGATTACACAGTGGTAATCAGCCTGTAAGTCGTCCCAGTAATAGTACAATAACATTTCCTTGACAATGAACTTCAAGTGTCACTGCTTTCGCATCCATTTATTTTGTTGGTGAGGATATTGCGAAATCAGTGTCCCGCTTGTGATGATCTTAAAGATGAGAGAGATGTCAGTGGCCAAATCGATAGAAGTAATTTCCAAGCGCGTCTGCAAAAGGAATTTGTACTTACATTATGGCGCTCAATACAAACTGTAAGCGAAGCGTTGGGTGGAAATCAGTGGTCATTTTACTTTGGAAGATGTCTGATCGTGGTAAATGGTGGTATTTTGACCGTGATTGACACTGTGAGCGACAAAATCGGTAGTTTCGTGAACTGCAGCACGCATGAATAGATTTACTTTTGTAAGCGTGCTACGTTCGCCTGGTGCTTCCGCGTCCTTCTTCATACCTGTTCCCAGATGATTTTCATTTTTCGTATGTTGTCTCACACAAAAAGCTCCCAATGTTCATCCATACCAAACCATAACGGCTCCCTGCATTTGCATAGCATACGAATAGCTCTCGATCATGTTTTCCGACACAATATTCCAGACATCGACACACTCTGTCCACAGAAATGGAATCATTCACTATACGACCTGAAATTCTATTGCAGAGATCCATCCAACGCTTGATCCATTGCCCGCACAGATGAACCTCATTCCCAGGTATGCAAACGCCTGCTCGCTAGAATGTCAACCGCCACCGTCTTTTTCCCTCCTCGCTTTTTGGATATTGCCGCTGCATACACTTTTTTTGTCCAAAAAATCAAACGAAATGCCCCAAAGGCAACAGCACATGAGGCAGTTGCCATTGGTAACGGAACTTTGAAGCGTATTGTTGTTTATATTTGGTCTAAAAATAATCTGTGATAAAAAGTTATCGGCACAAGTTCAGATACAGAGCTATAAAAAACCGTTTCCTCTTCTCTATTGTTGGGGTTGCTCAGCAAGATAGCCACGGTTTTTGAAATCAGTGTAGTATTCTAAATGGTGAGCGCGAGTTGAGTCAAAAAGTGATCTTCTCACAGCATATCATCGATTTTCCCCACTTACTAATATCTTCCTTTCTTAAAGGTGCTGCAAACTTGGGGATCTCAATGAACTTTTCAGGCTGCGTAATAGCTCTCAATCCCAAGCTATTGTAATAACGTGTGGTGATCTTTCCTCCCGCCTTTTCAATAGCTTCTATCGCTTTTTGCGAAGCCCTTGATACCTCGATCGTAATGGGGATGTCGAATTCCTCCGCACCCTGAATGCCATGAATAAGTCACAAAGGTTGTAGATTAACGGACAGAACTTCAGGACGTACCACGCTCAATAATTTGACACCGTCTTCGATTTTATGTATACATCGACTGTCCAAGAGATGCTTCATGGTAATCGGCTGTGATGAATCGATTCGGCCAGAGCGAATCCAGTGCTGCAAACGATCCAAGTTCAGTTCCTGATATTCTTTACCATGACTAAAGAATGTGCTCTAGGTTAATGAAAACATTAGCAAGCGTAACGGTTGATTGGTATCCATACAGGTTGTAGAAACCGCGCTTCGGCAGACGTTTGACGAGAGGAGTTTGACCACCTTCGAACCATGGTGTCGGTTTACCGTTGCCCGATCGAGCTTTTTGACCCTTGTGACCTCGACCGGCTGTTTTGCCTTTACCAGATCCTGGACCTCGACCTACACGAGTACGCTATTGAATGGTTAAATCTTGAGAAAACAATTGTAAACAAGCTGTTTTCGGGTTGTACCTCTGATACAGCGCCGGGGTTATCAGCGAGATTTGCCAAATGGAAGACAGTCTTTCCGGATTGGGACGCAGCGCTAGCGACACCACGGCTAAGTAAGGGTGTACGGACTGCTGTTAGACTGATCGCACGCAACATTGATGGACAGTGGAATATAAGGGACCGGCAAAATAAAATAAATAAAAGAGAAGATCCCGTTCCAATGACAGGCTCAAGTCCCAGGTTCCCCTAATTTTCATTCTCCGACGGGGGTGAGAGGAAAAAATTTTTGCTTCCACTTCCATCGCTCAAGGTCTGCTTTACCGTGCCTAGCTGACATATGTCAGTTATGAGTAAGGTACTACCGATTGTTCAGAAATAACCCCTATCCTAAGATAAGGATAAAAAAGCTATGCACCTTGAGCAGACCATCACCCGTCTGCCGGTCCTGATTCAGATCGGGCACTGGTCTACAGTTTTATTTAACTTGCAGCCACAAAGTTTTTTAAAAATGCCAACTATTCATGGCATAAGAAGCGAGAGGGCCCTTTTTCTTTATTTGTTTTTAGTCAAGATATACATGTGTTTTATGGTTGCGAAGGATTGAAGCTGCTGCCTAAATCGGCCCATGCTTTCCAATAATCTTCCTGGACCTTGCCGCAGGTTTTAAGACCCCAGCGAGTAAGAGAGAGCATCAAACTGGTTTCGAACATGAAAGCTTGCGTGTTCTCTGCTACACGCACAGGTTTGAGTTCTTCCTCGGAAGCCTTTTGGAATACATTGGCATCAGGTCCATGCGGAGTCATGGCACTGTGAAGAGAACCTCCTCCGGGTAAGAAACCGCCCGTCTTTCCCTCGTAGTCGCCCAAAATTAATCCCATAAACTCTGACATGCAGTTTCGATGGAAATAGGGAGGACGGAACTATATAAAATATCCAAATGGTTTTAGTATACAAAACACGATCTTTCAGGTTTTCTTTTTGTTCATACCGTGTTTTCCGCAACGCCCCATCGAGGAGGAAAGATGACAAAGTCGGCAATCGCCACGCCTGGCGTATCGGATTTTGCGGTCAACACGGTAAAGATAGAGGGATCCTATCATTTAAGACATGTTCAGCTTTTTGCATGATCTTTGCAGCTGGATTAATCCTACTCACGATATGATCAAACGACACCGAGTTAATGACACAGAACTTGGATAAATCGTATTTATACGGGGCATAGTTGCCATGCCAGGCTACGACGTCGAATGGTGTATGGTTTTGTTTCGCCTCAAACAATTGCCCGTTAAATTTAGTAAGAATGCTCCATTCCACGTTGTCCTCCTCATTGTAAGCCGCCACGGGGGTCTGGAAATCGCGTGGGTTCGCAAGTCCATTAGCGCCTATCCGTTTTCATATGAGTCAATGCATAGTTGGACGCAATGCATATAGGTTGACTCACCAATAGGACCAAGATCGGGCAACTCAAAGTGGGCTCCAAAGACTTCAAGAACGTAACCACGGCTGTTTAAAACAGTGAGTATGACGATATCAAACTTGCAATATGCAAGCACTTACACTGGTCCTTCAGGCAAATTCACCGAGTACCGCACACCACGTTGTATCACGCAGATTTCGTTGGGCTTGACATAAATCTTACCGAACTCGGTGATGATGTCCAATGCACCGTGCTGGGGAACTGGATCGATATGAATACAAGGTTAGTCAAGATGGAAATCTTTGCATTGCCTATTATTTTATCAGGGTTTACCGATCATCATGTCGCCATCTGAATTGTAAAAAGCCGAACGGTCCATGCTCTTATTGGCGGTGTAGATGTGGACCGCAAGACCTGTACGACAAGCGGGATCTCCAGCACCAGCTAATGTCTTGAGACCCTGCACAAAGTGAACCTGTTCGTCTTCTGAAGGCAGGTCAAATGGGCTCCATCGCAACTGAGTCGGTGTCACCACACAGTTATCCCCAAATTTAGACACTAAAAGGTTGTCGGGCAAGGCATATGGTTTGAACGGAGCGTGGACGACAGAGGGACGAATACGATAGAGCCAGCTACTCTACTGATCAGCCAATTTTATCCGGAATACTATATCGTATCAACTAATCTCGTTGTTACCTCCTTTGATTATGTGTACGTGGTACTGTGAAGGCTGTTCCCGACAGCTGCTCGGCGTAAAGATTATAAGGGCACTTTTGAGGTGTGTTCTGTCCTGAAAACTGAGGTTAGCGGCACCCCTACCCTGATCGGTGTTGTTCACCTACTCACCCTTTGGAAGAGCGCCTGGTAAAGCTTCAGAGGTAAAGTGATTGCCAAAACCTTCCTGGTAAGAGTAACTATATGTCATTATGGTAAAAAAGAGGAGCACCTGTCGCCCCATGGGGTATCTGTTCTTTTATAGATAGCAGACCTAACCGTGGGAAAAAGTAGGGTAGTTTCCCACAATCGCTCTCGGCATCCCCAGAAGTTGCGCAAAACACATGACATCCCTTATTTATCCGATTGTGCTCTTTTGATCTGATTACACTCGCTTCTTTCCGTAAAGGGTCGGACGCCCCGTAGTAAGGACGATCCACGTTGATGGCTTTCAAATATTTCACACAGCGAAAAGCAATTTAGTGATGCGACGCATATGGAGAGTTATCGTCCCACGACTCACACCTGTCGTTTATACCGCTGCATTGGGTTCCTACCTTTTTTCTTCTATCTCGATTTTTCTTTTTCATAAATGATCCGCTTTTATAACTTTTGACCAAGCCAATAAGAAACGAACCCCCGCCTTTTTCCACACGTTGGGAGTTTCCCCGCCAATTTGGCATATCAACTCTGGAGATTGGCAGGGGGTCACGGTAATGAAAGAAGGATACTATAGGACTGTCTTTTGGTACTGTGGTGCTAGCTTCCTCAAAATAGCGAAAGTGGAGTATACATGAGGAACATTAGCAAAAAGATTTACGCCATCAAGATGCGTAAGATGCAAACTCACAACATTATCCATGAAACAGAATGGCTGGCCCTGCATGCAAAAATGACCAATGCACCTTTCCTAGAAAGAGCCTCACAATACACGTATATTTGCAGGTTACTGTGAGCATAGAAAGGGCACTATTAATGAATAACAGGTTATTATGCACATTACACATTGCACAAAAGGCAATTCGGCGTGGATACGAATGTAAAATCGATGGGCATATATAATCCACTTTATCTTGATCCAGTAATTTAGCTACAGATGCTCATGAATCCAAAACACGTCGGCTCCATGTTGATCCTGCAACGAATTGCACCACATTTTGCTTTTCGATGGTCCTTGAAGCTTATCTGGATGCTGCAAGCGTGAGAAATTTGTGATGGCCCCAAGAGTTCGGGGAACTCATCATACCAGCTTTTGTTAAACTATAAGCTCGTGACACGTAAAATAGCCACAGAAAATCTACTTTTATACAGTCCGGGAGTATTGGATGGATTGCCACTTGTGTGAACGAATAAAGGAACCTTTTGTTCGGTGATCTACCTTTATCAGAACGGGATTAATATTCGAAATATGACGATTTATTGGCAGACCAAACTGGGATTGTCTTATCTCAAGATGTAGCAAATCAAATAGCTGCAAGTATGCTTATTTTCCACGCTGATGTTCCTTCCTGCTTTTTTTTTTTTTTTTTTCTATCTGGCTGCATTATTCACAGTCCGTTGTCTAGCCATTGCTGGAAGGATAAAACCAGTGAATTGTCTGATCTTGCAGTACGTATTCATAATACTATAACATCATCCTTAATAAGCAGCAACTTCAACTTGCATTCACATTACCGTTCAAATGCAAAAATTTGCTATTTAACAGGTGATTTACGTGCAATACCATATGCGGATGTATGCGCCACATGGGGAAAAAAAATAAGAGATTTCCCCTTTCTTTCTACGACTACAATTGATTGGATACGAAAAATAGACTTCCAAACCCCGCAACGAGTGAGTAATTTTTTTTCCCTTTGGAACAGAATATACAAAAGCTGGCACAGTAACTGTCTGCAAGCTTATCCTTTCTTCCCCATTACTTTGGCTTACAAACGCTGGCGATTTGATATTACTTGTCTATATTTGGTTTTGCCACTGTAATATTGGAGCTTGACAAAATCTGATGGAGAAACCTTCTCAAACCCATTTATATGCGGGAATACTGATTTATCGATTGCAAAGAAACATCGAATATTTATTGTTAAGTGATTCATTCTCAAATAAGAAACATTGGTTCTGTCCTAAAGGACAAGTGATCGGGTCTGAAGACGAACTCAAGTAAGTGATTTCGTGTAAGCATGGAACAAGCGAATGACTTATTAACGAAAAGTGTAGATGTGCCTTTCGTGAAGTATTCGAAGCAACCGGATTAAGCCCAAAACAGTATCGTGTTGAACAAAAATTCAAGGTTCAACTTAAATACCTTGCAGGAACTCGGTATGTATTGATTCAGCATTGAATGACTTCCGGGACAAGCCATGCTAAACGTAGTTTTTAGCCCAAAAAAAGTGATCTACTTTCTAGCACAATTGCTCGATAACCATGCACGATTATTACCCAATGCCGAAGGAGTTCATTTCCACTGGTGCACTGAACAAGTGGCTGTCGAGAAGGTCTTGTTCAAGAGCATGCAAAGCGTGTTTAGCCATACCCAAAAATTTGTTGAGATGACACAACAGACACGACGTCGACAGTATGATTCGCATGGTCATGCTGTAAGAAATGGATCCTCGGACGGTGAGCATCGTCACAAACAGTATGATCAGCAGCACACGAACGGATCCATCTTTCGCAATGTGGATCATACTCCCTCTTCGTTGAATCAGCCACATTCTGGCTTCAATTCCCCCTCCGCTGTGATGCCTGTGCACCCGCGAATTAACCTCCCCAAGCAGCAACAGTCATCTCAGCAACAGCAGCCTCAACAACAGCAGATATCGCATCCATACGCAACATCGAATCGATCGCACTCACATGAGAATAACAATCCACTCTATAAAACGCGTTTGTGCGAAAGGTTCAAACTGGAGGGTAGCTGCCCGTATGGACCAAAGTGTACGTTTGCTCACGGTATTGGTGAACTACGTGAACGTGTTCAGCCAGTTGGCGATACGGAAGAACGGGAGAACCGCGGTTTATCTTTTGCAGCCGGATCGAATACCTCTCTTCTCCGAAATTCTGCGGAAAGCAATCCTCTGTACAAGACCAAACTCTGTGAACGCTTTATGGTCGATCAATTCTGCCAATACGGGCCCAAATGTCATTTCGGTACGTACCATCAAAATGGGTTCACAGATACAAGTAGTTAATGCGTTATCGATGGTTTTTTTTATATCTTAAAGCACACGGAGAAGCGGAATTGCGACAAAAGCCACAATCATTGTACCCATTGGACCGTGAGCAGGAGGATCAGAATGGTTCGTACCGGTCTTCACCACGACCGGGGCATCGGCAGCAAGAGAAAGACAAGGAGAGAAATGATGGAGTGGTGAAAGATCGACAGTTTTTGCGAGAACGGTCAGGACGATGGAGAAGGGACGATGATGGAAATACGAGACGCGAACGAGCCGATTCAGCCACCTTGAGTGATCATTCAACCGAAGATCAATTTGTGCACCGACGAGCTCAGCCTATGGAAACTACGAGATCGCCTCCTGACGTGACGCCAGCGCCGATGTATGGAAACGGATCTGCAATTGATACAACCACCGATCGATTCTCGAACCTGGATTTGAAGCCGTTGAGCTCGCCAACCCCGAAGCGCACTCCGAATAACGTCGTAGCACCTGCACCTGTAAAACAGGAAATTCACGAAACGATACCCGCAGCACATATTCTAAACACGAGAGAAGAGATCGTGGCGACAGATAAATCGTGGATGAAAATTGTTCATATCTCAAAGGAAGAACAAGCAAAGTTGTAAGTCGACTACTAAAACCTGTCACCGTGTTATTTTGTACTGATTGACCGTGGCGAATAGTACTCCCCCGGTCAGTAGATCGCCAGCCTCCCCTCCTTCGAGAAGTGGACAAGAAGAGGCCATCATCAAAGATTTGAAACAGTTTTTTAAGCAACATCCAAACACTGAGATGATCAAGAATGGAAAACTGTCCGATGATGTGAAAGAAGTGACCAAAATCGAGATGAGAAATGATTTATCCAAACCGCAACTACTTTATATACTCCTCGTTAGTTTACTGGAAGATGTCGGTAAAGATGGAAGTCAGTCCTGCAGCATCAAATCGATTATAACAAACCGCAACCATCTTTTCAAAACGGTAAGCTGAAAAATTCTCGTATTTTCTTGCATGTGATCCACTTGCTCAACCAATCCCGATGTTCTTAGTTTGTGAAGACTCCGGCTGATCAAAAGACTTTGTTAAAAGCATGGGAAAGACTCGTGAAGCACGCAAATGAGACCCTTTTAGCGAAAACATCGATCGTATTGTCGCTGTGGTACGAATACGATCTTGTGGATGAGGATGTTTGTATGGCTTGGTATGAACGTCTTGAGGAGAATAGCGACATCAAGAGAAGAAGTTCAAAATTTATTGAGTGGCTCAATACTGCCGAAGAGGAAGATGATAATGAATAAAACTCTAGTCATGTATTCATATATTTATTTCAAAAAATCTGAACATTGGCTTTCTTGACCTTAAGGAATTGGTGCTGAAAAAAAAAGAAGATAATGCGGCCACATCATCGCAACACGCACACTCGCTTCTGTTTCCATCGCATTGAAATACAGGACGTGGAATACAAGTTCATGTTGAATTTAAAAGGTTCCAGTTGAAATAAAAGTGCCTTATATCGTGTTAACGAAAAATCCAAGGAACGCATAGCATCTTGTGATATACGAAACAATCTCCTTCGAGTCACAACAGTATATCGTAAAGAGCGAGCAATTTCAAACACTTTAATAATAGAAAGGGCGAAAGATATTTTTTTAGTCGTTCGTATTTGGGAATCATTTACAGAAAAGAAGAGTTATTGGCACCGTTCAATCAAATGTTGAACGACAGCAGGTTCAGCCAAGGTAGAAATGTCACCGAGTTGGTCAGCTTCGTTATTGACAATCTTTCGTAGAATGCGTCGCATGATTTTTCCTGAGCGTGTCTTTGGCAAATCATTGACAACGTAAATACGCTTGGGCGTCGCAAATGGGCCAATGACCTTTCGAACTTGGAGTGCCAACTCCTTGTCAAAGTTGTCTGATCCTTCCAAATTGGGCTTCAGAGTACAGAAAGCATGGATGCATTGACCGGTTAACTCGTCGTTACCGCCTACCACAGCTGCTTCAGCAACGGAAGCGTGACCAATGAGTGCCGACTCAATCTCTGCCGTAGACAAACGATGACCGGATACATTGATGACGTCTATTCAAAGTTGAAAGTGTGAATTTTTTCCTCGTTGAAAAAACGTTCAAATAAGCCTATTCTGTTTTTTTTTTTTTTTTTTTTTTTTTACCATCCACTCGTCCGCGCACCCAGATATAACCATCAGCATCGCGGTGAGCTCCGTCACCGGTAAAGTAATAGCCAGGATACGGATTCAAGTAAGTGTCCAAATAACGATAATGATTGTTATAGACGGTTCGAGCCATCGATGGCCAAGGTTGAGCGATAGCAAGTACGCCTGTAACATTGTTGCCTTGCAACTCTTCACCGGTCACGGGATCCAAGATGGCAGGCTTGATGCCAAAGAAAGGCAATGTGGCTGATCCAGGCTTGGTTGCCGTTGCACCGGGCAGAGGACTAATGACAATGGATCCGGTTTCGGTTTGCCAGTAGGTATCGACCACCGCACAGGCGCCTTTGCCCACATTTTCATGGTACCATTCCCATGCCTCTGGATTGATGGGTTCGCCCACTGAACCAATGACACGCAAGCTTGAGAGATCATAGTTTTCCAACCATTTGTTACCGAGGCGGCGGAGAGCACGAATGGCGGTTGGGGCAGTATAGAATTGGGTGATCTTATGTTTGTCAATAACTTGCCAGAAACGGGAGGGGTCGGGGTACGTGGGAGTCGATTCGAAAAGAACAGTGGTCGCACCGCGTACCAAAGGTCCGTAGACAATATAAGTGTGACCAGTGATCCAACCAATGTCGGCCATGCACGCGTGAACATCGTTCTCATGATAATCAAAGATGTATTTCAGGGTTGCTCCGGCTCCCAAAAGATAACCAGCTGTCGTATGAAGCACACCTTTGGGGGTTCCTGTAGAGCCAGAGGTGTAGAGAAGGAACATAGGATCTTCTGCATTCACAGGGACTGGAGCACAGTACGGACGGGCTTTGGCTAATTCTTCGTGCCACCACAGGTCACGAGCGCCATTCCACGGGATTTCGGATCCTGTACGACGGAAAACCAGTACATGTTCCACCGTAGGGGCATCTTTTAATGCTTCATCGACGATGCGCTTGGTGGCAATATTTTTACCACCACGACGACCTTCATCTGCCGTAAGCACCACACGTGCGCCACAATCGCGGATACGATCACGCAAGGATTCAGAAGAGAAACCAGCGAAGACAACCGAATGCACCGCACCGATACGGACACAGGCCAACATGGCAAAGACGGCTTCAGGAACCATAGGCATATAAATGGAAACATTATCCCCTTTGCGGACATCCAAACTGGTTAGAACATTGGCCAAACGAGAGACTTGTTGCAACAACTCGCGGTAGGTGATTTTGCGTACGTTCTCAGGCTCATCGCCTTCGTGAATGATGGCAATCTACAAGCATAAATGGGATAAGCATATGAAAGAAAGCAATCAATAGGTGCCATCTTGGAAGCGGAATAATTATAGTTTTTTTTTTTGGTCTTTTCTCACAAGGCTTTTTTTTTCTCGGCCTTCTGCTTTCTTTCTTTGGATCGCTGTCCGTAAGAGGAAAGCAGAAAAATAAGAGATAAGGTTACCTTGTCAGGATTCGCCAGAGCATGTCTGTCAACACAGTTAAAACAGGCATTCAGTTCGCCTTCCACAAACCAAGCCACGTCTCCCTCCTTGAACGACCCATGCTGGACGGTTTCAAAGGGCTTGCTCCATGATAACGTTTCCTTGGCCAACTGAAAATATATCACAAATGAAAAAGTTAAACCATTAAGTCACCTTTTTGAACCGATCCATTCCATTAGATCCACGATAACCTACATCACCGAAAAATTTGGTGGGATTATTCACACTTTCTTCCCATAATGACTTGTACTGTTCGATGCCTTTTACAAATGGTTCAGGTGTGCCTTGCAATCTTTTGGGAACGGGGTACACGCGTGTACACTCTTGAGCTTCACCAGCAGTCATAATTGGAGTTGAGAAAAAATCACAGGGAAGAAAGGAAGAAAGAGTGCAAGAAATAAAGATGAGGAAAACAACCCTATTTGTATAAGTGGGAAAAAAGGGAAAAAATATGCAGTGAACCTTTTCTTCCCCCAAAACTTAAGATGCGGCGATCATGCCGCATGCAACGCCGTGGCGCTTCATGTGACTGTTTTCCAAAGATGGATTCAATTTACTGTAGGATCATCATGTGCACCATTTGAGCACTTTCAGATTATCTAAGCGACGGTTTTTTTTCCCTTTCACTTTCAAGATGTTTGACAAGTATACGCAAGCTTTTTTGTTAAACCATAAAGATTATTGTTGTTCACATCATGCGACCGCGGCTGTTTTTGTATTTTCAGCCTTTCTCTTTTTTTTTTGCATCAAATATTTCTCGGAAACAAATCACATCCACGAAACAAATTAACATGCAAGGTTGAAAGTTAAATTTTTTTCATTTTTCTTTTAGTGAGCAAGAATAAAAAGGTAAAGAGAAGAAAAAAAAAAACCAATAAAGCGAACGACGAACAACATGGATAATAGAAAAGAGGAATGTATATTTACGATATTTCTTTTTCCGGACAAAACAAAGCGACATTAACGGAAAGGAGATGAGAAACGAATAGAAATTTTCTTCTAAAATCAATACAATAAATGAAGCAATGCATTAAATATTTAGAGCCTTTGAAATATTGAAGTTGGAAGAGAAAACTTACCAAGAAAACAGAGCAATGGAAATAGATGTTTTAGGGTCCCAAGGACTCATACCGCCAGATACGTGCTCGATTGTCGCCTGAACCGGTGGCGAACATCGGGCTTCTGCCGGGGCTAGTGGCGACGGAAATAACTAGAAACAGTACACAACAATTGTTAACGAGACGAAAATACAACAATAACGCACCATCGGTAAGTCACAATGGAGACCCGAAGAGATAATCACATACCCGAATTTTTGTGACCTTGTAACATGAATTGAGTCTGTCCCGTTCGAGGATCCCAAAATTGCACACCACGGTCTTTCGAACCCGAGACAATCCAATTGCCATCAGGTGTGGTGGCAACAGAAAGCACGAAATCCTAGTAGGTCAGGTTAATAATACATCAACTGATACTGAATATGACACCAAAATCGCCACTTTTTTTTGGTCTCATTTTCGCCATTTCTAGGCTCTTATTTCTTGAGTGCGTTTCAACTTACTTTGTGTCCTGTAAACACTTGCTTGCATGCATTCTTTCCACGGTCACCAGCATAAGCACGATCATGTGTCCCTAATGCCCACATACGGAGAGTTTTATCCAAGCTACCACTGATAAGCGTCTTGCCATCGGGCATAAATGCCACCGAGTAGACACTATCTTTATGACCATCCAAGCGCTCCAACGGTTGACCCGTGACGGCATCCCACACACGCACGACCTTATCCAAACTTCCGGCGGCCACAAGTCGACCATCAGGCGAGATTGCGACACTGGTCACACCAGGATCCTTTTGATCCATATCTTTGATACGTAACACATGCATGCATTGACCATCTTGCCAGTCCCAAATTCTTGCCGTGCGATCGCCGGAACCGGACACCAGGATTCGGCCATCACGACTGAATTCCAAAGAGTAAATATCTTGCTCGTGACCTTGTAACACGCGTCGGATCCGTTTTTTGCCAATATCCCAAATCTATCATCATCATTGCGTTCAGTTCAGCAAAAAAAAAAAAAAAAAAAAAATTAGATAATTTGTCGGGTGGCAAGACCACGTGGTGGTTTCTTGGTCTTTTTGATTTCAACTTACGCGAATTTGTTTATCTTCAGCACCAGTAGCAAGATGCTTGCCGTCGGGACTAAAGCTCACAGAACGAATGTACAAATCACCATCACGGCCTGCGTTTTCATCTTGAAGTACACTATCAAAGCCCAATATCCATCAATAAGCATTGCATCTCATCAGCCAGGGTATCCGACTTGATCAACTTACGCAACACGAACGGCTGTCACAGTATCATACACATATGTCGCCTGATTACAACCGGCTGCCAAATAGCGACCATCGGCACTAAATTTAACACAGCACACCACACTACCATGCTCGAATGTGTGAAGCAAATCGACCTTGAGATAACGCTGTGCTTTTGGATTGAATCTACAAAATGAAATTGAACCGAGGGACGTGAATATTTCAATTGCGACACTTGTGGTTTGCTGCCATTGACGGTATTTTTTCTGAACACTTACAAAGCAAACCAATCTTGTCCTTCGACCTTCATGTTTGCAGGGACATTTTCCGGATCAAAGTCGGCCAAGGGAGGATTGGCGGTCGGCACAGGACCGACGGGTTTCAGAGATTCATTTCCTCCTCGTCCAGAAGTCACTAGGAAGTGGAAAAAATAAGACAATCAAGGTACACAATAAATATATAAGTAGATGAAAAATGACGCGATTTTGACAAAATGTACTTACTTTGGGGTGGAGGTGTGCCAGTCGGTAACGGCGAACTACCATTCATGTAAGGGGTGCCTGCTGCAGTAGGATGGGGAGGAGGAGCGCTGGAAAGGTGAGCCGAGGTGGGAGGTGGTGGAGGACCACTAGGATAACCAGCTAGATGAGCGGGTGGTTTGGAATCCAACATGGGAGGCGCAGGTTGAGGATATGCATTCGATCCTAATGAAGAAGAAGAGTCATTTGTTGAGCATGCAATTGCTGGAGGTAAAGTTGTTGATACACAAAGAGCAAAATAAGCTCGTCAAGAAGTTAATGGGGTGCTTACCGCTGTACATGGGAGCATTGCTGGTGGGAGGAGGAGCACCACCGTGTTGAAGCTACAAGCGACGAATACAAGGAATGAGTTATATGGGAAAAAGTTTTGGGGGGGGGGTGGGGGAAGAGAGAGAGGAAAGGAATGGGGGACAAGGCGATGAAGTTTGTGTAAATGCTTGCCTGATCCAATTGCTGACGAAGTCTGGCAATTTCTTCCTCATATCTGTCAAGTAATGTCAATATAAGAAAAAAAAACGAGTCTCCTGAGAATAAACTAGTCCCGCACTCACTGTTTCTTGATGATCTGCTGACTTCTTTCGAGATCGATAAGGTTCTGCTGGAAGAGGTTCATTTCCTGAATTTGGCTATTCACTATAAGAACGAGAAGAAACGAATAAATGGTCAATGATGGATTGAGAAATGCAGGAATGAAGAATTAGCGGGTATAAAGAACATACTCTTGTGTTCAAATTCATCTCGTTGAGATTTGCAGACCATGGCTTCTTGGGCCAACTGGTCAAATTCGGACTTGACGGCATCAAGAAGCTCAATGAGTCTACTTGGAGTAGGTGGAACAATGGGCCTGTGATTATAAACAGACATTTGCGACGGTAGGAAAAAGTCCCCAACAAAGCAAAGGGAGAAAGAAAACGTAAAAAAAAAGAAGGGAAAGGAAAAAGAAAAAGAGAGACCCAAAGAGTCGAAATAATTTTTTAGAATCCCGAGCGCAGGCACCTTGCCCACAACAACTGCAATGTCTGAGTTGATCACACCTTCTTGGGACGGCGGGTCTTAAAATATGTTTTTTTTCCTTCTTTCTTTGCGGACAGTGAAATCCCGCCCAAAATGAGACCACTCCATCCAACGAATCAAGGAACAATGACCGATGGCGCAACCCAGCAAATTTTCGGATGGTCTCCAACAGCTTGTTTGTATGAATATTTCATGTCACATCCTCATTTTTCATGTAATACTGTCTTTATTTCGTGGGCAAATTGGAGGCGTGCGCTTTCTCGTGCTCATCGAATGGAAACAAATAACCAAACTTGAAATGCTGAACCACAGGCACTTTCTTCAATACCTCTGCAATATACATCTTTGCCATGCCGGAATTCACTTTGTTCCAGCTCGGCACAGTGGAAATGTCATACAACATGGGTGAATGTTCGTGGAATGGTCCTCGCTTCACCTATACACACACAAACCCCACCACACCGAGTGACAACCGTAAGTATACGGCAGTCAACCACAAGCGTGTCATGTTTCCTCTTACCTCAGCAATGTATTGAATACAGCGAAAATACATGTATTCACCCGCCATGGCTTCCACAATTTCTGGCTGTAAGACGCTTTTTGGTTTCAACCGAGGATGCTCTAATCGTCATCAAATCAATACACGCCCTTTGGTTCCATTCAGACTCAAACTGGACTTACCGATCAATTGCTCGCTTCCCCAAAGATAGGGTAGAAACTGATGATCGTCGAGTCCCCACACACCGTGACTGCCAGCAGGTTCCAAGGTATATGAGCGCTGGATCTTTCGAACCAATTCAAGGTAGCGTACGAAAATCCGGAGGACTAATGCTTGATAATCCTCGGGTTGAAATCCTCCCAGCATCGTCACTCCGCAAAGCCATGCACAGAAACTCAATTCATGCCCTGAACCGTAATCAATACGTACAGAATTGCCAAATGCATTGGTTAAATATTCGTTCAGTTCTGGGACGGCGTCGTGCATGTTCTGTGGCAATACACTGTACATCAAGCTGTCCGCTGACTATTGTCATAAGAAAAACCGTGAGACTCGTCACAAGCAAGCTGGTGCTAATTCATTTTTACCTGTTGCAATTTTTCGTGCCACTGTCGGAATGCTTTGTTGCCAAAGCGTTGCGGATTCTGGAGAGGTGGAAACTCGGCGAGCCAACCATCCAACATATCCAGCATATCCAGAACGCGCTGTGTTTGCTGTGAAAAAGAAGCCATCGTTAGTTCTCGGCATTGGTTCAGAAAAGGCTATGAAAGGGGAATCATTATATTTACCAGAGAAACATGGCAGGGATCCGATATTTTCTTCTTCAATACGCTACCGTTGAGAAGTACAATAAACGTCAACAATCGACTGAATGCTTTGGAATGGAGAAATGTCTGTATGTCTTTGGCTTCATGGATACATTTGCGAGGTTCGGTAGGAATGTAGTTTGAGATCAAGGAGGGCAGTTGAGGTTGAATGGCTTCCATTAATGGTGAACTCTTTTGACACGAGAAGGGAGGCTGCTTTTCAAATCACGAAAAAGGCCTCTCAACAAAGCCAAAAATTTGGTACTGCGCCTGCATTACTTTTTTTTTCTGCCTTGGACTGCTTTTAGGTTCAGACATTCTTGTCTCTCTCTCTCTCTTCTCATTTCATGGCAAATAGACAAGCGTCTTCCCTCACCTCGTTTGATACGGGTTACAGTGCCGATTCCACTGAATTCTGTCCGTTTCCGGGATATGAGCAATATTTAGCTTGTGGCACATACCAGTTGGCCGATGATAACGATACCAAAGTACGCAGAGGAAAGTTGTATCTCTTCACGGTCGATTCGAATGCCGATACATCTTTGACCCAGCAGCAGACACTAATTACACCCGCCATTCTCGACATGAAATGGTCTCACGCTCTCATTGGAGATCAACCTACATTGGGCGTGGTCGATTCTGTCGGTGGTTTGCAGTTGTATAGTTTCAACACCGAAAAAAGGCTGGCACCTATATACCATCTCCAAGTGACTGAAGATACACAGATATTGGCATTATCTCTTGACTGGGCAAGCCGGGTCGATCGTAGCTGTCGTGACGTAGTGATTTCCCACTCGGACGGATTTCTTTCCATTGTTGCACCCACCGAATCGCAATGGATTAGACAGCAGCACTGGCAGGCCCATGATCTGGAAGCATGGATCGCAGCGTATGATTATTGGAATACAAATATTGTCTATAGCGGAGCGGATGACTGTCTTTTCAAAGGATGGGATACTCGATCTGAAAATCAAATATTCCAAAAACGGCATATGATGGGCGTTACAACCATGCAGTCCTCACCACTACGGGAACACGTGTTAGCGACAGGAAGCTACGATGAAAATATCAGTCTATGGGACACACGATCCATGCGTCGCCCTGTCTCTACTATTCAAACAGAAGGCGGTGGTATCTGGCGTCTAAAATGGCATCCAACCGAAGCAAACAAATTATTGTCGGCCTCTATGCATGCTGGAGCCTTTGTTATTGACGTTGACGCTGAGCTGAATCCTTCCATTACTACCTCGTTTCTGGATCATACATCAATGGCTTATGGCGCAGACTGGTCGTATGCACCAAACAGTCATCTTGTAGCTTCTTGTTCTTTTTACGATCATGTCATGCATTTGTGGGACGCGGATCGTTGGTAGTCCATTTATCTATATAATTAAAATCTTTGAAAATTAGCAATTTGTAAATCACATGACTTGCACACTAAGCTATCGGAACCTTTTTTTTGTGCCTTCTCTCTTCAGAACCTCTTTTTATTCTTTTTTTTTTGTGCCTTCTTTTCTTCTTCAACTACACTAAGCTATCAGAACTTCTTAATATCTTTTTGCAATACACCAAGTCATTAGAATCTCAATTCTTTCGATTCTTTCGATTGGTGCCTTTTTTTTTGTTCATCTTTGAACCATGCCTCGCTGCCCATCTTGCAACGGCAACGATCACCAGCGTTCTACCAATCGTCGTTGCCCAAATTTCTCTCCACGAAACACTACTATAAATAATGGGCGAAACAATGAGCAGCAAAATGCGGTTTGCACCAGTTGTGGTCAAACAGGACATCGTCGTCGCTCAAACCGCCATTGTCCCCTTCATAATCAAGACGGAAATACAGAAAATTTCACCAATGTGGCTCGCGATCCCAATGTCTCGATGCCAAATCTTCATAATGTAGGAGCCATGAATGTCATCTGCAGCCACTGTCAGGCACGAATGTGGAGTGGAGAAAAAATTGCTGGAAGTACTATGAATGATCCTAAGTTTCAGCTCTGTTGTGGAAATGGTCAATTTGTACTTTCTCCTCTCAAACCCACCCCTCCTTTGATTGCCTCGCTTTTGACAGGGACTGGGGCGCAAGCAAAAGATTTCCGGCTCAAGATCAGAGCTTATTGTAGTGCTCTCAGTTTTACTTTTCTTGGTGTAAATTTAGACAAAAGTGTAATGAATGGCAGACGGGGCGCTTACTGCTTCCGTATTCATGGAAGTGTTTACCACTTGATGGGATCGCTACTTCCTGCTAATGGCCAACGACCTGCATTTGCACAAATATATGTCCATGATACTGACAACGAAATATCAAATCGACATGCAATTGCAAGCCATCTCGCGCGAGACACCTTGGAAGTACTTCAGCAATTAATGCATGAAACCAATCCTTTCGTCCATCTTTTCAAGACAATGGCCCAATACATAGAGGATAATGGTGGTGCTTCCAACATCAGAATGATTATTCGAGCTGACGGTGCCCCAGATCCACGACGCTATAATGCACCAAATGCTTCTGAAATTGGTGTCATTATCGGTGAAAACGCAGAGTCCTCTGGAAGGGATATTGTGATCTGTACGCGTAGTGACCAACTGACATCAATCAGTGAGATGCATCGCCTGTATGACTCACTCCATTACGTGCTGATATTTCCTGAAGGCGACCCTGGGTGGAACATTGAAACTTGATCGACCAGAAATGGAAAAGTCACCGTGATGAACTACTACAGTTTCAGATTGATGTATCGAAAAGATGGACACCACTTGCACCTCTTTGGCCGACTCTTTCAGCAGTATATCATAGATATGTATGCCAAGATGGAACAAAACCGCCTCAATTACCTTCGCCTCAACCAGTCCCGACTGCGTGCTGATGTGTATTCAGGCGTACAAGATGCTCTCCAACTTGACGACAACAATATGAATATGAATTCCATCGGTCAGCCTGTCATCCTTCCGTCGTCATTCATTGGCAGCCCTCGAAACATGCAACAGCTGTACCAAGATGCAATGAGTATCGTCAGATGTTTCGGAAAGCCTGACCTCTTCATTACATTCACGTGTAATCCAAAATGGCCAGAAATTCGGATTGAGCTTCTTGCTTCACAGACAGTATCTGATCGGCCAGATTTGACAGCACGAGTTTTCAACCTCAAGCTCAGAGCTCTTTTGAAGGATCTAACAAAAAACCATACACTTGGAAAAGTAATTGGCTACGTTTATACCGTCGCTCATTCCGAATTTCTGGCCATTTTGGATTACACGTGAATGTAATGAAGAGGTCAGGCTTTCCGATCAATCAAAGAGCATAAAATGTGAGTGGAGCTCTTTTTTGAAGAAAGGTGATTGACGATACGACGATCTGGTGTTTTGTAGCATCATTTAATTTGGGTTATCTGTCAGTTATACTGTATATGCCCTTTCATTCTCTTCAGTAATCGAATGATACATGGAGCAGATATGCTTCGATCTGTGTAGCTCATCATTCATGCATCAGTGAGGTGACTATTGTTTCATCCATGGAAAATCACATATTTTGTCCGAATTTTTTCTTCTTCTTTAGTTTTGCATCTCTTCTGTTTGCCTGGAAATCCCTCACTATCATTGCATCCATCATCCATCACCAGACTATGGCGTGTATCTGATCCGGTCGATTCGATTATTATGAAAAAAGGTACCTTTTGTGTGATACGACTATCCGTTTTTCGACAAGAAAAAATTTACCTGTCCTTTTTCTCTATTCTGTCTTTAGCTTTTGGTTTTCTCTCCGGTTTTCTTTTGCCTGGCAAGCCATTCAAGCCATCCATCCCTCCAAAATCTTTCTACTTTGTTCGGGCACCAGATTGTGGCCAATCCGGTTTTTGTCGTCAAAGGACATCTTCGGTCGTGTGGCTCTCTTTCTCATCGGGAAACGCTGACGCGTCCTCCTCATGTTGCCCTCATTTGGATTCCTACTCTTGATATCGTCTTTCATGTAAGTATTCTTTTCGCAGTCTTCCCTCTTTTTTTCGCCACAGGGTTTTTTGTGAGATTTTTACTGACGCAAGTTTTATTTTCTTTTATTTTTACTCGGGAAAACTATCGATATCTGGCCTCCAGCTCGAAATTACCGGCACTTCTGACCACATCAATATCTTGGCCCTGCTCAAGGTGACACCACCGCCCCAAAAATATTCCGCCGCTTAACTGTTTCTGCAAGCAATTTTCTTTTCCGCATCGAAGAAGAAGCTTACGTGTGGTCCGTATACATATTTTATTTCGGCACAATGTTTGATTTAAAGGTAAACCAACCGCAAATGTTCCACTTTTTGGCCCATGTGGTTGACCTGATCATCATTCTTGCATTGGCAGAGTGACTATTGTTTCATCCATGGGAACTCATTCATTTTGTCTTCAATTTTTTCTTTTTCCTTTGGTTTTCTCCCTCTTTCCGTTTACCTGAAAAGCCCTCACTATCATTGCATCCTCACCCGCATCCACATCCATCATCCATTATCCAGACTATGGTGTATCCGGCGTCTATCTGTAACCGGTCAAGTCGAGTATTATCAAAAAGGTACCTTTTGTGTGATGTGACTATTCGTTTTTCGACAAGAAAAAACTCACGTTCTTTTTTCTCTACCCCTTCTTTAGCTTTTGGTTTTCTCTCCGGTTTTCTTTTCGCTTGGCAAGTCATCCATCCCTCCAAATCTTTCTACTTTGTTCGCGCTCAAATGTGGCCAAACCGGTTTTTGTCGTCAAAGGCATCGTCGGTGGTGTGACTCTCTTTTTCATTGGGAAACGCTGACGCGTCCTCCCCAGGTTCCTCTCATATGGATTGCTGCCCGTGGTATCGTCTTCGATATTTCTTCCCGACCATTTTATTTTGTAGTTGTAGTATGTATTTTGTATTTTAGTGAATAGTCTTCTTGCAGTCTTTTCCTCCTTTTTTTTCCCACAGGGTTTTTAGGGGGTTTTTACAGACGCACCTATTGTATTTACTTTTTTTTTTATATTTGTATCCTTTCTTTATTTCGGTCGGGAAGCCCTCGGTATCTGCTGCATCAAACATCAAAGGTAAAATATCTCAACGAAATTTGAATCAACCAAAGAGCTTACTAACTCATTTTTTTTAAATACCCAACATTCCCACACATCTTTGTAGATCTATCATAACCTTGGGCGGGACAGAACGGAGGGGGTCAATAAGTGCTGCTTTGTTCATTAAAAGTGTTTCATGGTATGCCAGAGTATTGACATTAATATACCAAAGTTCCATCAAGAGTCTCGCCCAGGTTATGCCGTATTGCGTTAGGCTTTTGTCTGACGAATGTCGCTCAATGTAAGAGTGCGGCATCCAGTAGCAGGTGGCATCCATTGCACAGCGGGTGTACGGCTTGTCTATATAATTAAAATCTTTGAAAATTAGCAATTTGTAAATCACATGACTTGCACACTAAGCTATCGGAACCTTTTTTTTGTGCCTTCTCTCTTCAGAACCTCTTATTATTCTTTTCTTTTTTTTTGGTTTTTTGGTGCCTTCTTTTCTTCTTCAACTACACTAAGCTATCAGAACTTCTTAATATCTTTTTGCAATACACCAAGTCATTAGAATCTCAATTCTTTCGATTGGTGCCTTTTTCTTCTTTGAACCATGCCTCGCTGCCCATCTTGCAACGGCAACGATCACCAGCGTTCTACCAATCGTCGTTGCCCAAATTTCTCTCCACGAAACACTACTATAAATAATGGGCGAAACAATGAGCAGCAAAATGCGGTTTGCACCAGTTGTGGTCAAACAGGACATCGTCGTCGCTCAAACCGCCATTGTCCCCTTCATAATCAAGACGGAAATACAGAAAATTTCAATTCTAGGCCCAATGTGGCTCGCGATCCCAATGTCTCGATGCCAAATCTTCATAATGTAGGAGCCATGAATGTCATCTGCAGCCACTGTCAGGCACGAATGTGGAATGGAGAAAAAATTGCTGGAAGTACTATGAATGATCCTAAGTTTCAGCTCTGTTGTGGAAATGGTCATTTTGTACTTTCTCCTCTCAAACCCACCCCTCCTTTGATTGCCTTGCTTTTGACAGGGACTGGGGCGCAAGCAAAAGATTTCCGGCTCAAGATCAGAGCTTATTGTAGTGCTCTCAGTTTTACTTCTCTTGGTGTAAATTTAGACGAAAGTGTAATGAATGGCAGACGGGGCGCTTACTGCTTCCGTATTCATGGAAGTGTTTACCACTTGATGGGATCGCTACTTCCTGCTAATGGCCAACGACCTGCATTTGCACAAATATACGTCCATGATACTGACAACGAAATATCAAATCGACATGCAATTGCAAGCCATCTCGCGCGAGACACCTTGGAAGTACTTCAGCAATTAATGCATGAAACCAATCCTTTCGTCCATCTTTTCAAGACAATGGCCCAATACATACAGGATAATGGTGGTGCTTCCAACATCAGAATGATTATTCGAGCTGACGATGCCCCAGATCCACGACGCTATAATGCACCAAATGCTTCTGAAATTGGTGTCATTATCGGTGAAAACGCAGAGGCCTCTGGAAGGGATATTGTGATCTGTACGCATAGTAATCAACTGACATCAATCAGTGAGATGCATCGCCTATATGACCCACTCCATTACGTGCTGATGTTTCCTGAAGGCGACCCTGGGTGGAACATTGAAACTCGATCGACCAGAAACGACAGAGTCTCCATGATGAACTACAGTACTACAGTTTCAGATTGATGTATCGAAATGATGGACACCACTTGCACCTCTTTGGCCGACTCTTTCAGCAGTATATCGTAGATATGTATGCCAAGATGGAACAAAACCGCCTCAATTACCTTCGCCTCAACCAGGCCCGACTGCGTGCTGATGTGTATTCAGGCGTACAAGATGCTCTCCAACTTGACGACAACAATATGAATATGAATTCCATCGGTCAGCCTGTCATCCTTCCGTCGTCATTCATTGGCAGCCCTCGAAACATGCAACAGTTGTACCAAGATGCAATGAGTATCGTCAGATGTTTCGGAAAGCCTGACCTCTTCATTACATTCACGTGTAATCCAAAATTACCAGAAATTCGGAATGAGCTTCTTGCTTCACAGACAGTATCTGATCGGCCAGATTTGACAGCACGAGTTTTCAACCTCAAGCTCAGAGCTCTTTTGAAGGATCTAACAAAAAATCATACACTTGGAAAAGTAATTGGCTACGTTTATACCGTCGCTCATTCCGAATTTCTGGCCATTTTGGATTACACGTGAATGTAATGAAGAGGTCAGGCTTTCCGATCAATCAAAGAGCTTACTAACTCATTTTTTTAAATACCCAACATACCCACACATCTTTCTAGATCTATCATAGCCTGGGCGGGATGGAACTGAGGGGGGGAACCAGTGCTGCCCTGCGCGTGTTCAGAAACAAATCACGTTGCAACGTATGCCATAAGGTTGTCATTAATATACCGAAGTTCCGTCAAGAGTTCTTGCCCAGGTTATGCCGTGTATGCGTTAGGCTTTTTGTCTGACGAAAGTCGCTCAATGTAAGGGGGCGGCCTCCGGTGGCAGGCCTGCCATTCTAACCACACCCATGGTAGCATACCCTGAGTCTACCAATAAATATCCCCAATTGTGATCTTGAAGATCACGGGCTCCACCTAGTCTATATAATTAAAATCTTTGAAAAATTAGCGATTTTGTAAATCACATGATCTACACCAAGTTATCAGGACCTGTTAAACCTTTTTTTTTATCTTTCAACCATGCCTCGCTGCCCACTTTCACGATAATAGGCGAAACAATCAGCAGCAAGATGCCGTTTGCACCAGTTGTGGTCAAACAGAGCATCGTCGCCGTTCACATAAAATGTGAGTGGAGCTCTTTTTTGAAGAAAGGTGATTACGATACGACGATCTGGTGTTTTGTAGCATCATTTAATTTGGGTTATCTGTCAGTTATACTGTATATGCCCTTTCATTCTCTTCAGTAATCGAATGATACATGGAGCAGATATGCTTCGATCTGTGTAGCTCATCATTCATGCATCAGTGAGGTGACTATTGTTTCATCCATGGAAAATCACATATTTTTGTCCGAATTTTTTCTTCTTCTTTAGTTTTGCATCTCTTCTGTTTGCCTGGAAATCCCTCACTATCATTGCATCCATCATCCATCATCCAGACTATGGCGTGTATCTGATCCGGTCGATTCGATTATTATGAAAAAAGGTACCTTTTGTGTGATACGACTATCCGTTTTTCGACAAGAAAAAATTTACCTGTCCTTTTTCTCTATTCTGTCTTTAGCTTTTGGTTTTCTCTCCGGTTTTCTTTTGCCTGGCAAGCCATTCAAGCCATCCATCCCTCCAAAACCTTTCTACTTTGGTCGGGCACCAGATTGTGGCCAATCCGGTTTTTGTCGTCAAAGGCACCGTCGGTGGTGTGACTCTCTTTTTCATCGGGAAACGCTGACGCGTCCTCCCCAGGTTCCTCTCATATGGATTGCTGCCCGTGGTATCGCCTTCGATATTTCTTCCCGACCATTTTATTTTGTAGTTGTAGTATGTATTTTGTATTTTAGTGAATAGTCTTCTTGCAGTCTTTTCCTCCTTTTTTTTCCCACAGGGTTTTTAGGGGGTTTTTACAGACGCACCTATTGTATTTACTTTTTTTTTTTATATTTGTATCCTTTCTTTATTTCGGTCGGGAAGCCCTCGGTATCTGCTGCATCAAACATCAAAGGTAAAATATCTCAACGAAATTTGAATCAACCAAAGAGCTTACTAACTCACTTTTTTTAAATACCCAACATTCCCACACATCTTTGTAGATCTATTATAACCTTGGGCGGGACAGAACGGAGGGGGTCAATAAGTGCTGCTTTGTTCATTAAAAGTGTTTCATGGTATGCCAGAGTATTGACATTAATATACCAAAGTTCCATCAAGAGTCTCGCCCAGGTTATGCCGTATTGCGTTAGGCTTTTTGTCTGACGAATGTCGCTCAAGGGAAGAGTGCGACATCCAGTAGCAGGTGGCATCCATTGCACAGCGGGTGTACGGCTTGTTATGTAACATGATTAGAGGTATCGTCATTTTTCCCCTTGCATAAATCATCATTTTTCTAAAAGCGCTAGAATACAAGACTTTTTAATGACTTGTCCCTTTGAGGATTGTCTGTGTTACAGTTTATTCAACTTAGAAATCCGTGACCGATTCACATTTCTTTGTCCGCCATACGAGAGTATAAATATGAAAAAAATGCGCTCAATTTTTAACATGAAGCGTAAAGCTCTGATGGAAGATCTAAAGAAGAACCATGTTTTGGGAAGAGTCGTTACCCATGTACGCACGATGGAGTTTCAGAAACGAGGCTTACCGCATCTTTATACTGCAATGTTTCAGTTAATAATCAACAACAATTTTGGCAGTAAAGGTGCCCGGGCGGAGCACTCACTTGGTCCCAGAGGACCAAAAGTAAGTCATTTCTCGCGCCACACGTTGATTTTGAAGGTTGAATACTAAACGATAATTTGGACCAGCCTGTAAAAAAGAAGCGTAAGAGGAACCGTCAACGATAAAAAAAACGGCGAGGGTCCGCCTTCTTCCTCTCCTCCTCCTCCTCTTCCGCCACCACCGCCACCAGCGGAGCCGAACGAGCCGCATTTGCGGCTCGCAAAAATGAAGTTGTAAATAAATTGTTCTTCATTTTGTTCAAATCTTGGGTTTCCTTCTTTAGGACTTTCTTGGCTGAGGGATCGGATTGGAATGATCTATTGGAATTCATATCTTTTGATACTTGGTGCGGTGGTATACCGAATGGAGGGTGAAGATTTTTAGTTGCTTCAAATTAAAAATTGGCCGAATTTTCCACTCGTCATCCGACTATTACCTGTGTGTTGATTTCACATGACAATCCGAACTTGACCATGCAGAATCACGGAACTCTATTCCGTACAATTTTTTTTGGGGGGAAGTAACAGGACTGGGGAAAATTCCAACGTTGTTTCTCCACCAATGTTTATTTGAACCTGGGTGATCGGATGACTGCATCTCATCAAGTTGGGTGAAGCCGCAGGGTTTTGGTCCATCATGGTACGTTCATCCGTAGCTGGATAAAACAAACAACCGCACAAGATGACCATCACAACCATGAATAAATCGAATTCAAATAAACGTAGCGTCTGGGTGAGTCGGATGAGAGTGTAATGGAATAATGGTGTAAGATGTATGCATTTTTCACTGTAAACAATAGAATAAAATAAACGTGTGTAAAAAAAAAGAATCAAATGTACTATGCGTCTGTCGGAGGTGGAGGTGGGAGATAGAGGCCATGTGCATAAATGTAGTCAATTACAGGGTTGGGCAATAAATACTTGATAGACATGCCGCGCTTCACAAAAAGCCTAAGATACACAGCATCTTCAGTTATCCTCTGGTGAAAAAACCCTACTTGCACAGCGGCAAATTACCTGATCTTTGTAGAACTAATATCGTTGTGAATTAATTGTTTGATGACAGTAACATTCATCTATCGTTCCGCTTTGTTAGTCCCGCATCCTCGCTGCCTTGGATTCTGATTCAAATAGAAATTACCCGATGTTGATAAAGAATATCGTGCGATAACAAAAATCCATACACGTCTGTTCCGGTTCTTTCAATAATGACACAACCGTAATAACCGACAATATGGTGCAACTATGCGCGTTACCAAATGTTTAATCCCAAAATACAGGGGAGAAGGTAGTGATACTGATTTTTGAAGCACTTACATCATTTGGTGCCCAAACACCTGGATGACCAAAGGATGCAATAAGATCACCGCCAGCCAGCAGCATGATCCGAATTTTCCGCTTTCCGCCTAACCAACCGCATGTGTTAGGCTCCCATATTCTTCCGGAGATTCACTTGAAAACGGATTTAGCTCCTTACCACTCTTGGTCCGAATACCTCCTCCCACCGTATTCAGTTCATGATCAAAATGATCCAATACCACCGCTGTTCGTTGGTATGTTGTTTGACGTGATTCCCACGAATCCACCATGAGCCAATCGGAAGTCGATTCAACCGCTAACTGGCACATTTTCACCCGATGATAAGCCTTGGCCAATCCTTCTTTCATATACGCATCACTGACAGGGGAATAATATCCTGTCAGCAGCTCATAATCGCTGCGTTCTTTGATGTGATCCAGGGCCATTTCTGCAGATAATGTGTGAGGTTCCGTTTCCCTCTTCCTCAAGCTTTCACTAAGACTTTTAAAGCTTACCAAACATGCGCAGGTGCAAATAGGTGATGGGAGAGAACGAGCCACAAGCTACCAGTACCAGCGGCGTTTTATTCTCATCTAAGACAAATCAAAATATTCAGCATCGGCCGGCATGGACAGACTTTTTGCGTAAATGGGAAAAAAGAACGGTGGCTACCTTGCATGACCTCTGGCAGGTAGTGTCGTGGAAAGACGTATTCTTCTTCGAACCGCGCTGGTGTCAGTGCATCGGCCATGACGTTGGTGGCTGAAGCTGAGTCATGCGAGGACATAACCAACGGGAAAAGGTGGAATAAGAAACAAAGGAGAAAAGGGCAAAAATGGGACAACGAAAGAATTTGTTTCTGTCTCTTTTCTGACTTTGAAAACTGATTATCGATCATCACCTCTGATAATGAATGATCACATCCCTTCAGGACAGCTCGTCTTGTTGCAAGATCTGGCAGACAATCCTGAAGCTTACAATCAAACATCCATTCGAGCTACAGGATTGTAAGTCTACAGTAATACTGAGCGCTGACAAGGACTAAGTGCTGAATGTCTCAATTGCAATAGATTACGCAGCTATCGTCCTGAATGCAATGAAGCCATCATTGAACACGAAGGATCCATTTTACGGTTAATGACCGATCTCATTATACCTTTTCCCTTTGAAACTAATGCACTCATTCAATGCATTGGCGAGGTTCATCTTGAGGAGGTGAATACTGAATTTTGTTCCAGCGTGGCTGGGCTCTCTTCGAAACCCACTTACTCACCCATCACCGTGCTTTTCTAGTCCAATCAAGAACTCGTTTTGCGACCACGGATTGTACGCAATGTTGATACATTGGATATGAAACTGTATAAAGAGCGAATACAGTTAAGCCGAAAACTTAATATTTAAGCCCTCTTGATACATCCTACAGCATAGACCCACAGCCGGATCTTGGTGTGCAACAACATTGAACACCAGCCACAATATCCAACACATCTAGACTCTCTTGATGTTTCACTGTAAAGTTTATCATGAATATCAGAAAATTAAATGTCATCCACAAAGAAATCCCCAATTTACAAACAAAAAGATTCGAATCAAAATGTCATTAAATGCAGATACAGTATGGTAGCAGCATTTTCACAGACATTATCTGAATACCTTGGATAAATATGACGAAACAGAAAAAGATTAATAGATGCAAGCTCAATTAGATGTCGTGCAGTGATAAAGCGAATTGTCTTCCTGCGCAGCATCCAAAGAGAGGAAAACAAAAAAAGGACACCTCACATCCGATTTGCTGTGGATGTTGCAGTGACGTGGTAAAATAAAAAGGAAATGACATGAAATTAACCCGTGGGTTTTTGCTGTGTAGTATCGTACATTCTAATGATTTTCGTTTGATCGGAATCGGCCTGAGAGAAGGCGAAACCGCGTGATTGCTTGAGTCGTTGGATCTTGCGCACCTTGTTAACAGCTTGGCGGAACCGATCCATGCGTGGTCGATAATCGGGCAAGTTGAATTTTTGAATTTCTTGGATGTAATGATAGCTGCGCGTACGGTACATGCGTTTGTAACTAAACAACAGCGATTAGTTTGGGGTCAATTTATAACAACAAACACCATACTTACTATTTCCAAAGATAATCTCGAAGAATGCAGGCAAATGGAATCATAATGAAGAAAAGCCAATAATTCACATTGCCAAACAGCTGAGGTACAATACCTTCGTATTCCAAAAAGATGCCCCATGGCAGCAACGGCCCCACATAGGCAACAAATGGCAAAAAGATAAACCAAATTACCATCGAACCAGGAATCGCCAAATACGTATATTTTGTCCATATGCTGTAAGAAAACCTCATGTTAATATGCAATCTTCTTTTGTTATCCCAGTTTCTATTCGGTTACTTACTCTGAGATGAGAGCGGCTTTCCACAGAATGGTCGCTAAAGTAGCACTGAAAATCGTGGTGCCGACCCACCATTGACCACCGGTCCATCCACTTTGAAACACGCCGTCCTCTTTGAACGCCACCATTCCCAAGAAAAACAAAAGCTATTATCATGGTCATGAGATGATGCACGTTTATGCATGGTATCCGAAGGAATACTTACAGCTGAATGATACACAGCATTCAGGATCCAACCCCAAAATCGCTTTTGGTTGAAAAATTCGTTACTTTGGCCGAGCATATAGATTTGCGGGTATTTATCCAGCAGTCGAGCTGATGTGAACTGATCGAAAATGCCGATAGCCATTGGTGGCAGAAAGGTAAAGATAACGTTGAAGCATGACATCGTCCACGATTCATACAACGTTTGACCCGAGAATCCATTAAAGATAGCATACTATAAAACATTATTTCGATGTTAATTTTAGTGGACCTCACCGCAGTATGTGTTTACTTACCCAGAACTGTGTTAAATACAAGGCAACATTTTTGTAAAAGTAGAAAAAAATCATCTTGCTCAGTCTCTGGTATGCCCAAGCACCGTGTACAAGCAGTAGTTTTTTCAGGAACCGGAATTGGGAAATCGCGAAATCGGCACTTCGCGCTGCTTGCAGACCTTCCACACCGCTGATACCAACACCCACATGGGCAGCTTGAATCATGGACACATCATTGGCGCCATCTCCGATCGCCAAGAGAATAGATTTTGAATATTTCTTGACCAATTTTACGACGAGTGCTTTTTGTAGAGGAGACACACGACAACAAATGACGGCCTTGCACAAAATCGCCAAGTCGTAAAATATTTTTTCCAAATCTTTTTCCAAAGCAAATGTAAGCGCTTTGCCTTCAATGACGAGTGCCAAAGGCTATACATGATGTCCAGCCGTTAGTGCTTTGTCACATTGTCACCCTTTGACTGAACCCATTGCCCGTTCCTTCATTGATCCATCTTTCTTACCTCATTCTGAGTAGCCCTTTGCAACTGCGCATCTTGCAACTTTCTCTCGAGAAACAAACGAGTAGATTCATGATCTTCTTCGTTGCAGATAATGAGATCCATTTCTTCCGTCAAAAGCTTACAGCTGTAGCCAATATTGATGGCTGTTTCTTGCCGATCGCCGGTCAGTACCCACACCTTAATGTTAGCCTCTTGCAACGTGTGAATGGTATCTGGCACGCCGTCTTGAAGTTTATCTTCAATTGCCGTTGCACCCAATAAAAACATATCCTTTTCAATCACTTCGGCTGCTTTATCCAATTCTTCGGCACGATCCACCAAGGTCGTTGCTGCCTTGTCATAAATCTGCGACCAACGAGCATACTCATCATCCGAAATTTCGCGCATCGCGTAGCATAGCGTACGTAAACCTTCCGATGCAAATTCCTGATAGCCAGTCGTTAGGTAACCCGCTACACAATTAAGATGTAAGAAAGACGACTTACCTCCAAATGCTCCAACGTAGGATTCATAAACTGATTGTTAGCCGCAGCTAGACGTTCCATGATCACAGTATCTGCACCTTTGCAAAAAAGTTTGATCTTGCCGTCGATTCCTTTAAGAACTACGGACATGCGTTTTCGCGTAGAGTTGAACTCGCACACGTTTAAAATTTGATATTCCTGATCCACGCCTTTGATTGTACAGTGGATCGAATGAGGGCGTCGCGCATAAAAGTGGTACTGAAAGATTTTACTCGCGCCGGTAACAAGAGCACCTTCGTCAGGAGAGGATGCCTGGTATACGATCTCGTCGCTATCCGCTTTCGTTTCTGGAATCACCGTATGGCAGGTCATAAGCGCCGTCAGAAACTCGTGAATGATATTGGCGTGCATGGATCTCTGCAAATGATCGTCAAGTTGCTGAAAGGAATATTGGCCGTGACTATCGTACTCGGATTGAGGGCGCCGATCGGGATCAGCAGTCGTAGCGTAAGCTAAACCAGCAATGGAGCACTCCCGGAACTCCATTTCGTTGCATGTCAGCGTACCCGTCTTGTCCGAAAATACGTATTCGATCTGACCGAGTTCTTCTATCAAGCTGCTGCTTCGTGCTACGGCAGGTGTATTGGTCTTTTCGTAATAGATGTCAAGATCGTTATCAATCATCGTTGCTTGAATGAACTTGACAATTTCCATCGTCACCATCAAACTGTTGGCACGCAAAGAGGAAGCAATATTCAGTAACAAAAACTTGACAGCTTGATCTTAATAACGAGTGATTACCTGATAGGAATAAAACTATTAAACAGAATCATAAAGGTGAGAATGTTGAGCCCGAATTCGCGTCCTCGTTCTGTGGCTGGGATTTGTATATAAGACAACTGGTCGCCATCTCGTAGCTATACAGGCAATATACGTGAATCACAATTAATGAGAGGAAAACGGACCCAAAAGATAATTCGGAAGAAAGAGGTAGTACTCACGGAAATTGCAAGGTTACCAACCGAACAGAGAATGCTCATGAGGACCAGCATACTAAAAAGATACAAGATATTTCGATTGGTGATACGCGATACATTGGATGTCTTGGTTGGCTTTTTGCTGCATAGAAAAAAAAAAGGTTAGAATTCAGCGGGAAGGTTACTAAGCATTTTTTTTTCTTGGAGATTTACCTGGAATTTAACATGAGTTTTGTTTCATGGCCGGTGAAAACAACGAGACCGTAGATCCAGCTAGTGTTTCGAAGTTGCGCGCCTCGAAGCAACAACTTATTGGGATCAAGAGGCAGGTCTTTGGGTTTTGAAGTGCCATCGTCAGTTTGCATGGTTAAGGCACCGTCATAGTTGTAGAGTCGATTGTTGGGCTGTTCGGATTTTACAACTCCACTGAAACCGGCGATCTGCGCAGGTGAGACATACTTGGCCGTTTCAGGCAACGCTTGTTTGATTTTCAAGTTGATTTCTCTGTGAAAACCAATATCGGATTAAATCAAACTTTGAGTAAAAAAAAACCGCGATAAATCGATATAATCAAGATGATGGTTTTTACCCGTCCAAATTGCTCGTTTCGATATAACATAGACCTTCCGGTTCGGAACTGCTGAGCAAAATCAGATCGGCAGGAAAGAATTCGGAACTCTCGATTCTGCAAATATCACCCACTTTCACATCCCGCCAACGCTTTTCAACAAACTGAGATCCATCAAAAATCTTGCATAATCGAGCATTTAGTTCACGATCAGATCGATGCACACCCTATTCAGTGGGGAGATCAGAGAAAAAAATTAAGACAATAAAGGAGGTTAATACAGGTATGATATTGAAAGTGATTGAAATGATTTCCATCACGCATCAATGTCGTTGTCCCGGTTACTTACAAAGTCTTCAACAATTTCTTTGACTGCCGTGATGAGGAGAACGATGACAAGTGGAACCACCGTCGTGTAACGTGAGGTGGGAGAGATGTTTGGGATTTGCTGTACGATGACGATGAGAGTACAAAACAAAATGGTGACCATCAGCCACATGAACTGCAGTTTAGGTGATGACGAAAAGAGGTGGGGGGATGTTCCTTCTTACCTGGACACCCGAGATGAACAAAAAGAACAGATTGGCCGTTTTGCTGAATTCTTCGTACAAAAATTTCGGTAAAAATGTGATGGGATTGTATTTGGCGGTTGAAACAGAGTTGCCCATGAATTTTTGCTGTTCGTTCAGTAGAGGACTGTTGATGTGGACGATGCGTGGTGTGCCATCCGGTATTTGTTTTCGTTTCCAAAATAGATCTCTTACACTTGACAGTCTAAATTTAGATCGTTTGATGGGTTTTTCGGTGATGGTTGCATGGCTATCATCAGTGGCGGGATCCAGCCGCTGTTTTTGATGATAATCATTGTCCTTATCATAAAAGCCTTTTTGCGGACTGAAAGAGTGTTCGAGCATTTCCGTCGATTCATTATTATATTGCGAAAAGGGCGACGGATGTGATCCGGTGGATGAGAACGAATAGGCAGGTGCGAAAGGCGGACGTCGGATCGTCGAAGAGTGGGCCAAAAGTTGAAGACCTTCTTCATTCTCTTCAGGTATGGTCCGGCCATCATCCGAGAAAGAGGCTTCTATTATCATTTTCAAAGGATTAAAATCAGACAAGAGTTGTACGGTACGTTATGCAACCAAATAATTTTCATAAGCCAGTTGGGCTTTTCATAGATCTGCGTAAAACATGGATGAAACGCGTTTACCTGTGTCGAAGGAACCCATCTTTTTCAAGGTTGGAGGATACAACTTTGTACAAGAGAAAGTGTTATATTGGAAACTGTGGTGCAATCGATGGAAAAATGGAATGTAACTGAGGTAACAAGGAATCTGAGAGATGATGGCTAGGAGTGTTCCTCAAAGAACATTAGCAATCACACGTAACAAAAAGTTTAAATTCAGATGAGTTGTGAATGCTGGGATAACCCCACTGTACAAGAATAACAACTGAAAGAACAATAAAAAAGGAAGGCGAAAACAACCCAAGAGAAAGAGCAAAAGACAGGGAAAAAAGGTAATATGAGAAATAAAATGGGATAAAGGGGAACAATAAATCGAGGAGAGCCTTCCTTTTTTTTTTTTCTTGGGTGTCTGGAAGGGCCATGGATGCCATGGTTCCTTTCTGAGCCAAATGCGGGAACTGAAATCTTATTTTTCAACCAATGAAAAAAATTTCAACCGCCCGGTTGTCAACCACCGAAATAAGGACACTACCAAAATCGTTACACTATTCATTCAGCCTGTCCTTTGTTGAATCTCTTCCATGGTCTGTCGCTTTATCCCACATGATTAAATGCTCAGCCCTCGCGGCACAACATATACAGCTCAAATAACCGCGTCAAAAGCCATCATGATACGGACTGCTTTTCAATCAAGGGGAATGGAAACAGATGATCCCCGCTCGTAGCCTGGTTAGTGTAATAGAAAAAAAAAAGGAATCGCACGCATAAAAGCACACAAGCATGAATAAGAAGTACGGTAAAGCACATATTCCATCGAGTCAATAGACTCACAATGTAGCCAAAAGGGAAATGTAAACTTTTCCATGCTATAAATATCATTTGAGTTTTGCACCCTGAGCCAAAATGGAGCGCTTGTGTTCTCAAACGATTTTTTGCCCACACCATCTGAGGATGAAGGGATTTGCCCATCCTTCGCAAGCCTGTATCATCTGGTACAAGCAACTTTGTTCATACACCTAAATCCAAACCAAATCAGTCTAGTTCATTAGTCTTACTGACGATTCTGCGAACGACTAAGGAGAGGGCCACTTAGCGACGTTGATAACAAGTAAACTGTGAATGATAAGAATGGGTGGTCGGCTGCGGTTTCTAGACCCGATTTTGTGGATCACGGATATTTTAGAATGGCCAATGTCTCATACGGCGGATAATGAATTTTTTTGAGGCTTGCTCTTACCTATTCCTAGAGTCTGTGTGTTAGGATCGTAAAAATAGCTCCAACAACCAAAGCACAAAATCCGCTGTTATAAGCATACGTTTTTGCAAAAGATACCAATGATAGAAAAGAATGATGCCGCAACGCAAAGAAAGGAAGATGGCAGAAAACCTGAAATCGGGACTACATCGGACAATTAGCTCCGCTGTCACCTAATGGCTAAAGTCTATCCAATTCGTGATCTGCAACGAGCTATTCCATATTGTTATCGGATCCAATCATTGATGTCCGACAGCAACGAAGCTAATTTCTATGCATCGTCTCTGTCTAAAAGGTTCAGAATTTTTCACGTGCAGTTTCAGAGCGTGCCGTTCTCGTATTCTTCAATGTAAGACTTTTTTTGATTCTGTGTTTATGCTGTTGAGCGATCGTCTGCATGGGTGTATGGTCTTATTGTTCGCTTTCAGTGTGGGGTACATCACCTTGAACGCATCCAAAGTTCCGACGGTGATGAACCGCCAAGAAATGCTCACTTTCTGAGATTGAACGGATGTATTTTTTGTGCAACAACCCATTAAAGCGGATCCATTTTTTTTTCATACCTCATCATGCTGGCCATTTTGTTCCCCACACGATCATCAAAAGACTTTGGATTCATTTTTTTTTTTTTACTGTAAACGTCACTGTTGCAGCTGAACACATAGAAGTATTATATACAAGTCTTTGAACCTGTAGCATCAATGCTATGGTTCAAAGGAGTTTATTACGTCGTCATTTGCAAAAAAAAAGGATCAAAACAAGACCACATTGTCATGAAGTGGTCCATTAAATAAGGATCACGAGCCCTAACAAAATAATAAGGACAATAATTAAACAGCAAATGCAATAACCAGATTTGCTTTCTGTACCAAATTCAGTTAGAACACTCTCTACGACATTCCCCGGGTGATGTATAGTGGCTTTACCTTCTTCACGTTTCAACACATCCGTTACGCGATGCATAGCTCTTTTGAGACGCCCTTCCGTACGATCCACATGATCGCCTAATTCGTCCAGCAGCCTAATAACATGCCATTATTAGATACTATACACTTGTATCACTCGACTATCTCCATCTTACACGACATGATCATCGATTTCTCGGTTCATGGTGCCCGCAATCTCTTTTAAATTCACCAATGTCCCTGACATATTCTCTAAATGCATATCTTGCTCTTGCATCATTAACTAACAAGATTTTAGCCGACGATATCCCAGTTGTACGTTCTTAACGCCTCCAATACTTACCGTTTGCTGCTGACTCTCGTTTTCAATAAACTGGGAATTATCATATTCATGCCTGGATTGAGAACTGGCGGAGGGTATCATGCGGTTTGGAGACGATTCCTAAATATAAAATATATCAGACTTATTTATCGTTGGTAAATGTTCCTTGAAAAAGTGTCCGTTACATTTCTCCAGTCTTTGGGAGGAGGATTGGCCATGGTATTGCGTATAGTTTGAATGTTATTCCGAGATTGAGATAGAAACGCTTTGCGGTTATTCAGTTCGGATACCGTCAAGTTAAACTGCTGAGGGTTGGCTGCCGCAGCAGCTAACGCTTCGTCAAGATCGTCCAAGTCTTGCTCAATGGCTTCCAGACACGATTCCAATTCGTCAGCTGTCCACAGCAATTCTTGATTTCGCGGTGACGAAACCGTCTGCTGAATTCGTTTCCAGGAAGCGAAGAGATTGTTGGCATTGACAAAGGCATCTTCGACTTGTCTATCGATTCAATTAGCGACAGAGTCATCCTTTTTTTGGTAGTTAAATGTACCGTTTGACAATAAGAAAAGGATCGCTGTCTGTCATGTTCGCTTCTGTGTTTCTGGCAAATGCTTGAACAATCGAATCTACCTCTACGAAAGGCGGAATTTTCGGCAGCGATGAGCGACCGTGACGGGGTTTCAAATCAGATGAAGCGTTGAAAAAATAGAGAGTTCAGGCATTATATTCCAAGAGCAACAACGAGCATCAATTACAAGAGTTAACCTAGTTTGTAAAAGTGACAAGTCCCATGCTTTATGTCCTAAAAAGTGCCATTTTGCTTTAGCGAAACTCAAAGTATCTGCTGTTGATCAGGCAGTGGATCAAAGAGGAAGCGAATCTATTGATATGTGTGTTAAACGGCGCATCTTGGCCGAGGCTGGCCAGATTTCGGATACGCTTGATTACCAATTGAGGGGTTGCCTTATTTGACATTTTCCTTTGGTATTACAGGTAATATTATGGCTGCATTCAAAAGTGATACAGTAAAAGATCAAGAAGAGAGCTTAATCATCAGTCTGGATCCCATCCGCAAGCAAGCTAAACGAGAACTTCCCCTTTGGCATGAATTCCCGTCCCTCACTTACACACATTACGAAAGCAACTTAAATCATGTGCACAATCCTTCCTCAATCGATCGGCTGGCGCATAGTGAACAAGTGCGTGTAACAGTGACATGCTCCAGAATGAGTCGAATTTTCCATCTACTCGGCGTGTTGATCTTTCCCAAAGGCAAAACAACGAGAACCTGCGTTACTGGATCATTTTTTCCCTTCTTGTCGTTTGTAGTAATAGTTTGAGTATACATAGTGAGTTGGCTATACAAAGTATGCGAATAACATATTAACTTTACACATATTTCTCGATTTTGCAGCAATCGTGGTTGCAGATCATCTTGAGATTTCAATACTTCACGGTAAAATGGTCTATTAGAGAGAAGCAAGCCTTGTTACCAAGGTATAATTCCAGATACGTCTAAGTTACGTAAGCAAACCGATGAACCCAGGGGAAAAATGACCAGTTGTTTCTTATACCATGCTGGACATGATACAGTTTCACAAAGAGGAAAAATTTACATTACGGTCCGTGTATCGTCATGAGTTCAAGGATAATAAGATTTTTTGGCAGCGAGAACTGTTACTGAAAACTGGAGCCACATGAATCCTCGATACCTCATGGCTGTTTCTCTTTGGCACTGGACCGTCCTTTAAGGTGTGATTGGTCAGATGTGTCTTTTCTACAACTTCAAGGTGTGACATTAAAAAAGGGCCCCTCATTCTTTGGAAAATTTTATCTTCCTTCATCCAATTTATTGTGAGAATGCGTTTGATTATTCGTCAAGACTACGATCAAGTGTCGCATTATATTGGTATGCATATTTACACGCGTTATGCTTCGGAAAGAGACCCTACTAAATTATTTTACAGCAAACTACATCAAAGAGCGTATCAATGAATTCAACCCCACCGAGGCGCGTCCCTTTGTTCTGGGATTACCTACAGGTTCATCTCCTATTGGTGTCTACAAGCAGTTGGTCGAGTTTTATAAAAGAGGACAATTAAGTTTCGCCAATGTCATTACATTCAACATGGACGAATATGTGGGATTAGCTCGAGATCATCCGGAATCATACCATTCCTTCATGTGGAACCACTTGTTTATGCATGTGGATATTAAGCCTGAAAACGTCTATATCCTCGACGGCAACGCTCCCGACCTTGACGAAGAATGTAAAAAGTATGAAGCGGCTATCGCACGTGTCGGCGGTATCGAGCTGTTCTTGGGAGGCATTGGTCCTGACGGCCATATTGCATTCAACGAGCCCGGTTCATCCCTCACGTCCCGCACCCGAGTCAAGACTTTGGCTTACGAGACCATTCTTGCCAATGCCCGATTTTTCGACGGTGATATCAGCAAAGTACCCAAGCTGGCTTTAACCGTTGGTGTTGCGTAAGTTGCCCTTTGCGTTGTACTGCATCACTCTCTTTTTACTCATGGAGTTTATTGTGCATGTATCATGCAGTACCGTCATGGATGCACGAGAAGTTGTCATCATTATCACGGGAGCTCATAAGGTAAGCGCATGTGACATCATCGTCTGCGTGGCTTCATCATACTTAACAAGTAATTTGGTTAGGCCATCGCTTTAGCCAAATGCATCGAGGAAGGGGTGAACCATATGTGGACCGTGTCCGCTATTCAAATGCATCCAAAAGGGCTGATTGTATCTGACGAGGATGCCACGCTTGAATTGCATGTTAAAACCGTGAAGTACTTCAAGTCCATCGAACATGTTCATCATTCCTTGATTGGACCTGAAAATCTTTCTCTTCAGGGCGGGGTCAAGCAGCTAAAGAGTCGGGTCGTCATTGAGACACACTCTGCCCCATAATCATCTATCGGACAGGCCCCTTTGAGTGAATTGCAGTAGAGTACCTTGCTATCGATTGTTCCATTATATTTTCTTCATTGCTTCTGCAGCACCTGTAAACAAATAACAGATCCTATATGCATATTCTTGTAAATGTACGTGTAATACAACCCCTTCATTAAATGCCTTATTACTGTATAAACATTCGCGATGCACGAATCACCGCTTTGACTGTAATTTTCGACGACATGTAGGCTTGGAAGGGGCATTTGTCTTTTTGTTCACAGCACAGTACTTTCGTCTACAGTACACACTTTCTTGATATGACCCTGTTTGTGAAACGACGAAACTTCTTTTACGTTGGAAATATTCACTGTTGGTGTTCTTGCGTGCGTAATCCATTAGGTTATTTCAAGAGAAATAAAAGTGCAATTCATAGGGTATAACCACATGCAGCGACAGTGATTTTTGTTTATTCTGTGATTTTCATGCTTTGCAGGTATTCCATGAGCTCGGTCATGGTCATATTCTTGGGTAAAGTGCGTATAGGATTGCCTTCGTAGTTGAAAGTCATCAACTGCGAAAGATTGCTTAAATCGGGAGAAAGAGATCGTATTTCGTTGTTGCTCACGTCCAGTCTCTTCAACTGCTCCAGCTGCAAAATCGAGTCGGGAATTTCAGCAAGAGTATTCCAAGCAAGTGCCAGCGTTTGGAGCTTGGGTGCGCTCGCTAATACGCCTGGACTGACTGAGGATAGACGATTGTGAGAAAGTAACAACTCTTCCAGCATCGGTAATTGCACGCTCATTTCCTGGTCACTCATCAGGTCGCTGATCTGATTATGCTGTGCATCAAGCCGCTGCAGAGAAAGAAGCGAGATTGAAGCTGAATAGAACCATTGACAAATCCATGAGTTGTTGGGATCTATCACCATCGAAACATCTGTCCACGTTACCTGGAAATAGTACACGCAATCTGTTTTGAGAAATCACAAGTTCCTCCAGTTTTTGCCATTCGGTTGCATGCTCGATCTTGGGAAAACTGGTCAATTGATTATGCTGAACATTTAGTTTGCGGAGCATCCCGAGCTCGGTCAATTCTCGTGGTAATTCTTTGATTTGGTTGTTGCCAAGCTCCAAAATTTCGAGACGATCGATTTGAGCAAGTTCCACAGGTACCTGCGTAAGCCGATTATGCGACAAATCAAGCTCACGCAGACTTTTCATTTTTGTCACGCACGAAGGAACCTCCTCGAAATGATTATAGGGGAGTTGTAATACAGTCAAGTTGCGCAATTGGATGAGTGATTCGGGCAGTGTCGACAGCAAGTTATGGCGTAACTACAGCAGCGGTATTGATCCAACGTATTCAGCGTCCCCTTGTTACACCATGCCGCAGTTGGATCATTGACTTACATCCAGCAAGACGAGAGCACCAAACTCTTCGCCAACTCTTGTATCCAATTTCGTCAACGAATTGTCACCTACGATGAGCTTGTTCAGTTCCACAGCGTCGTACCAAGCATCGTCAGAGGAAGAGCTGAAATCCACAACAATGGAATTGGGGTCAACGTGGTACCTGAAATACGAAGCCAGTTAGCTCTATCTCCATCGGGGGTTTGACATACCACTTACATATTCAGCACTTCTTCTGGAATTTTATCCAGTCCACGGCTAGAGATATTCAATTTTCCAGATGACTTGGCTTGCCGTATCAGTGTCTGCAACTTTGCATTCGGCGGTGTCACTTGATTGCCAAATGCCTCGCCTCGACTAGCGTCAGGCCCCGAAGTGTATCTCTCAGCTCCTGTAAATACACGAGATTTCGGTGGCGTTTCTTTCTCCGGTTCGACATTGGTTTTACGAGCCACCTGTCTCGCTCGTTGTTGCGCCATAAAGGCGCGCACACCTTCGGAGGCACGCGCCTGTGCATAAGGTGAAGATTTCGGTCGAGGCACTTTTGGAGGATCAGCATGCGTGGACATGCCGGAACGGTCTGTAGCTGTTTTACGGCTACCAATTGCATTCGGTGGTGGTACCGTGACATCCGACGCATTTCTCTCCGTTTCTGTCTTTGCGGTATCGGCGGGCTTGTTGTCCTTGGAACTTTGAATGTTCGACTGTTTCCCGGCTAAGCGCAGTAATGACGCTTTGGTTTGCCGAGGTTGAATGGAACGTCGCTTATGCGTGGTGGACATGGGTATCGGTTGGACAAGAGAACCGTAAGCTTTTGTTTATAAGAGTCTCAGGAGAAGCGTTGGACCGTGAAGTGGGCAATATTTGAACCCAGACACACAGTCATGCCATAATCTCAAGTCAGTGAGATTCTTTACAAAAAAGTAAATCACGAATGAATTGTGTAAATCAACCTATTTTAACCGTAAACGTAATCATCAGTATCCCTCTAAAGCAGCAGATTCCATGGAAGGAAAAAGTCATATTCAGGGTCGATTTCAGGATAAAAGCTTATAAATGCGTGCTCTCCAGCGAACATGTCCATGCAGGAACCGTGTGAGAATAAAGATATAAGGGAAGCAAATTTATGAGTGATGTGGGAAAAAAAAAATACTATGCTGTGAATCAATGACCGAGAAGTTGTTGTTGTTCTTTTTTCTTTTTGCTTTCAACTGCCACACGCATAAATCCATGCACTTTATCGACAGCTTCGTAACATAAATCATGACATGAAAAATACTAAAGAGAATGCGTTAGCTGTCTTTCTTTTATCGCTGATAGTACCGTATGTAAGCTTGACTTGCCTGATTTTCGTCAAAATGACCCTCCGAATCCGATAGCAGTACGTGAGGTGTCTTGTGCAAATTATCAAATGCGAACGTGTGAGTCGAAGCCGCATTCTGTAACCGTAGCAAAAATCATCAGCATCAGCAATGATCCATAGTTCCGCCATATCAAAACATACTTGGATCTCTTCAACAGTAGGGTCCAGAATAATCTCTTTGGAAGATGCATCAATGATACATGTTACTGCAGCAGCCATGTGCTTCATGGGTATGCCGGCATCTAATAGTGCCAGTGTAATCGCATTGATCGCTGCTGCCATTACCTACGCAGTATAAGTACTCTCATTCACCATGACAACCTGTCAGTTTCTCTTTTCAACATACCGAGCCATCGTCTTTGATGATTTGAACCACGATCTGAACAAGCGTACGAGGCATCATACCACCCAAAATGACGGGTTCAAACGCAGTTCGTAATGTCGATTCCATCAACTTTTCTTTTGTTGCAGGGTACCCCACCGCTGGTCGCACAACTAGTTCAACCGTAGCTTCGTCCATTTTCTCGTCACGAATTTGCACATCCACAGGTCCCACCACTGATACCATCACCGATGTTTCCCCTAAACATCCACGTATTAAGCTTATTGTTGCTTTTACACCATGATTCAAAGTCTGCAAACATACCTAGTTCGAACTTAGCCGATCCATCAGCACGATTGAGAATATTTTGTGACGCGGCAAATGCACGCAATTGCGTGTTGTCGGTACGGCGATCGGGACGAATGACCATGAACCAAGTATGTAGAAAGCTGTCTTCTCAAAGCTCCATCGTTCGAGGACAAAAATGTTCCCCAGTTCCGGTTGCAAAACCTCGAAGTCACAAGATAGTCACAGCCTTTTTCGGAGATTCATGCAATCCAGTTCAAAGTGAAAAAAAAAAATGGTTTGTAGTTTGGAAAGATTGTGTTACAAAATGAAACTAACGTGGGGCCAGCCATGCGTCAGAAATTGTACGTAATGTGGTAGCTTCAGAATCTAGCATATGCAACCCATTTTCGTCTTTGGGTAATGGATCGTCCGATGGTTTCCAACCAGAATAATATCTCCTCAATATCGAGTCAGTTTCCATGCCCTCATTACTGTTACATTGCCATTCTTCTTTTGATAAAAGGTCGGATACAAGTTGCAGCATGGATTGCGCAGGAACAAACGTGCACAAGTCGGTGCTCTTGATCAGGGTATGGAGGAACCGCAGTGAAGCGTAAGCTTTTCGGCAGTGAGTGACACTTGCGCCACGGCACTGGAGTATGTACTGTTAAGAATGGATAGAAAAGGGGGATAGAAAAGAAGGTCAATAGGCAATTTTGTAGCTATGTAGACACACCAACTTACTCGATGCATTTGTATGGCATTTCCCAAATGACTGAGAAACATTCGGCTTTGACAGTCATACTGCGTGAAAATCCAACGTTCAAACACAAGTGTTATCAGATCAGCCGCTTGACGGCAAAATTGAAGAGCCAGATTATACGGAAAAGCAAGCCCGGTTTCGTGCCTCGCGGGCAAAAAATGATCAAATAACAGCATCCAGTTGAATGCATGCTCCAATAACACGATACATTGATATCGATGATACCATTCTGTAGACTTTCTATGCCACAACGTATGTATTTTGACTTGGTCATCCAATGCATCGTAAAATCTTCTTAGTTGGCGCATAGCGTCCGTGATTTGGTTCAACGTCTCTGTTTTCTTTGTCAAATCGCCTGTATTCAGTTTCTCCTGGATTTGCTCCCGAAGCCATCGTGTTTCAATCAGGCTGCTCAAGCAATAGGTGTGATGGACGTCTTGGATGGCCATACCATCACATACGGATGGCTTTTCCACACTAATGTCCTTTAGCCGAAAGGAGGTCCGTCTTTGTTGTAAAAGCGGCATTTGCGTGTCGAGTAACCATATGGCCCAGAAGAGTCGCCTTTCGATCTCGCATTCTGCTTTATGTACATGATGCTGGTATGTGGCACTTTTATGTAATCCGAGTGAAAGTGCCTTGCTTATCGTCACACCAATGCCCACATACGCCTGGTTCAACTGGTTTGTGTCGATCAGCCTCACCGTTCTCAAAAGACTGCAGTATAAACTTGAGAAACTGTAATCCGTAAATCTGGAGCTGTAATGTTTCATACAAAATTCGTTTGGCGGTGGGCTTGTGAAGAGGCCTTGAGGATAGTGAGCGCAAGAGGATGTCGATGCGTACAAGGCGCCAAACTGCGGATGGTTGGTAAAGGATTGAAGTATTTGTGGGGACATAATCACGGTGAAAAGACATGGACATGAATCGTTTTGTTCACTAAGAACACAAGACCGTAGAATGTCCGGGACGTAATAGTTGAGAGGAAGGCACTGCTTTAATGGCAGTGATGAGGTGTTGGATTTGGTCGGTGGGAGATGATCAGCGCATGTATCCTGATAAATATCCTGCACTGAATTCGGTATGACGGTTGCGAGTCCAGATGTCGTTTCCATATCGGTAATAATGCGCTTGTGACCACCAGGCAAAAGTGTTACTTCCCATCCATAGCTCTGGCTCAATCTTGCCACATCATCAAATATGGGCTAACAGAAAAAAAAATGGTCTATGATGGCTGCAGAAGAAAATCAACCCCTCTTGTTGCAATCACGTACCATTGTTTGCGTATCGAAAAGCAGCTGCTCTATACAATGCGATATATCCTGAATCTCAGTATACATATCATCCCGTTTCTGTCGACTGGAAACATGATCGTAGCGTATACTGTGATGGGAATAACTACATTCGCTTTGACTCCTCACACAATTACCGCAAGTAGGTCGCTTCTCATCACACTTGACATGACGACGACGACACCTAACAACCGCCTGAGTATGCTACGCAGATACCGCACCACAGTAACCTAATGGTCTTACTCGTTGCATTTCTTGGACGGTCGACTCGATTTTGAGATGGAAGCAGATGGAATATTCGAAACGGAGGATCGATTTTGATCCATTCGACAAAGAAAAAGGTCCCAAAAATAAATTCTTAAATGTCTGTAGGTAGCACAAAAAATGATCCGCAGCTGTTAACCGTCTTGTTACAAAGATGGGCAACAAATCATGACCGCTGTCTCTAGCAAGAAACGCCGATCGTGTGAAATCTGCATAAAGTACGGCAATCAGTCGCATGGTGTTTTTGACACGATGGAATGCTAATTCGTTTTTGATTTTCAAACAGTTGTCGTTCGGCACGCAAGCATTGTGACAAGAACCGCCCATGTCAGGCTTGCCATGAAAGCAACAAGCGATGTTTGTATGCCACCCAGTTTCCCTATACTCATCTCCCCCCAGAGAAACAAGCCGAGATGCTGGACCGTCTGCTCGCTGATGCTCACGGACGCTGGGAGCTTCTTAAAACCTACATCGATCGTCGCCACTTTGGAAGTACTGGCTGGCCAGTCACGAAGTCACCACCCAAGCAATTGACGTCGCGGGAATTACCTTTGGACGTTCCGTCTGAACATACGGTGCAGCGATCCGCGCCACCTTGGGCTGCCAACATGTCATGCTTACTTCACCCCGGGATAGTTCACGAAAAGATGTATAAAGCGAATTTTGATCGTAACCCTCAGATGCTCCACTGGATGCATCACAGTCATTCCGAAACGGCTCGATCCGCCCAGCAACCTCTCCGTTCAGAAAATCTTGCCGTCTCTTACGAAATCGCACGGGCCATGATATCATCCGATGAGTTGGATAAGTTGATTTGCCTATACAACGATTGCTTTTCGTTCTCTGCATTGCCAGAATTCCTATCTTCACAGCCGCATGTATACAATGAAGACGGCCGATTCCTCGTGGATTCGGTACTCACGCTCATGCTGACTCACGTTGTCAATTTGCACGCTGTGCAAATGCCGACGTATCATCAACTAGCCGCTGTCTTTTATCGCCACACCATTTCACTGCGCGACCAAAGATTGGCCGTCAACCCCGATATTCTATGCCTTCATGTGACGTATAACCTGATGCTCTATGAAGCCGAGAATGGATACGTGAAGGAAGCTGCGGCGTCAAGGCAATTGATGACGGGCATGATGAATCATCTGCACACAATCTATCACACAATGTCGGTATGGCAGCAAAATCTTCAAAGGCACCTTTTCTGGGCGATCTTGACAACCGACGTCACAGCCCATCGCTTGGTTATGGAGCCACGGATTTTGCAATCACCGTATATGTTTATTGGCAAACAACGTCCTTCACCGTATTCTTTGCATGTAGTGGATAGGCTCAAGGAAGAATATATCTACTTTCGATGCAAACTCGCCACCGTCTTGTATCGCATCTATTGCACCTGTTATCAGCAACAAGAGTCGACTGTCCATGGCTCAGAGATTAAAGAGCTTGAAGATAATCTGTGGACAATTTACGATAAATTACCGTGGTGGATCAAAAGTCAGGAACAGTTGTCGGACGTCGATCTTGAAAATAAGCTAGGGTATGAAGGATTGGGCACAGATGGATCCATTCATCCTTTTTGCAAACAGCTTTTGAGGAACGTGTGGATGCGACGATTACGATACCACTTTCTCGTCGAATGGCATGGTGCTTGGTTGTATCTATTTCTCGTTTTTCTCCCTCGGTCGGGCGATATCGTTCAGCTACCGTTTATTCGATGCCTGGAGCATGCCAAATGTGTGGTGGATATCCTCTCAGAGTGGGCCAAAGACCGCGATTATTTCGACTGTTACTGCTATCCTGCATTGCGATCGATCCTCATGACTTTCCATGTCCAGCAATACTTTCTTGCATCAGACTATGCCGACATACGGGACAAGGGGCATGCGTTAATGACTCAGCTGTTGTCCGTGCTTGAAAGATCCACCATGTACTCGCTGTATAAGAGCAGCGCTTTTATTCATACCATGCATCTACATGCTACTCAACGTCACTTTTAATCATATTATATGTTTTTCTTGTCAATTCAATGATACCGTTTGTCCAGCAGGCATCCATGTGTTTTGTCTATCCAATAAAACGTGGGTATAACAAACCAAAGTAAAAACCAACGGCTACTCGAAAAGCTTGACCAATAAGCCCGACGAATAAGTTTTAGTTGCTGTCTGCAAAGAGCAGTATCCTCTACCAATGCTGGCGGCTACATCATTACCACTGTCACCTTTTGCTCATGGCTTAGAAAACGCTTATCACCAAACCAGCAAAAGATTAAGGATAAGAATAAAATGGCTCGATTTTATTTTAACCAAAAAGCTTATTTATACTGTCTTATTACTATGAAAAAAAGAAAAGCAAAGAAAGATAAACTAAAAAATAACCAGATGGTTGACCAAACCGACCCCGACAACAGTGTAGGGACCCCCAAGCCTTGAAAGACCCAGGTCTGCCCAAGTCAAAAGACGAGGACAGCTTCCCCATGCCCACCCCTACACTTTGTCGGGTTAGTAGAGACCGCAGGACTTGTCGTACTTCTTTTTCGCGTCCACGGCCACCACGCTTGGTACCTATAAAAAAAGGAATGCTGTGTCAAAAAAATAAAACTGCTTTTCTTTTATATCTTTTTCATTTCGTGGGAAGATTTTTTCTCAATTGTGACGGGTATGCAAAAGGACAAAGATAACGTAACACTCGCAAGATGGCTATTCCTATGAAGCCAACATTTTCTGGCTTTTGAAAGATTTGAGAACCAATGGCAAAATTTCGATAGGCCCTAAGAAGAAAGGGACGTTGAAATGATATCGTCCAAACGGATCATGACGGATGGAAATAAAGGATGGCTGGTTCGTCCGGTACTCTCAAAGAAAAAAAAGGCTCGTCATTCGGAATCCCCAAGTAACAGCAACAAGTCGAATACAACCATAACTACCAAGTGATTGATGAAACTAATGGATGGCATGGGGAATTCATGGTTTGCGTTTATTTGCTTTCCAGACATTGCAGGCGTAGAACGTTGAAACCTTCTTTGATCAAACTTGGATCGAGAAGCCCTTCCGATCACTTTTGGTATGATATCGTCCCTTTCTCAAATTATATTTGCAACGATTATTAGCAATATCATCGGTGTTAAACATATAGCTCCGCAGGGACAAAGAAGTATATCATATATCCCATTCTCATGAGTTGCCTTGGGTTTGACACAATCATTGGATTTTTTTTATTTTATTTTCATTGATGGACCCGAGCAAGATCCGCCGCTCCTTTTTTTTGACAAGCAGTCAGTTAAACTTTAATTGCACAGCAGCATTTCTGCAGCTTCATTCAACTTGTCGCTTTACTCTCTTTTGCAACATCGTTTCCCTTGACCATCGTTATATTGAATTCTGAAATTTCTGCATCTTCTTTCATCGAGACCTCAACTCGCTAGAAAAGATCGTTTCCGCAGCGTATGCTCTTTGTTGGTTACATTGACGGAGCCAGGTTTCAGACGAAAAAATACTAAGCCAATTTTAATTGGGATATTTAACAGAAAAAAAGCTTATCTTATACGAGACCAAAAGAAAGCCCCATTTTGAACATGGATAAAAACTATGAGAAAATGCGGTTCACAACCGCCTGGAAAGTGTTACAGAATGATGTATATTATCCATCGCTTATAGACCTTTTTCGCTACTGAAGAAAATGGTGGAGAGTGAAGAAAACATGGGGTTGCACAACAGGAACGTGCGGGACAGTGCTGATGCTTCTTTTTCATGCAATAAAGTAACACAAAGAAATCGCACTTTTTTTCAAGTGGATAAGCGAACATTTCATCTTCACCTTTCCTTGCCGCTCTACATACGATCTACCGGGTATGTCGAAAAACAAATTTCCTGTAACCATGAGACCATCAGAAAAGTTTGTGTTCTCAGTTTGATTTGTTTGGAACCTTTGACACCACGGCACATTAACCAAGGTAACTTGCCAAAACAAGAATCGACCCTTCCGCGGTTTGCAAGGCATTTCAAAATCATTCGTTTTCTTTCCATCATGCACATTTGCAGAAAATACATGTGTGGTATATCTACTACTTGTCGTATTATCCATCCTAGACTGGTGTTCCCAAACAGGAAAGATCGGGATCTAGACGTGTTTCTATTCTGAGTGAGCTTCTCTATTAGAACACCGATTGAGCCTCTTCATCCATAACTTGGATCTATCGCCGAGATCAATTCATACGGGTAAAGCTGTCACATCACAGCATGTCGATCCTTCCTAATACACCTTATAACCGAGGACTGCTCACTGATAATTATTAATTCCGACTCAAGACTAAAGTATAAATAGGCAGATCACATTAATCGAAATAAAGGCATCCAACAGTCTCAAAGGATTCTCATTGTCTCTTTTGTTCTAAATTCTCTCATATATCACATTCATAACGCAGAATCTGTTGGCAAGATATTATCCTTAGAGGGTTAGCCCAAAAGAACCAAATCACTCAACTTCAACCTGAAAGCCGCAAAGGATGAGGATAGAAAACGTTATTGAAGTACCCATTACATTATTATAACATCTATCGAAACCAAGAAACGGATAGGATGGCGTAATGTGAAATGCTGCTATCATTGTTGCCTTGGATGCTCGTTGTTGTACAAAAATTATCAGACGATGAAAATATGGTGAGTAGCTTGAATATTTTGATGATGAAGCTGCTCAATTGGAGGGGAAAGAGCTCGAATCAATCTAAAGTGAAAGTTAAAGTGAAGTAGAAGTAGTTAGGGATCGCAAAACATAGATGAACAACAATAAATCAGTTGCTCATGGTTTTATTCTTTTAGACGTTACTTCGGCAACGGTACACTTTATGCAAGTATTCCTGGTTCTATCTCATTTAGTCTTCGTCGCCGGGAGAAAGGCATCACATCTTGCCTGCGATTTATCAACTTGGTTTTGGCGGCATTTGGTAAGGAAATACAACCGGCAGTGATTGGTGCATTATTAAGCTTTGCCACCGTCGATCGCTGCATGAAATACTGTTTAGAACAGCATTCGTGGGACATAACGTAGATTGGGCGTAATTTCACGGATTGCGACCTGTCCAAAAACAAATGATGAACAAAGAAATGGAACAGATGAACTGTGACTGATAAGGTCCGAACCTGTACAATCAAAAAGGTAGTTCAACGTCCTTCTTAACCTTAATCATGCAGTCTTGTTCTTGGTGTTCTCCACAGTTCAATAGTTTGCTCAGCTTACAGGGTCATATCCGGAGGAAGCATAAAAAGCAACAACCTCCATTGTTTTTGTCGTTGAATCAAGTATTGCCACCGGCAGCGTCAAATGATGTATCGCCATCGCCATCGAATGAACCGTCGCCCTCGTAAGTTGTTGTGCCTTTCTTTTTTTTTGTTTCGAACAAGTGGCGTTGTCTCGTTACTTTACTGATTCGAGAATCAGTGTTTCGATGGAGAATGGGCCGTCTTCATCTTTGTCCTCGGAAAAGTCGCGAACGCTGTCACCGATGGCTGATGTCCCTTCGTCCAATTCTCTCATCGCCCTTGTTATCATCCACAGTCTCTTCGTCGGCAGAGAGTTCACCATCTCTCTCGCCTGCCACATTCACTGTTCGTCCGCCTGATTGCTTGGCTTGTGAAATAACGTTTTGGAGATATTCTGGCATATACCTATGCAATATTATCATTATTTGTCCCGTGCGGCCAAAGGCGGGAGACCGTACATGAGGAGATCCAGCTACTGCGACGCGGCGTTATATTCAACAAAGGAACGCACCCCACTCCAAAGTCATCAGAAGGAGCAAAGTCGACAGCATTGTGCACGATGTGAAGGAGGCGGAAGTCGTGGACATGAACGACATGAAGATGATGAACGGAGAGATCGAGTGGTTGTCAACTTCTTTTTCCAGGCGCGGGGTCATAATCCATCATCAAAGTTGGCTGACAATGGCTGATTCAAAAAAACCATATAACCTTCTCATTGTCTCAGCCTTGGCTATAAAAATGCGGTTGAATTACATGCTGCGACTTCCCTTCTGTTTCCTTCTTTCAATTCCCCTCCCACTGCCTACGAAAAAAAATGATCCTGATCACCGCCTCTGTTCGTCTCGCGCCAGAGCCAGTTTTTTCATTCACATCTCAGAGCTGTAACCTATCAGTCATCTTGAGGACCTCGTCTTCCGGGACCCCTATCACCATATACTGCAATTCAAAAACGAGGCTGTGGGCAGCATTAAATACATGACGAAGGGATCCGCTTGGATCGTTAAGGGTAAGAGTTGTCACTTATTCGATCCATCCATCACAAAATTTTGACGCCTTTTTCCAACTTTAGACTAGTCCCGAATCAGTGCATGGGTCAACGAAAACAATCGTGCCCGAGTTAACGTATCCCTGACCCTAGATGAAATACGAGAAGGGCTCATAATGAACCCGGATGGACACATCGTACGACAAGGCCACCACCACGAGGAACTCTCATCTTCAAGGAAGTTGATGTTACCCATATTCTCTTCAAGGACAAATTCGAATTCTCCAGAAAATTGAAAACCCCTTATACTCACCATAAAGGCCGTTCTTGAAATTGACAAGGAAATAATAAATAAAGAAGCTTTTTACTGAACCTTGCTTGCGACAATGACATTAACGTGGGCCTTTGTGAAATTGGGATTTGTATTGAGCTATTTGTCATTCAGATCGGGGTCATTATACAAAGTATTAGTTTTGTAAGTAAATTGCTATTTTATCCGATACCATGAGCACAAAGAAGAAGGGTTATTGCTGTCACCGGGTCCATTGTTTTCTATGAATCGATCAGCAACTGCCAAAAAAAAGGCGGGGATGTTCCTTTTCCGGCAGTTGATTTGAAAAGTAGAGCGCCAATCAAATCGGGCTGTGACCGTTTAATTTTTTCGGTTCGATTTTTTTCGCTGCATTTGGTTCACTGTTGGGTTTTTTTTTATTGATTCCACCACTCATGGTAAGCATACGAACTTGAGATCTATTGCTGTTAGTTATGGCATGACTTATATTATTTCGAATTATAGAAAGTAAAAGCATTGTCCCGTTCGTCTAACGACTATTTGCGTGAGCGATCGCAAGATATTCACAAGATCCAACGCAATCTGGATCCTTCGGTGCATCCGTTTGAGCAAGGCCGAGAATACATTCGTGCGTTGAACTCGACGAAATTGGAACGATTATTCGCCAAGCCATTTGTTGGTGCTCTCAGCGGACACATCGATGGTGTTTACAGCATGGTCAAGCATCCCAGCCGATTGAACTCTATCATTTCTGGCAGTGGTGATGGTGGTAAGTATTGGCATAGAGCCAAGTCACACCTTTTTTTTTTTTTTTTTTTTTTTTTGCAAATGGATTGCTTATTGTTTGGTAGAAATTCGTATTTGGGAGCTTTCTGAGCAGCGAACAACATGGACCACTCGAGGTCACACGGGCATTGTCAATGGTGTGTGTGCTGGATCAGGTGAATCACAATTCTTGTCATGTTCCTCAGATAAAACGGTTAAAATTTGGAACGCTTCCGAAAGCACCGAAGCGTTGGAAACTTACATTGGAAGATACGCATTTACTGGTCTGTCACATCATCGCAGCGATCCTGTGTTTGCTACATCGGGTAATACAGTCGACGTCTGGGACGAACATCGATCGGAACCTATTCACGAGTTTGCATGGGGCGCGGATTCCTATCAGACTGTCAAGTTCAATCAGGTCGAAACCAATATTCTGGCAAGTTGCGGTACCGATCGCACCATTGTCTTGTACGATTTGAGAACGAACAAACCATTGTCGAAGCTTGTCATGTCCATGAGAACTAATGCGATTGCGTGGAACCCTATTGAAGCCTTTACATTTGCGGCTGCGAATGAAGATCACAACGCTTATATTTTCGATATGCGAAGGATGGAGAGCGCCAAGAACGTACTGAAAGACCACGTGTCTGCCGTCATGGATATCGATTACTCTCCTACTGGTCAAGAAGTCGTGACCGGCTCGTACGATCGCACTCTGCGTGTCTACAATGTACACAAAGGTCACAGTCGAGATGTATACCATACAAAGCGAATGCAAAGGTAAGCCGAACCCAGTACTTTAATACGTTGTCTCTCTGGCATTAGACACTCATCGTGTTTGTTTGTATTTTTTTTTATAGAATTTTCTCTGTTCAGTTCAGTATGGATAGCAAATACGTTTTATCTGGATCCGACGATGGCAATATTCGTATCTGGAAAGCGCATGCATCTGAGAAGATGGGTGTTAAAGATTGGCGCGAGAAGAACCATCTCGAATATTCACAAAAACTCAAAGAACGATTCTCTCATATGGATGAAATCCGAAGAATCGATCGTCACCGCCGTATTCCTGGTGATATTAAGCGGGCAGACAAAACCAAGAAGGAGATGCTTGCAGCACAAAAGAGAAAAGACGACAACCGACGCAAGCACAGCAAAAAGGCGGCAGAAGAAGAACGCGTATCGGAAAGAAAGAAGGCGATCATTGGCGTCGCAAAGTAGACTGTTTTCATCATTTGTTCATTGGCATTTTTTTTTCCTATAATTCCCAATATGTTTTTTTACTCATGTAACTGTAGAATATATCAGCTTATTTCATAGACTCAAACACTTTCCGAAGATGCTTTTGTGCATTGTGATCGGTTTAAGGTGATGGGTAATACGCGTAAGGGAACCTTCATGATTGTGCTGTGCTCAATCCTCATCGTTCCCATGACATACTCAACAGAACGGAAAAAGGGAAAAACATGTAACCATGACTATGAGTTGTCCAAAGCAACCGCTCACGCTCAATGTGAAAGTTTGGATGGCAAAAAAGTTATTTATACCAATGAGGGCAGACTAAATTATTTGTTGTTGCCATCTGAATCGAAAGATGCCTCGCTTGAAAGAGAACGACGTCGTTTGGCTGGGTTCTTTCTTTGCCCAGCTGAAAGTTTACGTCGTTTACAGCCAGATGAGGATGGGTATCGATGTTGGAGCGCTTCTTTATACGTTGAGCAGAAACTTTAGGCCGCTTACAGCAAAGAGGTGCCTAATCGTCGGGGTTGGCGCGTTTGCGACATGGCAAAAGTGAGGTTAACTGTTGATCTTGGTCCGGTTGGTGGAGCCTTCTGGAAGCAACCGGATCAGAACGGGATGGAGTACGTGCTTTTGGAGTGCCCGCCTCTGAAATAGGCGGGTCAGAAGACTGGCGCTCCATTCCCTTGTCTAGGCGCGAGCGCGCGGCGGTGGGACAGTTTTCTTTCGATGACCTTGTTTACGGCAACGGAAGCACCCATCCCAGGGGCAACGTACGGGAATGACGTTGGCCACCTTAGCCTGTAATTTTAACTTTTTCTGGAAGGTCGTCGATTTCGCTGTGCAGCTTAATGGTGACGTACCACTTTGTGAGGGCATCTCCATAAAACAACGGGGTTCAGCTTTTATAACATGCCCCAATGATTTAAGTGATTCCCTGAATGAGCCTACATCACAGCCAAGGGGCAAAGTCGAATAGGAATCGTCGGGCACCACGATGAACTGTCATTGAATGGAGCAAGTGCGAATAATCCGCAACTCCTTTCTTATATTGTATAGGCTGCTTTGTGAAGAAGGCAGCGAGAGAGATAAAGACAGACTTGAAGCCAATCTTCTGTGCATTGTGTCGCGTTAAAAAGTATTTTGCGGTGATTTAAAAACCTAAAATTCCCCAATTCTCATTTCCTCTTGAACCGCAGCTCTTTTTCTTTCCTTTGAGACCCTCTTTCACTGTCCTTCCTTTTGGTGTCTTTTTTTGACCATTAGTTGCCTTTTTTTTTGGTCTAATTCAAAAAGCTACCGTTTATTTTTATGAAGGTCCCAGCGTTGAAAGAATCTTCAGTGCGAAAGCGCCGACTGCGCTACCTCAAGCCTTATTACTCGCGACAGCTCAAACGACACGGAACGCTCCCGAACGATACAAACGGTAAACTCGTGGTTTGGTTTTTTCAATTTTTTGTCGCCCTTAACCTTGTTTGTGCCGCTGAAAGATGATGCTTTGATTTGTGGCTCCTCCACACTTGAAGACGGCTTAGAGCTCACTTGTAGCACTCATGGTCGGTTTCAGGGCTCACCTATATGACCAGTCTCACATATCCTTTTGGAATATTAACCCTCACTTGGGAATATAGTTTTATCCGATACTGAATTGTCTCATAAAGACGACACTGAGGCTTCCAATACTAACCAACGCGATGGTAATTGGATTAACTGCCAAGCCTAAATACCGAAAGCTCAATTTAACCTCAAAAAACTTGTCCGACTTGTGTAGCAAATTTGACGCCCCTTCCAGTGGAAGCCTGTTCCACCATCTGTGAAACTGACCTTGCCATGGGAACTTTGAAGGTTGCCTTCTCTACCGCTGAAGAGGACGGCCAAATGGTCGCTCCTGAAGACGCTCCCTCCGGTCAGAATGACCCTCCATCTCACTCTTCATCGGATGCTGAAGGTGACTCAAGTGAAGACAATGATGAAGAAAGTGGTTCGTCTGATGAGCAGGAAAACTTGAATGAAGACGATGAGGAAGACAACTGTTCCTCTTCGGATTATTATGAACCTGACAGCTCTTCAGCGGACGAAGCTGACGAAGCCCCATTGATTTCTTTCCTTGTCCATTCTGGCCAGAATAAACGCCCATGGGCTGAAGAAAAAATTGTTGAAAACGAAGAAACCGGCGCGGATGTTGGTCCATCGCACGTGGAAGAGGAAGAAAAGAAGCCCAAACCGCCGAAACGCCGTCGTTTGCGCAAGCACATTGATACGCTTCGCAATATTAGTGCAAATGAACTGGACAATCTGAGCGAAATCAGCCAGCGTTGCACTTACGAACTGCTTTCTCCGTCTTCCAAGGTGTCTCCTGTTGTTGTAGGCCACACTACTGGTGTCCGCCAACGCCACCTCAACCGAGCCAAAGCATCGCCATCCCGCCTTGATCAGCTGGCGCAGCGTGAAGTGACCGATTTGGATCTGAGCAAGCATTTCTTTATCCCCGAACAGTGGGTTACCAAGGACAGTGGAGAACAAGCAGCTGCGTGCAAATCGGATGGTGAGGATGACAGTGGCAATAGTGGCACCGATGATGTGATGGAAGCTTGTTCGGAACGTCCTGTTGTCGGAACATCCTCGGTTCCTGACAATGCTTCTACCACAGAGGTTAACCCTTACGGCGAGCTTCCTACCTCCAACTTTCCTGAAGCGACCATCGCGCCTACTTATTCAAACCTTTTCACCAAATTCTTGCATCGCATGTCTCGAATTTTCTTGCCTGACGGTATTTAAAAAAGAAGGTCATCTCTCATCACATTAACAATTTCTTTTGTCATTATGTATCCCCTTTCGCTTTTTCCTTGCCTGACATTTTCTTTTAAAAAGAGGTCTATACCTCTCTATAGTATTAATCCCACTTCATCGTCCTTTTTATCATACCAGTTCTTCCATTTTACCCACATCATAGCGTTTATTATTAAAATAAATCCGTAACCTCATTGTGTTACAGATTCTTCTATCATACTGTGATACTGGTCTTGTCCTGGGTGGCAGTCTTTTCTTTACCGGCAATTCAACCTTTAGATTCTGCGCCTAATGTCAGCAGAGACAAAATCACCTTAAACGCGAATAAGTCATGTTGAATATCGATACGATAATTAAGTGCTTTCATATCCATTCGGATTTCTGAATCCGCTAATCTTAAAAAACATCAGGCCAAAGGATACTCTGAGTTAAGAAGGGGGCTTACTGCACATCAGGATGATCCGGTTACTGTGGCACCGAAAGAATATCAAAATCTGGGGCAGTTGACCAAAGGTTTAACAACCCTGGCGGAAGCTGATTAAACTTGTTTCTTTCTAGTGTATCCAAATCAGACATAATCCTTCTTTGGGTACGTTTTCACAGAAATTCACACCAAAAGCCGCTTAAAAAACAAAAAAGAACTGCCAATAAAAAAAAATATGCCAATATCACAGTATGATAGAAGAATCTGTAACACAATGAGGTTACGGATTTATTTTAATAATAAACGCTATGATGTGGGTAAAATGGAAGAACTGGTATGATAAAAAGGACGATGAAGTGGGATTAATACTATAGAGAGGTATAGACCTCTTTTTAAAAGAAAATGTCAGGCAAGGAAAAAGCGAAAGGGGATACATAATGACAAAAGAAATTGTTAATGTGATGAGAGATGACCTTCTTTTTTAAATACCGTCAGGCAAGAAAATTCGAGACATGCGATGCAAGAATTTGGTGAAAAGGTTTGAATAAGTAGGCGCGATGGTCGCTTCAGGAAAGTTGGAGGTAGGAAGCTCGCCGTAAGGGTTAACCTCTGTGGTAGAAGCATTGTCAGGAACCGAGGATGTTCCGACAACAGGACGTTCCGAACAAGCTTCCATCACATCATCGGTGCCACTATTGCCACTGTCATCCTCACCATCCGATTTGCACGCAGCTGCTTGTTCTCCACTGTCCTTGGTAACCCACTGTTCGGGGATAAAGAAATGCTTGCTCAGATCCAAATCGGTCACTTCACGCTGCGCCAGCTGATCAAGGCGGGATGGCGATGCTTTGGCTCGGTTGAGGTGGCGTTGGCGGACACCAGTAGTGTGGCCTACAACAACAGGAGACACCTTGGAAGACGGAGAAAGCAGTTCGTAAGTGCAACGCTGGCTGATTTCGCTCAGATTGTCCAGTTCATTTGCACTAATATTGCGAAGCGTATCAATGTGCTTGCGCAAACGACGGCGTTTCGGCGGTTTGGGCTTCTTTTCTTCCTCTTCCACGTGCGATGGACCAACATCCGCGCCGGTTTCTTCGTTTTCAACAATTTTTTCTTCAGCCCATGGGCGTTTATTCTGGCCAGAATGGACAAGGAAAGAAATCAATGGGGCTTCGTCAGCTTCGTCCGCTGAAGAGCTGTCAGGTTCATAATAATCCGAAGAGGAACAGTTGTCTTCCTCATCGTCTTCATTCAAGTTTTCCTGCTCATCAGACGAACCACTTTCTTCATCATTGTCTTCACTTGAGTCACCTTCAGCATCCGATGAAGAGTGAGATGGAGGGTCATTCTGACCGGAGGGAGCGTCTTCAGGAGCGACCATTTGGCCGTCCTCTTCAGCGGTAGAGAAGGCAACCTTCAAAGTTCCCATGGCAAGGTCAGTTTCACAGATGGTGGAACAGGCTTCCACTGGAAGGGGCGTCAAATTTGCTACACAAGTCGGACAAGTTTTTTGAGGTTAAATTGAGCTTTCGGTATTTAGGCTTGGCAGTTAATCCAGTTACCATCGCGTTGGTTAGTATTGGAAGCCTCAGTGTCGTCTTTATGAGACAATTCAGTATCGGATAAAACTATATTCCCAAGTGAGGGTTAATATTCCAAAAGGATATGTGAGACTGGTCATATAGGTGAGCCCTGAAACCGACCATGAGTGCTACAAGTGAGCTCTAAGCCGTCTTCAAGTGTGGAGGAGCCACAAATCAAAGCATCATCTTTCAGCGGCACAAACAAGGTTAAGGGCGACAAAAAATTGAAAAAACCAAACCACGAGTTTACCGTTTGTATCGTTCGGGAGCGTTCCGTGTCGTTTGAGCTGTCGCGAGTAATAAGGCTTGAGGTAGCGCAGTCGGCGCTTTCGCACTGAAGATTCTTTCAACGCTGGGACCTTCATAAAAATAAACGGTAGCTTTTTGAATTAGACCAAAAAAAAAGGCAACTAATGGTCAAAAAAAGACACCAAAAGGAAGGACAGTAAAAGAGGGTCTGAAAGGAAGGAAAAATTAGAGGAAATAAAAAAAAAAGGTGGACTTCAAGACATCCAAATGAAATTGAGGGATCGGCTTTAACCATCGCTTTATTTCTATTGGCTGACACTGCGAACTCACTCCACCTCAAGCGAACATCATAATGGAAACCAGCAGGCCCTTGGGTAGACCGGCAACTATCCCATTTTGCACCATGGAACCATTTGCTGGATTTCATACAATAAAACATCCACATAAACATTTTATTTTATCTCTTTTCTTCGCTTGGCTACGCGTTATTACTTTTCAATGCAAACTACTCCAGAAAAAAGAAGAAAAACCCCAGAGAGTGTTCGCGCTTACTCGGTTAACGAGAGATCGTCTCCCACGTGATGAATCAATTACATGATGTTTCGTCACCAAGTAAGGTATGTAATAAGTATGCAACAAGAACTGTGCAGACTTTCCATACATTAGAGTATTCTATTTCGCGGGTCTTATGTACTGATCATTGTTCTGAGTCTAGCTTTTCTTACCAAAGTCATTGAACATCCTTAGGTGGAACATCGTGTCCTGAGTGCAACGCGGTTAGGTGAACATATGCGCCCTCCCAATCAGGATTTTTGAGAACGCCGGAGCGTGTACCGGTTTAGAAAGACACACGTTATCTCAACCTGCTATTGTGTCTACCAAAGTAGCCACAAAACTGGAGAATCAACCTTTGTCGTTGTTACCTGTTGCATCTCTGGATGTATATGGTTTAAGCATTGTTGGGGTTATGTGTGCTTTAATCGTAGCTGCTTAAGCAAACCAACTTCAGCCCAATCAATGTCGATAGTGAGGACCAGTGGTCCCGGTAAACTTTGCTGGTCACTCAGTTGCTTCTTTTGAACGCTTGCTATGTGCTTCGAAGGACATAAATCCGTATTTTTTCTGTTACTTGTCAACATTGGTGTGCGTCGACGTATGGTGTCTCCTAGCCCCCATGGTACCGGTGATGCCGGTTTAGAGCTTTCTTCCTTGGTTATGAGTTTGCATTTGTTTGCGGAATCATTTAAATCATTCTGATGCGTTGTGAAAACCGGATCTCTTTGCACGGAAAGCCAGTCCAAGATCGATCACCTAGGTTTCTAGTGTTGGCTACTTCTTCTGTACGTCAACTGATCTAAATCAGTGATTTGCTTTGCGCTGTCTGGCTCACAAATTGACTTGCATTTTCCGAAATGATCTTTTTACTGTTCTTAGAAAATAAGTGTTTCTCGGAAAAGTTGAAATGTAAAGGTCAGGGTTACATGATGATTAAGGATTTACGCAAATCGTAGGTCGGGTAGTTGTATGTTACAGTGATTATTTTGGAGGAAGCTAGGTTCAATAAATACAGCAATAGAATACATGATGGGAGCAAAGAGTAATTTACATAATCAAAGGTTCATCGCTGTTGGAGAGTCGATTCAAATGGAGATAAGCATCCGTACCATAACTATTAGAAAATATCAAGATGTGAATCTATGTAAATTCTTCTTAACCAATGATGCCTCAACCACTCACCCTTCCATGGAGATCAACTTCAAATCGCCACCAAAATATCGAGCATACTAAAAGTAAGAGGTGGCGTGTTATCAAGGCAGAATATCCCAATAAAGTAGAGCTTAACTTACCAGTCGGGAAATAGGTAAACCATAGCCGAATCCAGCCATTGGTGCTTTGAATTCGGTCTTGTTGAACTCTGGTTCTAATGATTGTCGTTGGGCAGTTGTGTACTATTGACAAAATTTGGATTAACCTCATTGACGCATAGAGAGCACACCGATATCTGTATGATTCACTTACCATGTACGTCCATACATGTGGTATACCGGAACGAGGAATACCACCTCCTTCATCCGAAATTTTAATCGTAATATCTTCTTTACCGTGTGCAATGATCAGCTTGACCGGCGGATATTCGTCCTCGTAATCGGGACCATATCGCTCCACCACGGCACGTAAGGAATTTTTCAACAATTCGAAAAGCATATGGTTGAGATGCGACGGAACATACATGAATTCAATGTCACCAGGACAATACATCTGCACTTCAGGTGCTTTAAACAGGCTGTAATGCTCCTCGCAGATAAACCTCGCATTAGCAATGGCGTCTTGGGCGATCTCTTGAATATTGGTATGCGTGCAAATGATGCCCACATAATCATCCCTCGTTGGCCCTCTGTAAAGTGTTGAGTGTTGGCCTATTAACATACGAATGCCAATACGGGACATGTAAAAACGATCGAGGAACTCTTGGATATCAGGAGACAAGGTACGTAATTTAGAATGCTCCTTGTATTCGAGGATCCCCTGTGCTAATATCCGACGATGTGTGAGAGATGGGTAAAAAAATAGAAAGATAACAGAAGCTGTTCGGCTTACCCATGGTGGTGACGACAGGATCGTGCCTTCGTTTGATGGTTTCGATGGCTTTTACAAAATCTTCGGTATATGTGATAATATCGGGGGAGCACTGAATATCATTGATATCATTGTAATACCTGTAGTAGCCGAGTATGAGAAAGAATACGTTTCATTGAGTCGATGTTTCCCCTTACCGATGGCCTATGGGGACGGATGGGAATTGGATATGGTTATTGTATACAGGTTGACCCAGAGACGGATTTGGTACACTGCGGGGTAAAGCGCGGACATTGTTATTTTGAAAAGCCCGCTTGAAGGATTGTTTCATTGACGACGATATCCGCGGAGCAGGCATTTCAACAAGTTCCTATTATGATAACATCCTTGATATTCAATGACTTGACCTCTTGCTTGGCTTCATGGAGTCCCCTTATAAATAATTTACCTGAAATGACTGTGCGTACCAATTTTTGACCTTGATGATCGACGGCATTCGACTTAAACTTTTTGGTAACTCTTCCAACTCTTTCACACGATGGGCTAACCGTATAGGTAACTCCTCTAATATCACAATAAACAAATTACATCTTGTTTTCATGCCGATTGTGCTTCAGTTGCTTGCAAGCATTGACATACCATGAAGGAATTGACTCGCTTTGAAAAGAGTAGCGTTGGATGGCTTTTGACCTGTCAGACTCTCGTTAGTTGTCAGTGCTTCTTGTGTTTTTGTGAGACCTGACGAAGCATTACCAAACATCACCATCTGGCGCAGTGAGACTCCCGTTTGCGGAAATCTTGCAAAGTGCTTTATCTTTTCGTAAAGTGGGGGTTTGATTTGGAACATGGACAAATGTTGATGTTAAATGAGACGGAAAGGAACGGAGCCAGAAACGCAGGGCAGTGTCGGTGGGTCGATTATGATACAACAGAGCAACTCAGTCACAGAGGGTTTAGCCGCCGTTGTTCAAAAACTCATCGAACCATTTTATCAAATCATCCACACCGTTTTCCCCGGGTTACACGATACCTACTTCTTGGTACTCATGCTCGCCAACAATGCCCTGGTACAAAAAAAAAAAAAAAAAAAAAGATCGTCCAACTATGCCACACATATAGCAACTAGCTTATACTTCAGATATCAACGGCGTTTTCATCATCCTTTATGGTGTTCATTATCGTACCATTCGCTGGTTGACAACAGCAGCCATAGGGAGAAAAAGAAAGTAGAAAGGCTGATCGTATGATTTCGGCCACTGCCCAGCAAAATTGTCTATACCATGCCATTTTTATTCGTCAAAAAGAATCTTCAGCATGTAACAGTAACACTTACAGTCATCCATTCTCGATATGGGAACGGATTCTCAGGTCGCCATAAACATCCGGTCCATGGGCGCTACAATGGCGGACTTGAAATGTTCACCTTTCGTTGGATCTTGGCATCCACCCCGCATTTTGGGTCATTGTCAAAATGGTGTTTGTTTCAATAATGTTTTTATTCTTTGGACATAGTAATGCATGAAAAGCATGGGTTAGCAAGAACATGATGTTGGTAGTTTTTTCATCCGGGGCTTCGCATGGATGTGGTATCGCGGATGTTCGTAAAGGAAAGAATCAGTTGATTCTGGAATGTAGTGTGTTAAAGTGCGGTTTTCTGCTCAGCAGAGGAAAAAGTGATAAATGATAAAAGAGTAATAACAATAGCAGAAAAATCAGCAGAAAGTAGAAGAAGATAAGTGAACAGAAAAGATTAAAAATACACGGTATAAAGTTGGCATGGCAGCATTTACAAGGTACGTGGTTTTTGACCCATACACACGCTAAAGGACCACATGGCTTCGGGCAGCTTTTGGCATTCCTGGCAAAGTCTCTTTAGAAAGAGCGGATAGTTCTGCGGTGCGATGCCCAAAGGTTCAGCCAAAAATGGTTGGGCTGTTTTAAAAATAGTGCACGCATCCCATAGAAACTCTCGATTAACATGGTCGCTCCGACCTACATTTGAAAGAGAAGAGAACAAAAATAAGGTTGAGCACGCCCGTCGATGGTATCTTCACTTGGCTTACCCAAATAAATATCCTTTGTCTCGTAATGCTCTATAATAAAGCCTGCATTTTGTTGCAGAGTGGGTAGCTGGGACGCTACGTGGGGTTCTTGACCACGACTGAAGATGGTGTCCTTGACTACAAATAAAAGTGCCGATCAGTGATCAAATAAGGAAACTACCAATGCTGCCCGAAAATACCCTATACTTACAGACCTGACCGGCCCAAACGATAAAATCATTGCCTCTTTCCTTCAAAAGGAGAAACATAAAATAAAAATAAGCTTTTGGATTTCCCACGACCCGGATAGCCAATGTTTTTGCTGTTCTTTTTTTTTGTGTGTCCATCTTAAAAAGTTGGAGATCAATGACTCACCAACATACCGCACTCTACGGATTGTAGATATCCACCGGGTTTTAATACACGATATAGCTCTTTAATGACCGTTGGCCATTGTTCCTTTCGCAGAGCAATGATAAATAACCGCATATTGACGAAATCAAATGTATTGTCGGGAAATGGTAACCGTTCGAGTACATTGGCTACTTGGAAGCTCACATTGGAAGGTCGGATATTCGTTGGAAAGATGTCGCACATATCCACGCCAATGAAATTGCTGCATGGGTACTCTGTGGCCATATCCTATCATTGATTCATTCATTCCAAAATAACACATTCTAATTAGTGAGAACCGCATCGATCTTGCACTTGAGCATTGGCGTGTATATACCATTAACCATGTCCCTGGACCGCATCCAACATCAAGGACCAAAGCGCCTTGTTCTAGTGGCACTGATTCACGGCATTTCTCAACTACATTGCTGGATAATTTCAGTTATGCGTCAATAAAAAAATGAAGTCCTTTACTCGATTGCATGTTGGGGAACTTTCTTTTGTCTCGACTTACCCTCTAAATAATGTTTTCAAAGCAAAATGTTGCTACGGACTTGAGTTACAAGCGTTGCTCAACAACCACAGTGCTAGAGATTACTTACGCCAACCAGTCGATCGATCTCTTCATCGTCATTGGGGAACCAGTACGCTGAACTGGAGACATCATGAAACTTTCGTCCAAACCGCATAACGCTGCCGTCGGACGATCCTGAATTGGTCTGGAACTGGTTTTGACGTTGGCTACTGCTTTGTCGTGCTTGACGTTTTTTACTGCTGGTGGAAAATTTGGCTCCCATAGTGATAGGTCGTTGAACTTCGGATTCGATAATAAAGGGAAAAAAGAAAAAAGGAAAATGGGGTCAATTTCCTGCTTCGACAAAACGAAGAAAGAAGAAAGAGATCCGTTTACGGCGAGATCCATTATTCCGATATCACTATAAGTTGATGTGAATTGTACAACGGAACCATGGTGTTTATAACGACCGTATTGCTGTGTCACATCAAAGCGTGGGCAACCTTGTTCCTTCTTTGTTCAATCTTTCTCAGAAGCATTATCACATGGTCCGAGCGGCTTGATTAAATTCAATAAACGACTCATCATTGGCCTCAAATCAATAAAATAATGCTTTCCTTCGGTGCCACAGCCAATTTCAATAAACTTATATCATCATGTGATTCTAAACATCCTGGGGAAAAGATAAGGAAGCCATGTCTTTTTACGTAAGCCGAATCAGGAATTACTCTTCTTCGTTCCAAACGCGTTAGTACAGCCGGATTCTGGCTGTGTAACTTGACTAACCCAACTGTCACCAGAATTCAAAATACACATGGAGTGTAAATGTTTTTCCTACGCTTTCAGTTTGACTGATCTAGTCTTGGACCTCGTTTAACAATATCGGAAAATCTCACAAACTCCTGCAGGAAAACTCAAAAAATAAAAAAAAGACATAAAAATGTATAAATCAATGAAGCGTCGTGTTTTCAGCCTGCCCTCATGAATAAAATGATACAAGAGGGAAAATCAGAGGTATGACTAGAATCTTTTTAATATAGGAAGAATAGATCCGATCTTCGGGCAGAAAGCGATGTCGCCTGGGAAAAATTTGTTCTCCTCTTCCGTCGAGTACTCCAACTGCTAAAGCAACGAAAAAAGAAATAGCTGATCCAAAGTCCCAGGTTTTCATTGGTTTACTGTATCTCAATCGCTGGTCCAAGCTATTCATATCAGCTATTTTTGTCGCAGCAACTGGTTCAGCAGAGTGACATTAATCACGTTTATTTGGGAAAGATCGCGTTTAGAGACTCGTGCTGTTTGTTCCAGTAGGCTATCAGATTGTGCTTTAGTTTGGTGTAGCTGTCAGAATGAAAAAACCCGGGCATGGGTCATTTGAATCTCAGAATAGAAAGCACCGAACTAGGGACGATGGCGTCTGTGCCTTTTTCGTGCGTATGGGTTCGTACGTTGTCATCGAAACAGGGCAATTCAGCAGATCATTTTTTGAGGAAGAGAAAGAACATCTTATCTGGCTGGAAGCGAAATGCTGCTTCAACTATCAAGTTTGACACCTGGAAAATCTTTTTTGCTTTCACAAGGTGACTATCCTTCTCAATGTTGGTGTCATGTTGTGCGACGTACCTATGGAATGAAGTGCATTTATAAATTTAGCGCAGCCAATGATCCGCCATCGACTTATTCTTTTCAATAAGATACAAATTCCAGAAAAAACATGTTCTTGCAACATGAATTTACTCATTAAATGACACATGGTTTATTCTTGAGGCAGCAGATTCAATGCCACTGAAAAAAACAGATAAATAAAATTTAAAAAAGTAAGGTCAATTTCTTTAAGCAAAGCATGTAAAAAATAAAAAAAAAATTCCCTAGTAAGGGGAAAGGCCGTTTTTTCGGCCTAACTTTTGGTGATTGGCTCAAACAGATCCCCGACCAAAAACTTTCTTTCCCTTTCAGGCATTCGCTCTCTGCTTTTTGGAACCTTGTTGCTCTGCGAGTGACATCCAAAAACTTTTGCGGGGAAGAACGGTCCACCAAGCTTGTCATAGTGGAAGTAGGTGCAAAATTTCAGATGCGAAAAGTTTTCTTTACTAACTATTCAATAGCGACATCTGTGTAGTCCCGATGCGAAAGGAATAACGGCATAGGGATAAATTTATCGGATCGTTGCTTTTTCGCTTTCATTAATTAAACTAATTCCCAGATTAACAAGTGTACTGTATTGCAAATGTCGTAGAGTTTGCAACAAGGAATGCAACCAGTTTTTTACCAATGTACCCAACATTGTTTGAAAACAGTGCCACAATTTTTCAGATCGCCGACCTCTTTTTTTTTTATACTTTTCAAAGACAATGGATTAAATTATACTAGTTTAAAATGCAAAGGAATATGGTAGGTAGTTCTTTAGCATGCAATAGGCCGACTTCTTTCTATGCCACTTCATCAACATGTAAGTTCCCGGATCGCATACCTGTATCAAAAATAAGATTCAATGTGAGCGGTACGGGCCTGCATTCACTTTATCATTAGCGACTTACTCTCACTCAAAGGCACTGCCTCTACGTATTGTTGTTTGCTCTTCTTCTTCTTCTTCTGAGGTCGAATAACAGTGACCGGTATGGCCGATTTGTGTACCAGGTACGTAGAAATGGAGCCCATTAACAGACTGTCGAGAAAATTGGATTTCCGTTAATCGCCCAGTTTTATGCATTTTCCTAATGCGGAATCACTTACCCTTTCACGGTGCCTCGACCCCGACTGCCACATACCACCATCGTCAAATGAAGCTCCTTGATCTATACCAACATTGCAGAAATCTAGTTAGCATGGGCCTTTTCTCTAAACCAAACCCTCTTAATTCAAAAACGTACCAGCTTTTTCAAGACCGATTTCACCCGTCCAATGATCGCATATGTGTGGAGTTTGATATCAAACAGCATCATTTGGCTCAGCATCTTTTTCGCTTCGTCCGTTACCGCATGTGAAGCCTCCTCCAGCTTTGAATGAATCAACTCATTGTTAGAAACCATCCATACCCCCATGTGGATTCCTGTGTTACCTCTTTATCTACGGTCATGCCGGATGTATCAGGATTATCCTCGCGATTGAGGACTGTGGCAACGTGCAATTCGTCACCATCACGCATCATGGTGCCCATTGTCCACTCAATAGCGTAGAAACTTTCTTTACTGAAATCGCATGCCACAAAGTAGGCGCGCGATTTCCGTTTGGGTAATTGACCTTCCAACTCGCTAGGTTTGCCCGTAGGCCCTACTCCATACACTTGTGTAACAACAATACGATCTGGCTCAGAGACGACGCATGGAGGTTCGGCAAATACAAGTAAACGACGATGGAGAGATTGACTGCGGTTACGCAAGGATTTATCCTTCTTTTGGGGATTATCAGGCTGCGGTACAGGTATATGGCGGTTCGATTCAGTTCGTTCCAATAGCTCGGGATCTTCCTCCCATAATTCTTCCTGCTCCATAGGATGATCGTGCTCGTATCTGTTGGTCTCAATGTTCTGACGTTCTTGAATCCTTTCCATTTCTCCCCATAACAGATCCATCTGACTGTAATCTGGAGACACATCCTCTGATTTTGGTGTCGGTCGTTCAGCCGGTTTGGCGGAAACGATCGTCTGGTTGTTATCCTTTTTCACTTCATCTGCACCTGCTGCGATTTGTTCTTCTTCATCTGACGAGACAGATTCCGTATCACTTTCTTGTTGTATTTTATTCTGAAGATCCTCGGGTTCTTCTGCTTCTTCTTCTTCGTCTTCGCTTTCGTCTGGTGGGGCTGTATGGTCATTTTCATCCACCTTGTTGATATCTTCCAGTTCCGTCTTTAGCCATTTCCGTCGCACGGGCTCTTCAGTGTTTACTGGATAGGATATCTTATCCTTGGTGGTATCTACGCCCTTGGTGCTGTTTTTAGACATGGGTGGAGTAGAGGAAAAGAGAAAAGAGAAGGAATGAAATCCATGCTGAGTTTCATTTCCTTCTCACACGATTTCCCATAGCAAAATCCGAAACCAGAAAACCACAGTGACAAGAAGGTTTTTCTAAACTCCGAAACATCACTCGTGCACTGGCTTTTTTTTTCCACACACAATTTGTCGTATGATTGAACCACCCCGCCATGTCCATTCAAATCCGCCAATTTTCCTTATTTCTCGAATGGAAAAAGATTGATTTTGATCTTTTAATGATGGAAAAAATATACAGATATACGCAAAACCCTTGATTCTTTTGATGGTTGAACACAGAGCTTAAGCGGAAAGGGAAAAAAAATGAGATGGCAGCTGGCCCGAAGAGGGTGGGGTGGATATTTACAGGAAGGTGAGAAAGAAAGAAAGAGAGAAAAAGAGGAAGATCAATTTCCTAGCCTTCGTATTTTTCCACCCGATTTCTCGTAAATGAAAGGGAAAAGTTTTCGAGATGGAAATTGTGTAAAAGAGGGTGAATTTTTGGGTGAATATTTACAGAGAGAGGGAAAAAGGGGGGTTTTACTTGAACCAAACGTCAATTTCGTCGTCTTCATCATCGTCTTCCATGAGACTCGCTATCGTATCGGGATCGTAGTGGGCGGGATCGTCACGTACATAGCTGAAGCCTTTGAAGGCGGATTGGATGGACGTGCTTAATGCGTTGCGTTGGTATTTCTGGGAAGCAGAGGGAATATTGATGGCTTTGCTGGGCAGCGAAATGTCCGACGCATCGGAATCATCATCTGAAAATACACCTTTGGTGTCACGGTTCTTTTGCCGGGCACTGGGACGGTGGGGTGGCTGAACCTTCTTTTTGGAAATAAGATCCCAACGAATACCCTTGAAGAAAGGATGTTGCTTGACCTGCTTGACATCATGGGCACCTAGACGTTGACGAGGATCGCGGTCCAATAAGCGGCGAATGATATCCACGGCCTCAGAGGATAGGAAGGACGGAAATTTGACGGACGCTTTGCAAATACGACGGTACAAGGTTTCCAAGTTGCTGGAATGGAACGGTGGCAATCCGGTCAACATTTCATACAGCAAGATACCAAGACTCCACCAATCGACGGCTTGTCCGTAAGGTTGCTGTAATACCATTTCGGGAGCCAGGTACTCAGAGGTGCCACAAAAGGTGCGGGTGTGATCCGTGTTGTGCAATTCCTTGCACAGACCAAAATCGGTCAGAGCGAGATGACCTTGACCGTCCATTAGAATGTTTTCGGGTTTCAGATCACGATAGACAACGTGGTGGGCATGAATTTCTTCGAGCGCGCACACGATTTCCGCGGCATAGAACCGCGTATGTTCTTCGGTCAAGCGTCGTTCACGTTGCAAATATTCGAACAGTTCGCCCCCAGGCAGATAATCCATGACCAAAAACAAGTCATCGGCGGTCTGGAAACTGTACTTGAGCGATACAATAAAAGGACTTGAAAACGTTTGAATCAACACATTGCGTTCGGACAGAGTGTGAGTGACCTCGTTTTGGGCAATCAAGGCACGCTTCGAAAGCACCTTCATGGCATAGATGCGGTTGGAATCCTTCTTGATGACTTGATACACTTTGCCAAAGGAGCCACGACCGATCAGTCGTACAATTTCGAAGGAGTCAGGTGTCAACTTTTGCGCCTAAATAAAAAAAAAAAAAAATTCAACGTTACATCAGTTTGTCGGAGTGTCTTGATCTTCCTATTTTTTTTTGTTTTTCTATGGCGACGATGTGTTACCGTTTCTACCCCACAATAGGTGGCCTGTACACGGATTTCGCCGGTAACTTGATCTTGGTTATCTTTTGCATCGGGATGCGGCTGGAGTCGGAACATTAATTCCACAGTCTTTTTGTTCGGCAACTGAGGCTTGAGCGACGCCATGCTCAAGGGACGAGGGTTGCCATTGGGCAAAGGATTACCACGATCGTACACAGAAATACAAAGTACGCCTTCGTTGTCCTGGACATCACTAATGGTTTCAATTCGTCAGCATGACAAAGTTCCTATTTTGATGTTGGGGATTCCCCGAACATGTTAGACTTACAAATGGTCGGTATAAAGCCACTTTGGACAACTGGCTTTCATGGCGAGTTCAAACATATCATAGGGACTAGGTGGTGAAGTGGGACTCTTTTCCAAAATTTTCGCGGGGTGTTGATCAAGGGTACACATAGCATGATCCTTGTAGGATAAGACACAATAGATGTCTGCTTTGGTTGGGTCGACAATGGATAAATTACGTGCTTCGACAATGGTAAGGGTAAGTCGACCGGCGACATGGTGCACTACAGGGGCAGGAGGGGCGGCTACTGGCGTCTCCGGCTTCGTTTTGATGTCTGTCAGGGCTTGTCTAAAAGACGCGAGTGAAAGTGACGAACGTGCATAACGTAGGGTTTCGCCAAGTTTGCCGAGATTTTCGCTTAAGCTGGTCGATAATTTGGGACTGGCATGAACAGCGATATTCTTGATCAAGGAATCCGTATAATCCGTCATGGTGAAAGGGAAAAAAAGATATAGAAATTATCAGTATAGACTATGCGATTTCTGTGTCTTTTGGTGTCTCCAGGATAACACACAGATGGAAAAACGAAAAATGGGACAAAAATAGGTTCTCCCTTTTTATATGGACGGTTTAAGCATCTTTTGGTTGGGGGAAACTTTTTCCCCAGCGGCAAGTATCCAAACATGGCAGCTTCTCTTTGTTTCGCCCAACGAAAAAATTCTGTAGGCGGACCTTGATTCGCCCCATTCTCAGTCATCATCGATTATCATTCACGCTTATCAATGGGTCCATGTCATTCTTTATTTCCTCAATACGTTCACGGCAAAGCGTACTATTTGGCTTTTTGTAATTAAAAACGAGCTATTCAAAAGCCATGATATTGCCCAATCATGCAAAGAAATTTTTTTTTTAACCGCTCATAAAACGGCGATCAGATTTATTTGTTCAACGATGATTGGTGCGGTTATTGATTTTCTAGCCAATATGGTTGGGGGAATGGCCAGTGGAAAAAGATCGCAAATCGATGGATCCAGAAATTTTTTTTTTTTTTCATTAAGCTTTTGGGATGTTTCGCTCTCTTATCATGATGATCCGTTTCATTCCACCAATGTCAAAATTGTCATAGATGGTAATATTGGCTGCAAAGAGATAGACATAATTGAAACTGCGAAATGTATTAAAGCCATGAATGGTGTATTGGTTGATGTCCATTGATGACACCGTTGTTGTGGTTTGGGGATCACAGGTTCTTATGTTTCTGTCAATGACTAATGGAATATCTTTGCATGATGACACTTCTTTTGGCTCTTTGAAAATGTTGGGATACAATACAGAGTCAAGAGTTCAATCGTCGGACGCAAACTGCATTTGGCGAGCGATCTATGGGGATGATTCCGTTTTAGATTCCAGTGATACGCGTCGATGGTGTCCTGCTCTCACAACTTACCTCTTCTCCGCTTATTCGATCCTGCTTTGACCAAGTCAGCATGCCGAGAATTAGCTTCTGGTCCTTCGGATCAATATGGTGATTGTCTAGCACCCGCTGCAGTTGCTTGTCTTTGTCGTCGTGTTTGGATGATTTGGGAAGAAAAAAAATGAATTTCCTTGCGTCGGGATAATCAAAGATTTCCTATTGATCCTCCAATGGTTTAGCCACACGATCTTCCCAACAAGTCCATTTCCTTCTCTTTTTCTCTTTGACGGTCTGCTCTCTTTTTTCAAAAACCGCTACCCCTTGCCACCTGTTTTTGGGGAAGAGCAAGATAAGCGAGTAACGGCAGAGACGAAAAAAGAAAAAAGACGTATGATGAAACCATACGGTATGGCAACTTACACGCTCAAGTATGGCGTCGCTTGGACGCCCTAGAACTTTGATGATCTTGCCTATTTGCTCCAAATCCGTCTCTCCATCGAAAATTGGTTTTCCAAGTAACAGTTGCCCGTAGATGGCACCGAGCGACCATATATCAGTAGCAGGGGTATAAACGCGATAACCGAACAAGTGCTCCGGTGCTTTATAGTATCTTGACAGCAATAAAAATAAGACATTGTAAAAAAGCAATGTTCAAATCTACACCTACTGTTGAAGCTTGCTTACCTGGTTCCTACTTCTTCAAATACGCTACTTTGTACGGGCTCGTTCAAACGATGAGCACACCCAAAGTCACTTAGAACCATATGCCCATCTTCATGAATCAGAATATTGCTTGGGCTCACGTCGCAGTGAATGATATCACGGTGATGTAGAAAATTGAGACCCTGCGCAATTTGTTGGATAGCCCTGAGTGTAAACGCATGATCCATGTGCTGGTTGACGTAGTGCTGCAACGTATGACTGTAATAGGGGAACGTTAAGCATGTCACCGAGCCTTTTTGTTCTATATTTATCAAATAAATGATCTTGACAAATTATTGAATACATCCGATGGAGGAATCCATTGGTACGAAAGGGAAACTTACATGATGACGGCATGATTCTTCTTGTGACCGAATCCCTAGCAATGAGAGTATATGGACCTCCCGTTCACAATGACGCGTCACAAGCTGACCATGTTTGGCATTGTATTTCTTCACGGCTATCCATTGATGACTGTCCGGTGCTTGTACTTTCTCAACGGTGGCAAAAGTACCTGACATGACGGGTGATGGTGGATTGTGTTGGTGTCGTCCTCGGTGCGGCGAACCAGTTTCCTGCTTCGGAGTTTTTTTTACGGACCTTATCTTCATTTGGCTCCAATGCAAAGCAACAAGGTCAAACCTAAAATGAGCCATTCATATTGCAACTGAATAAGAAACAATTCTTGTTTGTTCCATTAGACTTGTGGCGAAGTGTCTGTGGCGTAAGACGGAACCATCATGACTTTTGAACTTAACCTATTTGTAGTCATGGTTGAGAGTGAAATCCAGGTTCAAGGTGAACACTTATTATATAAAGAAGCGAATGCGTACACCACGTCTCGGAAAGCGAAGAAAATCCTTACCGAACGGATTTATTCTTGACTGTTGGATTTTGAAAAAAAAAAAGAAGACTCGACACTCCATGGCCAACCACTCCTCTCTTACTCATTCGTCACGTTCAACGTCACGTCTATCGATGGGCATGCTTATGCTCGTTCTGTGTGGACTGCTGGCTTCGATGGTCGCTGCCCAAGGTGAGGCCAGTGATATCAAAGTGCCCCAAAACTCGGAATGGCTTAAAGCTGTCGACTTGTCAAGAGTCCCCGATATTGCGGTGCGTCCTGTCGGATCCGGTATCTGTCCCAACGCTACATGCGACGGTACCGATAACGACCGTTGCTTTGAGAGCTGTGGCAACACACCCACGAAAGAAGATGTGTATGGATGTCCCAAGGATCACCATTGGGCATTGACCTTTGACGACGGTCCGAGCAAATACACTCACGAACTTTTGGATCTCTTGGATAAGAGCAACATCAAAGCGACCTTTTGCGTGCTAGGCTCCCACGTGAAAGAATTTCCAGATGTGCTTCGACGAGCATACCAATCCGGTCATCAAATCGCTTCGCACACTTATTCTCATCCTCACTTGATGAGCTTAACCAATGAACAAATCATCTACGAAGTCAAGGCCACTGAGGAAGCTATTCAGGAAGTCCTGGGCATTACACCCAAGTATATCCGACCACCCTTTGGTGAAGCCGATGCACGTGTGAAAGCCTTGTTGAAATCCATGGGATACAAGGTTCTGCTCTGGAACGTGGATCCCACCGACTACGATGTATTTAACCTCCCCGATGCTCCTACCAAAATCCAAGGTGCTTTCAAGATGGCGGCCGCCGGCAAAGACACAGGTCTCAATCCCCATGAAGACGTCGGTTTCATTAGCTTGCAACACGGCAAGTATCCAGAAAAAGTGCCAAAAAAAATAATAATTCATGAATTAACCTGCTTTTACTGTTTTTAGATCTTTACAAGGAATCCATCGATCAGGTGCCAGTAGTGATCGATTACCTCAAAGGCCGTGGCTACAAATTTGTCACCTCGGCTGAATGTGTGGACGATAAAGAACCCCATCGATCGCCCGCTCTGATGCGTGCTCAGACAGTCGATAGAGCCGCTTCAGCATCCACCTCGGCTTCTTCTTCCACCAGCAGCGCGGCCAAATCGTCCTCGACCGCCAGCAGCTCATCGAACGAAAATATCGCTAGTCCTACCAACTCCCACTCCGGTGCCAATACGCTTTCCACATCCGCCTCTTTGCTCTTGGGTCTTGTGGCTCTCACATTCATGTTCTCAGCTTAAAAAAAAGTCTTCATTCATTGAAGGTTTTTTTAGCAGCCATTTTTTCTCTTGTTGCAAAATAATACATCGTTCTTACCAAAATACATACGTGCATGTAATAAGAAAAAAGAATAACTATACCAATGGTGTCCATCAAACTTGGGTTGTGCCGGGAAATTTTGAAAGTTGATGAGATTGGTGCAACGTTGAAATTTTGATTGACACTCACAAGCCACTGCAGTTACAATGACCTCTTTTGGCAGTCCTTGGGTCTTGAGTTGCCACTTGTTTAAGCTCGTGATTTCATGCTGTGGACTCGTCTTCGTCCGTGCATCTCCTCTTGTCGACCTTATTTTCAACGATCCCTTCACATGAGTGCCGTACCTGCTGCTGTAGAGAAACTCGACACTTCCTCATCGAAAGAGTCTGTACCAAAGGAATCTCCACCAAAGGAATCTCCACGTAACGAGTCGCCGGCCGCACGTAAAAAGACTAGTAGACAGCGAAAAGAGCATTTCCAATCCACCTGCACTCGGAAATCCGCCGAAGACAATGGAGCCGAGCCGGTCCCTTTTGAACCCATAGTCGAGCCACGATTACCGAAAAAGAAAGTGGCCCTATTGCTGGGCTTCAATGGCACCGGTTTTCAGGGCATGCAGATGTAAGTCAATATGACGGCTGAAATTATGCGTACACTCGTACTTGACTGTTCTTATTCGACCTGGGAATTGTTCAGTAATCCAACGGCTCGATCGATCGAGAGTGAAGTATTTGAAGCTTTATGTAAAGCCGGCGCGGTATCGCAAAATAATGCCGTGGATCCCAAAAAGGTAAGATCATTTGTGAACACCGACAAGCGGATAAAAAAGACTGAGGAGAATGTCAAGGTTCAATTAATGCGTGCAGCACGAACCGACAAAGGTGTCCACGCTGCAGGCAACATTATCTCGCTCAAAATGATTGTGGAAGATCCGGACATTGTAAAAAAAGTGAACAGCCATTTGTCGGAGCAGATTCGCGTATGGGGTATGCAAGCATGGATGTTGTTGGTTCTTTTTTGAGCAAAAAAATGATTGATCATGCAGGAAATTAGGCTTTGTCGAGACCCAACGTTCGTTTCATGCGAAAAATATGTGCGATTCACGTGTCTACGAATATCTCTTACCAACCTATGCGTTCATGAAACCCGCCAAAAAGGAATATTACACGGCACCCACATCAGAAACCGACCTCCGCATCACAAGCAATGTAAACGACGAGGTGCGTTACGTGGCGCTCAGTACGAAGGAAGAGATGGCGGAAAAGTACACCTACAGGATCAGTCCAGAAAATCTGGATAACTTTAGAAAAGCAATGGCATGCTTCCAAGGAACGCACAACTTTCACAACTACACAATTGGACAAAGTTACACCGATAAGAGCTCAAATCGTTACATGATCAGCATACAGGTACGGTCCTTGAAGAATATGAAGTTAGCGTCTTTTGTTTACACATCGGATAGGTGGATGATCCATTTTGTATTCATGGTATGGAATGGTTAAGTATCAAGTTACATGGGCAATCTTTTATGCTTCACCAGATTCGAAAAATGATTTGTAAGTAGTGTGTAAAACTGCACAGGACTCAGTCATGGCGACCGCACAAGCTAATATGTCTTTTGATAGCCATGGCTCTGCTGACGGTGCGAAGCGAAACACCGTTGTCCATCATTCCAAAGACGTTTGCATCTGCCAAAGTCAACATCCCAAAAGCACCGGCCTTAGGGCTGCTGTTGGAAAGACCCATCTTTACGGTTTATAATCGTAAAGTGGAAGAAAAGGGGGAGCGTCAGCAAATTGACTTTGATGTATACAAGGTGAGTGGATATATCGGCAAATGGGCCCCAGACGCCATGCTCATGGTTTGTATACGCGGTAGGACACCATTGATGACTTTAAAAAACGGTGGATTTACGACAAGATATTTGAAAATGAAAAAGCAGAGCAGGTGTAAGTGTGGAGCTGATTGATGGTCACGGAAACGTGTTTATAGCTAATATTTGCGGCTGTAGTTTTGACACTTTTCTGCTGTCCTTTGATGCGAACCTGGGACCCGCCTACAGCTATTTCAACTCGGAAGGCACCATTCCGGAAGACGCTATTTTACACACGAAATTCTCCGTGCCTTCTCCTCCATAGATCGAGTCTCAGTACCAAGTAGTGTCAATACGTGGCGCTGCACAATATCATCGCTTAAGTAAAAGTTTCGTTTGCACATTTTCATCATTCCTCAGTATCCCTGCAACAGAAAAATGATCATTTCCACAATCACCCTAAAAATCATCAGCACATTCATATTGATGCCTATCCTTTTTTTTTTCTAATCAGTCCGGCTTTCATCACTGCGATCATGTAAATAAATATTGGATTGTAATCCTGTTTCTCGAATGCAAAGTTAAACTGCATTGTTTTTGGAGGGGAATAGCCATAGTGATATAATCAGCGAATACAGAGTGATGGAGTTTACAGGAATTTAAGAATATATATGTGTCAAGCGGTATTGAAAAGTTTTTCATTGTTCGCGCTTCTCGACCGTGACCTTGAAACCATACTTCATGGGAAGCGTTAGGGATACTTGGTAGGTGATTTCTTGACCCGGGACAATAGAGAACCGGTATCGTTTGACGAGAAAGATGATAGCCACCAGTGCTTCAAGCGTGGCCAGATGCTGACCTAGGCATACACGCGGGCCAGCATGGAAAGCGGGCCATTGTCCCTGCGATTCACGACGAAGCTCGCCCTCGGCAGTAATCCAACGTTCAGGTCTGAAATACTTGGCATCAGGACCCCACACTTTTTCGGATCGTCCTTGGACAAACGGGCACCACAAGACGTAATCGCCTTTTCGGATATGGGTCCCATCAGGCCAAATGTCGTCATTCAGAGCATACTTTTGATTTAAAGGAACAGATGGATAATGACGAAGCACTTCGTAAAACCTGAAAATGACTTCAGTAAATCTAATTACAATATTTTGGTTTTTCTTTCGAGGTACGTACACAGCATGAGCATAGGTCATATTCTTGATCACTTCATAGAGTGCGGGTGAATCATACATCAATTCATCGGTGATATTGTCTTCAATTTCCTGCAACAATTTCTTTTCCACGCGGGGATGGGTCACAAGCATGTAAAAGGTCCATGACAGTGCTTGAGCGGTAGTATCACGACCGGCGATAATAAAATTCAGAACAATATCACGAAGTTCATCGGTGGAAAGTTCTTCGCCGTTTGCATTGCGAGCATTCATGAATCGCGACAAGAGGTCCTTCTTGACTTCGCCGTTGGCTAATTGAACACGGCGTTGTTCAATGACTTGTCGAGCGAAACTGTCGACTGTGTGAAGGTGGTCTTTCATGCTGCTGCGCCAAGGCATGATCGCGCGTAAAATGCCTTCGGTCACTGGCCAAATAGGATTGACAAAGCGCAAAAATGTATTCTTTTGGGCCTCATCAAATGCCGCTGCAAAAGGTACTTTATCTTCTGAAGCGAGCGCGTTCAGCTGGACACCAAATCCGAGCCTGGATAGTAGGCAATAAAAAGTGGCGTTAGTATTTCGATGAATTAACATGAGGGTGTTCACTTGCATGACAAAAGAATCCAACGTGAATTTGAACATAACGTCATGAAAGTCTACGATTCGATGTTCGTCGGCGGCTTTATCCCAAATATGTTTTGTCATGAAATCGATCTCTTGAACAAACACACTACAGTACATATCACATTATCATGTATTCCATGGCGTGACGTTTCAAAGATTTGCTTACTCTGTGAATTGATCTCGAAAGTTTTTGACGTTAAAGATATGGCTGGCTGTTTTGCGCTGGTATTTCCATTCTTCCCCGTTGGCATTGAAGATACCATTGCCAAAGAGATCATTCATGCCGTGAGTGAACTCTGGGCCCTTGATATAATTTTCAAAATTGGCTGTAATAGAAAAAGCATCAGATACCAAAAGTGTTAATTTTACTGCTGCTAGGAAACATATATGGCTGATAATTACTTTTAAGGATATGCTCCACATTCCGAGGATCAATGGTTCCAACATGGCGAGGAATTCCCAAAGCTGACATTGTCCTGCAGACGAGTATTGTAGAAAAAAAAATAATTAGATGAAACATTGGAGGGAAGGAAAAAGCTGTCAAAATGGCACTTACAGTGTCAAACCATCAAGGCGAGTGAATCCTTCTTGAAGAAATTCATGTATATAACTGAGCCACTGTAACAACAAAGGCAAGTTACCGACCAGCGGCCACCCAGCTTGAGTTTTGATATCGGCACGTTTGGAATCAAAAACGGCCCGATCATAGTAGATGCAAGCTAACACTGCCAAACTGGCCACCGCTCCTCGTCCAGCCATGCGACCGGGACTGGCTTTGATTTGATCGAGAATAATTGAAGCCATAGCACAAAAGGAACCAGATGGTGTTCCGAGAATAAAAAAAAGCAGGAATGATATAAGAAATAGAAAGGAGAAATTTGAATGTCTTTTTTTCATTTTATAGCCCTCCCTTGATTCTGGTTTGATCCTGTGGTTAGTCGCGAGTGACACGAACAAATCAAGCGGGCATAAAGTAAGGTGAAGCGTACAGTACACAACATCACGGTTTTGTGTGGGGAAGTCGGTACAAACGGTGTACAAGGATGAACCAAAAATCCGCCTATTTCCCCCATACACCTCGGCAGGAACGCTGAATTTTGTTTTATCACATGCGGCTATTGGTGCAAAAGACAGTCTGCTTTTCACATGCGCTGCTTTAGACTTCGTTTTAGTGTGTGATCAACCCCACGGCAAAGCATAAATATCCCTCCGAACGCCCCATTTTCCAGCCATGAGAGCTACTCTTTACAGATATTCAAGCCGCAAACTCTTCTATTGACAGATGTTTCATATCGATCCACATCCACATCATTTGACACTCAAAAGCTTGAAACCCTCGTGCATTTTTTCGTCGCCCAGTTGACATTTGATTGAGCAAGTTGGCTATCAAGTTGATCAGGCGAACAGAATCTTCCCGAACAAATAACAGGCTCGATTTTTTTCTTCTCCACAATAGACATACAGTAGTTGATGATATTCGTGAATTAAACACAAACTTGTAAAATAGATGGGTCTTCCTACCAATCAATATTCTGCTTTCTGATAATCGCACCTTAATTGCATTGAATGTTTCTTCTCGTTATTCTTCATAATACCAACAAATAGTCGTTCATTGAACGTGGCTATAAAGAAATAAAACAAGTAAATGAAAAAAAAAAGGAAAAAATAAGCATGACGGCTACAACTCCACTTGAATGACTGATGTTGAATGATAAGGCAAGAAAAAGGAATAAAGGACAACGAATAAACAAACACAAAAGAAAAAAAAAACACTGAAAAACTCTTCTACATAATGAAGAAAGCTAAAATCAAAACAAGTAGAAGTAAAAAAGGAAAAAAATAGAGCTATAAAAAAAAGGAGATGAGGGTTCGGATAGACATACACAGATGATAGAATTTCATATAATGTGGAGGATTTGCAATGGGAGGCGGAATGGTATAAATAAAAATAACGAAGAAATAACAGAGTTGGAGTAAGAAAAGAGAGGGATATAGAAAGAAAGGATAAAAAGAAATAGTTGAGATCGCATAAAGCTCATCAGCACGTTGGGATGACGGGAGTTCAAAATTGAAGCAAGAGTCGTACTGTGCCGTCCGATTTGATCTCCCATTCAACCGCCACCTTGATGCCATCGACAAAGTGTTGAGCTATAACAGCATCTTCCACCAAAACAAGCACTTGGTCGTAGTTCTTTTTTGTTTTCTCGTGTGGAAACTTCAGGTTGGCGTCTTCGGATTTGGATCGTCGCCAAAGCACTTGTGATACCTGACTAGGATGCAGCGACAGAATAGAACATAATCGCACAACAAGTTCTTGCACCGTCAAATGCTCTAAATAGATACGCTGTAACTGGATGGATTCGTCGTTTGTCAGCGGTGATGAGGTAGGATGACGAAGATACTGACTCGGTTTCACTTCAACAAAAAGGGACATGGCTACACACGAAAAAAAGAAAAAATACCGATCAGCATTCTGTATGTTTGCAAGCTGGTGATAATACATTTATTTACCTAGACGGCGTTTACCAGGTTCAGGCGAATGAGTAATTTCGGATGAACTCAACATGGCCGAAGCTCGAGTTCCAGTTTCGGAACGGGCGCGTTTGGTGCCGCTCGTTTTGGCCGGTGGATAAGATGGCTGAGAATGGTAGGCGTCTTCGATAAGCTGGTTCGTATAGCGCATGGTCGATGGAAGGGCGTGAACAGGTGATGCTTGCATTTGCGTGCTTGTGGATGAAGGTGCCATGCCAGGTGTGCAGAAATTCTGCGCAGGCGAATAGATCGAAGGCGAAGTAACGGTAGTCGTTGTACTACTTCGACGAACAAGACTAGCAGGCGACTCGGGTGCCGATAGGACCATCGATTCAGGCGTAGGCGACGTTGGGATTTCACTGAATACACTATAAGGCATGATTGGCTGATTGTAAAGTCGCCACAGTGGATGTTGCCGTGGATCCCCTTCCGCTACAGGATTAATACTCACGTTAAGAACACATTTTATAATGACTATTCCTTTTATTTTCCTTGCTTACCCATAATTTTATCGAGCTGCTTGCTGATCTGTCGTGCATCGTCTTTATTTTTGCGCTCAGCGCCCTGTCAGTGATTGCTGTGTGAGTAGCAGAAACCTCAAGGCACGAGCATCATTTTCGAGAAAAATCTACCTTATCTCGGAACAGTTTGATCTTGCAGAAACATTCTTCACCGTAGCGGGTCATTTCGTGAGTTTCTCTATTGGCCGAAGTAGGCGATGTTGCTGACATGTCGGCCGTGGGTGAAGGTGCCACCTGTGTCTCCATGTGTGCTCGAAGGGGAATCCCTTTCACACCTTTGATACGTGAAAAGTCGGTGGAAAGACAATTGAACCGCACGAAAATTCGGGCGCCTCGATGACCATGCCAGTCAAAGGTGATGCGATCGAAGCTGGGGAATCGAATGTTGAAAATGCCCGAAGACTGGTTCGCATCTGTGCAGAACAATACATTGTCATCAGCAAGGTGATACGGCTGGTGAGGAAAGAAAATTTTAAACAAGTGGGAACCGTACCGAGATCAATGGCTCGAATATCCTGCGTGTTATCTTGTTGACTAATCCAGAAATTCCAATAATTCAGTGCAACCTTGCGATGCGAAGGATCGTGAAACATTATCACAAAGGTACTTGTCAAGGTGCCGGTATAGCCTTGCTTATCTTGCAGCTGAATAGCATACGCTTGGCCTCGGTTCAGATATGTAATCGGTGCATCTTCCGTCTTTTGTAAAGCAGCCGTCGAAGCTGGAATGATTTCACGTCAATCATCTTGTTATACATTTCCAAACTACTCCTTTTTCAAAATTTACCTCGTAACACAACGTGAAATCGCAATGGTCTATATCAAGAATGTCAAAAGAAAAAAAAAAGGGAGAAAAATCAGTTCAGTCATGTCCATCAATGAATAAAACACCAAAAGCCATGATGTGTCGTCTAGGTGCCATGTTTCCTGTTCTCCTTTTTTATCGTGTTCACACGGTAACGGTGACACCAGCTGCAACGCACTGAGCCACCTGGCTCATTCGGGGATCGATAGATGTAGCATGTGCTCCATGCTTCGTTTCTTTAATATTTTTTTTTTGGTCTTCCTCCCTCCCCCCCCCCCCACTTTGTGACCCTCGCGGGTACGCGACCTTTTGATGTGCATTGTCTTTTTCGTTGGTGTGTCTTTTTTTCTTCCCGAGAAAAACCAAAATCCACTCTTTCCGCCTGTTCCTCCCCCCCCCGCAGCCTCCCCCAAGAGAAAAAAAAAGAAAATAGAAATAGGAGGTATTACTTACATCTTCTCGGTTCGTGTCACTGGTATGTTCGTAGCACAGGGATTTTCATCGGGAGACGGCATCGGAGGTGGCGGAGATGCAAAGGACACGGGCGTGCGAGGCATGAACGTTGATGTCATGGTGGCATTGGCGCTTCGATGGCGTGGATGGTATTGTCGATTTTTATGCGACGTATTGATGGGATGAAGCGATTGGATTGGATGATGAAGCATCGGAGGACAGGGCATGTTGGGTGAATCGACAGCTGTCGGCGAAGCAACGGAGTGAACTGTGCAAGAAGATGAGGAAGGGTTGGGAAAATAAGCATATGGTGACACGAGGTTGACATCGGAGCGGTCGGTACCAGCAAAAGTAGGAGACGATACTTGATGCCACATCGTATCGTGCTGCCCGGGATGGAAGTAAGCGTACATGGACGAATCTTGATTGGAAGGCGCCGGTTGTGGTTGCGGCTGTTGCTGGGACGGTTGAATGGGATAAGGAGGAAAAGGCAGTGGCAAGGTTACGCTGGTCGGCATTGTCGTAGGTGGTGTTCCGAAGGAATAGGGTTGCGAGGCCGTGCTGGACGGTAAACCTAAAGTCATTGGTGTTATGACGTTGGTCATTATCATGCCGTTATTCATCGTTGCTGCGGTGGCCGAAGGTAAGGTCGATGGGGGGTTTTCTTGTTTGCATTCCATGGAGTCAGACGTCGGTTGTTTATACAGAATACTGAGGGTCGAAAGAAAAATCGAAGGATTGGGTTAAAATAATGCAATGTGGATCATAGTATCGTCATTCTTATGCACTGCCGGTTTGGATTATTTACCTTTTGCGCGATTGGTTTGGAGACTGCAAAAAGTGAGTCTGATACGCAGCGTTGCTCGAGCCGTAATGGTTAGCAATCATTCAGTTATCAAAGTTTTCGCTTTCTCTTGTTGAAAAGTATTTTGTCGTTTGCGTCTTGTTTTTGCCCTGCAATTCGACGGGGATAAAATGAAAAAGAATAGGAATAAAAAGAAGTAAAGTTTAAAACCTTTGGCATGAAAACTTCGAGAATATTAGCTTTACCGTTCTGTGATACCGTGGCTCGGGTTCGGGGGATCGCTGAAAAGGAACGTGAAAACTTTTTTTTCCAACGTTTTTGTTTGTGTAGGGCGTCTGTGAGCGTTTCTGTTTTCGATTACTTGAGTAGAGGAAATAATGCAAACGCAATGTAAGCAAGATGGACAATGGAGCGTTTTCTGGTTCCACTGGGATGGATAAAACCAGTGTCAATTGAAATACAGAAAGTCTCAGAGAGTGGAAAGCACAAAAGAAGGATAAGCTGGAGAGGAAAAGAAAAAAGGAAATAAACAAAAAAGAAATCAGCCAACGATGGATAAAATGGAAAAACTTTAAAAAGCCATGCCAACACTGTTTCTATGACGTGCAAAAGAAATAACGATAGAACAGGGAGAAAACGAAATGAGGAATGAGGAGACGAGCGGAGGCGAGCAAACACGGAACTGGGGTTCGTCTCTTTTTTTTTGACTGGGAGTCTGTGGGTGTGCTTTTTTTGATTTTCTTGTGTAGCAAGTGATGCTCTTACAAAATGCCGATGTGGGATGCAATAGAACGTAAAAAAAAAAAAAGAAGGGATAAAAGGATGGATGGAAAAAAAATAGAAAGTAAAAATAAAGTGCGATAAACTTAAATGGAAATAGTAACTGAGTGCAAGGACGATGGTGGTAGTTGTCGAAAGGAGTTCCAAGCTAGCCATACTTGACAAAACCCACATAGATGACACTTGCCCTGTACTTGTTTTTTATCAATACACTCGCTTTCCTATGATGTGTTATTTTTTTTTGTACATTGTATTTTTATTCACCCATGGTATGTCTGTCGTTTTATTCTGATCATCATTCAATCTATCGATAATGGCTTCGACCAGACCAGGAAGAAATCTTTTGTTTACATGGAATGGAACACAAGAGATTATTCAGCTCATTCGTTTGTAAAGCACTGACATTCTGTGGAGTCAAAGGAGGCCGACTGAGGCCGTTTCTCTGCGCGTTTGCCTAAGGAGCTTTCCACGGTGGATGAACTTGCAAAGGAGCACATTGCAAAACCAAAAAGAAACGAAGAAACACGAACTAAGGAGTGGGTGATGGAATGGGGGTGTTTGCACCATCTCGCGCTGGTAATGCGGGAGCCCAGACCATCCCTCACATGACGGTGTTAAGGTTGATTGACACGATGACGACCGCTTTGTCATTGGTGTCAATAACATTGTCAAAAATAATAATGCAGTTATCATCTCTAGCAAGTTTAACTGACAAATAACTCGACAACCTTGTTTTTTTATGGTTCATTAAGTTCATGGGCTCGAGTAAAGTGTATGAGAATATTAATTGTTGATATTTTGGGCAATCTCCTATTTCCAGCTTCGACCATTTGATGCTGTGCTATTATGATCGTCGTCATTAGTTTTTTTGGTCATGCACTGTGAACCAAGCAATAGATTGGCATTTTTCAAAATGTCGCCTACTTTCGAAACGTTCGTTGTTTCATCCTAAGCAGTTTTCCATTCCTTTGTTGTCTCCAAAGGTGCAACAAGTTTCATATATTCTTGGTTTGGATGCTCGCTGAGCAACATCACGTAGCTTAAACTGCATGCATGAAGGACGTCTAAAAAAGGTAATAAGGCCTGCATCGTTGGGAAATATATTCCATAATTCCTTTTTGTCGCATCTCCTTTTTCTCTGTCAAGGAAAAGCTCAATATACAGGTCATGTGTTAAATGTATTCTTGGTGACAACACAATGTTGCCAAAAAAATAAAAGGGAAAAAGACAATGTAAAAGCTTGCAATTCAAATCGTTATGTCAATGATTCGATTGAAAATCAGTCATCCGCATTTTCGGTTTTGAATCCCCTATCAATTTACAAAACCAAAGACCTGGTCTGAGGAACCTATTTTTTTTTCTCTTGCAGAAACCTATTGTTTACCTTGCGTCGACTCCTAGATCTTCAGCATTAACATACTTTTCGTGCTTGGCCCCGGACAATGTGCCTAGACTCCTTTGTCAAGATGCAGCTCGAGGGATGGAAAACCCCCTGCATATGTTCTGCGCAATTTACTGTCTGAGACTGGCCTTACTTTTCAGTCCGTACCTGGTAGGCACACAGTCCATGGAAGGAATGGTTTGTCTGCAGTTCCACACAAGGTTCTCCCTTTTTAGTACGATTGTCATGCTGATCATGTAGAATATGTTTATTCGGCGATCGACACTGATGACTACTTTTTAGACTTTTGACTGAATTTGATCCGTGACACATGATATTGGCCAATATTGTGACTCTTTGTTATGTAATACCCATCACCTATTCGTCAATATAAGGTTTTTGGAAGTCTTGGATCACTAAGGAACAAGTCGCACACATAATAGGAATGATAAACAAGCCGATCATTCTCGCGCTCGTTATCCCCAATAAGTAATCGAGATACTCACTCGGTTCACATCACCTGATCCCTGCTTCTACTAAGCTTCTCGAAAACACTGAAACACTTTCCTTAAAAAGCCTCGACGGCTGTCAAATTGAGGAGCCATAGGATCGCCATCGATCGCATATTGACGCTCTGATCGGACGGGATGGGAGTCATCTTGATTCATATGCATAAGGAGACTCATTTCACTCGCTTGGCCTAGGGATCATCGCAATCATCGCGATCAGTGACCTTCAGAACTGGTGTACTTCATTGTATTCCAAACCCTGAACCCACTTCTCAATAGGATGAATGGTGTCATTGAAAAAAAGAGGATCGTCCGGTTAATATTTGTCCCCAGTTTTCATAGATCCAACCGATCTCTGCCCCAGCTACTCCTTTCTTGGGTCTGTATTTTGCAGTCACCATGAAAATGGGTAACCGTGAAAACCCCAATCGGTGCAATATTTTACGAAAATGCATCTTTATGAATGCATTGTCTAAGCTCTGGTATCATTCCATATTTGCAATGCACTTCAATACAATCGTGACAAATCTCAATGTTTTATGAAACATGCTTGACTTGTTCGTGCAAGTAGAAATGCGCTGATGAGCGTTCCTGCAACTACCAGTGCTACTTTTTTGCGGGAAGCCGTCAACTAAGCGGCTTATGCCTGAACAAAGAAGCACTGCGAATACAGCTTTCTCGGAGATTTATTATCCGTTGCAATTGGTATCACAGAGATAATAGGCCGTTGAAGAATACTTTTTCAATATTGGCTGCCGTCTACCAGATAATCATCTATCGTAGAAACCGAACCAAGATTGCTTATTACTGAACCTCCAATGTGTGGATCCAAAAGCAGTAGCAATGGTTGTTGAGATGATGCCTCAACGAAGTGCAATGAACTTGGCTACAACAAAAACCATAAGCATGATTTCCTGTGGTTGATCCGAAGAATCATCGAATGCGTATCCATTGCTTTCTTAAGCGATTAAGAAAGATTTGGCATATATATCAAACAACGTAGAACTCCGCGATCTTGGTCGGAAACCATAGCGATGGTAAAAATATTGAAACAATGGACAAACGTTACAGTGCCATCGGGATGTCCGTCCTTGCGCTTTTGGCGATGTCGCTTTCTACTTCTTTTATCGATGGCATGACTCTGGCGAGCTATTCCCTACTTTTCAAATAATAACGACTGGTTTAAAATAAAGGTCGCAAGAGGGAGAAACCGCGAGAAAGAAATCTCATACTGGACACACTGAAAGGCTGATGTTTGCTGGAAGGACAGCGGAAATCGTGGGGTTTGAATCATGCAAATCCAATAAGCGACAATAAGAACGTCTTCGATTGTCTTGCTCGCAGTGCATTTCGTTTTAAATGGCAACTTCTTTACTGATTCACAAAAATTTACATTCCATGATCCCGGTATGCGTTTTTGAATAACCCATTGTGAGCTCTGTAGGCAGGGTTCTGCGTCTGCCAATCTCTATGAATGTTCTCTTTCAGTCTGACGCCAAAGGCACGAAATATTGAGGTCATCGCGTCAGATGCGCTCATTATCTTTGAAACGCACCAGTTTCTAAATAAAATTTCCAAGAAAACTCTAAATCGTTGAAAAAGGTCGAGAAACAGTTCAGTTTTCATTTTTATCAAACATGACGGAAATATTGCTCAATAATGGATCCAGGCTATTCATATGGATGCTCAACCGAATACGTACACATTAGTGGATACATATGGCCCAAATTTACTCAACGCATACAGTATGCGCTGTACGATTATAGTTTTGATGATGTTTCATCAAAGGGCGCGTAATGTGGGATCTACAGTTGTGCAGCGAAAGTATAATTCGTTGAAACTTTTTCATTGTTTGAAGCGGAGCATGGAGAGTGCAACTATGATGAAAGACTTGTTACAAGTTACCAGCCACTACGCTAAACTTCACCTATTATGGTATCACAATAGGCTGAGATTAACTTGCAAGCCATCATGGGTGCTAAAACCTCTTTGGAATAGACTATATACCTTGTTAGAAAGACAAATAAAATTAAAATTGTCTTTTTCTTTACCGTTTTATTGCCATTGAAGGTGGCCATCATAATAGAATAGCCATTTATAGAGATTCCGTGATGTATGCTCTATCAATGCAAGCGGTTCTTGCTATCACCGGCGTGTTTCATCGCGACATGTATCTTCGATATGGGTAGCCTAGTTAAATATAATGCGACACATCATCCATTTTCATGTACTTATCCCATTGCAATGTCGAATTCTTCCAAGATGCATGTGCTTGGCCGTGTATGGTACCTGTCACCATTTGTTGCCTGTATGATGTGGAAATGGCTAATAGAAAACGCGACGGCGATCATCAAAAGAAACAGAGACAGAATTAAGCGGTGTGTGCTGTATATTGCGGCGGAGCAAGAAAAGCCCAAAATTACCAGTCCACCGTGGTTTTGACAACTAGCCGATCACCATCGTTAATTCAATACTTTTTTGCCTATTACTTGATAAGCCCCATGCGCGGAACTCAGGAATTTCTTCTCATTTCATATGTGTTACTTATCAATTGAGCCGGGTCTTACGGGACTAAAAGAGCATCCTTTTTTTTTTGGCAAGTGGACGGTCCAACTGGTGACGATAATAAAAGCCACTCCAAAGCCAAAGCCGTGACCTTCCCGTTTTGATGAATGGTCTATAGATAAGTAAAATGGGGGATTTTCCTGCTCAGATGGGGGAGTCATTCGACAAGTCCGTAAGTTATCTCATTCGTTATGATTTAGAAAAACATTCTTCGAACATGGTAAAAATGCCATATTTATACTTCCCATTTTCCAGCATGGACTATTTCCGGCAATCCTAACTTTAAAAATAAGTCTTTCATTTGAGACAAATAATGTTTCATATTATTGCAAGAGCGAATGAAATCAAAAACATCGGGCCAATAAAATATGCCAATTTGGATGCGCGTGCGGGGCAAACAAAACGATTGCCAAGACTCAAACAGTAAAAGATGGTTGTAGAAATTGGTGATGTTAATAAAAAAAATTTTACGAGTGTAATGTCATGTTCCCAATTTTCTGCAAAAGCAAAGCAGACGTTACAGAAAAACGAATAGCATGGAATGGCAAATGAACGTCAAGGGTCCTTTCACCAGGAGATAATTCACCATAAAAGGAAAAACTCAGATGAGGTCTAAAAATAAGATGGCAACTTTTTTGTACGCGGAAATCAGAAACCTTTGATCTTCAAATTAAGGTTTTTAACGTCTACAACGCATGATGAACAGTATTTTTTGCATCATCTGCATGTTGAAAAAGGGTTTAGGCGACAAAATTAGCATGGATCCAGTGTGGGAACGACTGGAAAAGCAAAAACAATGGGTTAGAAAAAGGGCAATGTTTTTTCTCTGTCGAAAGTAGTTCATTGAAACATTTGTCCGTCGCGAGTTGTGTACAACATTGGTTTGTGCTACCATTACTATTTCTATTCTTCCATAAATCAATTAGCAAGGACAAAAAAAAAAGCCTTATAAGTCGCCCGTTTGGACAAACGATAGAACAATAGCTGTTTCTCTTTTTTTTTTTTTCCTTTCCTTTTAGCAAGTCGTGGTTATCTGCCCAGTTTGCTCTACTTTATTCAATAACAAAGCTATCCATTATATATCGTTATCCAATGCTTTTCCGCGCTCTTAGTATTATTGCCTCGGTGTCATTAATTGCATCTACCGCTCACGCCGCAGATAAACAAGTCGCTCAAATTGTCGACTCGACCAATTTTTGCGTGTTCTTGCCACCCACCGATTCCAGCGATCGCAACATTGCCGATACCGAATGGAATGCCAATGCTTTTTGTATGGGCAACACTCCTAAAGCGGACAGCGCCGGCAAAATCCCTGCCGGATTTATTCAATCAGCTCATTTTGTCGCCACCGATGAGTATGTGCAAGTAACGGGTCAAATTGATCCCAAGAAGGCCAATCTGGACCCCAAAGATGACGGTGGTCAATATGACATCAAAGCTCCCGACGGTTCATCGTGTGCTGGCTGGGACTATTATGTCAATCTAATTGAACCTTCCGGTAACACCTACTGTATTCGTTGCTGTGTAAGTACACAAACAAGAAGATGATGTCAGAATACCTATATTAAGGTTATTAATCCATTTGTGGACCAAAAAATATATAGAATGACAGCCATAACTGTAACCGTGGTATTTCCGAAAAGGGTTGTGCTCACATCATTCCTGGTGATTACAGTGGTCCCATGGATGGTTCGGGCTCTGGCACCTCGACCAACGAAGGTGATGACTCGGATAAGGACGACAATTCTTCTACTCCTTCCTCCACCACATCGAGTGCGGCACCCACCAGCACGCCCCCCAAAGATGACGATTCTTCAAGCAGCAGCAGCAGCGACAACGACAGCAGCAGCACTTCCAAAAAGGACAATGAACATCCTACCGGCAGCACTACCCAGGATGGTTCTTCCACTCAGCCTACCGCTGATTCTTCATCTGATTCATCGGACAGCAACAGTGGAAATGACGGTAACAACGGTCAAGGTAACGGCAGCGCTACTGGCAACGATAATGGCAACGGCAATGACAGCAATAATGGCACTGGCAGCTCTGGCGATTCATCCGGTCAGCAAGATGGTTCCGGCAACAGTAACCCTTCTCAACCTGATACTCCTGCCACTGCTGATCCATCTACTAATGCCCAACCTTCCGACAGCACCGGTCAAGGTGGCGTTGCTCCCGGTGTTAGCTCAAGTTCTTCTGTACCCGCCATGCCGTCTTCGTCACCCGCCTCCTCCGCTGACCCCAATGCCAATTCTAGCCCCAGCTCCAACACGAATCCCAGCAGCAGTGACTCTGCTCCCGCGGGCGATGACTCTGTCACAACGCAATCGGTCGATAATGCCGGCGCTCTCTTGGGTCCCAATGTCTTGGCATTTGCTGCTGTGTTGATTACCTTGGGTTTCTCCATGTAATGTTCGACGGTCTTCTAATTTTTAACACAATCTAGAACCCTTTCTTGTCTATTTGTAATTTATATACCTTTTTTGTTCTCGTTATTTAATTGTCATGTTCACCGACTCTCCATAAAAAAATCATTGGAATCCTGATACATCGTTATCTACAGCGTTCATGATATCATATGCCATATTGGGTCAGCAAAAAAAGAAAAAGAATAGCTTTATTACCATAATAGATAAAAAAAAGCCTATTTTTGGTGAAATTCTCCAAAAAGGCAGGCGATCGTTGTGTGCAAAAAGATTGATTTGTGCATTCTCAACTCGGTCATTGGTGTTTACTTTTACTTTATATATCAGTTATTGAAGTATTCACCACATGATACTTGACTCTTTTTTTTTTTTTTCTTTGGACGACACTAGAGTCAAACAAAGTCGATACTCAGATGTGGCGATACACCCGATTAACACGGCACTGTCTTTACTTGGTGGCCAAAATGGCAATAAAATTATGTGTTGCCCCAAAATGATGAAAAGCTACAAGTTTAAAAAAAAAAAGACGGAAGCTTACCTCTTTCACAGGACTTGATAGAAATAGAGATGCATGAACCGACTTGTTATTATGCGCTTTTTTTGATTTATGGTCCTCATTATCTTCCGTTAGGATACGGTAGATCAAAGTTCCAACAAGGCGATTACGTGTTTGTTACTGTCATGTATGAGAACTTTATGTTAATAATCCCTTGTCATTAGAACTAATTAATGATTTGGAAAGTAACGACATATTGCTTGCATCTGTTGGGCACTGGATACGCTCGAATGATCACTGATTTCCCTTTTTCAACAGGAGGAAGGAAAATAAAAATGGAAAAATGAAACACCGAAATACAAGCGCATTATGTGTGAACCACACAATGGACACAAAAAAGGCGTTGGAAATGATATGATAATGGGTAAACAAAGCAGCAAAATTGCAATTTCTGTCACTGATGTTTATTTTTCCGCGTAAAAGAGGAATGGTCATGCTTGCATGAGAGTGCGTGTTGACGCGTCTTTTGGTGGCTTTGATTTCCCATACTTTGTATGGCGGGGTTTCCCAAAGCTTTCGTTTCTTCTCCTTTGTCTTTGACCCTTTTCGCCATTGGAGTTCTTCACTGCCCATGTTCACTCGTGCTCCATCCCAAACCAGCCATATTCACGGTCCCTTAGAATCCACTCTTGTGGACAGTGGTGGACCTGAAAATGTAACGAATTCCCCTGGGCCTTTGTCGCCTTTTGTCGAAGCTTTCCAGCGATCCCAGTTTACTGCTAGGCACGAGTTTCGCAAATTCTACGATTCCGTTTCACAATGGACCCAATTGAGCCCACGTTCATCCAAGGTAACCTCAAACGAGCAACTAAAGTAAAAAGGCCCAGAACTGATCCACGGTTTTCCTATTTACAGCAACGCATCAGAAAACGCGCTCACGAAAATTCACCGCGCCGAAGCCGTCTCAGTGCGGTTGGCCATAGCAGCGATCACTGGTCACGCACAGAGCGCTATCGCAAGTCTCTTGTGGATAACTCGCCGCAAACGCATTGTGGTAAGAAATAATATAACTTTCAGATATATCTCTATGCAATTTTTTTTTCTAGAGAGCTAATTGGGTATGTGTAGAATCGGTTCCCTCTTTGGAACATGGTGCTACGCCTTCAACACGAACGCCATCCATGGATAGCGCCTCCCAACACTATCCATCGGAATCCTATGGGGCTGTCTCCGCGAATGACCAGCCACGAGAACACGTCGATTTAGCAGTTTCAGAATACACAGGGGTGGCTGCTGATCAACCCAATGAAGAACACGAAAATTCCATATCCTATACGACTGGACGCATTAGAAACTACAGTCCAGTATCACATACCGATGGCACCTATCAAGAAAACTATCACGCATCGAGTCCATACGCAGAAAAGTTTCCTCATATCCATCAAGACTCTTATCATGATCAAGGTTCATACAAGAAGGAGGAGGATACGCCTTCTCGTGGGCAACGGAACGGCGAACACAGTCCTTACACCATCGAAGCTGACGAGTATCGCCAGTTGATATATCAACGTAGACGATCGAGTGTACTTGAACCTATCGATAACCAGGAAGAGTATCGTTATTCGGCTGCTGGCAGCTCCACCTCCTTTCGCCGCTATACTTTGCAACAAAATGCAACGGCTGAACGTCCGTTGCACGCCAGCTATGCAGGCCGCTCGTTGCAACACCGTGTCACGGAAGAAGGCGAGCGCTTAGAAAATTTGCAGCATAGTTTGAACGATGTATTAAAGACCGTAAGTGAGATGCAAAAATGTGCAATTGTGGTATACGTTATCTTTTAACGTCTTGTCGATCTGACAGGCCTCGGAATTGTCTTCCCGTATGAACGACAATGACAAAAAAAGAGTTTCCATTGTCCGTTCACCTTACCCCGATTCTTCAAACGCACAGACAGCATTCTCTCCGGATGAGAGGACACACGAAGTACACTCGCCCAATGTCCCGCAGGGAATACCTCTGTCGGATGTCGATCGTGGCAGCAGACGTGATCGACTGTCTCTTTCACAGCCGGACTCGGAGACCCGTCGCGCTTCACGTTACTCTGCAGAGACTCCCCGTACCCAGCTGTCTCGTCATTTAAAACGCTTTACAATTGGCGCAAGGTCCCCTCGTGCGAATTCAAGATCTCCTGAAACAAGGATGACAGCGTCGCCCCACAGCCGCACGCCCGTTCGATACACGCCATATGGATTGGTAAGTCCTATTGGAATACGTCTTGGTTTACTCTTACTAACGTATTCTACTGCTGGTAGTCTATGCGAAGAATTTCTTACAGTGCAGTTTCTTATTCGCCTTCCCTCCAGGATATCAATGATACATCCAGAACGCGGCTAAGATCCACACGTCTGATCAGGTATGAAAAAAATGGGTGGTTATTTGCAAAGCCAACATTGTACTGAGTCACTCTTTGATCTGCCTTGTAGATGTCCTGATGGTTCGACCATCCCCAATCCTATATGGCAAGAGATCTATGGTGAAGATACGGCTCTGGAACCGAAATCTGCCGAGTCTTCTCCAGATCATCGTGTGTCTCCGCAATCAAATTATCAACAGATCCAAAGCAGCCCTACATTTGATCAAAATCCAGTAACAATCCAATATATAGGTCATACATTGACCCCTTATATCATTGTAAGTCGCGAGCTGTATTCTCCCGTTGGTGAAACGTTTTGAAACTAAAAATTGACACTGGTTTAGCCCTCTCCTTCGTCACCATCCAGCGGTCGAATTCAAAAGCCTGCATCTACTCCCAGTGCAAACACAAGGTTACGAACGGCTATCATAAAGTCCCGAGAAGACAGGGCATCCATCTATTCAAACGGAAAAGCGGATTATTGGAATGATCCATCCAATTCACATCGTCGACAATCTTCCGCTGGGTCGCCAGCTCGAAGTCAATCATTATCGCAGCACATTAATCCACGATCTCATGCCTCGCCCATCCCATCTCGAGTAAACGCAACAGCGCAGTTGGCTCCCCGTCACGATGCCAACAGAATGTCTGTACATGCTAGTGTAAGTCGTAATGAATGTATGAAAGAAAAAAGATTGGCGTTTGCAGGTCCTTAAGATTGATGATATAGGCAAACGATGAAGACTTCTGGCAGACCACCGTCTCGACAAACTCTGTTCCGACCACGTCCTTGACCGCACGATTATTTAAGATTGCTGAAGAGGAAAAACAAGAACGAGCCTACTTTAGCCGTAACCGACATTGATGTTCTTCCACCCAGTAAACACCCTCATATGCTTGCATTCATCTTTTGCCACATTCAAATGCATCCAATAACAATATCCTTCAAACATGTGCCAATTTCGGCTCGTTACACGTACTCTGTCTGCACATGGCTCGCGGTGTGTGGTATACTATTATGTTGCGTGAAAAGGACAATGAACAACGGACAAGTGACAAAATGTGGATCTACAGTTTATTACAGAGATGGGATTTTTGCAAACAATGACCTGTGCCGTATATGTTGACAAAAGCTGCTGAAATGGGGTTTCATTGGTTTAGGTAAAGTGAGTCGAAAGTATATGCGGCCTTTCGTTGTAAATTTTGAGTATCGCTTGTCCAAACAAACCGTTGGCCCAACCAAACCATGAACGTGTGTATGGATTATCATCTGTCAAACGAAAACAAATACATGAGATGATAAACATTGATACGTACGTGTGGGAGTGCATATATGTGTCCATGTCATATCATTACCATCAAAGACATTAAAGGATTCGTGGATTAGCCCGGTATCGTCCGTCGAATGAAGGATGATTTTTAACGCTTCAATAATTTCTGTATCATTGGTAGAGGTCAAGATCTGATAAATGAAATGTTAGCTAGTAGCCCCAAAGAATCCGCTTGATCATTCTCCTCTTACACGAACAATCTGTGACATTGGCCAAGCGTGGCTGAGTCCAACCTGCGCCAGACGTCTCCGTTAGTCCCACGTCGTCTTTACAACTAAAAAGTACTTTTTTTTCTCCAAACTCACATGAGGTCCGCCAATGCCAGCACCTCGAGGTCCCGAGAAATAGTAGGGATTTGCATTGGAAAGAACTAACCGCCGGGTGTTTTGGTATATGGGATCGGTTTCGTTCACGAATCCCAACCAACTCAGAGATAGAAGTGAAGGTACGTTGGCGTCATCCATAATCAACGAAGAGCCGTAACCGTCGACTTCATCTATTGCGTGTGGCGTTGCGTTAGACTGAAACTGTAAAAGACCATTTCATGCAGGGTTGATTAACGTACATGCGAAGCATTCTCCGACGTCTGGGTGACGTACGACGCCGTACTTGTAAATGGCATTTCTAATTTCTGTGGATAATCGACTGGCCTCGTTGGCAAGGATCTTGTTTCCATACCGACTCTTTTCCAGTACTTCTGCAAGATGAGCGAGCTCGACCGACATCATGGCGTTTCCAGGAATAAAAAAGGGAAAGATAGTAGCATCGTCCGAAGGTCGGAACAGGCTCTTGATCAGCCCGGTCCGTCGGGTAGGATTGCCGCGACCGTTCAAAAACTGGGTTTCCGTTGGTCGGTCGGTGGTTTGCGAGAATGTGTAGTACGTAGGTAAGGGAGTACCTGCAGAAAAAAAGTTTTTGTAAATAAAATTATCCTCTGCATCGAACTAAAGACTCTGCACGTATGGAGAGACGATGACGAACCAGTGACACTGTCAAATGTTGGTTCTTGTTCCTGATGAATGACCTTGATCACGCTTTCCACTGCTGTCATCCATGAGGTCGAGTTGACAAATGTATCATCTCCTGTGGCGTGCCAATACTGATATGATAGTCCCAAGAAGGAGGCTAATGAATCGACCTCCCATTTATACTCGAATACTAACAGATGCATCAAGGAGTGAAATTAAATTCAAATGCCGATGAAAGAAAATCAGGTACGCGCTCCAGCTCGCTTACCACCGGGCTTCAAGTGCACTGCCCGCTTTCCCATACTGCCGACCGCAAGAGATCGAGGCTCGGAAAAAGCGTTTGCGTAAGGGTCCAAATTGATAAATTGTGCTTGAAGATAAATGGCTCCGAGGAATAGACGCTTCAAAGATAAATCTTGTTTCACATAATCGAGGTAGGGTAACAGCTGGTTGGCAGAATCTCGAAGCCACATGGCGTTGATGTCACCTGTAATAACGAAGGATAATGGGGTACATGAAGCTCGGGTAGTATTGAGACATGCGACTTGCGCAATGGTGGTATCAAGTGTATTAGGATATGCATTGGTGAACAATCGTGCCAAATCCAAATCTGCAATCTAGCAGAAATGATTTCATTACTTCTTATGTTTGTGCGGTGGCGGTTACCACATGATTGCGTGCAGGCCAAATGACAAAAACTCTACTTTAGCTGTAACGGTATCAATGACAGATTCAATCACGCTGCTAGTGAATCGACGACAAGCTTCCATCGGTCGTTGAAAAGGAAGATTCAAAGCGCCACCACTGCCAGGATCATGAAAATGCTTCGAATATCTGTTCAGGCATAGTCATACAAAAGGTCAACCAAAAATTGAAAGAAAAAAAACATATCAGAGATAATAAAAAGCTTACTCGGCATAATCAGGACATTGGGTCATGATGCAATGGCTGGTAATATATAAAAAGCGCAAGACAGAGAAACAAAAAAGAAAAAAAGGTTGAAAAATGTAGAAGAAAAAAACAAATAAAAAGGAAAAAATAATGGGCTTTTCAAAAACTCCATTGTCTCCTGTTTTTATACTCATGCAGACGTGATATTCACCACTGTGGGGTGAATCAAATGCATCAAGAAAAAAAATAGGAACCAGAAATCAGAAGAGCGACCCCTTACGCGGATCGATTTTCCCTTAAAAAGCATTACAAAAAAAAAAAAAGAGATGGAAAACAGTAAGCGAGATGATTTATTATGTCAATGCAGCATCGAATGGACAATGACCCGAAGCATCTGCTTGACCTTGGGCCGCATATAACCAATAATGGTATAAGCAATAGGTGACCGCTGGCGCCAAAGACACCAGAAAATCACAAATGCCAGGAAAGAATTGATGACTGCATGTTGTACCAAGGATTTAAGGAATCGAACCCACGTCCACCGCAGTTGGCGTCTTCGTCGTTCCCGTTGTTTGATAGTTTGCCGTAATGCATCGATTTCTTGCGCTAATAATGCCACATCGTCTTGCAGCATTTGTACTGCATACTGCGACACGGATGCGGTGGAGGGCGGCGGCGATTTGGAAAATTCAAGGTTTTTCTGCACGCTGCTGTGATCCATATAACTAAACTCGTCCATCATGCCCTGAATGTGTATCATATAAGGGTCCATGTGGCGCGAAACAGGTGACATGAGCGGTGTGACAGGATAACCATTGGAATACGTGGATTGAGTGGAAGGACTGGTGACCATTTTCAGTAACGGCTCATCGATTGCAACCGGTGCAAACGCTGGTGGAGATTCAGTATCGTTTTCGCTGTCGATGCATGCATCGTCTGCAAGTGGTAACGTCAAAAAGAATTAAGGGCCAAGAAAAAAAAAGGGATGCATGAGACGACCAGTCTAACGAGTGCATAAGCGAGAAAAATCATGCAACATCAGTTACCTGGTAATAGATCGTCCAATTGTAAATATTGAAGAAACTCCACATATTGATCGTGTTCAGGATGGTCTTCAATAAACTACAAGATAGCTCTCAAAGTTTTAAAACTCGACTCGCAATTTCTCGGCTTCACATGAATACGACTCCTTTTTTTTTTCTTTTTACCTCCAACAGCAATTTGGCCAGCAAGTTGACGTAGAGTTTCTGCGCTTGGACTGGATTTAGAGATTTCATGGTTTGCCAAGCTTTCCTATTTTGGGCGCTCAATTGTCAGCGAGAAGGTTCCAAGGCACAAATAGGAAAGGGAAAGGGAAACGAAGTTGTCTTTACCATTTCGCGTATTGAATCTTGTTCGTGGCCGGTGGTGGAGAAAGAGTGCAATCGCCTTGAGTGGCCTGTTTGTAGAGTCCATAGAAACGGAGTTTTTCGGTCGCGGAAGGTTGCAGTGGACCGTCGTCTGGCAATGTGCGAACAATGGCTAATGCTTGGCAAAACTGATGTTGGGTATCTTGTAAGGAATGCATGGGAAAATGAAGAAATAATAATAAGATGAATGGGAAGATCCTGTTGCAACAGAATAACGAGTATATAAGGTGGAGCCAAAAATCCTCGAATAGCGCTTAGTCAATAGGTATATTTGCCGCCCGCATTCGGCAATGTATAATCTTCTCTCTCAAAGTCAGCTGTTTCCCCACAATATCCAAAAGGCATCTGCGGCATGACGATGTATTTCTGTTTTTTTTTTGTTTTTTTCACTGCTGATACACAATCCAAATTTATTCACAAAATCCATTATTTCCAATTACTGATTGTTACTCGGATTATTACTGTTGCTGTTGTTGTTGCCGCTGTTGTTACCACCCATGAATTGACGTGCCCTGTTATTTTCCAGTCATCAGCGTTAGATCACGGAAGTTTTTTTCTTCTTCTTTTTTTGTTGTTAAAGACAAACTACTTACATATCCATCATTTCAGGGTTTCTCATCATTTCGGCCAGTCCACCGCCGCCACCACCCATCATTTGCTGAGCCCTAAAAATGAAAAAAAAATCGTACGTTAAAAATTGGAATCGATCTGTGCGCCTTTTTTTTTCACAAATATAAAGTGGATACGTACATTCTTGCCACGTCGGGATTGTTCATCAAGTTATCCAAAGCGCCCGATTGCATCATTTGCTGGGCCATGGTCATCAAAGCCGGGTTGTTCAACAAGGAACCAAGATCAGGCATACCGCCTGCCGAACGAGGAGTTTCTCCGACTTCAGGAATTGATCGTTCCATGCTTGTGTTACTAGCCTTGGCCTTGGCTGTCATCAAAGAATTCTGAATCGTGGTGTTGTTGGGATCCAAAGCCAAGCCCTTTTCATAAGCTGCCACAGCTTCATCGAACTTCTTTTGGCAAAACAGAGCATGGCTATACGCAGAGTTGGGTATTGGTGAATAACCCGTGACTCCCAAATTCACCGCCAAATCCGTCTTACCCTAATCGGCTGTAACCTTTGCTATACTTGGGATCAATTTCCACGGCTTTCTTTGCATCATCCACCGCCTTGTCATGATCTCCCTGCTGGCTGTAAGCAGCAGCACTACAAGAACACAGACACAGTCAGCATTACTCTTTCCCCATCACTATCCTCACAGTAAAGCATGTAGCAAAGGAAAAGACCGCATACCGGTTAGCATAGTAAACAGCCTGCGAGCCATTGATGGCAATGGCTTCCGTATAGAGTTTGATGGCTTCAGGATAGTTGCGCTCAGCCACCTTGCGGTTACCGGCGGATTTCAATTCGTCGGCTTTCTTGATGTCTTCTTCAGACAATTCCTTCTATTTCCGCATTTAGAAACTCACCAAGTCAAACCACTTGGCGATCCTCGTCGAGAGATGCCATAAAAAAGATAAAGAAAAAGAAAAAAATAAAGAATACACTTACCACAGCTGGAAAATATGAAATGATGCAACAGAAAACCAAGACCAACAATTAGGATTTCACGTACATCGTGCGCGCATCATTCATCATAAACTTACGTTCAGCAGAAGCAGGAGCGGAAGAGGCAGTAGACGAGGATGCAGCCGTCTAAAGGAAAACATTCATTTAATGTTCAGTACATTGGCACGTTGGGTTGCGGTCGTCCGTTTGTGATTCGAGCGTGCGCGTACCTGACCCTTTGACTTGGACTTGGTCTTCAAATACACTTCGAAAATAGACAACAAAGTGGCAGGTTTGGTGCTGTAAGCTTCTTTCTGGGCAGCATCGGTGGGATCCACACCAAATGCTTCACCTATACATTGCATGGCCACTGATGACGAGCACAGACGAAAACGTAAGTATTTTACTGTCCATCCCCATCTGACCACATTCACGCACTATAAAGTTACCTTCGACGCCTTCAGCTTCATCTTGCCCGATGGTACCATCTTCGCACGACTTTTGAAGAAAATCAAGAATAGAAAAGACCAAGGCTTTTTTGTTTTCGGAGGCCATGATGATAATGAATAAGGAGAGAAACAAAAAGAAACGAAAAAAAAATGGCGTCCACGTGATTGTTGGCTTGCTTGTCGGGGACCGAAAAACGGCTTGCGTGGACGGCCACATTTGGTTCGTCTGGCTTGAGCCTGCCAGTCAAATTTGTCAAACACAAAATGTGTGACAGATGATTCTTGTCATGACGACGATTTTCTGTTACTTTAGGAAAACCAACGTAACAAAACCTTATTTTACTATGGAATCTTATTTATCCATTTTGAACTAGAAAAAAGAGGTTAAACAGTGATTTCTTTGACATCATTGTTGGCTGCGAAAAAAGGTCATCATGTTTACCGTGTAAGTGGGAAGGGGGGGACGTGGAGAGGTTAAAAAGAATAGTCGACACATATCGTAGCGAAAAAAAAAGGGAAAAGAATGATCCACCGTGATAAAGCAGGGGAGAGGTATCATTAGTTCCTGTCTTGACGTTCTACAATTGTTGGCTTTTTTCATTTCGGAGAAAAGAAAATCAAGGGAAAAACTCTTGTTCATGTATGAAATAACGAGCACATAGATAAGATAAGCAATCTTATTGGGTCGCAAGTGTGCATAATAATCACTCTACATAGAAACTCCATCGTCAAATAAAGTAAAAAGGGGAAGCGCATTCGGCCTACCCTATTTGGTAATGATAACAGAAACCCAATCTATTGGTTACTTCCGAAAGACAAAAAAAGAGAGCTAAAAGATTTGTAAATCAATTTAAAGAGTTCCTTGCTGATCCTCATTCTTTCTGATTTTTTTTTCTTTATTTACACTTCTATTCCACTTTCTTATCCTCTTTCATCTTTACATCATTTCTATCGAATTCAATGACGCGATCCAGCTCTGGCAAAGGTCCCATTTTCGTTTCGGGCACCGATGGCGACAAAGGACTTGCTGTTGTGCAGCAGCTGCTTCAATTGCCGGAAAAATATTCCCATCTTCCGCGGTACCCGGTGTATGCCGGTCTGCCAGATGCCACCACGGCGCGAGCACAAACACTGGCCCAACTGGGGGCGAAACTCGTCGCCTTTGATATCTTCAACGACCATCAAGCTGCTGTAGAGGCTTTGAAGGATGTCACCAAACTCGTTCTTCTCGTCGATCCTCTTAGTGTCCGTATGACGCGAAGTAATGCGTATCCCTACGGCAAAGCGTAAGTTTGCTTCCTGATTTCTGTGATGGCCATCAAACTCCATTATCGGACTGACTCAACCAAATTTGAACTAACTTTTTTTTCTTGGTGGTGATTTTAGTTTCATTGATGCTGCCAGGGAAGCCCACGTGGATCATATTATTTTCCTTACTCCTTTCTCGCCTTTGGATCCCATTTCCAAAGTGATGCATTCCCATCATTCGTTGAGCCATGATGATCCCACCTCCTATCGACATCAATTCATGCTGATCGAATCGTATCTGCGCAGCGAATTTGACAACAGTCAAGTTACTATTTTGAGATATCCCGGTATCATGCATCAACATTTGCTGGTGTTTGGCAAATATATTGCCGAGCACAATGCCTTTCCATTGCCGACCAAACTCATGGAAATCACCGTCGAGACTTCCAACATGCTGGACATTGCACGTGCGACCGCTTGCATTGCGTATTCCCCCACTTTACGTCACAGCAGAAATGCGTACAAGATTACGGGGCCCCAATTACTCACACTGCAAGAAGTGAGCGCAAGGGTTTTGACTGGTCTCAAACGCGACGTGGCTTTCAATTTGATGGACATGACCGCTCTGAAACAGATTCTATGTGACAGCCTCGGCAACGAAGATCATGTTGTATTCCTTTTGGAGATGTGGGGTTTACAACAACAAAAGTTAACAGGTCGACGTTTCGAAATCACTCGCGACTTGGAAGCTTTGACGGGACAAAGCGGGACAACCTTGAATGAATTCCTTGACGATGACACGGTGCGTGATGCTTTCCATATGACATCGCCCTCGGTTGCCTAAACTACCACACGATACCACCCGCTTTTTCTTATTTTTTTTCTCCTCTCTTCTCCTCTCATACTCCTAATTGACTTGATTTAATTTTCGTTCTTTGCTTTCCGTTGTTTTTATGTCCATTTACTTTATTTTGTAGTACATAGTCATTTTCCTTCTACTTTTTTTTATGGGGATATTCCCCTCCATTTGGTGCTTATGAATTACTTTACTGTTTCACACCTATTTCAGGCACATCCTGTACACTTGAATCCAAAATATGCAAATATCATAATATAAATATTTTCTCTGATCATCCCAGTATAGGTGTGTTCTTCCAACGATGTTAAGCTTTTCTTGTGGCCAAAATTTTCTGTTTAGGATGAAAAATTCTGCAACGAAGAAAACAGTGGATGATGGCTATTTCATCAGTCAGTCATGCTTGTTTCATATGAAAAAAAAAAAAAAAAAAAAAAAAAAAAAAACTTTTTGCGTCGTTTTATTAGATATCACCGGGTATTTCTTATCATCAGATCCCTTATCCGAATTGGAAATGCGAATGTTTGATTCCAACATGGTGTCGGCATTTCTGATTCCGAACAAAGATAACCAAAAACGGCAGAACCGAATGAGCAGCTGCTGCCCGCATTTTACTCTCGACGCAGAATAAAAAAAGTCCGATGACGTGCCGTTGCAGTATCAGTTACGATATGATGCACCCCACTTGTGCCCTGATGCAGAAGATAATGTGCGAATGATCTCACCTTGTGCAAAATCCGACTATCGATGAACCTTGATCATCATAACATTACTCACAAATTGTAGAAAATTCCTTATTTGTTCATACGCTTTCCGACCTCACGCCATGGCCAAGTAAATCACCGTTTTATGATTTGCAAATTATTTGCCGGCATCGCTACCAAAAGTAAAATAAAAAGAGTAGCGTTTTGATGTGTGTCAGCAATAAATAAAATGGTGTTAAACCCTTATAGCTTAGGTTTATGCTTTCTTCCATATGATTCAAGCAACAAAGATGGTATCATTGAATTTCCCTCGTTTTATTAGCTCGCTTTCCAAAAAATCAGGGCAAATCATTTCCATCACAATACATTCATGATCCCTTAGAAAAGAAAAAAAAAACCAACCCGAAATCGCTTTCTGTCGATACTTTTGGAATGACAGGCATATACGAAAGTAAGACCCTATCCATCACGACATAACTGGTGAACGCTTGCAACATCAAAGCCCTTGATTGTGCTTAGACTAAGGACATTATCATTTTTTTTTTTTTTTTTTGATAACGACAGCGGCGACATTTGTCTCTTGGAAGCACTTTTGTATCATATCGTAGTCCCATGACTGTCGTGCGACCTCAAGATAACCGAAAAAATGCACCAATGAAAAACGGTACATGGATCGCCCATCAACGGACTTTTACCAACTCCATTACCATGGGAATTATTGAATCGTGGCCATTGGTGCAAAGCCCAAGAGCAAAAATTAGCAATCAGTGACTCCAACTTTTTGTTGATAAGGTTCTGAACAGAGTTATCATTATTTTTCACAACGACTTTAATCGGATTTCGCATGTGGAACACACCATTTCCATTATTAGATCTCAGCCAAAAATCACAGCTATGCCACACTGATGAGTTATTCTTGAATAAAGGAAAAAAAGAAGGCTCAATTCTATAGCTTACCGATAAGATAACGCCATCCATTGATGAAGGCTAGATCAAAACATCCTTTCCAGAGGCATTGGCGAAAAAGCGCACCAAGAAAGCGATAATCATGAGAGTAGTATGAGGTGACAGATGAGAGTTGTTTCAGTTGATGACGTTTAGGAGTGGCTCGACCGCACAAAATGTCCAAGGTGGCGGGGCCTTTGTATTGATGGATATCGGTAGGGTTGAAACCTACGGTGATGTGAAAATGACAAGGTTTTAAACCATAATGGTGACGGATTTCTTGACCCAGAGGCCAGCACAGTACGCGGTACATGGTGCATGCACCGTTTTGTTTGTCCACAATTCGACCCATGCCCAAGTCGGTGGGAAGCTCCCAGCCATCATTGGTCGGGAAATGGGTCTCGATATCTTTGAGCAACAAACGCGCATTTTTCATCCTTTCCTTCTTCTTTTTCTCGTAGCCCAAATCCTCCATGACTTGACCCAATTCCACAGGATTAATGAGCGTGACGTGATGATGATCGCCATCGCGCTTTAAACGGTTTTCCAGGAAAATAGGAGGAACGGAGCCTTGGCATTCGAATGCAAGGTCGTCAAAATAACTTCCAACAACCGAAATGTAGCCCGGCTTGGCTTGCAATCTCATTGTACCATCAGTACCGGCCATGAGCTCGTACAAGAATCGGAGCCACTGTTAACTGTCCATGTAACTCTCTGTTGAAAACGGCATACACACGCTTGCCAAAGGGAAAACTTACGTGACGAGGATAGCGAATATCTAATAAATACGGATGTTGGGCCACGCAGTATCCTTGGTGGTAGAAGCACCAAGTCGGGAATACAACGTTGACTGAGGAAAGAAGGAGGCTAGAAAAAAAAGACGGAGCATCAAAAATACTCTGGAAATTCGTAATGTATTGTGAAGCATCGGCCAAAGTGATACGACCAAAAGGCAACCCGTCTGTCCTGCCTCTCACCGGAAAACAAAGTCCGTCTCTTTTTTTCCCTGACCTTTTTTCCCTTTTTCTCCCTTGGAACTTTTACAACCTTTTACCATTCTTGCTTGGATTGACTGTTCTTTCTCGTTTTTTATTTCTCCTGCACAACTTATGTCATGGACATTGCCAAGGTTCGTTTCTCCGAAGCGGCCCACTTGCTGGACAAAGGCTGTGTCAAGGTAAAATGGATTTCCTATTGAGCATCACGAACATTGGCCCCGCAATCAAAAAACTTGCACTTCCTCTATGCGCGAATCTCATACTTACGGTGGGCTTTTTTGTTTTTGTTTTTTTTAGGATGCTTATCTGGGATACCTCGCGGTGCTGGAAATATCGGCCCAAGAATTGCGCAACGTAAAGTTTGTTCACCATAGTAAGTATTTAATTTTGGTCTCCTTGAATATCCGATAGCAGTGTGCTTAGAATGCATTGAAACCCAATAGCGGTTGTAAGTCGACCAATGGATTGTGAAGAATTACTGGCTACTATCCATTCCAGTCTATATTCTCTCGAAGATATCATCGTGAAACGGTCACCGGATTCGCCACGATCCAATTTACCGTCGGCAAGATCCACTCCTCCTATCCCGCCCAAACCTGCAACACTTCAAAAACCCAGAATCCCGCCCAAACCTACACCGTTACAATTGCAACCCCTTATTACAGAAAACTCTAAACCTACCACTCACTTTTCTCCATCACAGCCAAACGTGCCTTATCCCATTGTCTCCATACCCGCCTTATCCTGCGACACTCCCGATCCCATCTGTAACGAAACGCCAAGGATACAGACTGATGTAGTCACAGAGCAAGAAAGTGCAATGGAAAAGAATGATGAAAATAAAGAGGTCCACGACTTGCTGACCCAACAAATGACCGAGGATCGTAAGTGAGAAAAGCAAAGGATGGGCGGGGGTGAGATGGAGGGACCCTTCGGAACCGCTAAATTTACAGAAAGCTCGGAAATTCCTAAAACCATCCTTTTTTCTTCTTTTTTCCTTCTTTTTGTTTATGTTAGATGATGAGTTGCAAGAAAGACGAAACTCGCTTCATTCACCCGAGGTAGAATTGGGGGTCGATTTTACGTTTTGGAATACAACTCAGTGGAACAGTTCCATGGAAATGCAAGAGACTGCACAATGGACACCAGACAATGTGTTGCGTCAATCGGTCATCAATGTCAGCCTTCTCGTCCCAGCTCAAACCCACACCGGCGAAAGTCTTGCACCTCCCATGCTTTCACATACCGATCCATACGTACCCAACATTCCCGCCCCTCCTCTTCTCACCCTTCACAGGCAATTGCAAACAAAGTTGGATGAACTGGAGAAATCGCTGAACGAATGCAAATTGTGGCGCCGTCATTGGCTCCATGCAGCTGTTGATCCCCCTAATATGGCAAATCATCAGCTTGACCCTGATCTCGACAACAAGATCCTGCAGCGCACTGCATCCGTGGCTGGTACACGGGAAACCCTAAATAAGGTCCGCACATTGTACATGAGCGCAATGACGGTGCCCGATATCCTACATCTTCCTCCTCATCTGATTGCGTATCAATTCACCCTCATTGAATCCGCCATTTTTCGCGATATACCCATCAGCGCCCTTTTGTCCCATTCGCCTCGTTCCCCACACCCGAAAATCACCGCTTCCACCGACTTTTTCAACTATGTCACACGCGCTATCGAGCACACCATTTTACTGCCGCAGGAGGCTTCTCGGCGAGCCGAAATTATCCATCGCTGGATCAAGATTGCTGCCAAGTGTCTCACCCTGCACAACTATCAGACTTTAAAAGCCATTGTTTCTGCTTTGGGCACGCCCCCTGTTCAACGGTTACGGCGCACATGGGAATGCATTCCTCGCAAACGCTTGGGCAGGCTGGACCTTCTCAACTTGCTGATGTCGGAAAGTGATAACTATCGCCGATTCCGTGAACACATGGGATTAAGGAAAAGCCGCAAATGGACGAAACCAGTGGTTCCCTTTCTCGGTGTCTTTATTCATGACATGACCTACTTGGTGGCTGCCGCCAAAGGGAACAAAGAGGACGATCCCCGTGTCCAGGATTTACTGTCCCTGTTCCAAATGTTCCAAAACGCTCCAAAGTACTCACAACAACCTCCATCGTTTCTGATGAAATCCGCACGAAAGCCCATTTTTCGCACAGGTAACATTACCAATGCCTTGCCGTTTACCAATCCGTCGACCAAAAACCCTAAACTGCATACTCTGACGACTCATGGCGATGAAGACGAGCAAGTGGAATTGGAACAGCAAGTAATCACGCAGTATCTACTGATGCGACCTTGGGTGAATGAGAAAATCATTGATGAACTCAGTCTGTTACGGGAGCCTCCCAAATCTCGCGCTGGATCGATGCCGAATATGACCGTTGGGACTAGTCGATCGAGTGCCAATGGAGGCAGTGGAACGTATTCCGGTAGTCTCCTAAGCAACGCTAGCTCCCTGGTTCGTTTCCAAACCAACAGTGGGTACAGCACCACCACCTCGATGGCCAGCTCCGACCAGGAACCGGTGACACCGACCACGCCTACAGGAGACGACAGTCGTCGCAGCTCACTTGTTTTCTGGCCGTTCCGAAAGAGTATGGATCTGACGCGGACAGTATCCTTTGCTGCATCTGACAGCTGCGATGATGTTCGAATATGGAGCGACGATAACGACGATGAGGATGAAGATGAAGACGGAGCACGCATGCTTAGCGCGTCTCATGTTGGTTTGCAACGAAGGATTTCACTTCACAATCGACGTCGACCTATTTTAGGACCGCCTCAGTCCGCTGTCCAGAAGCAGGCCACAGGCCATGCTCGCAGCTATTCCTTGCCATCGGCCAAACTAGCCGTTATGGTGGAGCCGTACCCAGCATCGGAACGATAGAGGTTTCATTTGTATTATTTTCGAGAAAACAAACATCACACCTGTAAAGATACCATACATTCATGCGACTTGCCCATTTTTGAATAAAATTGTTCATTTTTCATCATGACACATAGGCATGTGTTGTAACCTCCAACAAGAGGACAAAAGTACGTTTATTATACGTTAAAACGGTTTTGCGATCTGATGAAAAAATGAGAGAGTTAAAGGGGGGTTTTTTTTTTTTTTTTTTTTTTCGTCCCGAAGACATCCGTATGGATGAATAGCGATAGAGCGTCACATTGTGACGGTGCTGTGCAGGTGAAAGTTGAACTCAGTTGGGAACCGCCACAGTGCATAGACAAAGTAAGAATACCACGAGCGAATCATGTCCAACGAAGCAGGCATCACTCAAGGTCGGTCGTCCGGCGACACGGACAAAGTAGAATTGGTTCTAATCCTATTCTTCGTTCCCTGCGACTTGTAGACGAAGCAGCTATTTACGATCGTCAAATTCGACTGTGGGGTCTTGATGCCCAGCAACGGTAACCCGCTCCGCCCGTTCCTGCCATGCTCCCAGTGTGTATGCTTTTACTCAACAGACATTTTTCTTGCAGTATTCAAAAAGCACACATCCTCGTAGCTGGTGTACGTGCTTTAACCGATGAAACGTGTAAAAATCTTGCTTTGGCCGGTATCGGATCGCTGACACTGCTCGATCACACCACTGTCATTCCTGAAGATCTCGGCGCTCACTTTTTCTTTAAAGAAAACGACATTGGTAAAAACGTGAGTTCTCTTCCATGTAAACATGTACGTCAAGGCATGATACTGATTGAGGAGGGGAAATTTTAGCGCGCGGTGGCAGCCGTTCCTGCTATTGAGGCCTTGAATCCGCATGTCGTGGTCAAGGTCGACGAGGGAAATATTGCCGACAAAGACGATGCCTTTTTCGCTGAGTTTGATGTGGTATTACTCATTCATGAAAAAGCGGATATCTTGGTGAGTCAAACCCCCCCCCCCCACAAGCGTCTAAAAAAGAATACATCTTCTCATGATGCTTAGACTCGCGTCAATGCCATTCGAAAAGCCCAAGGCAAGCCATTTTATGCTGCGGATGCTTTTGGCTGGTTTGGGTATATTTTCTGTGATTTGAATGTTCATACGTACATTGAGTGAGTTTATCTTATTGGGATGGGTAAGGCGACGAGAGATCTTACCAGATTTTACGACGATGATAATATAGAGAAAAGAAATCGTTACCGGCAGGCGCCAAGGCCGGTCAGGATCCTGTGGTGACCAAAACAACGTGCGTAGAGCAATATGTTACATTGAATGAATCGCTGCAAAAAGACTGGTCTAGCATGTCGGTCAAAGCATTAAAAAAGAGGATATCACCGTTGGCGTTCGTTATGCAAAGTAAGTGCTCGTTAAGCTTGTCTACTTGTCAAAGAGGGAATGCTGATCATACCTTTTTTTTCCCTAATTCAGTGATTTTACGGTTTGAACAAAAGCATCATCATCTTCCGACACAGCAGGAGCTCTTGGACACTAAGACACAATATTTGCAAGAGTTGGGCATATCAGATAGCACGGTCGTGTCAGATGACCTCATTAGGTAAGTTTGGCAAATTTCCGATAGGTTGTGGGAGATACAGATATTGACAGGCTTTATAAAATACCAGCATGGCATTGGACTTGAGAGAGACTGAACTGTGTCCTGTGGCCTCGATCGTTGGTGGCGTATTAGCGCAGGAAATTATCAAAGTACTTTCTGCAAAAGAACTTCCGATTTCAAACTGGTTCTTTTACAACGCTCTCGATGGTAAAATTATCAATATCAAACAGCATACAAAAGGGAAAAATAATAATATTGTTTCGATATTTTAGGAACCGGACTCATTCATCGATTGTAAAAACGGGCCCTTTGTTTGACTCTCACAATGAGGTCTCTCAAAATGTCAGAAATTTCATTATCCCACAACAGTAAACACAAAAAACTCAACTTTTGTACATTCCCTTTTTTTTTCTGCTGGAAACGGTTCATTTTTACCTGTTGCACCATTGGATGAAAAACCTCATTTTTCCCTTTTCCATCGAATAAATGTTTTCTGTTCTGGAGATCAGCCGCAGCAGATTTGGGGGCAATCTGTGGTTGAAATAAAATTTATACAGATGCGCGGCTATAGAATGGGAGGGCCTTCCCAAAATTTTTGGCTGATTTTTTTTTATGTAGTGCAGTTGACACTAGCACTGAGACATTGGGAAACTGGCCTGCTGATGTTCGTCCACGCACTTTGTAATTACAAATGGCAAAGCGACGGAGTTTAAAATAAGACGTCACAGCTATAAAAGAGGAGGATCACTGGCCCGGTTTGGCCTAATTTTTTCCTTTCTTTCCCATTTTTTCTTTCTTTTCCTATCGAAGAAAATGGCCAGAACCAAGCAAACTGCGCGCAAGTCCACTGGTGGCAAAGCTCCTCGAAAGCAACTTGCAACCAAGGCCGCTAGAAAGTCGGCTCCCACTACCGGTACGATTCTTACCTACGACTCTTCTCGTCTAACCTCTTCCGTTTTCTTCAGGGTAGCTAACAGTTGTGTTTTCTTTTCTTAGGTGGTGTGAAGAAGCCCCATCGTTATAAGCCCGGTACCGTCGCTCTTCGTGAAATTCGTCGATACCAGGTAGAGTTAATTTATACATCATAAAAATCATATCAAATATACTCATCCTTCTTTTTGTTCTGTTTTTTCACTTTGGATGATATAGAAATCTACTGAGCTCTTGATTCGCAAACTTCCCTTCCAGGTAAGCACAACGTAATTTCGAATTTTTTTTTTTGGTTCGCTTAAATTTTTTTTTCTTTATTCTTCCCAATAGCGTCTGGTTCGTGAAATTGCCCAAGATTTCAAGACCGATTTGCGTTTCCAATCGTCTGCCATTGGTGCTTTGCAGGAAGCCGCTGAAGCTTACCTTGTCTCTCTCTTTGAAGGTATATCTTTTGCCTTTTTATAATGCTGCGCAATTTTCTCTTTTTTTTTTACATTTTTTACTGATGCATGATTTTGTGCATTTTTTTTAGACACCAATCTTGCTGCTATCCATGCCAAGCGTGTTACCATTCAACCTAAGGATATTCAACTTGCTCGTCGTCTCCGCGGTGAACGTTCATAAATATACATCGTCGAACATCACCGACTACGCTCGTCAATAGTAAATCCCGCTTTTATGAATACATCGTTTTAAAGCAATAAAAATAATGTTTGTGCAAAGTATAATCCGTAAAAAAAAAGTAATAATTCAGTTGGTCTAACTTGGAAGAGTAATTTGTACTCCAGGATCTAGATTAAGTAAGCGTTCATGAATGGCTTTCATGGCCCCGAGTGCCTTGCTTTCCTCGACCACACATGAGATGTTGATTTCCGACGCTCCTTGTGAAATTATCTCGATATTGATGTTGGCCTCCGCCAAGCATGTGAACATTTTCCCAGCAATACCGACCATGTTTTTCATCTGTTTACCAACCAATGAGAGAATCGCCATGTTGTGAATGACGTCGACCTACAAAATCCAATGCCCAAAAAATTGAGTTCAACTAGAATATTGGACACTGGTCCAACAATGGGTTGCGGAAAATATATTACCGTGCCCAATTTTTCCAATTCATGCCGCGCTTTTTCCAGACTGCTTTCTACCATATCAATGCCCAAGGCCATGGATACATGGACTTCGGATGTAGAAATAAGATCGACCACAATGCCATGCTCGTCCAAGGCGGTGAAAATCTTGGCAAGAAAACCGTGACTCACGTTTTTTCGGTTGGAGTGGACGTTCAAGACGCAAATGTTATCTTTGATGGTGATGGCGGTGGGGTGTTTTCTGGATAAATCGTGGTGATACCCGTTCTGGGCTAATTCAAAGCGAGAAGGAGGGGGAGTGGCGTGGCCGTTGGGAGAACGCATGACGGCATCAGGGAAGATGATGGTTCCTGAGCCAGCAGGATTTTCTACGTTTTTAATGCGAATGGGAATATCGGCTCGAATCACTTGTTCCATGGTGAACGGATGAATGACTTCCGAGCCGTAGTAAGTCAACTCGGCCGCTTCTTCGGGGGTAATAAAAGGCAGCAATCGTGCACCAGGAACTTTGCGTGGATCTGCCGTGAAAATGCCATCCACTTCTTTCCAAATCTGCAATTCCTGAGCTTGCAGTCCCACCGCTACCAATGCAGCACACAAATCCGTGTATCCACGTCCAATCGTCGCTAAAAGACTGCCCGGCACATTACCAAAAAAGCCTGGAAAAATGGGATCATCGGTTCCCGTTCATCGTTTAGCTATATGCTGCGGCTGTTGCCCAAACCAATGCCTCTTACCGGTCAACACGGGCACTTTGTTCCCACATTGTCGAACAATGTCACTCAGTCTTGCACCGAGATAACTGTAAAAATCTTGGTCCAGTACTGCGAATTCTTGATCAATGATATTGTTCAGCACAACCAATTCACTGTCAATGCCCTATACAGAAAAAAAAAATGATACAATAAAGTTAAACCGAGACGAAACAAGGACTTTTGTCAGTTATTCGAGAAATGGCACGAAAAAAAGTAAGATATTTGCTTACTTTATCTTTAAGTACAGCGGCTACAATGGTGCAAGAAAGACGTTCACCAATACCGACGATGATGTCTAGGGAACGAGGTGATATTTCATCGATAATCTAAAAAAATCATGGTCATTTCAGATAGAGTTTAGTCGTCGCCAAGGTCCGCTCAGATCCAACGGGTAATATTAAGAGAAAAACTTCTTGCATGCTTTTTCGTCCTACCTCAGCTGCTTGTAAAAACGACCGGAGTTTCACACAGTCTTTCTCCAATTGCGCTTCCAGTTGTTGCAGAATCTCCGCATTTTTGACGTGTGCTCTTGCGGCTGCCAGATGGTCTTCTTCTATTTCTCTGACAATATCCAGGTATTTCGAAGAACCTTCGGTTAATGCCTCCTCAGCCGCCCGCAATAAACTGTGATTGAAAATACGCATTGAGTTTTCCATTGGACGGGCAAATATTTTCATCATCTATTGTATCTACAGAGCCTCCATACCGATTGGTGGTTCCTTTATCTTTCGATTCACCGCTTCGAGCCGAGCAGACCACAACGACCCGATTTGAATTCATATAAGAGCTAGTGTGATATGTATTGCAAGTGAGTGGCGATGGTGACGAACGAAAAATTGTTCCTGGGGAGAGAAGGTCTTACGGGACAATGGTGGAAGCAATGACTTCTAGGAATTTGCCTACGCTAGTTCCGCCATATTTCTGAACTACCCAAGGCAGGTCCGGGTCATTTTGTGATGATGGTGATGCCGATGACATTATACGTAAAAGTAAAAGAAGGAAGCTGTTGGTAGGTTTAAAACCATCATGAATCAAGGTCAAGTCACAAAGAGATGATCTCTTTCGATGTTCAATCTCAGCTGTGGCCAAAGTTTACCCTTTGTCATCCTCATTTGGTGATTGCGCCATCGTAGCAAACTTTTTTATTGATTCTATTACTTCTCATCTACAAGAACCTTTTCATTCATTTATATTATTTCTGATTCTCGACCGGTTGATATAACTATTTCATGTTACTATGCATTTGCGATGTGATTCATTTCAGAAAACCCAGCAACCAATCGCTGTGACGATGGATGGCATGGTTTCTATCACGATCAGTCGATGATGGAAAACCGTAATTCGACTCGCAAGATAAAAACCCGTCGTTTACTATTGTCCATCCTTTACCGAAAACTATAAACGGCTCCCATCCTCATTTCTCAATGTAAAAAGTTATGTCACAGTCATAATGAGATATAAATGATGTTGTACTAAATTTCATGCCTGAAAATGACTCAATAATAACTCACCTCATAGGGCGTCGGTCACCCAAAACTCTGGTCAACAAAGTAGATTGTACCCTGGAGCCCAAGGACCCATAGGCATGTATGAGCCCACCTTGAACTTTACGCTTGTTTTTCACATATTTATGTGAACCTAAGCGAACCAGGCATAGGCTAGAATTTTGGAACCCAATAGGACAATTCATTATGTTATGACGTCGTCTTCATCAACCGAGTCAAAGCATCCACCATGACCAGCGGAGCCTGCGTGATCAGGTGTGCCTAGGGCTTGTAAAAGATCAGATTACCTCTTCAAGGAACCCCATAGCAACAGCAATCCATTTCGGGTTATTGCTTACCAACAAGCTATCACTGGCAGCAAATCGTGTACGATTGCCCATAAAAAGCTACCTGCGACAACTGAAGGGTTTAATTATTGCGATAATGCATGGCAGCAAGTGTTTTTATTTGTACCGTAGTATTCCCCTGTTAATGTCTTGGTTTTCTAATCTATTGCATATTTGCATTTCATGAACTGTATCCTTTTAAACGGTTGGGGGGGGGTATTGGATTGCGTATGACTAATGACTCTAGCGAAGTAATATATTCTTCTTGTGTGTGGAATGATGTTAAGGAGCTGAACATGGTCCCGATTCAAAATTGAAGTCGAAGGAAATCATCAAGGAGAAGAGTACAGTTACCCGAGAAAGAAGACCCCATTCCTGCCATAATGTACCGAGAACCTTTGTTGATCCTGCAATCCTTGTATCCAATCACACTGGCTATCTTGTCCTTGATACCATGTCTTGAATCATTAGGTGATGTCGTACAATCGAAGCGTGATAGAACCCTTTGATAAAGGACGCCGCCTTGAGCACCTGCTCCTTACATAAGATGATCCCATGGAGGTCCAAACTGCAGGTCCCTTGAGAAATAACTCTTGCGCTACGAGAAGCAGCAGTATATTCCATCCCAAAAATACGAGATGATTGAAGTTGACGTTGCTACTGATGGCTCACCGGCGGCTTCCCGAAATCGTACCCTGTGTGTCAGCTGTAGGGAGTTGATGACGCCGTCGACATCATCTATTTTATCTGAGAATTAGTGGCCTGACCAGATGTTTCGCGGTACCGACCGATCAGGGAGCACCTCTTGCACGACGTAGCATGCGTGCACCAACATCCAGAGTTGCCGGATGATTCGAATGATCCTTCATGTTGCAGCCTGGTACGATTCGGAGCGGAGAAAAGGCAGCCCAATTTTCAAGTGGAGATATCTTCCCAATCCTGCAAACACGCTCAAAAGTTTTTTGCTTTGTTCATCATCCACACTCTCCTTTCGTGAAGTGGTACATGAGCATTTGTTGCCCAGTCATTATTTGATATAAGGCTTTAGGAGAGACGAAACTGGTGTAAGAGGGACAGCAAAATAAGCAGATCCATCTTTCTTATGAAGCCTTCTCATAGGCTCTATAATTTCTTTCATTTTTTTTTTTTGATCAACGCTTGGGACACTCCAAAATTTCACTCCAAAATTCCTTTTGAGAAACAATGAATTCGCCCAGCACACGTCATCATTTGCCGCGCGTGTTCTTTTTCTCCTTCCTGCTTTATTTGCTGCGCCTGCGTAAGCTTCTTTCGTTCATCCAGTACGAAGAGGGTTCGAAAAGAACCTGCCCGTGCCCATCGTCAAAGCAAGAAGAAGGGACCCCTTTGAATCACATGGCGGGTGTTATTGCAAGCAGAAGACGTCAATTCTTTCGACTTTTCTGGGAATGCTTTCGAACCTTGATGAAAGGATCCATTTCAAAGAAGTTCACTGTGCAGGTAAGTAACCGAAAATCATTTATAATTAAAACTGTACCGTATATTAAGACATATTTGACCGACCATAAATCGTAAACAGCCACATGAGGATCCTTCGAACAACCCGGTCACTGTTGCCCACAAAAAACAGTGCTTCAACATGTCTGCTAATACGAGCAGCTTCATTCACCGAAATAATTTGCTACCGATGGTGTCGGTTATATGGTCAAGATGAAACTTTGCTGATCGAATTATCGTCGGGAAGCCTACGTGAAGATTTTGACCATACACTTGGCGATTCTCTGAAGCTGCTCGAGAATTTGATTGCCGTTGTCAATACGTACCGTGCCAAGTATATAATAGTGACAAGACAGCCTTCCAAAAGCTCACGGTACTGGGGATCCAGTCTGTGAAGACATCGGTATCACTCTCTGTCACCGAGGATAGGACATTTCTTTATCAAACGCATCGAACGACTGGAATCCCGACAGAAATGAAGCAGCAGTATTGTCTCGTTTCTCTTTTCGAGCTTCTGGCCTTTCTACTGGGAATTACCCCCCCCCCCGGTTGTACATACCTCGAGGGAATCAAAGGAGAATACGACAATACAATCAGGACCAACGGGTTTCATGACCTGGTAGTACAAGCCAAGAGAGGTGTCGAAGAGCGACAACTTCGTATTCTTCCGCCCTGCGTACTCGGTAGGAGATACCGTCAAGTCGTCGAGGAAACCGAGGTCCCTCTGGAAGTACAAATCAAACGACATTATAGCCGCGATCTGCGATTCTTGGGCAATGCCGGTTTTCAAGCACGCCGAGACCAGCTGGAATACTTGCATAGGCGCCACATGGACAGGCTAGACCGCGGAACACTCCACACGATGGCACCTTGCCCACCGACCGTGGAACTGTTCAGCCCGCAGTATACCACTTGGTTTATGGGCGCAAAACCTGGAGTGCTCATCTATCGAGTGGCCAATGCAAGCGGCCGCAAACCCAATGCCTGACCTGGACGAAGAAGGGCAAGACAATACCTGCCATGAGCAAGATGAAGTCATAATGCAACTTCAGAAAGAGCATACTGGTGTTATTTCAGTACCAAAAGAAAACACCATGAAGGGACTTGTGTTGCATCAACTTGTATGATTGTTCATCTTTAGTCATTTGTATCATCATTCCAATAGTACATACCATAATAAAACCCGTATTACCGTCTTCAATGACAAAATTGCTGTGCTCTGACACTGTATTGCTTTAGTGTTTGTTATAACTTGTTTGATTGTTGTAGCACAGGAAAGTGTGCAAAACAGCGTGTGATATATCCGTTCGGAGTAAAGTTTGCAAAAATCCAAAATGTCAACGAGACTGAAAATATTTGCTTTATTAACAATGAACACTGATGGCTAATTATATGCTTCCTAGGTAATTCTCTTTTTAAAGGTGAGTATCCGCTAAAAGGAACAATTTTTTGGTCTGAGGAGGGGTGGATAAACGGTAGAAAGGAATGTCCGGACTTATAGGAAGGACGTATTCTATGCCAAATGAGAGGTCGGATGGGTGATATCCATGTCGGGTATGAAGGCGTGCAGGAAGGTAAGACGTTAAGAAGGTGTGTAAAAAGGTGTACAAGAAGGTAAGATGGTGTGTAAGAAGGTAAGAAGGTGCATAGGGAGGTGCATAAGAAGGTAAAAAGATGCCAAGAAGGTTGAATTACGTTACTTTTGCAATGTGCACTGCATTGACAGTTTCCAATGTCCCGTTTGTTCTCTTCAAAACCAACCCATACAAAGCTTCCTCTCTTCTACTGCTTCTGATATTAAACCAATCATTGCTTCATTAAATTTAATTGTATTTTTGGAATTTGCTGCGTGTAGAATTTCTTTGTCGAGGAGAAAACGCCAAAAGGTTGTAGTAAGAAAGCATAGAGGAAGTGAGGGGAAATTAAACTGTCACCACTTATTTTTTGCATGAGAGGGCATGTTCAAGAACCTATGGGCCTTCACCTCTTGGTGAGTAAGTTTATGCTTTTTATGCGTATAAATTGATATGATATCCTTAAACATGTATATATTATTCATATGAAGATGCTTGTCAAGAAACTGATAATAAAGAACGTTGTAACTCTATTTAGTCGCCAGATCACCAAGACTTCTACATCGTCGCCACACATCGCGTTGGCTGTGTATAAAATACCAGGTTTAGTCATCCCGTTTTTGCTTTCCGTCATTAACATAATACGAATGAAATAAGAGTACAATAAAGCAACATTAGACGTCAAAGTCGCTATCATTTGCACTATAAGAAAGTGAGAAAATGCATTATTCCTCTGAATAGACGTGTAGAAGTTTAAGGTGATGGTCTCACAATATGCGACCAGATTAAAAATGAATAAATACGATATGTTTTAGCCTTAAGGTTTCTTTTTTTTCATTTGATTCCGCATTTTTGTCATTTCGCCGCAGTCCCGTATCGTTCCTAGTATATATTCAATTTTCCATGAATGGTGAGAACTAGGAAAACTGCTTGGAGAACCAATAATATTGTATCACCTCGATCAGTATAGCCCCAAAATTTTTCTGATACATACTTGTATATAACGAGGAGCGTGCTATTATCAAGGCACCAACAAAAAAAAATGTACATAAAAGACGAACAGGGTAAAGGTGTTTTTTATGCTTATCTTTACGCTATTTGGGAGCAGCAATGACGCTAATAAACATGGGGAAGGTTGTGTTACTTGGCTGCGGTTGATTTTTGCCTCGGCATAACGTGATAAAGCAAGTTCCAAGATTGCAGATGACATTGTACCACTCGGTATCTAAAGTGAGAAAATACCTCTTCGCGATTGATCGAGAATCGCTAATGCGGTGCCTCAGGTTACTCGAGACCTAGACAGAATGGGAAAGTAAAATCCATAAAAGGAAGGTGTCAGGATGACGTTGATAAGGAACTTTTTATGGTATTTTTCCCAAAAGGCAAATCAGCGTTTATTCTCTGAAAAAGATTAACATCCCGAAACATGCGTTGAAAAAATTTACAGTTTGAATGAATAAGTTAAGACGGATGGATGCATTCCGCTTTTTGCAAATACGAATAAACTAGATAAAATGACAAGGGAAAAAAATGGTACAAGGGAAAAAAAAGCGCTTTGAAGACCTGCGGAAACCGATATCCGAATTCAAACCAGCAAAAAAAAAACCGAGATTGTTTGATCAGTTTTTTTTTTTTTGTTTTTTTCAGTGATGGATGGTCCCGCTTATTTCGTCAACTGATTAATGTTTGACGGGAAACTCTTGTGTGAGTTGTGACTAAAGCTTGCACCATAGTTTCGTCGCCAGTGATATTCAGCCTAAAGTTACAAAAGAAGTTTTTTGTTTTGTCAGTAGATGATCAAACAGTATATGCGATGAGGTGCATACCTGTTTTCTAGCTTCCCATGAATGATCTGGCATGACGGTGCTTGATCGTCGTCGTGCCATTGCGTGTGGTGACAAGGGATATTCTGCGTTTTGTTCGGAAGTTCCCATCGAATTGCGTCGGTTGTTCACATAGGCAGCGGCTCCTGCTGCACCGACAGCGCCCAAAGTAATGATAGTTCCTGGTCCTGGCATTTTTGTGTTTTCGTTTGAAATTGATTGAAGTGAAGAAAGAGATGTGATTTGAATTCAGCGACGCTGGATCGCCTCAATTTAAAGCTTTTTTTTTTTATGCGCAAGAAAAAAAAAAGCATCCGAGGCACACCAGAAAAAATCCCAGTGGCCAAGAGCCCGATCTGGTTTATGAGGTCATGTGCATGGGTTGTCTTGATTTGCCTTCCTAGTGTGTGAATCATGCAAAACAGGTTCAATTAAACCAATCAGAACGCAATCCGCCTGTTTAAGCAAATTTATTTGTCCACCCTTCGTTTTTCATAAAGTACTGATTCCCTGCCAATCTTTGACTTGATAGTGCTTTGAAAGCTTATCTTGACCAATGATAACATATTATCTTATCCAACTATTTTCCCTCCTGGTCACCTGGTAACTATATGTCGTGAGAATGCACCAAAGCTATAATCACTTTTTTTCAATGTTTCTCAACATTTCCATGTTCCTACAGAAACAAACCAAAGATCTTGACCGTTTCAAACAGAATCGTATGTGATTGGTTTACGGGCTTGACCATCTTTGCCCTTTATGACTTGTTTCAAAACCTCTCGCTCGTATCTCATTTCGGAGGCTTCCCAAATCAGGTCTTCCGTCCGGAGAGGTCAACTTCAAAATGAAAAAAAAAAGATAACGGTATCCGAGTAACATTGCACGATGCAACCTAGAGATCTTCATCACATGGATATACGCAAGATTTATGTTGCCAAACGACGCAAAAGACTTATTACAGTAATCTAAAGAAATGAGTTTTTATAACATTGTGCCATTTCAGTATATTTACAATGATCAACTAACAGAAAGAGCAAAAGGGGGATAAATAGCATCATCATCGTCGAAAACAATAATAATGTAGAAAAAGGACCAACTATCATGACAGGAATCTTTCAATTTTTTTTCTACTCTTTCAACCCATTATTGACGTTTTGAACTATATTTTCCTGTGGGTAAATCTATCAAGAAAAAAGGCAAATTAATTCATTTCCATTATTCAACAAATGACATGGGTGGGATATCTGCTTACATCGCCACTGTTCGATGGAGTCTAGAAGCCATTGTTCGGTGACAACCACTTTGTCTGAGGTGATGGCGTGTTTACTAATGATTATGTCCGCATCTTCCGGTTGGTTCACAACCTGACCACCAGCCTTGGTAATCAATTGGTTGGCAAAGTCCGCGGACATGAATGTCGAGGAAATATAGATGTTCACGTTGGAAGGCAAGACTGCATCCTGTTGACGTGCGGCGGAAGCGCGAGGGAACCATTCCAGTGCTTCAAACTCGGCTTCATCAATATACTTTTCCGATTCGCCACACTTTATAATCCTATAGGTATATGTGTCCAAGGTTGCCGTCAATTTGGCTTATTGTAGTTCATAATTTTGCTGCTCCTTTGCCCATGAATCCTACCATGATGGTGTGACGAGCCATATTCCTTGCACCATGCCAAGAGCCACCGATTCCGTCATTCGCTTACGACCAACTAAAAGGCGGTAAACGTTAAAAAATCCGACTAATCCTATTATGGAAAACACGCTCTTCAAGTAACTTACCAATAACATGCGTAGTGCTGTCATCCACTCTATTTCTACGGTTAGTCCACTGATAATAGACATGAACGACGAAAGAAAAAAAAAAGAGATACTTGCGATTTAACGACTTCGAAACGGCCGAGACGTTTGATAATTTCAGTGCACTTTTGACGTGTCGCCTCATCCAAACTTGTCATGACCACAGTGGGCAATTTGGTTGTGGTTGGCTGCGATGCAGTAGCTGCCTCGGAGGGTAAAGGCAGCAAGGACGACGATTCGGACACGATCGAGGCGTCGGACGTTCGTATGGAACGTAAAGGAGGAACGTAACTTCCCAAGCTCAATCGAGAAGGCACGCCCATGGAGCGTCGTTTGCGTTTCAAACGCGGCACGGTCGGACTGCTCATACGTGATGGTTTGGGGGTATCGACTTGGCCAACAAAGAAATCCGCCTTGATTTGTGCTTTGATTTCATGGTCAGGGGCTGTGGTTGGAATAACGACGCCTTTGGCCTTTTTTCGACGTTCGTCCAGTTCCCGGTTACGTCGATCGAGTGAATCCTGGTAATTGTCAAGCGGCGATGACGTTCGGTCATGGTTGGTGTTGGACGGTTCGGCAGATTTGACGTCAAGTCCATCGAGTGCCAGTTCACTGAAAGTGGCAGAGATATTCGAATCTTTTCCGGATAAGGCAGTTGTATCCGACAGGTCACCGGTTTCCCAAAGGGAAGGATCCATTGTTTTCCGACGATGCGCTGATGATGATGAGTTATTATGCAAATGCGAATGTGTATGCGACGATAAAGATGAAGATGCTGATAATAAAGATGAGGATGATGATGATGATGTATGCCGAAAGGACCGTGGTTCCGACGCACGGCGAGGATCCGGTGTTATATGGATGCGAGGAAGTCCTTGTGTTTTTATTCGTTTCTCGGATACGGAGGTGGGAATATCGCTACCATTCGCTGCTCCCGATTCTTTATAAGTCTCGATCCAGTGACCACATTTCTAATGTCTACTTACATTCAGCGGCCAACGCTCGTAGTCGACTTGGTTCCATCGATTTACGCCTCTTCTTCCCTGTTAATGCCAATCCTTGAGGTCTCTCTATGAAAAAATCCTTTTCGTCCAGCCGTCGTTTTTCGGTTTTGCAGCTACCAGAGACAACAAAGATTGTATGTCATGAGCTCACTCTTTTTTCATCGCCACGTTATGGTTCACAATTTTCTTACCGAGTAATCCAGAGCAGATTGACAATGTAGACATTTTTGCTCAAAGCTTTTTGTAATGTGGTAGACGATCCGTTCTTGTACACAAGATGGGTTACAGCATCTGGTTAAACATCAGTGTCAGTCATGCCAGGTTATCATCGTGTTGTTATTAGTTTCGTAGATCGTGAATCGCGATTTCTACCTGAAAATGTTCGACGGGTCTAAATGCAAACAATAACGAGATGTTTAGCCCCTTTAGATTCAAACAGTTTACCGCAAAATGACCTCTTTACCTTTGCTCCCATGGACTGAAGTGCTCTTTCGAAATTCTGGGACACATCGTCTCCGTCTTCGGTTCTGTTACCAAGGAGAAAAAGAAAATTCAGCCATGATCAATAGCACCAACCAAAGGAATTATGAGGTTGTCAATAGCTTACCTAATGTCAAGACAAGCAACGACGCCCTTCAAAATCTGAGTAGGATCCGTTGACGAAGTGGTTCGATTTCGGTGAAGGCGAGGTGGTGGATCGTTGGTCGTGGACGAGGGCGATGGCGAACTGTTGGAAGTGGTGGGGGTGATTTTAAAAGCGGACAGAAGCGATTGCTGTTTCTTTTCAGGTGCGGCAGTGCGTCCAGGGGGTAGGTTCTGATTCGAAGAGATCTGACTCTTGAGTAGACTTCGTCGTTTCGGCTTACTGACAGAGGGCCGTGGGGCATTCGTCAGTGGAGAGGACACTCTACTGGATGCCGACTTTGGCGTGCTCGAAGGCGTCATAATAAAAAATGGTATGTTGTTCTTGGTTAAAAGAAACGAATAATAATAATAAACCAGGATATACTGTAATTTGGTAGAAATAAAAATATAAGGGAAACAAATCAAGGCGAATTGAAATATTTCGTGTTTCTCGAAGAAAATCACTGGGAAAGCGCGTCTAAATAGTCACGTGTAGGCTCCGCTTTTGCTCAGATCAGAATCCCATATCATTTCTTACATTTCAAACTGTTTGACAATTGCCAAGTAACAATTCGAAAATAATACGTCGATATAAGTTTGCCTTACTGTCAACATGAAGAAAAGGAAAAAAGAGTAATAATTGAATTTTATTCAATTCCAGTTATAAAACGAAAGGGACAAATTGATGGTGAATCCAGATATCACAGTGACGGATGTTAATGTATTTTTACTCTTGTGAAATTCGTTTTACTATTGTTGAATTGACAAAAGAATTGCAAGCAAGATGCCTCGAAAATGAGTCGATGCCAATCTCTATTGGGAGACAAGTGTGTATACGTTGCTCTAGCAAACGAAATGCATTTGATCTTTTCTTTTGGTAACATCTTTATTCGTCATCCTCCCTTTATTTGCATTACTGCAGATAGCATCATCAATCGAAGAAACATCTTGCGAGAAGTGCACGTATACCATTGCATATTAAAAAAGAGTATGTAGATACCCCCAATTTCATCGATAATGTACTCATTCCCATATCATACAAAATCCTCGGGTGAAAAATTCTGCTGTCCTATCATGCTGTGAATCTAGTAATCAAAAAACGTCATCCCTTTCCTTTTTTTTTTATTGTCCAGGTTGTTCCAGAGATCTATATCGACAGGTATGGGTGACATTTTTTTGGGGGATGTTTGTGTCGTCAAAGAATGACATATCGCACGCCATTAACCAGATTATTTTGCTTTCTCCAATTCGGCGGGCGTCTTGGTCTTCAAGGAAAGCGCGTGTAATCCTTGGTTCAGTTCGTCACTCAAAAGACCGTAAATCATGCGGTGGCGTTGCATCAAAGACTAATAAAGATACCCCAAGTCAAAAAAAAAAAACTCACATTTCCATCGCTCTTTGTTTCTTTTGTAAGCCATAATCCTAAAACCCAGCATTTACCTTGCCCTGGAATTGTTCGGAAACCACGGTCACTCTATGTACACCCCGTTATTACCGTCTGTGCATTCGTTGCTGTTTAGGTCTTATGCAAAGCTTACCGAAAGTGGGTTTCTTTGTTGGTATTGCCCTTCATTGCAACATGGTGAGCATGTAAATGCGATTCGTTTATCGTTTGCAAAACGGAAGGTTGTAATGCGTCTGTAATCTTTGAATAGTATTTCAGTGGGTGACTGTTGAGTGGACGAGTTGGCGGGATTAGGGGAAGAGAGAAAAATAGTTATATACCTTTTGTTCAATGGCGGTCTGAACGGGACCTTTTTCTGTGGAAGACATAAAGTTATTGAGGAATTGGGAGGAAGCAGCAGCGGAAGAGTGAAGGCGGACCAATGAACTCGTTGGCAATGTAAGTGAACGAGTAATAAGCTGGAACATGGAATTTTAAAAGGGAAAAAGAAAAAAAAAGGAAGGAAAAAAAAATTGAAAGCGACCCCTTGTTCCTTGGGGGAGAGCCGGATTCTGTTACGATTTCCAATTTCCAAAAATTTCAAATGAGATTTTTGAAGAACCGATCGTCCCTGTTCTTTCATTTTGTTTGTCAGATATTCAACAGTTTTTGGGGTTTGAGGTGGGAATTCAAACCTGAAAGCAAGTGAGGTTCAACAGTTTACTCATATATCCACTTGATGTTGGCTTCTTGAAAACGACCCACCTCGTCATTGATCATGCATTGCGCCATGGCGTCGGGCCAACTACATACACAGTAGCCAGCAGTACCGACAGTAACTTGCTTTGTACAGTTGGTTAAGAGGCAAGCATTATATTCATGATAACCGTATCTGTTGTAGCGTAACTTTCTTTGCCCCAGTGTCTGGGCATCTCTAATCGTTGTCCCTGTGATGTCCGCGTCGTAGTTTAGATCCTTTGCACCTGCCAAACTTGGAGTGGCGGACGGATCGGGCAGGCACCCGTCAAGCGCTCTGCAGGGACAGAGAGGCACATAAGATCGAAATAATAATAAAAAAAACACGAGATACTTACTGAGGGACAGAAGGCACAAGCCAGAGAGAACATGGGCAAGGATTGATCAACGAGAAAAGAAAATGAGATAAGACGATGACTCGACTTTTGAATGGATGCTTATTACAAATATTAGAAAGAATATGGAATGAAAATTATAGATGTAACGTACTACACAATCTGATAAACTAAAACAGCGACAGAGACAGCTCAGTTAATACGCTTCATAGCGGTCCCCTATTAATTTCATGGCAGATATTCCTGGCCGAAACTATCTGTACCATGATGGTTCCCTCACACTAGTTATTATGTAACTCACGTCTGAAACGTCATGTCAAGTCCTAGAGTCACCGTTTTGGCCATCCTTGAGAGATTTGAGAATACTGGCTGAAAGCCAGCAGTCTCCGAATCTACCGCAACAAATGGAGCGTTACTGACCAAAGACAGGGTTTGTGACGAGCTGCGAATGTTCATGCGCGCAACGACAGAGTAAGCAAGAACCTTAACAAAATAGTCTTTCGTTCTTATGCTCGTGCAAGTAGTCAGCACTTATCGCAAAGCACAGACAAGAAGGTTGCAGTGGCATCACCATTATACTATTTGGATTACAGATCCACGATTTGATATCCCGGGGAATAAACCAACGCGATGGTTCGAGTATTTGCTATGTCAACAGTTTCTCGTCAACAGAAAGAATGATCCGCGCAACTCCGTATCGATCCCTCAGCAACGAATGACGTCCAATTTCGAAATACAGCGAATTTTTTTTTTTTCATTTTCAAAGTAAAACTGGACCTCGCAAGCAAAAAGAGGAGAACATCACGCCAAAGTGATGGTGGGACAGACTTGCAACAAATTTTGATTGGACTGGACATGGCACCGTTTTGCCGAATGCATGTTTGTTGCACCATGCCAATTTTATTATTTTTCTTCATATTCTATCCGCATATCTCCTCTAGGACGCAACAGAAACAAATCGCTGCCAAGCTACGAGTTAGCGGGAAAAAAAAAAGGGTTAGCAACAAGGTACAAGTGTCTTGAAATTTATATCAATATTACCATCCCCAACAGCATGATCGATCACTGCTAGGTTGTGGTTCTTGCTGTACATAAATGGTTTGTGGCGGAGGTCTACATGGAAGAGTGTATTGAGCAAAAATTGCTTAAGGTTTTAGGTGTTCATTCGCCAAGAGTGGGGCGAGACAGAAATCCTTACGCTGGCTGATAGTATCCTTGTGGAGGAGGTGCTCCATAACCACCGTCGGGTGGGGGTGCATAGTATTGCCCTTCGCCGCCGGGAGGTGGAGGATATCCGTAGGGTTGTGACATGTTGGTTAGATTTTTGTTTTGGTGAAGCGAGACAGAAAACCCGTCAAAAGTAAAAGGAAAGGAAAAGAAAGAAAAGGGGATACTGTCATTGCCGAGTCTTTCAGTCCTAAACTTATAACTTTTTTTTTATAAATACCAAGCTGTCGTCGCACTTGTGATCGCTTGGTCCCATTATTCTCGGAAAACCGGAGAACTCGTCTCCAGCAAGTTCGTTGTTTCAACAATGTTCATTCTGTGTGTCAAGCAATCCGTTTACCTTTACAGCGCTTCCGACAATCTGTAAATGTGTAAATGTACTTTTAGGGTACTCTGACTTTGTGTACGCTACCGAATTTGAACGCTTCTGAATTAATATTATAACTGGATTTGTACCTTTTTTTTTTCTCATACCTTATTTGTTCGTTCCTAGTGGACGGTGTCACATCTGAGAAAGCTCATTTAAGATTTTTTCAAAATTATTGATGGATCAGGTACCAAGTTTTCTGACAAACAATCACGAATCAATTACAAAAAGCCCATATGTAAACGATGGCGGTCTCTGGACATGGATATGTGTTATTTTTTGGTTTCAGGGGTGTCCATACAAGAGTTGCTACATTGCCCAGAATTGATCCCCAGTATATTAGGGCAGTGAAGGTTGACCCTTGAGGCACCAGGTTTTCTAATGCATAGGCATACATTGGTTGTGCTGATTCGCATGTTTACAATGAAATTACCTTATATTACGGTGCCTCGTCTTGTACGATTTCGCATATATGAATGTTATGAATAGATGAACTGCAGCAATTTTCTTAATTAGAAAAATGCATATCTATAATCAGAATCACTTTTTATTATTATAGCTTCTTTTTCTTTGGCCAATAGATACGAGCTTGAACTTTGCCTTGCTTCCCCCTCAGATCAGATACTGCACATTTGAATACGGATCCATTTTGCTTGACAAAAAATCGATCGATCCAAGTCTTTTTTTTTTCATCTTTAAATAGATCATGAATCGTTATAATGACTTGCATAAAACACCGATGCAAAACCTTATACTGTAAATGTCGCTGATAGTGATTTTCTGCGCCCCCAATGCATCAATCATGGTAACAAAGTCAATTGGAGAATTGATGGTCCGCCAATGGCTGGACATTTTTGCATGTGACAATGGCAATCGCAAAAATTCTAGATCGCACTTTGACATCAATCTTCGTCATCGTTTGAAATATCGTGTCATGAGCGAGAGATGTCAATTGAATACAAACAATTCGCCGGGTAATGCATTTTGACTGATTGTTTAAAATTTATTGGCGGTCATTGCTTATAACATTGCCAATATTATATGGGACACGCCCCAAGATTGCCACTTGCATAGACATTATATAAAGCATGTATAAGGTAATTGCACCAATTTAGAGCCATTCTTATTATTCTCAGTCTCCTCCGGTGTAGCGTTGCTGGTGAACAACGACTTGCAAAAAAGACATCTGTGAGAAAGTAATCATCCGAAAATTCGGATGAGGTTTTCACAGTTCTTGGCAAGTGCAATAGTGCATGATTTGATGGGCGGTAGTGTGACATGGCGCCAACGTGTGCTCTCGGACCTTCTCTAATTAGAATCAATTATTCAGCGCTAATTGTTTTTTTGATCCGAATGAACTCAGTGTTTTTCAAAACGAATGGTTGCATCCCTTAGTTTGTAACGCCCCTTGTTCACATTGATATGGGCTCATTCGTCTCGCCACAAGTGTGGCGCACAAGAAAGAAAAAAAAAAGGAACCTTTTGGATCTGCGCTATCATGGGGAGGGGGGACACCGATCTACCTTTGAATGAGCTTGTGTTCGGATGGACCACTTCATTTATCCGTTTATTTTTACCCTTGCCTTTTATGGTAACTTCAGCAAATTGTGGGTGTCAAGAAAAGGTAACCATTCCACCCATTTGCCATACCAATCCATGACCGAATTGGTATTGACCTTCCATGGACTTTTTTTATCGACTTCTACTAAATTGAATTTCAAAAGCTATTAGAATTCTCCTAGTACAATTTGGGATCGGTGAGGGGTCATAAAAGCACTTCATTACAGGTCAATATCTCATGTCAAACTCCGATGCGCACATAATATGCTTGGGCTTATATATAAATAAAGGCCTTTTTCTTTTTTTTATGGGTCTCAAAAAGCCTCTCCCTCTGTTGCTCCTTCTGGCCCCCCCTTTTTTTTTCTTTTGTGATCCATTCATAGCATTTTGTTCGTCTGTTGAACCATGAAGGCTAAAACCATCGTTCTCGGCGAATACGCTCATAATACGGTGTTTCGTCTCTATCAATTTGCTACACCATTGACACCACCATTAACGTCACCACACAATGATGCGAATACGGTCGATTTCTTTTGTTTGGACGATTTGGACAATTTATTCTTCACTTCCAGTCATTATCATGCGAGTAAAAATGAAATGCTGGCCCGTTTCTATCGCGATCATCCCAATTATTTCTGCAAAGATCACGAGGGTCGAATTTATGTGATTGTCAAAGCCATCAGCGAAATAGCATCCAAATTGCAAATGTTTGTCTTGTACGAGTTGTGTCGTTTGACGGAATCTGACATCCAATCTGGTGCCGTGGTATCCATCTTACGCCACGTCCCTCAGTTACGACCGTGTCCGAGCCTCGGTGAAGAACACGAATTCGCCGCCCGGCCCTTGGAGGGTCATGAAGGATTTCTTATCAAGCAAGAACCCAGCTCACCGGCCATTCGATTATCCCCACCAAAGTAGGTTGATCATTCCTTCATTCCATTATTGGCGCTCCTGTCGATTAAAAAAAAAATCGTGCTTCAAAAAAAAAATACTGATGCATAAATTTTTTTTTTTATATTTGATTTGCAGATCTTCGAGGATGGTGGAATCGATGCAATTACCTCCGCCGAAACCTTCCTCGCTTTTGCTCAAGCGATTAGCCCCCAAGCATGGTAAAACACCTCAACTTACCATTTTCACCCCATCGTATGCTCAAAATCACCACGCCGCAATTCATTCCGCCCCTTTGCGACCCATGGTAGCTACCCAACGAGTGAAACCCAATAAAATTGTCAAGCGACAACCATCGTCGCGCTTGCCGCCTAAAACGGCTTCAGCTATTACGGCACCTTACAAGATAACCGAATTCCCGAGTCCACCCATTGTACCATCGCAACAACCGGCTACTTCCACTGCCACGTCGACCTCGGTTCATCGTCCATCGTCCGCTTCCAATGCTGCTCACGCTGCAGCAGCAGCAGCAGCAGCAGCGGCCACCGCCGCCGCCGCTGCCAGTGCTACGGCCTACCGGTTCAATGTCGCTCACTCGTCTGTGCCAAAGACGCCTGCACCACTGACACAGAAGCAGCAGTTTCTTCGGCCATTTGAATTTTTGTACGACAATATTGAGCACACACAAACCCTCAAGGCCACGTTGGATGACCAAATCCGTCGATCGTCCACGTTGATCCGTAGTCTACAATCGTCTGGCACAATGATAGAATCTCTAGTACGGCGCCAAGTGCGAGAAATGGTGGATCAGGAGTTTGACGATAAATTAGCCGATTGTGTTGAACGGATTCACGCCCTGGAACAACGGTTGCAGCTACGCGACGCTCCTTTATCACCCAAACACTCTCCTTCGCCATCGCCACCGGGCCAGCCTGCATCGGATAAACAACCAATGATAAGGGAAATGTTTTCTGAACTAATGAATCGTTTGGATCAACTGGAAAACAAAATGGCTCCTACAGTCGCATCGTAAGAGAGAGACCCAAAGATCACATACGCACACGTAGATAACCGAACGTAAAAAACACACACACAACCCAAAAATTACCCTATAATCACTTTTTGATACCCCCTTATATTTCCTTTCAGTCCATTCATTTTCCACATATACATCCTCAATGCACCTCATCCCAATTTAGCATCGCAAATACCTTGGCTTCCATTTATTCTGTTTGTTTGTTTTTGTTTTATTACCGCTACAATCAATAATACACTACGTTATCTGATATTGACACGATGATAATGGAAAATCACGAACAACTTCTATTTTTAACTCGGTGAATGAACTCCGGTTATTACACAACAAGAATCACATTTTTGTGTATTTTTTTTTCACTATTTGGAAAAATCAGGGCATTACTTCGTTTTTGATAAAGGTGCGACAACCAAATGGAGGATGGGAAAAAAAGAAAAAGGAAAAAGGAAAAAAAAAAGGTAGGTAGATCTTTAGAACCATCCCGAATCTTCCTCTTCGACCGTGGTATTTCCATATGCGTCTGTTTGAGTGATGGTGACATCGTCACCAAACCAACCGTCTTCACGTTCAACCACCGTCGTTCCGCCATATTCATCTATACGAAATAACTCTGTTTAACCATCCCCCGTACTTCTAGTATATGTGTTTATTGCCGTGATCAATTCGATGATCACATCACTTACTTTGCTGGATAATGGTTTCTTTGTCATGGCCAAACCAACCACCGTCTTCTCTGATAATGGTGGTGGAGGTATCGCCGCCATCCATTGGTGGAGCGCCATATTCAGGTTGTTGACCATATCCACCATCCATAGGAGCCGCTGGTGGTGGTGGTGGTGGTGGTGGCGCACCATACTCGGCGGGTTGTCCGTAACCGCCACCATAATTGTTCTGAGATTCGCCTGACCAAAAGAAAAACAAAGAATTAGCCCGATTTGGATAATAAGACCACTCTCCCGGCCCCTTCTATCAATGAAACCCTATCTCCTCCCGGTTTTCCAAGCTTTTGTTTTTTTATCCTTTCAGACAACTTACGCATTTGTTCTTGACGTTGCTGTTCTTCCAATCGGTCCAAACGTTCGCTTTGTTCATGTTCATGCTCCACAAACTCACTAATAGCGTAACCAGCTAAACCGGCGGCTGCAGCGGCTCCAGCAACTTTCATACCAGTCGACATACCGCTGTGTTTCTGAGCGGGAGCGCCTGGAGCAGGGGGATACCCTTGAGGAGGATATCCTTGTTGTTGCTGAGGTGGATAGCCACCGTAAGGACTTGTGACACGTTGCTGCTGTTGCTGTTGCTGTGATGGTGGAGGTTGATATCCATTATTGTTTCCATAACCCGATGGTGGTTGCGGCACAGGAGGAGCAGGAGAATAAGCGCCACCTTGAGAAGGTGGAGGAGGGTAAGGCTGCTGACCGTAAGGTTTGCCGTAACTTGAATTTTCACCACCTCCATAACCTCGCTGCTGGTCTTGGGAAGGAGGTGGGGGATAAGGACTGCCCTGGTTGCTGCCGTAAGGTGACTGGCTTGGTGGCGGTGGGTAAGGCGACGAACTGGGGGGATAAGGCGACGAACTAGGTGGATAAGGCGAAGAAGTCGCTGGATAAGCCGAAGGTTGAGGCGGGTATGGGCTTGCCTGAGGCGGGTATGGTGACGATTGCGGGGGATACGCCGACGGTTGCGGTGGATAAGGCGCCGATTGAGGAGGATAAGGCGCCGACTGAGGCGGGTAAGGCGATGATTGAGGCGGGTACGGCGACTGAGCTGGAGCGGCCGACGGACTATTGTAACCACTGTAAGGCGACCCTTGAGGTGGACCGTATGGATTTTGTCCAGGTGCCTGCAAACGAGGATCCTCCCATGTGGTTCGCTTGGTATTGTGGTCTATGAAATAACTTGATGGTCGCCACACTTGCTTTCAGTATACAAAATATTTTTGCTGACAAAAATAAGCGTATCCAAACTTACTAGCGACCTGTATCCGTTTGACGGGCTTCCCAACCTAAGTGAATAGAAAATATTTAGCCGATGTTCATGGGTATCCTGATCGTGAATTTCAAAAAAGATATATACCCGGTGGCATTGGTCCAGACATGTTGTGTACAGAAAACGACTGAGGAACCCTAAATAATCAAAGTGCTGAGAGGAGGAAAAAGAAGAAAAGAAAGAATGAATTTCTAAACCCCATTTTCTTGGTCAGAAAAAAAAAGCGTCCGTGTAACATGTTCACCAATAAAGCAGTCGATGACTTTTGAGCTTGGTTACACTTTGATTTATTGCAAGTAAGCTTTCTTCCTTTTTTTCATCTTTTTTATTTTTATTTTCTACTACGGAGTCTCTTGGGAAACTAGACTAATTACTTGCGAAACACGGCGCAGATGCAACTATAGTAAAATAAATTACATTTTAGTATTCAATGGGTCCCCCCTCTCACCTATAATTGCACACTTACATTGTCGGGCACGTAATACTCAGTATTCACATCACGAGCTTCTGTTACTTCGTAAGCGCAATCGTCCAACGACACCTGGTCCAACAATATGGAATCGGCCTTATCACCGTTATTCACTCGCGACACGACGGCTCGCATGATATCGTGACTGATAGGATCTTCATAATCGGCGGCCGCATAGTTCTGAACCAGCTTTTGAACCTGCACAGGCGTCAACATCCAGCACACATCGTAAATGATCTTGATATCATCCAAAGTGGCCTTTTTCAGTTGAAGCAGTTTGGTAGCTTGCATCAAATGTTCTAGCTGCAACGTGGCATCCGCCATTTCGTGGGATTTACACCAATCCTCCAATACCGTCAGGTTATACTGAATTTGCATCGCTAAATTTTTTTTTAAAGATCAGCGCATAGGCATCACTCCGATTCATTTTCATATTAGCTTCTTACCTCGTTTCCACGAGTTAAAGTTGCGCCGCATCACCACATCATTAAAGGTACTGACACCAATATACTTCAATAATTCCGTCAGCAGTTGCTCGGAAATGGCTTGTTCAATTTCATAGCGTTTCATGGTCGCGTAACTGGTGTTGAAAAGGTGCAACACATCCTCCATGGTATACGCCGGCTGAGTTCCGCCAAGACTCTTGCCATGGAACCGTCCAGACTCGGTCGCATTAAATCCCGGTAATAACTGACTCTCCACAATGGCCGGGATCACCATCTTACTGAGTTTCTTCTTCAGTTCACTGGCCACGTGATTAAACACATGGTCTTCCAAGCTTTGCAAGTCGTACTTGAGGTTCTCCAGCGTCTTTTCAATCTCGTGCCATTCTGCATCCGTCGAACCACGCTTGTTGCCTTGCATCTCCTTCTCCAGTTGACGTCCCAAAGAAATAATAAGAGAATACAGCTCATGGATATTCGACAGCCAGTACAGACAAGGCACAATCGCTTCTTCGCCCTCGTTGTCCTAGACAAAGAAAAAAAAAAAGGGATCGTCAGTGGGAAGCCACTCTGTCGTCCACGTTCTTTCTCACACGACTTACCACACAAACATCATCAATCGCATCCATGACAGCCAAGAGCAATCTTTCAGCAGCAGCCACGTATCCATAACGACACATCTCGATACTGATGATCGCGATGGTGTGAGATGGATAGAAGAGATCCTTTCGTGCCAGAGAATTCGGAGGGCTAAGGGTAGCAAAATTGATCGATTTGACCACCGTTTCCACGATTTCCCTCTGCAGGACCATCTCTTCCTTGAAAATGGCATGCATGATTTCTTCAGGCGAACCAGTAATATCAGCCACTTCCAGTTCTTCCACTTGTTTCTCCGTGCACATCTCGGTTTCTTCAGCGTTTTCGTTTTGTTCGCCCGAAACCGATTTGCTCTTTCGGTGATGTCGATTGTGCGTGTTGTGACGATCGGGCGACACGCCACGTCGACGTTCACGGTTGGACCAAGGTCTTGAAGGAATGTGACGTGATACATGCTGCTTGCGGGTCTTGTTGAGGGTCTGAGACAACTGCGATTTGAGCGTCGAAATCTGTTGCTTCAACTCGCTCATATTAGGCACCTCGGTCGTGTCCACGATGGATTGCGATGTTTCTCGTAATTTCGATACTTCATCCTTTTGTCGCGTTAATTCTTCGCTCAATCGGGCGATTTCCTTATCTTGCTGTTTCAGTTTGGTCAACGATGTGATGTACTCTTCCTGAAGACTGTCACGCTCGTGCTGTAACTTGGACCATCCCTCTTCGACCTCGGTAGGTTTGCCAATCACGCCTTCCAAGTCCTTGGCTTTTCGATCCAGCTTGTCGTACTTGTCAATCCATGTACGCACCTGCTGTTCAAGCTGCGACGCTTTGCTGCGGAGTTGGAACTTTTCATCCTTTTGCTTGTTCAGACTCTGAGTCAATTCCACCACCTTGTTCTCCAGTTTGTAAGACACTTCCTTGAAGTGACTCACAGAACGGGCCTCGGCGCGCAATCCCATCAATTGACGACGAGCAATGCGACGACGAACACATGTTTGAATGCGAATAATGTGATTTCGTTGAGCATGATATCGCTTTCGCACCACCCTTGAAGAAAAAAATATGACACGAATCAAGTCTTGTTCCAGAAAATACCATGTGCAATCCAAACTTACCAACCGCGAACAAGTCTTTGAATTTGCACAGCCGCATTATGCTGACGAATCAAAGCATATCGTTTACGAGCAATGAGACCTCGAATTGCTAATAGAAACAGAAACGACACACCATCGTTCAGCAAATAGTTTAACAAGGTCGGCCAACGGTTTCCAGTCACTTACCAGCTTGAATGGCCACGATTCTTGCACGTTGTCGCAGATAGTCCTTTCGAACCGTATATCGTCTCCAGTTCTTTTGAATGACAATGGCCGCTTTCTCCTGACGCAGCAACTCTAATTTGCGTTGGCCCATTTTCTTGCGTGCAATCTGCTGCAATCCAATTGCGAGTTCTTTCATACGCAAGTAACGTGCACGCACAATGTAGCGACGCATGTTCTTTTGAATAAGAATTGCACACTGATTCCAACGGTCCGCTCGCAGTTTTTCCATGTAAGCCAGCTACGATCAAGTAACATTTTTTGTTCAATCCTTGTTCTATCACTATGGAAAAATAAACCAGCAAGATACACAAATATTTACCTGTCCAGCGCGGAAGAAAATCTTGGTGAGACCAATCTGATATTTATCAGCGTCATTAATATAGGTATCCAGGATGGCCGAGCACAATCGTTTGGGATCGGCATTTTCTTTGGAATCCCAATACTTTGATTTAACAAGTGCATAATATCTATAAAAAAAAGGAGATTGTATTAGGACAAACGAAAAACACATCGGTAATCGTACTGTCAATGACTGACCTGTCAGCAAATTCTTCAAACGTCCATCGCGAAGGATACCCGGCACAGCTGATGCGAATGGTTTCCAGCACACCACAAGCTCGTAACTGCGAAAGTACCATGTTGGGTTCAAATACCCAGGCCACTTTGGCTTCATTGGGCTTGATACAACGAATGTAATGCACGTTGGTTTGACCAATGGTATCCATCAGGTTGATCAAAGAAAGCTAATTTTCTCTTTCGTCAGAACAAAGGGTGCTATTTGCCTTGCCGTGACTATTAAGCAACTTACTTTGAAGATGGAACCAAGGGTCGGCTTCTTGGCCGCATTGACGGATTTTTTGGGTGTCTCGGCCTGAATGAAAAAGGAAATGCAATAAGTAATTAATGACCACCTGCAGCAGGGCGAGTTTTCTGTTTGTTGGGCTTACTGGGGCGATAGGGCCGGTAGAGCTTGTGGCTGTTTGGATCAGATCCACCAAAAAGGAGGATTGCGAGTTTTGCAAAAGAGTTAAATGTTCTTCAGGAACCGTATCCTTGTTCTTGTCAATGAACCCTTCAGCTTCATATTGCACATCGTGTGCGTAATGAACCACTGTGAACGCTTCATTTGAAAATCGAGGCTTTTTGAAATAATCCTGGTAAGTAGGTGCGCTGAAAGCTTGGTATAGTTTGTTACAAAAGCCTTGATCGGTTCCTGAAGGTAGACGTGATTCCTAACGAATAAGTTCATTCAGTACGACTGATTTCTGGTCACAGTCACGGTTCTCTTACCTCATCCAACAGCGACAGGATACCCATTTTGGCTTCAATCATTTCAATGCACTTTTGGTTATCGCTAAACTCGATAAACTTCCAATCGATTTTTTCGCGAACATATTCTTCTTGCTCCAGTTTAAACACATGCTGATTGAACTATAGACAGCCAATCATCGAGGGTGAGTACAAATTGTGAATCAACAAAAAAAATATGCAAAAATATCATACCTGTTGCTGAAGCTTCTCGTTGGCATAATTAATACAAAACTGTTCAAAGGAGTTCTTCTTGAAATGTTCGAAACCATAGATATCCAGCACACCGATAAAAGTGGCGACGGTTTCGGGCTGTTGGCAAGACAAACTGTCATTGACGACGCTGACGAGCCATTCAAACAAATTGGCATAAATGTACTTGGCCACCGAATCACGGACGACCTGAGCTTGAGTCGGGCTCAAATTGGTGACGATTTTCTCGGACCGAGTGACAATTTGTTTACGGACAATCCATTTTTTGAATTCACTAGCTTGGATGCCCAAAAGGCGTGTCGCTTTCATTAGCGACGGTTCATCCTCACTGAGAGCTGCATCATTTCGACCCCCAATTTCAATGTTGCCGATATGCAGTAAAGCGGCCAGAAGGCGGAAAATCTGCCATTGGGTCTGTACGGAAATGCCCACCAAGGAGAGCGATTTTTGCGTGAGTTCAAATTCTTCAGTATCATTGACGCCTGGGATTTCGCCTGTTCCGCTTTGGTTCAAATAATGAAAATCCGTCCAACTCTTCAAATCCAATTCCTTGCGTTCAGTGGATGGAGCACCAGCACAGAGCTAAGGAGTGACTCGCATTAATAAATCGATCCTGCCAAGCTCTGCATGCTCTTAGTCATGAATTTGTAATTTTCTTACCTGATAGAAGATGTGATAGTTACGCTCGGTCTCGGGTTGGAAAATCAGACGAGACCGTTCCAACAGATACGTTCGAATCTTGGCTCCAACAATATTGCATTGTTTATCAAATTGAATCTACCCATTCCATATTTTAATTCAGCTTTGCCCTCTGGTTTTCCAACTTTTCTGTCACCTACCTCGATATACTTGCCGAAACGAGAACTGTTGTCGTTTCTTGTCGTTTTCGCGTTACCAAACGCTTCCATGATCGGATTGGTGGCTAAAGTTAAATAAAGTTAGATTCCTCAACAATCCTATGTATTTCAGTTTTTTATCTGTGGCAAAATTTTACCCAAAATTTGTTCTTCTACTTCGGTCATGCTTCCGGCAGTATTTTTGGCCTGTTTGCCTGCTGCTTCCTTATCATCGGCCGTGGCAAAGTAACGCATAATGTATTTTGCACTGACAGTTTTACCCGCACCACTGTGAAGAAAAGACACCAGAAAATCACTTTAGCCTCACATTATCTTTTTTTAGGTCCATCCACGCATCCATGCATGGTTAATTAATTCAACCTACCTCTCTCCGGATACGACAATCGTTTGATTGGACTGTTCGCGTACCATGCAGCGGTAAGCATCTTCGGCAATAGCGAATAAATGGGGTTCCAGTTCTCCGCGCCGTCGGCCCGAATACTGTTGTATGATATCCGGTTCGTACAGCGACACGCGGGCAAACGGATTGGTGGCAATCAGCACGATGCCGGAATAGGTATAAATATTACGCTGCAAATAACGCGTACGGATGGTATTAAGCACTATTTAAAAAAGAAAGCAAAATAACTCATCAACAAGACCGTGACAGCGCAAAAGATCAATCGATCGAAAAAATGGGCTGATGTTTACCTGAAGGTTCATTAAGATAGCTTAGATTAGTTAAATCGTCGGTATTCTCCATCTTTGGCGGATTTCTTAAAGGAGGCAAATTGGATCCTTTTGTTTTCTGTAACTCTGCCATGGTCGATTCAAAGACATATTCCTGTTCCCCACCCCCAACAAGTGTTAATAATAATATCGTTATCTTATTACAAGCCTAGTGTCGAGTCTCGAGGTTGCTTACTTTTGATCCGTCTTGTTCATTCTGGAATACGATCTTGACATGGGTGTCATCTACATTGTTTGAAACGACGGCCGCGGATACCCAACCTTCTTGATCGTCGGGAAACCATGCCTCGGTTCCTTTGGTGTAGACTTCGAGTTGCTGAGAAATGGATGGCGGGGGCATCTCGCAAGGAAAGACAAGTGAAGAATTAAGGATTTACAAGTGAAATGATGACGGGTTGAGATGAAGTAGAATGGACGAAAAAGCCCCGAGCGTGGGGTTTGGTTTTCTCGTGTTGATATGTAAGGGCGCAAGCGCTTGGAAAGAGGGAGTGCGGCGGAGGCGGGGGCAAGGCGAAAAAATAAGAAAGGGAAAACAAAAAGGTCGCTTTATCCCTTTTTTTTCTATTCTGCTGATAAGGAAGGGGACATTCAAAACGAGTATTTGCGGGATTTTGCTCCACCGCGAATGAAAAAAAATAAATGTCACGGGATTTTAGATTCGATTCGTCTTGAGCATTTCCAAATCCATGAATCGCGCACGCTGCACTTGTCAAGTACGCTTTGTCTAGTCAAAGCATGGTCGCACAAACAAGTTAGTTTGGACTCAACCAACCGCATCGCCTAATGAAACCTTGGCAGTGTCGGTTTTTTGTGCTGTTTTCTTGGTCATTCAGGCACAAGATTGTTTACGGTTTAATGGACCTTTTTGACAGTCTCAAACGGATCTTTAAGGAGCCTATGATATCTATGCTCAAGCACAGTGAGGCCGGGTGAGAAATAGATAGAATCAGAGAATTAATTTCAGGCACCTGAAACTCTAACAGACGTTGCCCGGACATCATTAGAAATGTTTCACTTTGGGAAACCAAATATCATCATGCAGCTAATTCAACAAGGAACCTCAAAATTTTTGTTGTTGGGGAAACCTTAGTAACGGATACAATGTCATAAAGCGATCAGTTTATCATTAATTAGGCCAAACACTGCATTGTTTATTTGTTCAACGTTTATTGGCATTGTTCCTCGAATGTTTTCCATAAAGATTGTACGAGACCATCGAGGGGCAGTGTAATGTTTTCGTGAATCGCGGCAGGTAGTCGGTCTCGTTTCAGACCAAGCCATTCCATCGGTGGCGTGGCATCGCCCATCACTTGGAGCTGCGGATAGAAATCGACCGGTTGAACTGCACGATATTTGATGGCTTCGCTGGGACCGGTCGGTGGTAATTTGTCCGGTTCAGGACTGTCACTGGGTTCTCGTGGATCGGTGGAAGCAGATGAAGGTTTTCGATGGAGTGAAGCTGCTTTTCGTTTGTTCACACCCACGCCACTGTCAACACTTTCCGTATCGTCATGACCGGCAAGACTGGGAGCATTTGTTTCGCCCGGTGTGGTGCTTGGTGACGGTCTTGCCAGCTCGCTTTCCTTGGCCCGCTCCAGTTGGTTCTTATACATGCTGTACATTTCTTGCAGATATTTCATCAACCCAAGGTTCAGTGAAACGTTGACACGACCATCGAAATTGGCTGCAAACGTGTGATCGACAGCCTGACTGATCTGATTGGAATCCATCGTTAGACGTGTTGTTGGAATGGTAAAGATGCGAGTACCACCCCAGCTCTTGGTCTTGGATTCGGCGGTGACCGCCAAGGTCCTGTCTTGGGCCATGAGATCCTTGCTCGACACGTTCTTTAGCAGAGCCGCGTTCAATAAATTGATTGTCAAGACACGATGCATTCCTTCGTCACTCGTTGGCGCTTCGCTCAAGTTGGCATTAATCTGTCGGGCATGGACCTCAACATTATCCACGTCATGGAACTGGTTGGGATAAATCACAATATCGAGGCCATCCATTTGTATGTGCACATGGCGGTGAACAAGTTGCAATGCTGGTGAGTCTTTGCGAGCCTCTGCGGAAACGGCTGACGAAGTATAAGTGGACTGGGTGGGTTGCGTGGTGGTCACGTTTTCCCGCACAGGCGCGGCAGGCACGGCAGGCATGGCTGGCATGGTAGGCATGTCCAACAGTCCGGCTTCCATTTTCTTCTTCTCCAGTAGCTCCATAAAGCGTCGGTACATGGTGATAATCACAGGAACGGTTTTAATCGACAATCGTACAATCATTGCCCGCATGTGGATCGACGTCGTCATTTCGTATTGACCCTCTTTCGGTTGAATTATCGACGTTAGCTCAATGGGATCTTGCACAAGATCAAGGATATTTTGATACTCGTATTCAAACGTCGCGCGGGCACCGTCCAGGATCACATGAGAAGACGAACTGTATGCTTGGACGCCGTCCTGGACTTTCAGACTCACATTCACCAGAACCCGTTGCAATTGAGCGTCGCCGGAAAGTCGGCCTTCCGATGAGACATCAATGTGATCAAAAGAAAAACTGAGCCCCTTGCATTGCATTGGTACGTGATACACCGTCATGGAAACATTGTTCGGTACGAGTGCAATTTTGCCAATGGCTTGACCCATATCAACCGACAGATTGACGGTCTGTGAGTGCACCGCAATGTGTTTGGCAAAAGGCTTGGTAGGTAACGACGCCGATTCACCCGATTCAGTATCGTTTTCTTCCACGATCGTGTCGGAAGGAAGCAACTTGCTGCTGGTGTTGTGATCCGCCTGTGCCGGCGTCGTGTCTGGCACAATAGCTTGATTGAACCAACACGCGTACAATGTCAGGAGATCTTGCAAATGGCGAACGTTGAGGTCGGTGTGGATACAAGGAATATTCACCACCACCGAAATATCGTCGTTTCGGTGAATCGCACTGTCGCGAGGTAACATCAGCGTGACATTGAAAACCAGTTCATCGACCTTGGCTGTCAGACAAGCTTCCGGTGAAAAGTGATGTTTGATGGTGGTCGACAGATCATGGATCGACGCCACACAACTCATTACGCGGGTTCCCGCAGGATCGTAAAAAGCATTGAGCAAGAATTGACTTTGGTCCCAGCCCAAGGAACACACCACTTTCGACGTCGGCTGGCAGCTCAAATCCAGTTTGGTACGCGACAAGCGGACCAGAACCGACGCATCCAGATTATCCACGTCGGTGGTGGTGGTGGTAGTGGTGGTGGACCGTTCGGCTTTACGTTCGCTGGATTCCTGCATTCCCAGTTTCAGACCGGCCACCACTTCGCGAAGAAATTGCACAAGCGAAGGATGCAAAATGTTGTTACTTTCATGGATAAGGATATCGCCGTGGAATCGTCGTGGAGCATCGGATCCGGAGGCATGCGCGCCAAGCGACGTTTGATAAATCATCCATGCATTCAATCCCGGCAACTTGAGCGTAGCGACGTTGCCTTCGGTGGTCCGTGATAAGGACTCCATCCCGGTTTTGATGCGCAGGCTTTGCTTTGGGCTCTTTCTTCGTACCGTGTCTCCCGAATGGCGTTTGGGATACATTCGCACCACTCCGCTTTGATATTCAAACACGCCAATGATCTCCAGATTTACCACTTCGCTTCCTTTCTCTTCAGGTTCTTGCTTTGTCATAAGCTTGGTGTTGACGGCAAATTCGTTGACACGGTCCATACTCTTGATGTAAATGTCGTTCAAACTGTTGATGTAATCGGCAATGGTGCCGTCCAGATCCACTTCGAATCCGCCCACCTTGGCATCGATCTTTAACGACTGTCTCGATTTCTGACTCTGCGCATACAGTTTACACACAATCGATGGCAGCAGCATCTGGTTCATGCGGGAATGTTTTTCGGCTACAAAGTGATCTTCATTGCTCTGGTCAAATCGTTTCACACATTGAAGCGAAATATTCTCCAGGACGGCGGTACTCGTTTCGATATTTTGCGTCAATAGTTCGAGAGAAACGATGGAGAACAACAAGGCGCTCACTTCTTTTGGACTTCTCGCCGACGAGGAGTGATGTGATTGCGTGTCCAGAGGAATAGCAACGCCCAGCTTTTGAATCCGTAAGCAGATCAGTTTATCCTGCCATAACGACTGGATATCTTCCTCCATGCTGGCCGTGTCGTACTTGAACGATTGGACCAATCGTTTGGTATTGGCGGCCAAGCGTTCCAATTCCAGTTTCTTGAGCTCTCGCTTCTTCTTCAGTTCGGCATCGTAGTAAATATAAATTTCGGCCAATTTTCCCAGCGCAATGGGCTGCATGACGGTTTGAATTTTGGAGATATCAATGTAGAATGAACCTAAAGGATGATTGGGTTGATCTTTGGACGTGATTTGAGAGGAACACCCAGGCAAGTAATTTTGAATCAAAAAGTCAATCACGATGTACGCGAGTCGATTTCTTCTCGAGAATGTCTCTTTCTTGGCTCGCGACGTCGGGTCGTCCGGGTACGATCCACTGTTGTGATCCAGCGACAAGGCAAAGTTGCGTCCTTGGACCTTCCATGCCAATCCTTCGGGCGATGGACGATCCCCGTGGGCTACGCAATCATTCGAAACGGAGGCTTCCAGTGCATTGGATTCGAACAGGACAAGCGCTGAGGGGCTTGAAGCGGAGATGCGAAGACCATCGAGCAAGAAATTCAAATGATATCTCAACGGTTTGCCAGACGAAGAAGCGGGTGTCGTGCCTTCCGTCGACGGTTCGTGGTGACGTTGTTTCGAATAGGACAGCACTTCCAAAAGTTCGCTAATTTCATTGCCGAGCAAAGACTGGGCCGTCAGCAACGAATCGATCATGGCGACGTTGAGTGACAGCGAAATGAAATCCACGGAAATCATGGATCGTAGTTTGAGTCGATCCGCACCACCATCCGATACCGATCTCAGACTGCCTGTACTGCGAATACTGGGAATGGCAAAAACGGTGCCACCGTGGTCGTGGATGGCTGTAGAGGAAGGTGTTGCCGGGGCCGTGTTTTTGGTGATCAAATGTAATTCTTGCTTGGACAACTGGATCGCGTACTTTAGCACAGACACACCCTTGGGTTGGATTTCATGGGCCAATGCAAAAAGATCTTCCATGGAATATTCCACACTCAATGAAGGCAGCAGATCCGCACGGGCCACCACCGAATTCAGAAGCACTTGGAACCGAGAATCGAATTTCCGTCCAGTGAGTGGCACCCCTTTGGCGGGATTACTACTATTGCTGTAGGCCATTTCTTTACGCTGTTCTTCCCATTCATTCAACAGGTTTTGAAACATGAAATGATATCGCTGGCCTTGTTCCGTACGCCATTCTTCCACGAACCCATACAAGCGCAGTAAACTTTGAGGCGCGTGAATGTAGAATTTGCGAACATTGCAAAACAGGTTGAACAGTTGTCGCTGGGTATCGGATTTCCCCTTTTTGGTGGATCGAGCCGGTTGGCTGAGATTTGCATTGACCGTGGGATGATCCATGGTAATCACCAGCAGTTCCACTAGTGTGGCAAGTCGATCCCGGTGTCGTTGCATCTCAAAGAACCGTACATCTATAAGATCGACCCCGCCCGCGGCTTCTAACAGAATACGGTTCTGCGCGTGATGCATATTTTTTCTCGATGTTTTGAAAGAACTGCGGACCCCGGACCCGGTATCGGAATCAGCTCGCTCCGAAGAGGCAAAGAACGCCGTGGGCGTCAAGCGTGGATTTGACAACAGAGCCGAGCCTTGAATGCCCCGGATCACGGATTGCATCGTCAACTTTTGAGCTCGCGCGCAAATATCGATATCATGCACATCCACGAGAACTTGCGCCACAATATCCACTTGAGCCAAGATTTTTTGCAGGTCGAAAGAGGCATCGGGTGACAATGATTGAGAATGGCGAGAGGAGAAGGACGAACTGGAGTGGGAAACAGCGGTGGCTTTACTGGTATGGGATAAACTGCGTATTTTGTTGGTAAATACACGTTGCACCATCAACATGTGTCTCGCAAAAGCAAGGATGGCCGGATTGGCTCCTATTTTCACGGAAGCGACACTGCCTTTGGCTACAACATCCAAGTACCCTTCCGATGGGTGCGTCTTGGCGCGATCATCGGAACTGGGTCGCGGAGGCGACACATCGTCGGAAGGATCGCCGATGGTGGGACGCTTGAAAACGCTGTCGAGGGCCAGTTCGATGGACCGGATAAAGATGCTATTGTCTTCGGTCACTTCTTCCTCTTCGTAGATGCAGAAACCAAACTGCTGCAGTGTAATCTTTCCAAGATTTACCGAGGACGTCAACAACCGCACAAAGTCCTGGGTACAGCTACTCTCGATCATGGACGACTCTTGATGAGATCGTTGGTTGAAAGGCTGCGTAAACAGTCGACAGTGAGCAATATCGTCATCACTGATCTCCCAGCTTCGCCAGCGTGAAAATGTCTGCACGACACTACTGAACATGTAGCGTGAGTCCACATGCTGAATTGCGCCGCCCGAAGTCAAACGATACTGCAACTCTTCACGCGTGGAAGACGGCATGGATCGTAAGATATGACGCATACGTGCCAACAGTTTCCATCCGACATCGTTGCGAAAGTTGCGCGATCCCAGACGAAGCATGTTGGTAGGTTTGGTCAGGAACAGTGGATCGCCTACCACGTGCGGGTCGTTGGAAAAGTTGGCCAGCTCATGAATGAATACCTGGATTTGCCGCGACCGGCGCTCTTGGAAGCTTTCAAGAATGTCCTTTAAATCATCGACAAACACCAGCCAGGAATAGACGGCGCCCACCAAGATTTCTACGGATTCGGTAATAATAATCGTTGACAGTCCACCAATCTCCATGTTGAAGTAGTTTGGTTTTTGCGCGCCTAACCATTTGAATGCGAAATCGGAGAGTTCGAGATCGACGACGACCAGTTCGTTTGTTGCATGGGTCTGGTCTTCTTCCTCGTTGCGATGACGTTTGATGGGCTGATGCTGACGTGCAAGTGGGATGCCAAAACTGACAGGCTGATGCAACGGTTCATGACGTTCGCTAATGTATCGCACTTTGCAGCCCAGTTTACCGGTGTCAATGTGAACGCGCGATTCCTGGAATACCAGCTTGGATTCGGCCACTGAGACCTGTTTTTCATCAAATGCCAGATCCTGGAATTTGACGCTGCCGATCATGCGAAAATCTTGGAGAAAGACGTCGGCTGAACATAAAATAGTATTTTGGAAATCGTACTGTGTCTTGATGTGGGATTGTCCGTGCTTGTAGATTGGCAGATCGTCAGGGATCATGACATTTTGAATAAAGTGCAAATACGTTCTGGGCAACAAGACGGCAAACCGAGTGCAAATATACTGATGGGTAAGGTATCGGGTCAGCTGACCAATGTATTCAATTTGATGCGAATCAAGCATGGTTTCCAAATCCCAATCCTACCACGGAAAAAACGGGGGTTAGGTCTACTTGCCGCTTCATGCCACTGTACGTAAAAATAACTTACATCTTTACTAATGACTTCGGTCAACTCTTGAACCACCTTGACCAGAATGGGAGTGAGCAAGATGGTTACAGGACAAGTGGCTTCAATCACCGTCGTCGCAAGGACTTCGTTTCCTTTGCTTTCATCGGCTTTGTTGGCTGTTCCCCCGTCAGATCCATCATCCGAAGCACTATTATGCTCTTTGAAGAAATACTCGGTGTCGATATGTGAATCATTCTCAAACTTGTACCGTTCTTCCTTCTAATTGTATTCATGTCCGTTTAGTACTATTTATCTTGGCACGTTCTTCTCTACTGACCTTTTCGGGAACTACCGAAGTTTTGGGTGGAGCCAGAAAGGGATGGAAAAACGGATGGCTGCGATCTAGGGTTGCAATGGCGCGTTGCACTGAATACCGCTTGAGGTATCCGCTGTAGGGAATGGATGGTGGAATCGAGGTCGGCGTGTAAGCATTTTTGACCGTGGTATCGTACAACACATCATTCACAGGATAGGTATCTTCCACTAAAAAAAAAAGTATAAAACCGATGCGCTTGATGAAGATGGTGTCTTTGCATCTGTACCTTCACTTTCCATATCACTCATGGATTGAACACTCGCTCCGCCGTAGCCATCAGAGGCATAGTCTGAAATCTCCATTTCGCTGTATCGCGTCGAATATATCCCTTCGGAATTGGCAGTATGGAAAGACTCATTGTCGCGCAATACAGAGCTTCGCATGGAGGTTCGAGACATGGGTACGCTATAAAAAGAAAAAGAATAAGAAAAAATGACTTGTTGTGAGCTTCACCTTGGTTTTTTGTATTGCTAATTTCAACCCTTACTGATCAATGATTCTGTCGTCGTCCGATTCATCGTCCGTGTTGTAAGTTGGCGACCAGTTACCGACAAACGAAGAAATACTGGGACTGCCAGTGGAACTCTTTCTTCGGCCAAAGAAACCATCCAGCGTCTGAGAGTGGGTGGAGTGCGCCGAACTTGCGTTCTCTATGTGTGAGGTTGGCTTGTCGGCTATCAAAGTGGCCACATTAGCATCATCATAGTTAAAGGATGCGCTCAAGAACCTTACCACAGTAGAACGAACGATAGGGTGGAGCGTAGAGTATGCCAACATGATGCTCTTGAAGTGTGTTCACTGATGATCGAGAACCTTTTTTTTTTAAAAAAAAATAAAAAATAAAAAAATAGCAAATCCCCTTAATGTTCCTTGTATCATTGTATCTCACTCGTTTTTCCACTTACTGTCAGTGTCATTATCCTCATCGTAAAGATTGACGCATCGACGCGTAAAATAGTCCTGACTGCTAATAAATGTTTGTTGCTTGGACCGTTTTTGCTGCCAATCTTTTGTCTGGCGAAACAGAGTAATGTTCAGACCAAGCTCCACTTTGGCGACTTCGACCCATGAGAATTCGGATTCCTAAGTTAGTATGGGGTTTTTTGTTAGCGATACATTGAGTTGATTGGATGGATGAGTGAAGCAAGAGAAAAATCTTCTACCTGACTGTTGCCTTGTTTTGAGGGATCTTGGTTAGCCAAGCAAGTGGTTTCAATGGCTGGCAATTTCACTGCGATTCGTTGGCAATACTTTTCATTGACAAGGTTATCAAAGTCAACGGTCATGCCATCCTTGAAATGAATGCCTGTGGCGGTATTTTGACTCATCAAATAGATATCGATTTCTCGAACCGACGCCTTCACAAAGGTGACATCCGGATCCGGATCGGGAGTCATTTCTGCAGGAACCGCATTATCTTCATCAATGAGATTGTACACAAACGTCTGTGCAAAGCACATGGTGCCCAGCAAAAAAGACGGTTTGATTTCACCCGTGATGTGTCCAATGTCAAACTCCCAATGACACAAATACGTTGCCGTCTCTGGCAACGGGCCAAATAATCGGTGCGCGTAAATGCTCGTTTCTAGGAAATCCAGGATTCGCTGTGAATATTTCTCATCATGCTTTTTTCGTTCCAGTTCCACTGACCATCAATAAAGATAAAATTGCGAGGATCACGAGCGTTTTTGATTCGAAAAGGGGCTTGCTTCTTGCATGGATTCGGATTGGAATCTCTCGTCCAAGTAATCGGACTGATGTTGACGTGCATATCTGATGAACAGTAATAAATGTAAATATTAGTCTAGTTATTTCGCGTACAATGGATGCCAGCACGAACCCATATAGATATCGAGATTTCGAAGCTCCAGTTGTAATTCTTGAAACTCCAACTGTGAATAGTGGGAGCATTCGTACAGATTCTCTGGCAACATGAGAGCGCCATCCAGAACTTCAAGAAACACGTAAACTTCAAATGGGTCTTGAACGGGCTACAATCATTGTGAATAAAATCACCATTCACGCCCTATTGACGACATGTATCAAAAAACCAACCTTGGCTTCGCCCTGCTTTTTCTTCATTTCTAGATACTCTTGTGGGTTTTGTCGACGATATCGATACTCTTCAATTGTCCAGAAATTGATCCAGTTGCCAAAGTAATTGTCGCGCAAAATGAAGAGGTATCGTATCACCGTGCCGAAAAGTTTGACCGTAACTCCATTTAACTAACAGTCATACCGCTTCGGTCAAAAAGATCATACTGATACCCAACTGCCCTCACTTACTGTAACATATAAGCTTGTGCTTTCAATATGAGTGGCGACGTCAATCGAGGTATAGTACTCGTAAGATCCGCTAATTTTGAGCCCCAAACAAACAGCAACTTGGGCATCGTCTTGTTGCATAAAAGCATTGAGTGTATGCGACGTCTGCAATGATATTCCAATTTTGCATTGCTCGACCTAAGAAATTTTTTTTCTCCATGTTGATATCGAAAAAAGAACTTGATCCTCCACGTCTCTGTATAGATAACTTACGTTGGCATCAAATCGAATGGTGTTCACTTCAGGTTCAAAATCTTGCAGAGGCAATGTAATGTCGAAATATAATTTCTGCGCTTGTACAACAAGAAAAGCTAATCATCATTTCGGAATAAGTCCAAGTTTTCCCATTTTCATGGAAGAAAGACGCTCCGCTTACCGTTGTCTTCAAGAGAATTTGGGTTGCTGATGACGTTGTGTTCATTCACGCAGAGGTATATATGAGGCTGGGTAGCATCCAAGTGAAGTATGTAGGTAGTGGGTATAAAATGCAACAGATCGACGGGAGGCGAGCTAGTCCAATCCTTGATCAGATCTTGCAAAAGGAAAATATGATCGCGTAATAGAAAAATGCGAGGTCGTGCTGCTTTGCAAGTGATATTCCAAACGCGGTGCGCATTCCACACGAGAGGGGTGGGCATCGCCACATGCAACTAGGACACGTATATTTAATTTGATCTGTTATAGAATGCTGTTTGAGAAGATACTGGCTTACTTCAAGGCTAGGCAGCTGCAATAGCGAGGCATAGTTTATACTTGTTGAAACATCGGGTTCTTTGAGGTGGACGTCTAACTTAGTTACGTAACCATCGGCACCAAAGACGAAGGGAACCACCATTTTGACCGATGAATCCTTGGCAGCTTTCAAGTCAATCCAGCCGTAAGGACGCGTATAAAACCCATCCGCGCCGATATCCAGCTCGGCTGATCCGGTTTCGTACTTCCAATCCTTTGATTTTTCTCGAGTAGGAATTCGAAGGGTCGCCTCGGTCATGAATTCCAACTGAAACTTGAATGCTGTGGCCATCCGCGATTGGCCTGGTATAAGCCGCGGGGTGGGGGAATTATTACGGTGAGAGTTGGGGAAAAAGTAATCTTGGATGGCAGCCCTATAACACGGTTATTCTCATTTGTAAGCAATTGCCCGACAATATGATTTATCCTCCTCTTACCGCTGCCGATCCGTCCATGGACCGTAATAAATCATGGCGTTCCAGGCCAAGAGTCGCACGCCCCACTCTGGCGGTAGGCCGCCGTTCCCAATATCGGTGCCAATGCCTGAGAATGTGCCTGTGGACGCTTCGGAGGTTGGAACAGGTCCCGCATAATCTGCATAGTAAGTGATGGCCATTTCGCTGCATTCGATAACATTATTCACACGTGCATATTCTTCGTGATACGTCGTATCATTTGTTTCGAGCCCAGTGGTGGGTCTTGCTGCAGCACTCATCAAATCATGCATATGCTGCATTTCACCGTACTGCCTTGTTCGCGTTGCGGGATGAAGGTATTGCAAAGGTTTCCATAGCCGAGACCAAAACCTAAAAGAATAAGCGTGTCAATGAAATTTGGTTTTCTTTGTTATGGCTGACGGGTCCCAACTCACGTCGGCAAGGTAGGTTGGATCGTTTGCATGGATTTGTCAATGTTTGTGAAGTCCATGTTATCTTTGAGACTAAGTTGCGGTTTTCTGAGGACGAGATCAAAGACGGACTTGTAATAATCCATGCTACTCCGTGAAGGTACCGTACTCCAAATACCGTTGGCTTGCGCGACCTGGAGGAGGATCATGGTGCGGAGTTCCATGTTACCAATGATTACCGCGCCGGTGGTACACTCAAACTGAATTGGCATGAGCCGTTCCATCAACGAATCCTGCACACCCGTCGGAGTCTGGCTTTCCGGATCAACTTTGGGTTTGGCGGGCTCTGAAAGAAGGCGTTCAACCGAGTTAGGATTGGCGTGTGCCACCCCTCATTTTTAGATTTTTTTTCATATTCACCTTTAAGTTCAACGTCCGAGCCTGTGGACTGGTTGGTTGCAGTGGTGGTCATGCCAAGAATATCTTTCATTCTTTCGTAAGCGGGCGCATTGTTGTAAATGAACCATTCGAGTCCTTCCACATGGCAGACCACTCGACAAGGATGTGGGCTGTTATTTTTGCCTAGAACGTGTGCCAAGCAGATTTAGCGCCATCAGTGTCTGTGCGTTTATTTTGAATCGATTGGAATAGACTTGCCTGTTTTTTCGTCTTTGGAATTTCGCACATTGAGTAACCAGTATCGGATAGCGATATGGCCCTTTACGATAGAAATTGATTGATTGGTTGAAAGATATCGAAAGTTCTTGAACAGGATACGAGCGCCTAAAAGTGTCACACGCACGGAATCTAAAACGGCCCACGTCGTTAACTGGTTTAGCCCATGCACTTTTTTCCCCTTCTCCCAGCATTAATGCTCAATGAGTCTTCGGAAACTGTGATATTACCGACTTCAATGTAGGCTCCATAGCGTCGCCAGGTATATTGGTTGATGAGCCACGTTAATATTTGGCCGGCAACACGATTAAAGTAGAATAAGAAGAAGAGGACGACGACGATGACGACGATGCAGTAAACAAAGAACATCCAAAAGTCCAAGCCCGATTGGACATTGGAATTGGAAGATTGCACTGCCGCTTGTAGGAAGATCATGGGTTGAAATGGAGCAAAATGCAAACGGTTACTGATACAAACGAGTCAGGCACATGAAGAAAAATAAGGAAATGATCCGAGAAAGTCCAAAGTCACGATGAAATTCACGGTTGCTCAAAAAAATCAAACTCCCGCCTGGTTATTCATCCCAATCCAGGAAAACCTCAAGCCAATTGTTTTCATTGTGCCCAAAAAGAAACATGATACAAACCGGAACCTTTTCCGTATTGCATTGGCCACAGCATTTTTTCATTGTCTTGTGACCTCTAGCGTTGATGATGGAGCCCTGGTCCCAGAACCAACAGGGCATCTACAGGCATTTCCTCTTTAGAACGTTCATGCAACCAAGAGAGATCAACAATTATATGGCTCGCTACACCCCAAGCATACAGGGAAAAAAGCACTTATTACAATAATCAGCCTTCGCAGAGTCGTATATTAATATTGCGGTCGTAAAAAGATTGTAAAGAAAAAAGAAAGATAATTTGCTCTAAATACGTATATATGTACAAAAGATCCCTAAATCTACCAATGGCAAGCAACAGTAGAAAGCGTACTTTCATTTCGGTGGGTGATTAATTTCTCATACTTGCAAACAATTCTTGCAATGTAGAGAAGAGCATCCTGGCGACTTGTTCGATATAGACTGATATCCGAATAACGAATGGAGCGATTCTATCGAAGCATACGCGCAATTGATGAGAGACAAGCACACGACGAAGCTGATGTTGAATTAGTGTGTGAATGTAATCTTTTGCCGCCAACATATGGCGCACACCCTGGAGTTCCTTCCAATGCATCGTGTCGTTCATCGACCAGTAAAACGTGTTGAAATGATGGATGCCGTTCTCCACTGTTTCAATCATATAATCGCCGGCATGTACAGCGTGTTGTACCAGTCGTGACGCTGTCAGGAGTAATCGAGGCTTCACATGATCTCTGCATACCTGTGCAAGTGCGATTGGCATACGTTGCAGCGACATAAACGTTGATCGAAAAATGGTGTGCAGATGTTGGAATACAACGTAGTTTGATAAAAGGAGTGACGGAAAGATTATGTACAGTAAGAAAATCAAAGGGATACCGATCATTAGGATTCGTCGAAAACGAGAAGCCTGACAAGAAATTTAGAGAAACAGTACAAGAATACAAAGGACACGTCCGTTCTCACCGATTGTTGTGTGCTATCGTCTCTACCCAACTAGAAAGCATTAGTCAAGGAACTCCAGTGTCTGCAGGTTTTCTTGCGTGCTTACCGTGTCCGGGGATGGCAATGCTTCATCTTCATCATTGTATGCTGCATAGGGCACAGGAAGCGTTTCTTCCAAGTCATTGGCAACCGAAGGGGTGACTGATTTTGTCACGGCTACGGTGGCATGGCAAAACCAGATTGTGGAGTGAGTGAGATAGTCTGGCTACGTTAGCCGGTGGAGCGTCGTGTTACCTGAATATATTCCTCTGTTGGTTGAAATAGAAGAATGCTTGTGTTTTTGTGTTCGCGCAGAGAATTTCAGCGAACTATAGGATGTCGTATTCGATAGTGTTTCCCAGTTCGTCATGGAAGCTTCAATGGAGGTGTGTACAAAAAGGCAAAACCAGGCGTGTGCGGCTTCAAAACGCGAACTGCAGGTGCCGTAGTGGGCAGTCACTCACTGGTTTCAGTGGGATGGCAGTGTGCGCATTGTCCACCCATTGGATGGTTGTTCCACGCCTTCACATGCTTACGCAATAAAAATTATGAACGTCGTACGATTACAACTTTCCGTCATTAAGGCAAAAGAACATCTGGTTTCTACTCGTTTTTCTTATTGTAATTTTGTTGTCAAATTATGATATTTGATCATCATCATTCTCTAACATATGAAAAAAAAAAGCTGATAAGTGCAAAAAAAAAAAAAAAAAAAAAAAAAAAAAAAAAAAAAACGTTTTCCTCCTAAAGACATATGATTTCATGGAGAGGTCATGATGGATTGTTCTACAAGTAATTGATTAGTTCTGCCTTTCCATTCATGTTATAGTGAATGGAGCCGTATTGGTGCGCTGGCAAAGGAGATATGAAACACTGCAGTGCTATGCAACCAACATTGCCACACAAGACACACTCCATATATAGCCACTTTGTAAGTCTGATTGACTACAAACACAAGTTTTGGTCGTCATGCATAATGGCAACACAAGTAAACATAAAGCTTGATGCTCCGGTTAACAAACATTGTGCACGCAAACGTTACTATTTGTGACGGATGGAACGGGTGTTGTTGTTGACCATATCATCACTTGATGGTTTACTTGCATTCCTGTTGTAAAAGTGAGTATTGTATAGGGTAAGAATGTTTTTTCTTTTTACAATAACTCGGTCCTCAACAACGATTATCTGCGGTTTCACAATATTAGCCGTTTCGAGATGGTTGGCCGATGAGAATGATGGCAAGGGTTTGGGGGGACGGGAGGAGGGAACGGGTGGAGGAATGATCGTGGATATTGCGAGATTGCTCATCATCTGTCATGTCTCCAGTATTTGGACGGATGCTCGCACAGTCAAACATAAACCTTAATTATAAGCATGGCCAAACCAAGCAAGGTCATGGCTGGTTCTACGCTATAAAAGTTTTAAAGTATTACTTGTTCTATACCAGGGGAAAAAAAAAAGAGGTGAACATCGACAATAACCGTGTCATGTGAGAAATAGATCATCTTTGATCATCATTCGAATTCAAACGCTGCTAATATAATTGTCGCTATTTTAACGGCACGAAACATTATCAAAAACTGCTTTTGTAATAATAAGCATTGGTGGTAAAAATAATTCTTTTTCTTTACCCAGATTTCCCAATTGGGTTTTCCCATGGCCAGAATTTGTAAGAAAAAAAGAAGCCCATTCATATCGCTTTTTTCGTTGACAAAGGGTTTGCAAGGTAAAGAGTTGTTGTCACACTTTTTTTTTGCACATTGTAGGGCGGTGGTGCCATATTTTTCAGTAAAAAGAGAATGTGTTCGGGTACATTAAGGCTGCACGTGATGCTTATCTGACCAAGAAAGGAGAAGGGCATAAAAAAATGGAAGCCTAGACCATGACTGACCTGGTTCTTATTTTATTGCTACCATTTTTCTTGTTGATTGATTCACATTTCTTTCTTTATCCTTTTTGTACTTTTACGTTTTCTTTCTTTCTTTCTTTCTTTCTTTTTATTATACATCTTTTTTGTATAATATGGTTCAGGCGTTAGATCTTCCACTTTTAGCGTTGGCCGTTCCTAATCTTCAGAAGCTCAATGATCTCTCTGCTGATGAATTGTCGTGCATGTGGACTGGTATGAAACAAAATGCTTTTGACGACTTTTATTTTTGTTTTCTTATATGTGAAACGTGTTAACATTTGATGCAATATGATTTCAATTAGTATTTTCGAAATGTAAAGATAATTTGGAGCATGGCAGACGACTAGAAAATATGAGCTGGCGTTTGTGGTTTCGCGAAACCGCTTCTCAAAAGCAGACTTGCAACGAACCCCATCCTACCCAGAACCCGATTCCTATACAATCACCTTTAGGATCGCCACATTCCAATTACTCGCTGAACGAGAGTCCCAATTCGACTGCAGGTCCACAAACGCCCAAAGACCATGATCGACGAAACAGCTCCATGAAACAAGCATCCACTGCGTCATTTAAACGCATCATCTCCTCTTTGGGAATCAATAAACCGGATTCTCGACCACTCAACGTTCTCAGTCATACCGATCACTTACCTACCAACGTCAAAGCACTCTGTAACCCTATAACACCCATCACACCAGTCTCGTTACCCCAAGTACCACCCTCTGTACCTGAATCGCAACCACTGAATGCTCCGACACCCATCACCGCTCGTCCTGGCAAATTCTTTATCTACGCTGAGGACGAATCTGATCATGGCGACTATCGCTTTTCCTCTGACGACGATGATGACGAAGAGGAAGTAGAAGAATACGAAGACGTTGATGAAGATGATGATGAAGGCACGGTATGCTCGGAAGAAAACGATGATGGTAATTGGAGCACGGTGCGCTCGGATGATTTCGAGCATGCGTATCAGCAACAATTCGTGAAACGAACTCCGCCATGCGAAAAGCGAGCTCAGAGTTCGCTGCTATCAAATCTGTTGAAGCAACCATTGCAACCACTGGCATGGAACAAAGCACGGATCACCACGCCTACCATGCCGCGACAACGACCCCAAAGACGCACCAAGCGTAACTGTGTTTCACCGATCACCGTTACACCAAAATCCTTTGCCACCACGACCACGACCGTCACAACCACCGTTGACTTGTCAGAGAGTTTAAGGAATTGTGTCGATTGGGAACGGTATCAAAACGTGTTCCCTGGAGGACGCCCTTTTCGCAACCCAGCCATGACTGAACCATCCATGCCAACTTTCTACATCGAGAGTTTCCGAGGTTGGTAAACAAATCCCTTCCACAAACATCCTATTGAGCGATTCTTTCGGTCACAGAAAGAAAGACAGAAAAGAAAGAGATCTTACCATTATCTTATCGTACATCATTCCATAACCCCTTATTCTTCCTTTATTGCATATATTCATGTATTTTTCATTATCACTCTGTCAGCCACTCGGCCCATATAATTTGTTCCGTTGAATCGTTTGCTTTTGTCTTTCTATCGTCTGGTTTTTTTTTTTTTTCGTTGTTATCTGCATTTTCTCTATCGCTCAAAAAAGTTTTCCTTTCTTTCCCGTTTTCCGTCATCATTCTTCCACCAAATCGACAAGGTCGCTGATCGAAAAATAAAAAATAGTGTATCCAAACCGTGTGAAATAAGGATAAAAAAGAGTAGTCTATTTTTTTTTTTTTTTTTTTTTTTTTTTATCATGATGTTCGTGGACCCAAAAGAAATGACAATCCTGATATGATATGATATCAATGGCCCGTCATACAGCGTTCTCTTTCTATCCTCATTACGTATTGATGCAAAAAGAAAAAACTGATATAATGGCTTCAATTATGCAATGCATGTCTTGTTTAAATTTATTTACACATATAACTTGTGAACAATCGATGATCAAAATGGTCTAGTATGGCTTTTTTTTGGTGGGTTTGTTCTCTATTGATGACGTTCTTCTTTTTCAAGGTTTTTTTTTTTACTCCCATTCAATGGTAGCAGGAGGCTTGGAGCTGATATCATAGACAACGCGGTTGACACCCTTGACTTCGTTGATGATTCTGGAACTGATGCGCTTCAAGCACATGAACCATTCAGCACTGGCAAAGATATCGGCTGTCATGAAATCCTTGGTCTCCACGGCTCTCAGGGCAATGACTTGCTCGTAAGTACGGGCATCACCCATCACACCGACGGCCTTGACAGGAAGCAAAGCAGCGTAAGCCTGCGAGATTTGGCGGTAGTAACCGTTCTTCTTGATTTCTTCAATGTAGATGTTATCAGCCAAACGAGCAATTTGAACTTGTTCCTTGGTCACCTCGCCCAACACACGGATGGCAATACCGGGGCCAGGGAAAGGATGACGCCACACCAAATCATCATCAAGACCGAGAATGTGACCAAGTTCACGAACTTCGTCCTTGAAAAGTTCACGGAGAGGTTCAATGAGCTTCAACTTCATGTCTTCCAACAAACCACCAACGTTGTGATGAGTCTTGATGGTAGCACTGGGGCCCTTGAAGGAGATGGATTCGATCACATCAGGATACAAAGTACCCTGCAAGAGATATTCAATTTCACCACCACATTCCTTGTCGATCAAAGCGGCCTCGGCTTCGAAAACTTCGATAAAGGTGTTGCCAATAATCTTGCGCTTCTTCTCGGGATCCGTGACTCCCTTCAAGCGGCCGAGGAAAAGTTCGGAAGCGTCGCTAATCTTGAGATTGATACCCATCTTATCGACAAGCATCTTCTTGACGTTTTCACATTCGTTCAAACGCATGACACCGTTATCGACGAGGATACCGTGGAAACGGTCACCAATAGCATCGTGCATCAACTTGGCAGCCACGGTCGAATCGACACCACCAGAAACAGCACCAATCACACGACCGGTAGGACCGACGATCTTGCGAATACGTTCAATTTCCTTATCGACGAATGACTCCATAGTCCACGAAGGGTCGCAGCTACAGATGTTGATAACAAAGTTCTTCAAGATAGCCTGACCGTCCACGGTGTGAGTGACTTCGGGATGGAACTGAATACCTATTAACAACTCTCGTCAGCAAGGATGTAACAATGTGGCCATCGTCTTTTTTAAAACCTACCAAAGTAAGGCTTCTCGGGATGAGCAACAGCAGCATAAGGAGCAGTACGGGTATTGGCAATTATGGTGAAACCGGGAGCGGGTTGAGAGACTTGATCACCGTGACTCATCCAGACCTTTAGTAAAGTAAATAAAAATTAGCAAAAAGAAAAAAAAGATGGGCAGGGTAACGTATTGTCTCGGTCAAAGAAAAAACTTACCTGAACTTCACCGTTCAAACCTTCGAAAAGCTTGTCAATGAAGGGATGATCGGGGTGCTTGGAAACGGTAAGCACGGCATGACCGTATTCACGGTGCTCGCAAGCTTCGACTTTGCCACCCATGTAAGTGGTCATTTCCTGGAGACCATAGCAAATACCGAGAATAGGAACACCGGCATCAAATACAGCAGGATCCACACGGGGAGCATCCTTGTCATAGACCGAATAGGGAGAACCGGACAAGATGATACCCTTGGGCTTAAAGTGGAGGTCGGCCATCTTTTGCGTGCAAGGCAAAAGCTCACAGTACACACCGAGCTCACGAATACGGCGAGTAATCAAGTGAGAGTATTGGGAACCAAAATCCAAAATAAGGACGGTGTCAAAGAGTTCGTTGACTTGCGTAACCTGCTCTTGCGTAGTCATGTCGAAAGGAATGTGGGGATGATTATCAAGGGTAAAGAACCACCTTCGGGTCAAACGAATAAATGATCTGTTTAAAAAAAAAAAAAAAATTGGCCCCGGTCACACAACAAGTCACGAATCATTTGTCATTTCTGCACGACACATCTGCATGCATGAGCGGGGTTGCGGTTGCCCTACCCGGCCATCCAAGCCACCTCATTATGGTGCCGGCACCTTTATCCTCCCAATAGGAAGAAGGCTGATTTCCAGATATTGTTGCTTCTTACCAACTTTGCGGGAAAAATTCTAGCACAAAAAACCATACAATATGAGTAAGCTTGTACCGTACAACACCTTATCCTTTTATATGCTCAAAATTACGGATCTAAATCAAAAATATTTGCCAAACTCACGCAAAACCACTATCTTCGAATGCAAAATCCCGCTATTTAGAAAGCGGTCAAATGGTAAGGAAAGGCCCAGATGGCAATAAGGAGATCTTCCTTAATGGTCATCGATAACACAAGCCGCTTATCGAGTTTTTCATATGATATGGGAATCAAAATAGATGACAGTGATCGAAAGTCTTGAAAAATTTACTGTGTAACATGTGTAACAATAGTCATCGATTAGGAAGGTTGTCTTGGCCGCAGTATTTGAACATCAACTCCATTAGTCCTTCACTCTGCTTTTGAACTGGGATTCGCAACTATTTACACTGATTCTCTGAAGTGAACTGTGAGGCAAAAGAGTAGAACGGCGGTCCAATGCAAAATGGAGCGTCTATAAATGGAGGGCAATCCATTTATTATTATAGGCGCCAGAATAGTCAATTCGATAATTTGGTGATTCCGACATGGTTAATGCAAAGAGCGCAATATATGAATGTTGATTGAAAGTGTATAATGTTGATATGATGGTGTTGTGTAAACATGGATAAAATGAGAGCTTCACTGTTCCTCTTGGTCTTCTTCATCTTCTGTCTCTTCTTCTTCCTCCTCCACTAAACCGTCTTCTTCCGCATCGTAAACGGGTAAACTGGTTGATTCGGCACATTTGATTTGCAGCGATCGTACATTAGGTGCTCCGCCTGGGACTGCAGCTACGATCTTTTCATACGCGCCCATGAAATTTTCAAATGCCTGTGTTTCGTTCTGGGCCATGGTGGCAATTTTGACGGCACTAAGAAGAAAGATGGGAAAATCAGTCACCGTGAATGACGGCAAATGCGACAGTAAGAAAAACAAAAACACGTACTATTGGGATCCTTTACGGAAATTCATGTAAGTTGATTTGACGGCTCGTAATACTTCTTTTTGCGTGTCCTTTTTAGTCAGGTCCACAGGAATGGGCTCTCTAAATTGACAAAAAGTCTGTCAGCGTCCAGGGTGGTTGCCGTTTCAAGAGTGACAAGAACTTACTTTCGCTTTTTATAAAATTCGAGCCCGAGAATTTGAGGTAATTTCTGGATCAGGCGCTGATCTGCCATCAGCATGTCATAGTCGTCCATCAATTTTTGCTTGGCTTCTTTCGTCGAGTGAAATTTACGCAGCTTGGTCAAACCAATGACTTTATGCACGCCTTTAACCTTTTTTTCCAAGAGTAACTCCTTATATTTCGACTGCGGATCTTCAGTGATTAAACAGCGCTGAGCTCCAGGAACTTGCGCGCCATGCTTTAAAATACTGTGGTCGAAATCGCGGTTAGTCAAGCTCCATTGTCGAAAAAAAAAAAAACTACTTTATAGCTTACATGCGCTTCGGTTCGCTTCTCACTTTAGCAATTTCATCAAAGGTAGCAATCATTAGCCACACCGTTTCTATTTTTTCTTCATGGTCATGCTTCTCCATGTATTTATACAGAGCTTTAAAGGCCTTGCGTGCCTAGGAACGTCCAACGATAAGAAAAATATTAGGATTCAATTTCAGTACTGTTTTCGGATGAAGGCTATTGACAAGCCATACCTTGACATCGCTGACGTTGATACTCATTGGATCGGGATTATGGGGGCAGGGAATATGCAAGGTAAATTGATCGAGGCTAAGCCTTCGGTGTGAGGCGGATGGACTGGCGGGAAGAGGATTGCCGTGACTGTTTATTAGGAGACCAAAAAACAACGAGTGAATTTGGCATAAGGCACCTGTTTCCCATCACTGGAATTCGTTTGACCTTGATCTTACCTCTGTTGACAAGACACCATGTCTCAAGATAATTTTCTCTTCCAAGACATCTTTGACATTAAGGATATTGATCCCAATGGCAAGCGATTCGACAGAGGTAAATGATGTTCTTTGTGTCACATGGTTATTATGGTGTGGCTAATCATGGAGCCCTTTCTTTTGCTTCTTCACAGTCGCTCGTCTCATTGCTCGTTCAGAAAACTACGAAATGGATCTGACGTTAGACTTTAACTCGGAATTGTATCCTTTGGAAATCGCTGACAAATTTTCGCTTGTGTTGGCGTCGTCATTATCTTTGGAACCCGTCACCAATGCCGGTGGTGTGGAGAAGCGTGAAAGCTGGCGTAAGCGTGCTCCCGGTGAGCGCGATCTCAGTGATGAATATGAATATGTCATGTTTGGCAAGGTATACCGATACGAAGACACAGCAAGCGGTACGGGTGCAACCACTGTAGCGGCTGGTCAACGCGTGTCGGTCTATATATCCTACGGTGGATTGTTGATGTGCCTCGAGGGCGATTATAGACATTTACAGAATATCACTGTAGGTGAAAATGTATATTTGTTAATGAGAAAATAGAAAAAATACAAACAGCATGGTGAAAAAGGGATGACACAGAGGAAAAATGCGCAGTGGAGCATGTGCTGGAACTTTTCACGGTTACATGGTAGAGAAAATCAGAGATTGGTTGTCTTATTATTGTTTGGAAACGTACCATGACACCGTGCTAATCTAGAAAAGGAACTTTGCTCCAATACTGATTTTGGGTGGGTACATCAAATCGCAAGATCCTTGTATTACAAGTGCCGTCATAGATTAAGGGCATCCAGTGGTCATGGTATTTCCAACAAATCTACCCACTGGAATCGATAGACGAGGCATAATTTTTTGGACGATATGAGACTGCTACGAGCCAAGATGTGATGGCCAAGAGCGGGGTTTGGAGTCGTTGGTCAATGAGCGGACTATCCGGATTTGGAGAGCGGCCGGCGGCAGCTTCCACAACAACTCTTTCCAGCGAACAACAACTTCACACAGTCTAGCCATCAGCTTTGTACATAGACACAATGGTAAAGAAACATGTCGACCGGCATGATATCTCCATTGATATGTGGTTATGTGGAAAAAAGTTTGGCTAAAACGCTTAGACATTTATGTAGGACTTTTTGTTTGGTCGAAGAAAGACACCGGCAGAGATGTTACGCCAACATCAGCGTAGCATTACCAAGGCACAAAGAGAATTAGACCGCGAAAGGGAACGTTTAGAACGACAAGAAAAGAAACTTATCATGGACATTAAAAAGTCAGCAAAAGCGAATCAAATGGTGCGTTCCGTAACCGCTCCTCATTCCGACCATGTAGCTTATATGCGGTTGTGGTTTCTTTGTTAGAGCGCTTGCAAAGTCATGGCCAAAGATCTTGTTCGCACACGTCACTACATTCAAAAGTTCTATCAGATGAGAACGCAGTTGCAGGCCGTCGGTTTACGAATCCAGGTACGGCTTACTGGTTTCAGGGTTTTGTTTTTACTACAGAGAGTAACATGATGATTGTGTTTCACAGACCTTACGTTCCAACCAACAAATGGCCGAAGCTATGCGAGGGGCGACCAAAGCCATGTCTTCAATGAATCGACAAATGAACTTGCCGCAAATACAAAAGATCATGATGGATTTTGAACGGGAAAGTGAATTAATGGATATGAAGGATGAAATGATGGGTGATGCGATTGACGATGTCATGGGAGAAGAAGACGATGAAGAAGAAAGCGAAGAAATCGTCAATAAAGTGTTGGACGAAATTGGTATCAGCTTGAATCAAGAAGTAAGTGAATCAGCCAAGCGCTTGCGTGCACCCAGTCTGACAAGCATGATTTTTCTTTCTTTCTTTCTTGTTACAGCTGGCAGAAACACCTACGGGCATCAAAACGGCTGCTCCGGTTGCTTCTTCGGGAGAACGTATTCCGCAAGCTGAAAGTATGTCGGCGGATGATGCTGCATTGCAGGCTAGATTGGATAATTTGAGACGTGAATAACGGATTGAAGGCATCCGCATTACGTTGATTTGGGTATCAATAATAAGCTTTTTTTTATCTCTCTCTCCCTCTCTCTCTTTTTTCCTTATCTTCTTTCATCACGTTTAAAAAGGACATGTACTATCGTCTACTGTTTATCACTTTTTTGTTCCCTTTTTTCTTTCTTTCAAAACGAGTATTTAATTATTGTTCCCCTTTTTTTTTTGGTTTATGGTGATTTTCGCGTCGTTATTAAAAATCCAACATGAGCTGATTCAGGATACGTTCCAAATGTTCTACTTCAATACGATTCTCTTGTACGGAATCATTCACTTCCGTCTGCTCGGCTGCGCGTTGCACCGCTTCTACAGGTCCTTGGTTAAAGCCTCGCATAGAATAACGTCCCAACATTCGATTTACCGGAAACGAACAAACGAAAGAATTCGCAGCACAATGTCAATGCATCTTTACTAGCTGTTTGGATAGTGAGGATGAGAGCAAAAAAGATTTACAAGCTGCAGATCTAACGCACATTGGCCGAGACATTACCTTTGGTGTTGGAGTCTTTCCATACCAGCTTGAAGATGGACTGCAACGTCTCCTAAAACCAATAACATTATAAGCAACTTTCACTTTCTTAGAATGACAAGACTACCCACTGGTGAAAACGTCTCAGTATCGGCATCCATTGGCAAAGCAAGAACAGCACAGCATCAGCGCTGCTTATGCGTGTTGCCTTGGCTGTGACTGCATTCGCTCAATCAAACCATTCATGCACCGCTCAGGCGTCCCGCCCGGATCATCTTGTTTTTGGACAGCTCACCGGGACATCGATTTGGATTTGACAAATATCAAAGCTTATTACACTTTTTCAGCATCTATGCCCGGATTCTTATTTCTTTTCCACCTATTTCGTGGAAGATCGTAACCATTAGTAGAGTATGCTTGTGGTGGTTCTTTTCTTGTTCTTTTTTTGTTTTTTGCGGCCAAATTTCCATTATCAATAGGCGACCAATTACAGTAGATAATGTTTTTATGATATCAGAATACGTTGACGTAAATCCTCACTAGGTGCGTTGTCTCCAAGGTAGCATTTTGAGTTGCTCACCGAGGATTTTGAAGGGCTTTTTTAGTTAGCCTGCAGGAGCAATTTTCTTGCCACCTGTAGCAAACCTGTGAACAAGGCAGCGAAATCAGTGCTGATTGGATCTTTTAATAAAGCTCTTATCCATCATTGAGCCGCATTGTCAACATATTCACACCTAAAAGAAGTCTATATGCATGCTTATTTGCTGCCAAGTTATATATGTCGCCTTGACAATGGTCACCTAAAATTTCGGGGGTTGTATCTGACAGAAAATGATTGTTCCTCAACCGATCAAAATAGTCCAAGTGAACTTAAAATATTGACATGAACATGGTGAGGGATTTTTTAATCAGGGATATCAATGCCTGTTATGGTCTCGATATTCATTCCCTGGAAACTATTTATATTACTGCACCGCTCATATCTTTTTATCATTAAACGGCATGTTTAATTAGCATCATTTTTATGCCTCGAATCTAATAATTCGAGTCAATAGACAGTACAGCAGATAGCCTACTTTTTCACATCGCTTGTTTTTCTTACATATAGCAAACCGTTCCTGGTTGAATGTGTGTTGAGGGTTAAGAAAGGAGTGGACAAGCTTATGTTTTTCCCTGTTGACTTGCCTTGATCCGGAGGCATTGGGGTTGCTTTCTCTTGCAACAGGAGTGACCAATGTTATTCTGGCTAGAGACGTCGATGTGAATCCTTTTTTTTTCTTTTCACTACAGACTCGGTAAGGGGTTCCGAAATTGATAGAAAAAGGATATTTTTCATGCACTGGTGCAAGCTGCCAGTAAAAGGAAACAGAAGCCACCCACAATCCTGAAAATGGCCTTTATTCGAGGGAAAGCACCAAAAAAAGAACCTTTCAATTTTTTTTTCTTTTTTACACAGCCATTAGCAGAATAAGGAGACACAAGGGATATCCAAGGAGATAGACATATATAAATCTCCCCTTTCTTTGGGTTCTTTAGCCCATTCTCCTCCGAAAACACATCGAATGGAGTGTTCCTCTTGCTCAAAAAAGGTCTATTTCAATGAAAAGATTGAAGCCAACGGTCAACCGTACCACAAGACATGCTTTAAGGTAAGGTGGGTTTGCTGCCATGGTTCTTTTGTACGTTTCTTGCTAATTCTCATGCGGCGCCGTCGTTGGTTTTTGTAACAGTGTATAGAGAAGGGATGCCGTTTGACATTGGCCAATTTCTATTATCATCACGGACAACTATTCTGTCCAAAACATGTCCCCAAGCTTCAGGCAGTAATCCAGCGTATGTAAGGATATATAACACTCATTACAAAAATCATCTTCTCCGGCTTGCAGCGTTTTATTGACCGTACAATATAGGGCCGTCGTCTCAGAATCCACCTAAATGATGAGTGTTTCTATGCCATCTTGTTCCAACACATGTTATTTTTGTTTTCTTTGTTTTTACTTTTTCTCCAATGCATGCATAATTGAAGAATAAAAGCCCAAGACCCCGACTATGGAAATGTACCACAAAAATCAATTAATTGAGCCTTCTGCGCAGTCCATTCGTTATTAAAAAATAGGCTTTGGAGAGCTTATTTTCTGGCAGTTGCTCATTATACCGCATTCACTGGCGTTTCATTTCCGCCTTACAATATAGTTTGCCGTACTCCTTAAGAGGTGGTTTTTTTGTCAGTACGATATTACTGGCTGTCATTGATATTATATTGCTAATATATGGTTTAATTTTCGTCATTCCCCATAAGAACAAAAATCTCGCGATATCAGATTGCAGATTGCTACTCATAGATTCCATTATTTTCCGTAAAAATATGCAAGATGTAATGGTTCAAACCCACTCTCAGCTGCAAATATATGCTTATACGCTATCAAATTTATTTAGTAAAAATGGTTAACCAATATCAGATGACGCTATATGGCAGTGTGTTTGTTTGTGTGAATGGGTGCGCTTCCGATATGTTCCCGGTGTTGGATTAACACGTGAAGACACACTTGTTCCAATCGGCGTTTTAAAAAAAATAGGAAACTATCGTCGTTCCTGAATGAAACACCGCATGTAGAACGTTAGTAACGGCTTGTCTAATAGACCCAACTGCTCTGAAAAGCATGAAACATGACTATCTGCGACAACTCGGCGTCATTGTTTTTTTTTTTCGCCCCAACTTATCACTTGACGCCACAATTCCATCATTTGATCGGTGTAGTTTAATATGAAATAATGCAATAAAGGAAAAAAGAAGGACATCTGAAATACATGCAGCTGCAATGATTGAAGACTAAAAAATTGGTGCATCTGAAAGACTAAAAGTAATGCTAAAAATGCTAATGATCGAAAAGACGGAGCGGAGGTCAAAGAGGATAACGGATGGGACAAAAAGGAGAAAGGGAAAATGGAAAACCAGCAGACGAGGGAATTCTCCAAGCGAGGATAGCGGTTATGCTTCCGTGTGGTGAATGCCATGCTTTGAATGAACGCGGTCCACTGGAAGATACACCAGATACACGACGAATGCAAAGTAACCAATCGTGAGCAGCACAAGCACAGGTGGCCACGACAGCTCTTTGAGGTAGCTGACAAACAGATACACATTGAATCCAATGACGATCCACGAGATCAACCAGTAGAGCATGTTGGCCCTTTTCGAATTTTTGAATGTCGATGTCATGATATTGGACGAAGCCGTTAATTTGAGAATGGGAATAATGGCCGTAGGAAGACATAAGCTGAATAAAATAAATGGGAGTACCATGGATCAATACAACCGGCCATCACAGATAAAAGTTTGACCAATAGTCTTTCGTTACCTCTGCAATACATTCAAGATTTCACCCATTGTATCAAATCGTTTGACGGCCAGTACGGCGACAAGCATACTGGGCACGAGGGCGATGGCGCGAGTAAGTGCCACTCGATGCCATTGTTTCTTAAAGATTGCACCAAAGAAACCCTCCACCACCTACAACCAGCAAATCCAAAAAAAAAAAAAAAAAAAAAAAAAAAAATGCAAATTAGATCGGTCACATTCAAGTTGTCGGGACAAGAGGGATATATTACATATTGGCCTGCCAAGGTGCCTGTCATGGTTGAGCTTTGACCTGCAGCGAGCAGACCAGCTGCCCACAAGTAGCGTGCACCTTCACCGAGGGTGCGGCGTAACACATCGGAAGCGTCATAGAGACCTGGCAATTGGAGAACATCTCGATCCGGTGCGTAAAACACTTGGGCAAACACCACAACAATGGCCAGATTAATGAAATACGAGGTCAACAGTGCTAGACCTGATTCCACAGCGAAATAAAAGTTGGCTTCCTTCTTTTTCTCCACTGTCGGCTTCTCTCCGAGATTGCGGGACATGACCAAGGCGCTGTGCAAAAACATATTGTGGGGCATAATCACCGCTCCCACCATACCAACGGCTTGAACCGTAGCTTGTTCGGGAATTTCTGGAATCAAAATGCCTTCCACAATATGACGTATGCTCGGGTGGGATGCAAACATTTCTGCCCAAAAGCATCCGACCATCACACCGATGAGCACCATGAAAAACACCTCGATTTTACGCACACCATACTGTTGCAGCCACATAAAAAGGAAGGTATCCGTGGCCGTGATCAACACGCCCACCCACAACGAGAATCCGAAAAAGATTTTTAGAGCGATTGCGGTTCCGATGATTTCCTGAATATCGGATCCAATAATCGCAAACTGGGTGAAAAGCCAAATCACAAATGAGATCGGTCGACTGTACGATTGTCGAATTAACTGGGCCAAATGATTGCCTGTCACTACACCCAGACGTGCACTCAAGATTTGGATGGCAAGACCTACGATCCCCGCATTGAGCGGTTTTTTTCCTCAGTTTGTCTTGTTCTGTCGTACCAATCCGGGGTAAAATGGCTACACATACCTGCCGCATGCGCCCAAAATAGTAACCAGAGTAACTTATAACCTGCGATCGCACCCGATTGAAGATCCGATTCAAGGTTTCCAGGATCCAAATAAGCGATCGACCTAAGAATGAAACCAAGATACATTGTCTCAATATCAACCCAAATTCAATTCTCATCATGATTGCATCTTCATGATATTCCACATTATCACTAGCAAAATCATACGACACTCACATGAGCCAACCTATGAAAAATCAAGAATGATAAAAAAAAAAATTTAAGTACAAAGGTGTATATGAAAAATTAAAGCTGCTCGTCGCTTACCAGGGCCGGTATACTGCATCAGTTTTGAGAAAGAGAAGCGTTGCGAGTTACTGTCTGCACCGGTGTCCACTTGACCTTTGACATCGACTTCAATGTCCCATTTGTTGGTGGTGGTATCGTTACTGCAAGCTTGATAGCACACAGTGGAATTATTGGAATGAGCGGAACTCGAACAATCGAGCAAACAAGAAGAGCAATCCACCATGGCCCAGTGACAATTGTGCAAAATGAGAAAGGGCTGTGCTTTATATATAAGTGGAAGACAAGAAAGAGGAGGCAAATTCAAGGGAAAGGGGGACGATCTGTTATTTAAGCGGCCATCTTAACACTAAAAAAAATTCATCTTCCACACTGACGTCAGAGACGAGAGAAGAAAAAACAAAGACCGCAAAAAGGGAACGAACTATCATGTTTTAACGACAAATACAAAATAAGGCGACATTACACTAAACTATGGATACAATATAAAAATATCATTTTACAAAAATAAAAAATAAACTAAGGAAACTGTTGAGTGAGAGAAATAAGAAAAACTATGCACCTTTAATACCATCCACGCTATATCTGCCAGTCGAAAACCTTGAATGCGCCGGAGTTACGGGGTCGTTACATCAAGGACTGCTCTTTAGCCAAACGTCGTCTTTCCATATTCCACTGATCGGTCTTCTCGCCTAGCACAATTGTGTCACGGCTTTCCACTTCCATATGCAGAATGACTTGATGATCACACCAAGCGAGCAATTCATCAAGTTTTCGACGGATATCCCACAGATATCGCTGCATAGGGGAATAATAGGCGCCCGTGTTATCGGCTTCATTGACGTATCTGCAGAAAATTTGGTTACGCTTGGGCCTTCTTTTTAGGTTGTGTGTCCAATGAGAACAGTCACTTACTTTTCAGGAGGCTGGATTGCAGGGAGTTTGGGATACAACTCGCGTGCTTCTTTGATCGCCTCATATGCGGTCTCTGGAAAATAGACCCTTCCTTCACCGAGATTCGATTCATGATTCGACTGACGCAGTTCGACGATAGCCTCCAAAATGGCTGAATCGGCTGCTTTCAATAATTCACGCACCTTTTCCAAAGTCTTGTCATCTTCAATAATCTATCGAGTTTCAAATAGGTTGAATAACTGGTCTCAGCTTTGAATCACCATTGTATTACCTGATTTAAGCTATCCTTGATTGTTTGAATCTCTTGTTTGCGATTTTCCAAAAAGGTTTCATCAATGGCAAGCTAACATAAAGAAATGAGGTTTTGTGCAACGCAAGGAAAAAATCACCAGTCCATTATTTACATTGTCCAACAACGTCGTCAAATCTTCACGGTATTTTTGAAGTGTTCTATAATCGACTTCATTCTTCTCGTTCTGAAACGCCAAAAAACAGTATCTATCGTCAATAACCGCACCTTATCACTGACATTGATGTATTTCACAAAGACTTACGGGTGTTTCCACGTCTTTGATTTGATCGTTCATGTTTTCCACTTTATCTCTCGCTTCCAACACCAATTCCTCGGCTTTCTGCAATCCTTTTCTAGCACGATCTCTTTCGGCTCGGATTTCGCACTATCCTTCATCATAAGAAGAGCGGTTCCGAGAAAAGCCAATATGCTACACCTACCGTAATAAGCAACAGAAACCACTGAAGACTCCACGAATCGAGATTCTTAATCTCTGCCTTCCAAACCGCTCTGTATAAAAAACAGAAAGCATTCTACATTATAACACGGTTCCAATGCTCAATGGATGATGCCAATGCGCTTACACTTTCGCTTCGGTCTCGGCCAACTCTTTGGTTAACGGCTCCTTGTCTTTGTGCATTTTGCGCAAAATAAGTCGAGTTTCGAGACAAGGACGTTCTACGTGAGCAATGCCTGCAATAGCGTGGGTCAATTCATCAATAGATTTAGCGATATCACTCGTTGCCGTGGCCATGATGAAGAAAAAAGAAGGTGGAGCTGTAATAGATACAGTGAAACCACGATTTTGGAGGGTTTATTTCATTTCTGTTCACACGGAGCTTAGAATTTCTGCTCACGTATTCTTCAGCAAACGCTGATATAATCTATAAAAAGCCCTGTCATATAAGTCGACTTTCCAAGAGAAACATACAAACCGTATATTCCTTTCATAGATTTTTCTATGACGTGCTTTGGAGTCCTTCTTTCACGATCACGCTAGGTGCAGAATTCCTTCACTTAATAGAAAAATGGAAAAGCACAGATTTCTTGCACGTGATCCCCTACTGGGAATCTGCGTTTTCCCGCTTTCCCGCCATATAATCCCCCCCCCTTTTTTTTTTTTTGGTTTACGTCCATAATCTTTTGTGAAAGATAGTGCTTGTTATAAACATCTCACTCGACAGAGAAAAGGATATATTTTCTTATGTAGTCCAACCTTGTTGACCAGTTCCTGATCAGTTGTGGAACGTACAAATTAAGCCAAATGGGGTTTTTATTCCTATTCCATCTTTACTGCATGAAAAAGCCTCAGAAGACACTTGACATTGACACTGCTTCCGCAACTGCTGTATACAGACAGTCAACGATTACAAATATTAAAAACTACCTGAAAATTAAACTACAAGAATCACGATAATAATTTCCTGCAAAACAGACGCTTGAATCAGTACAGCTTTTGGGTATCATAGTTTTCCGTTCCTGACATATTCTCATTTTCTGCCACAAGGCTGTGCTGCGAATGCTAAACGGCATTATATCTATTCTTTTTGTAAAAGTATTAGGTGTCACATCTTACCAAAGCAAACAAGCCTGTAACATAGGTGGATATCTCAATCTAGTCGTCCCATGTCACAAACCAGTTTCAATCGCTCATGCTTTACAGCGTTGGGTTTATACAGTACAAATTACAGTATTAGTGTGTCAAGATGAATTCAAAGCGATGCTTGTTTTTGGAATTCACATTGTTGTTCGAACAGTTCAGTCTTATATCCTTGTATTGTCTTCCACAGCAACCAACATAGGTGGATAATTACTCGACTTGCAAAAAGTCAATGTTCTTGCTTGAAGCGATATACCAAGCTCTGGAGTTTATATGCGAAGATATGCTTGCATCATATGTTGGTCGGGGACGTAATCGGATCAGCAACCATGTTCACAAGTCAAGGGACATTGTTCAAGAACAATCATGCTTTTAGGATTGTTGAAAATTACCGGACATGTATGGAAATAAAGAGCCAACGACCTGCTTTGTTGATGTGGTGGTGGGCAGGATTATCCATGATTGGTGTCTGTGCCCGATTCTGTCTAATAATGCTGGTTGGTATTGAGATGCATGGTGCTACTTCATTGTAATAGATGACTTTAGAGAGGACCGGAACCTGGTCCCTGCAAATTGTCTGTGTGTTGGCAGACTCCTGAACGACCATCGTCACGACTTTTCAATCCATGGGAAACCGTTTAAAGTTCCATTCAGCCCTATTGCATGACAACGAATGTCCTATGCAAAACTATGTTTTAGATCAAATTTTATTGTCATTCAAGTGGGGATCAAAAGGCTTTGGACAGTGCAGTATCATGTATATCTCCAAACCCGCTATCTACTTCACGTGACATGGACCGTATAGAAGTGAATGCGTAATCATCGTCGTCTTCTACTACGATAGCGGCATCATCTTCGAATGGATTCACATAGGTGGATTTGGAAAATTCCTTATTCGTATATACAGCTTCGTTGAGCATACGTTCAACTTGTGCGTTTTCTTCCAGTTCGATCTTTGGTTCAAACGATCCATGTAAACCTACACGCATCCCGTGAAAAACATACATGGCATCACGCTCGGAATGACCTAGTTTGGATTCACTCTGAAGACAGTGTTCCAGTACTTGCCGCGCGCGTTCTACCAGATCTTCTATTTCTTCCTCGTCGTAATTCTGATTGCATCCTCTTACAGAACTTCGTCGTCGTCGTCTTGAAAGATGCTGCAGCGCATATCGAACGGCAATGTGAGCTTCCATACCTCCGCGACGATGCAAATTTTGTCCGTCGCCAATCTGGCTTAGCTGGTATTCCAACTGTGACAGGAACTGGTTTCGAATATGGCAAGTCGGAGAAAGGACGAACAAGAGATAATTCAAAGTGTAGAGTCTATTGGTGATCATTTCCCATACGGCGTTCATTTCATCGGCGGACAAGGTTATGGTGGATAATGACAGGGACGGTTTGGTGGAGGGTATGGAAAAGAACATCGACAAGGTTTGCTTGATCCTAGCCGCCATGAAGAATGCTCGGTTTTGGCATCGTTTATCGTTGAAAAAAAAAGCTCCAAAGACATCTTCATACATGCCACTTTGGGCTTCTTTGGAGATCATGCGCAGTGTCTCTGAAAAGCTGTAACTGTCTTTGTTTTCGGTTCGCTGGTTGCATAAAGCCGATGGCGAACGGCAGCCGGATTGGTGGTGAAAAGGGTCGATCGAAGCGACCGCTGGATTAGAAGTTATTGCAGATGGTGGGTCAACCGGTGTATTAACGGTAGACGATGCTCGACATTTCAGTGATGACAGTTTCATAGATCGTACACCGGAAAGCTTGGAGGAAAGGGTCATTATGGGATTATAAATAATTTACAAGAAATACAAAAAGGAAAGGGTAAGAAAAAGAGGGAAGGAACGAGTATCTCCTGTAAGAGATAAGAAAAAAGGCCAAGTTCAAAAGGAAATGTAAGAGATGAAGAATGAAAATCGGTGCTGAAGGGGGTCAGAAGTAGGATGATTCGCTACTAAATAAAGACAATCTGGAGAGTCCAGACACGTTCCCTTGGGTGCACATCCCACCCAAGAATAGAATCCCAAAACCCGTTTCCAATTCCGTCCACTTGGAAACCGACGTCTATTCCTTTCTTTTGACGAATGAAAAACTTTTTTCGCTGAATACAAAATCGAAAACAACGAAAAATAGGACAAGTCAAACAGTGAATATGATAGTTTATTATTAGTTTAGTTTAGATGGGGTATGCTGACAAGAAAAACAAAAAGGAACCGAAATCTAGTTCAAAACGATGTGAAGATGAAAAAAAAATTACCTAGATTTGGTGGCTGAAGGGAAAAAAAAAATGTCATGCGAAGGAACTTATAGGATGGATCCAAGAAAAAAAAAAAACCGGAAGCCCCAGTTGATCAGATCCTTGGCCAGTTTTTTCTTTCCCTCAACTAAAGGTATCGGGAACACTGGCCTTTTTTTTTTTTCCAACAGGAGGCTGCCTTGAGGAACGAAAGAGCCGTGACCAGTCGCCAATATAAAACCGAAAAGAAAATGGCGCGGCTTCTTGGGCCATTGCGGGAGTTTAATCACAATGTGTGATTGTTTTCTCCGCTTCGGTCATCCGCTGTTGCAGCCAAGTGGCGAAATTGCCACATTTCAGAAATTGGGAGTAAAATTCTTTGATGGGATCCACTGTAGAAGTGCGCGTTTTAAAGGTTGATTTGAAGGGTAATGGTGCACCGTGTTCTTTGAGCGATTTCAGGAACTCGTCGGTGCGAAAGGGTCTGAGTCGGCGAGGGTAAGTGGTACTGTGCACAATACTTCAATGAGCTATGAGCCAAAAATGGATACAGTAGGTCGCCACGACTGTTTACCTTTTGTTGGGAATAAGTTCATTAAAGTAACGATCCAATGGAGCTAAAAATTTCTCGGTGAGATCCAGAAAGTGGCGTCTGAGAATATTGTTCAGCAGCCAATCTATTTATAACTCATGTCAAAAAAAAAGCGATCAACGTTTTAAGCAATGTTTCTGTTTTTGTATTTTACCTGGAGGGTGTCCGCGTACCGCGGCTTCAGTAAGCATCCTCAAAATTTCACGATCTTTGCTCAATACCGATTTACGTTTTGAAGTAACACCCTGACATTCATGGGATGAATCACGCCATGATTAGAATAAAAAATCCAAGGCAAAAAAAAAGTAACGAGCATCGTCTGCCTGCCTACCTGGACGAAATCAAAAATAATATTTGATCTGGACCCCAAGCCCGCTTTGGACTTTCGTGAAGAATGCATATGGTTATTATGTGCAGTGATTAAAGTGCCATCTGGTTTACTAACAAAAAGCATCGTGCGTTGAATATTCGGATTTTTCCTTTTTGATACATTTGGACGTATCAACACTTACCGTAGTTGTTGCCGTCCCACGCGCACAATATGCGGCCAGTGCTCAATGGCAGTATTAAAGAAAGGATTTGTGACACCCAGTATTAAGTTGCACGGAGGCTAAAAGTGTGTGGAGTTGGTTGATACGCGCCACATTGAGCCAAATAAGAAGATGCGTACCTTGTTTTTGGTGACAAATGATTTAAAATCCGAGTCTTGAATGGTGAAATAAGGACGGTAATCGCCACAATAGGGTATCTAAAAGCAATCATTAATACCCTTCTCTCAGCGCATACATTTCTCTAAGCTGTGAGCCCATACCGGAGCAATCAAGTCAACTAGGCAAATGACGGCTTCGCTGCACACACCAGGATCCGGGGCCATTACGACAATAGGTTCACCAAGGAGCACCAGTTCCCACAATAACCACAAATCCTTTAAAATATCTTTAAAGTGATGGTATAGTGCACCCACCGGCAACGACGCCATAATCTATTCCCAAGAGGCGCAAGACTCAGCCGACTGTTGCTTTTTCAGTTCAACGGTGATCATCCCTTAACAATTTTTACCTGAAGATCCGGTTGGTGGCGATTCATGTCAAATGGGCTGGTTTCCAAAAGCTGAGGTTGCAACGATTGCGGTAAATCCACTTGTAGTAACCGACCAAGAAACGGCAAATCCAACATTTGGCCTTCCTCTGGTGGATCCCTGCACATTGGGTTTGTTAGTTTTGCTAAAGGGTTTCCTTTTTTTTTTTAATTATTTACCAACTGCATATATTCATGCATGCTGCTTCCAGCATGGGTTGACCCGTATCGAAAAAGGCCGGTCCCAAAAGTGCCACAATGCGAGAGAACAATCCGACAAACGGATGTTGCGACAGTAATACCAGCGATTTCTAAAAAGGAAATGAAGATCAGTCGTGACCTTTTCAATAACCAATGTGATCTTACTTGAAAATATCCTCGCCGGATCGTTGGATCTTTCTTTTGTCTGAAAAACACATACCCGTAGAGGAACCCCGCGTTCGTCGTAGGTCCTGAATTTCGAATTTTATCATCATCAGTCATTCGATTGCATACCATCACGATTCCCCGATTCTCCTCCCTTTCCAACGATTCGTCCCAGTTTTTGGAGCGGAGATTGCTCCGACGTGGACCGTACATGGATCACGGCTTTCATTGTGACTTACCGGATACTGCAAATTCGGAACTCGTGGCACGTACGCGAATGTTATACACCTGATCTCCCACTTCAAATACGTTGGAATCAGGAAATGCCGAAAAGCACCTGCCGTAAACCAAAAATATCAGTCACATTGCTTCATCTAACCTCTACTCATCCGCCATATCCATACACGTTTTTTTGCTCGGCTTCCGTTAATTCCATAGGCGGATACACATAATCCATGGCTACGCGAAAAGAGTAGAGTTGAGTCAAAGTTTTCAGAGGGACCAAGGAGAGTGCATTTACCTTGTCCGATCTCGAGATCAAAGTTGACGACACAGAAACCGACTATCCACTTGCGGAACCGCTTCAACTCTTCCGGATCTAGCTTAAGCATGGTGTCTTTTTGGTTTTCAGTAATGTCGACGTCCGATGTACGATGGCGTGAAGGTCGAGCAGGAGCGGAAGAAGCAGATGTCGGTCTGGCAAGTGGAGCACCATAGGTACGTTGCGAAGGGGATGCTGAAGCAGGAAGAGGTGCGATGGCAGACACGGTATCTTCCAGTAGGTCTGGTTGTGAAGTTGAAAAAAGCGGGCGACTAGGTGTGGGTGCAAGAAAAGACGAGGAGGCTTGCTTTCGTAAAGAGTTGTTCCATGTAGGTGAGTCGCTTATATCGGCTTCCTGGTGCAAGCTTGCGGTATCAAATTGAGAGTGATAGTGAGAAGGAGGAGGAGAAGAAGAATAGGTGGGTGATGCAGGAGCGAAGGGTCGCTGATCAGCTACTCCGGAGTCTATTGCAGACGATGTACCTGACAGCGACAGATCTGACTCCATAGGAAGCAGAGGAACGATATTTGTATATATGATAGTTCGAACGACGATCAGAGAGACGCCAAAAAAAAAGAGAGAAGAAGCAAAGAAAAAAGAAAGGAAAGCGGGGGTTGGAAGTCCAGTTTGAATTTGGAAAAGTGCTGAACGGATGCGTGGGATCGGGGTCCCAATTTGTTCATCGTATATTGCTTTTTCAGAGATCTGGAAAACATCCAAACTTTGCACCTTTTGGTCAAAGCGTGTCCTCCTTTCTCATCGTCGCACCTTACCATCTATTGGTTCCTCTATTCAATCTCCGGCCCTTCCCTTCCCATCGCCCTCATCTAAAAAACCCTCTTTCAGAACTGCTCACTCAAACCATAACAGCTCCTTTCACCCTACATTTATTGTATCAGCATTGTTTAGTTAGCATTAGTCTTCTATGTTCTTGAAATAAAACGAAATGACGTGACGCAATGTAATGGTATTTTTTCAATTCCAGGTCTTATTTTATAGATCCGTGGGACCCACAAGCGGACAACTCTGTGCATAAGGTTTCTGCAGCTTGCTACAGTTTAGTCAACTCATTCAGAAATTGTGGATGCAGACAAAAGGTTTGAAATTCTGCAGTTGCCGACATATATATGCACTAGAATTTGTTTTCCTCCAAAAGCTCAAAGATCGCTGGTCCTCACCACTTCGTACAAAACTGAACGCGAAATAGAATCCGCTTATACCGAGCCTAATACGTGCTCGGTAGGACGCAGCAGGCTCTTTGTATGTCCAATATTGGGATTCTCTGATTTCACGAACTATCAGTTCAGTGAAATGAATAGCCGGCCGTCGTAGTCTATCGGCCCTAATCCCAATTTAGGCGCAAATCAAACGTCTTTCAAGGATAAATAAAGTAGTGTTGCCTTACGTAAAGTTGTGGAAGCTGTATGGAAGAGTGACAAAAACGTTATCCTTTATCTTTTATACATGACCATCAATTTCTATTGCAAAATGGCACACTCCACCTGCTATTGCGGATATTGAAATAATGCTTGGTTTCAAAAATATTGTTGGTTGCTTGGTGTTCAGCCAATCAGATCATCCCACCAAATAAATTGTTTTTGGGCGTAGAAAACCCTTCCTTCTCAATTTCCCTCGCGCTTGTATCTTTTTGTTCATCATCACACCATGGCATCTTCCGACGTAAAAGACCAAGTGAAGGAAATTGTTGAAGCTCCCAAGCAATTTATGAAGGACGGTATGCAGTTCATTAACCGCTGCAAGAAGCCTGATCAGAAAGGTAAATTCATCGTTTCTGTTTCCTCATGCCTTGTACACGAGTCATTCAGTCAACTCATGGATGCTTTTATTATTCTAGAATTTCTTAAAATCACACAAGCTGTGGCCATGGGTTTCGCAGCTCTCGGTGCTTTGGGATATTTTGTCAAGGTAAAAATGCAACCACCCCACTTTGTCTTTATCGGAGGTAGAGAGAGGAAGAATAGGAAGTAGAGAAGGATTGGATGCGTCACGTTCAAAAGATATGTGGTGTACACATATAGAGACGATTTTATTACGAAAAGTGGTAGAATAACGTGAAACTGTCGTCGGTCAAACTTGACAAAGCGCGTTGAGAGGTTGGAAGGGTGTGCGGTGAGGCGAACAACGCCGGAGAAGGATGTGAAGGACCAAAAACAGGACTCGGCAGTGTTATTAATCGGTTTTCTTCTTTTGTGTGTAATAGCTGATCCACATTCCCATCAACAACATCCTCGTCGGTGCTGCATAAATCCTGGAAGTCTTATATACGCTGTCACCTTTTTTTTTTCCGTTCATCCACACTCTCTAATTGTTCCTATTGCCAACTCTTTTGGAAGCACAGTCACGCCATTAAGCGAAAAATAAAAAATATAAAAAAACCCTAAATCATCTTTTGACATTTTTGTATCTCTAGTTAAAAACATCAATATGGAGAAGCAGATCCTCGAGGTAGTTTCCAAACTAGAAAACGTAAAGTACACATCACTCATCTGAGAAATGCGCTATTAGCTTTTAGAATTCTTGCATCAGCCTAGCTTGGAGGTGAGCACAACGACATGATCAAATAAAACGGAGATCATTAACCACCTTGAAAAGGTCCGCGCCATTGCCTTGCATCACATTGTACCTTATACCGCTAAAACTTCGGAATATCAACCCCTCCTTATCAGCAACCGAAAAACCCTTTGCAAGGATTTGAAAGCTCTTGTCCGAGAGGATCCCGTATGTATTCGAAAAAAAAAAAAAACGTATTCAATCTGTCATCACGACATTGACCTCGTTCAGTAGATCACGGCCCACGATGCCATCAAAGGCCTCATCAATCTTTCGGGCGATCCTCGGGTACAGGAAGAATTAGACGATGAAGATTTCATCAAGTACTTGGCTCTTCTTATTACCGTAAGTCATTTAGCGGAAAAAAATTTGCATCATTGGATGCCGGGCACTGATGAATACATTATTTTGGGGTTCTTAGATTCCCAAATCGGTGACAGCGGATGTGGCCTGCATGCTGTTATCCAACATGACCAAGTATGAACCCGTCTGTGTAAAGTTGATCAACGCTCAAATCAAGCCTTTGCCGGAACTCACAAAATCTGATCGCTTGATGGATCATCTTGTCGAAGTATTTCATCGTGGACACAAAAAGGCCTACAATGATCAAGCAGAGTTCCACTTTTTAGCCAGCGTATTCTCGAATGTCTCAACTGTAAGTGCCATATGAACAACTTGCATTTTGCAATGTCATATTCTTACCATCGGCGGTTATGCATTAGATTCGACTCGGTCGCGTCTACTTTCTCGAACCTTCAAAGGATGACGGTACGGCGCCTTTGACCAAGTTGCAGATTTTCACCGAAGATGGGAATGTCATCCGTCGTGGCGGTGTTAACTGTACGATTAAGAACTGCTGTTTTGAAACACGACAGCACGAGAAACTCTTGCACGCCGATGAACTCAATACTTTGCCGTTTATTCTTCTTCCGTTATGTGGCAATGAAGAATACGATATGGAAGAGTTTGAACAGTTCCCTGAAGAAATCCAATTACTTGATGACGACAAGAAACGCGAAACTGATCCTGTGTTGCGAATGATGCTTTGCGAAGCCTTGGTCTTACTGACCACCACACGTTTCGGCCGCGACTACTTGCGCGAAAAGCAAGTCTACCGCGTCATCCAACGCTTACATGCGGCAGAAACAGATGAAGATATCAAGGAAAAATGTGTCTCCATTGTCGATATGCTCATCCGTGATGAAGGCGCCCCAGAAATCAGCGAAGTCAAAGAAGAAAACGAAGAAGACGAAGATGAAGATCTCATCATTGAAGAAATCGCATAAATTTACCTGTAAAATTGTACAAAGCATCCAATAGAAGAAATGGTTTTTTTTTATTTATTTTTTTTTATTCAATCGTCCGACAGAGGCCCCTACGGCGTGCACGATGTAGGCTCTCAACATCATCTCCCTCCCCGCATGCTGGCTGTGATTGCGTTAACACACCTGTGCAATGTACTACATGGCTTTTTACATGTCGCAAAAAATATATATGATGATATTCTACAAGATCCAAAAAAAAGTGTACAAGGAGAAATTTACAAGGATAGGAAACGTCTAAGCTGTAAACATTGAATAAATTACAAAACGAGTGTTGGGGGCAAATTCAGACTTTCTGTAAGTTGAGTTAATTGAGCATTATCAGTGATGCTGTCTGGTAGGTATTGGCTGATCAGCGACAACCCCTTGTAGAATGCTTGAATGTTTAGTTCCGCAAGCAACTGTTCAAAAGCGCAAACATTAGAAATTTTCCTCATACGGTTTTGATTATCTTATCTGACTTCAATCACTCACCTGTAAATCGCCTGCAACATACTGCTTTAAAAATTCATCGTCGCCCATGTTTCTGTCTTTGCCATCCGCATTTTCAGGGTATCCATACATCACAATAGCTTGGTAACATCGGGCAATAAGAGATAGACGATCCATCAGTTGTTTCTCCATGTCATTGGATTCGGAGCTTAAGCGACTACAACCTTTACATGAATACCACTTTGTCTCTGCATGTTTCGTGCTACATTGTTACCTGATGATATAGGACCACCAACGCATTCCTATGAGATGCCGCCGGCTTTTGCTGTATTTATGGGTGATGCAGCCGATAAATCGAATCAATTTCTGAACAACGGGCTCGTTCTCTTGGATTTCCCAAAACGTCCCCATGATTACGTCAAAGGGATCTTTGGTTTTATCCATGATAATTCCATCCACTGACTCGTGCTTCTCTACATTCACATGCGAATGTTCCAGTAATAATCGCGACGCAATATTACGGATGTGAGGACCAAGACTCGGTGCTAATGTCTCAGCAGGAATGGCCTAACATCATAGAAAACACATTAGACCTCCCTGTTGTAACATATAATACAACGGTGTAATTACCATTCGAAGATAGACGGCCAGGATCTCTTTCAGACTACGTTTGGCGATAATGAGTTGCACCTCGTATTGCTCATCGTCTTCCGAGGTTGGACCCTTGTTAACAGCCAGACACGCCGATTGAAATCGTTGCAGCGAATCACCAAAAATCCAATAAGATTGATTCGACTGTAAGCTTGGCGTAACCTCCTCTTCTTCTTCACCATGTTCTTCAAGATCTTCATCCCAATCCATGGCTGCTTCGGCAGCCATTACTGCCTCTTCCACCTCGGGTGCCTTGTCCGCCAAAGCTTCCTGCTGCTCCGCGTGTTCCGATTCTTCCACAATAGTATCCTCCACAGAAGCTTCATGCAACGGAGCAATTTCTGTGCTTGCCGCATTCGGGGTAATTTCCATGTCCGTCACGGTTGTTTCTCCCTTGTCAGCCGATGCCACCGGTGCAGACTCTTCTGACGATTCTATGATTCGACGCGCAAGGTGGCAAAAAAAAAAATTGTTAAAACGCGTTATTTATCCAGGTATCAATCATGGATCGCGTACCCATATCACCATACAGAAAACGATCTACGTCCTCATCTTCCAGATGTTCGCGAGTATCCGTCCCCGGTGCTGATGGTGGTGGTATAGACGAGCCATCGATGACATCGCTTTCTGCAAATTCTGCATCACTGAGTTTTTGCTCAGTTGGCTGCTCTGCTACTTCCACTGTTGTTGAAGCCGGAAGTGACTGGGGTGTGCTAGCGTTACGAGGTAAAGTTCCAGGTATCGGTAGTTGATCTGGTTCGAGAAAATCGCTGAAAAGTTCTTTCATGATCAGGCGCGTATCGTCGTTGACGGATGGACATTTATAAACAGGTGTCAGACTCCTGCGGAAAGGGTTCCCCCATTGTTAGACATACTGTGCTCAAACCGACAGACCAAGCTTTCGTTATTACCTGATCACGCCTTTCTCAAGCATAATACGCATGCCACAGGCGATAGAACGCTTCATGTATTCCCTCATGGGTGGATAATATTCGTCCATTGAGAATTTCAGAAACTCAACAAGGCTCGACGTGATGTGAGGGTATCTTTCAGCTGATCGTTCCATTAAAAGCATGGCAGGTTCTATGGCTCGCGTTAGCAGCAGGATTAGGGTCACAGCTCAATACATTCATACCAATAAACATCAGATTATCCAAAGCCGTAAAGAATAACCAATCATAGATTAGGGCTGTTTTGACATTGGCGGTAACCACAGGACTCTGAAAGTATAAAAAGTAATTTGGAGATAAACATAAGATGACGGTTTACAATTATGACAGGTGGTTATGGAGGAAAAAGGTTTACCTTGATAGCTCGTAACATACTGCCAATAATGACATAGCGTGGTACAATGTTACTTTGCAATATCTGGTTATTCGGATACCAACCTGCAGTGATATAACGAATAACATCGACAAAAAAGGGTTCAGACTCTGTCGTTGATAAATAACGTTGGATAAACCATGAAAGATTGCGTTGATACGCATTGATCCGTAACTAAAAAAAAATTATGTAAGTAACCCAGTAGTAATAGCTACTTGACCAATACTTTGGTCATCCTAACGAATACGTACATTTTGGAGGATAAAGAGAAGTTTATGTTCCATGTCCGGTGTAAGGCGACTTCGCAAAAATTCTTTGGGGGTGGCAGACTTTAGTAGCATATCGATGCCTATCTCGAATCATGAGCATATTAAAAGCAAGAGTATGCACAGTGATCCACCTACCCGTAAAATGCGAAGACATTTTTTGAGGTGCATTCAATATATCATCCCATAACTGGGTAATTTCGGGGATACCTGCCACGTCGTGTAGCAAACGGACCAAATCTCGTCCAATCGCACAGCATTCCATCCACTACAACTGAGCAATGAATATCTGTCATCCCTGTGAATTTTTCTTCAAAAATCATACATTACCTTTTCTCTCAGCAGACCTACAACGAACCGAATCTCTTTCTGTTGCAAAGCCGCCCACTGCTGCCCTCGATGATCACTGATGAGTCTTAAGAATGTGTAAGCAGCGGTAGCAACCACACGGGGCAACATGAATAGCCATCGTCGATGGGTATCCAGTAACTTGAGAATGTGTTCAACTAAGAGAATATTGTGCTGACCAGTATCGCCGCATTTGATCTGACGAAAGAGACACAGGTACAAGGTATCGATGTTGGGAACGTCAAGACTCGTCAGCTCGTTCATGATCCAAAACATCTAATCAATCGTGTCAATTTTAAATCGTCTTCCTTGCCCAAATCAAAGCCCATTACCTGTTCCTTGGTACGGAGTTTTAGGCTCGAAAACCGTAATGAGATGGATAAAATATGCAATTTCTGTATGATTGTAGCAAAATTATCTCGGTTCACAAAGCTGAGGCATTGAAAATGCTGTAACAGTACGTATTTAGCACAAACTGCTAGCCGCATAGATTTATGAATCGTACCTTGCGTGCCAGTGGAGGTTCCGTCAAGGCACCATATAGTAAAGCCGATACAGTCTCGTTGTAATCTCTTTTGCTTTGCGATACCTGTAGACTCAAAGATTCAGCAGCAAGTCCATTCAATGCGCTACTCTAATTAACAGTGTACCTTATCTTGAAGGTAACTGTGGAGTTCAATATCCGTCTTGTCTTTGGCTGCTGCTTTGAATTGCGCGTAATAGCGAGCTAATTCCTGTCAAGGAAGAAAACATGAACCGTGGACGATCAGCCGTTGTTTCGTGCATCATTCAAGTAAAATCGACATCGTACCACTTCAAGCTCATCTTCTTGATCGAGAACATCAAAGTCGAATAATTCCAAACCCGAATTGCCGTGAGGATCCATCCCAATCGTCTCAAAATCGTGGATTCCAAACGACGGAAAAGGGATTTGAAGACAAGCCTAACGCTCGCGCACCGTCATTGGCCAGATTTTTAGCAAACGTTGATTGGCCGAAAATCGAGCTGTATTATCATTGCAGCAAGCCATGAGTGACCAGAAGCAGAACAAAAAAAAAAAAAAAAGTTGCTATGTCCAAAGAAAGTAATTAAAGCTGTGGTAATAGAAAATGAATAGTTAAGCATATAGAAAAGCGCTCAAAATTTAAAAGTTTTCTGCGATATATCAATTCCTTTCGCTAAACGGTTGGAGGGGCTTGGACATGCAAATGCCCAGCGTTGTTCAATCTGTGATTCGCCGAGTGACGATATACCAACAAAGTTGTGTTACTGACGCATATTATGTAAACAATCTCTGTCTGTGGGAACCCTCATATTCGCTAATAGGGAACTGGGTTTCTTTTCTACATGCCTGAAAAGTCAAAAAGTATCTTGTGTACACTATTCTGAACAACGACCCCAAGCCCGCGATAAGTTTGAAATAACCTCCTGATATGCAAGAAAGAGGATCCAGATCAAAGCCAGAGAAAGCTTAGATGCTATAAAGACAACATTTTTATTATACTTTACCACGGCAAACCTTGTGCGACTTGGTTAATCCGTGTCAGTGGATTAGGCTGACAATGTTTTTGGCTGTGTGCAACATTGACTGAGCCCTTATTATATTGCAGGACCCTGAAATCTTTTGCATACCTAAATTTCCTCGATTTTTGTGGCTCCCTCTTCTTTCTTTTTTTTTCTCTTACACTTGCTCATATAGTTATCAATCAATTTATGACTGGATCAGATGAGCGAACGAGTCTATTGCCTCCAAGCATAGATGAGTCATCCAAGGACTCCTGGGAAGCTTTGCGCAAATGTGCACGACCGTTACTGGCGGCTAATTTCATGGCGATTGTCAGTGGACTGAATGATGGCAATTTGGGGATTATTCTTCCAGAACTCAAACGCTATTATGATATTCCTGATCAAACGGTCTCTCTGTTTTTCCTTTTCAATGCTGTTGGTTTCTTTTCCGCGGCTGGGATGAATGGATATTTAGTCCATCGTCTGGGGCAACTTGGTACCGTCTATTTAGGCTCCTGTCTCCTGCTTGTGGTGTATATCCTGCTCATGAATGGGTTTATATTTCCTGTCATGAGTGTCTTGATGCTGTTCCAGGGCGCAGGGGTCGCCTTGCTGGATGGCGGCATGAACGTTTATGTGGCCAATGTGCCCATGGCCACGGTCATGCTGAATGTCTTGCATGGTAAGACGAACAGATGGCCGGTGAGAAATGGAGGGGTTGAATAATCTTGGTACTTACAGTTATTTCTTGATGTTAGCTCTTTATGGCGTTGGAGCCATGTTAAGTCCTCTTGTTGGCACGACCTTGCTATCTTACGGGTTGTCCTGGAGATATATCTATGTATTCCTTGCCGGAGTGGCTTGCTTCAACTTGATCTTGGTCGCCGTATGTTTCCGCAGCAAAGATCTTGAAAGCGCAGAAAGCGAAGATCCAAAGATCGATAACAGCACAGTACGTCGGGACGCTCTTATGAACCGGATGACCATCCTTGGCGCAGCGTATATTCTCGTTTATGCGGGCGTAGAAGTCACGATGGGCGGCTGGAGTTACACTTATTTATATGAAGGGCGTCACGGTGATCGCATCGCCATGGGTCGAGTCACCGCAGGTTACTGGGCAGGATTGGCCGTCGGTCGTCTGGTGCTAGGATACCTCGCCGGAAAATTTGGCGAAAAAAGAATGATTACACTCTATACCACCATCACCGCCGTTCTACTCGTCGTTATATGGATCGTACCCAACGTTTGGATAAGTTCTATTTGTAAGTGCATTCTTGATGACTCCATGATTCTGTCATCATTTGACCTTTTTTTTTTTAAAAAAAAAAAAAAATCGCATTATAGGTATCGTATTGACTGGGTTTGCTATTGGCCCGATGTTTCCTACAACGGTGTCATTGGCCTCCAAAGTGCTCCCTAGGAATATGCATGCCACGTCGATAGGGTTCATGTCTGCTTTCGGGGCCGGAGGAGCCGCCTTGTTTCCTTTCTTCACCGGTCAATTAGCAGGCCATTATGGCATCTTGATTATGCCGTTGACATGTCTGGTGATGGCAATAGCTATGCAGCTTATTTGGGGATTCATGCCCTCAGAGCATCAAAAGTCAATAACACTACGATCGGCTCAGTAATGATTTGCCAACTGAAAGATCGTACATTTGCAGCCTCACTGTCTTTTGTAATAGTTGTGAGCATCAAATCATTGGGTATCACGCTAAGCTTTTTCAACTTGGCTCGCTCCAAGAAGCTGCTATTATCGGGCCCAAATGTATTTGTATAGAAACTTTTCCTTGTCGGTTTCCAATTGTTTATACTTCAATGAGCATCACGAGATCTGATTGAAAAAGGTCATAGTGTGTCTCTGATTCAGACGTATGTTGATGGAAGCAGATGTTTTCCATCACTGATTTCATAATACATCTGCAAGGGCGAGCTCCACGCGCTGAACACGTTCACCCAAAGCTCGGAAGCCGACTAATGAATCAGTATACATCGCCAACCGAGAAGCTTGCATACTTGTCGTCTGCTCAGAAATGTCAAAAAAAGCTCAAAGGATGGAGGCTTCAGTCTGTGAAAACTCTCCAACAGGAACAATAAAGTTTGGAACAAATGAGGCTTGTAACTAAGCGACGGAGCAGAAGTCATGACCAGCGCATACCAGGCAGGCTTGCCACAGATAAAACGCTGGCAACCGTTACAAGTCTCTGCCACTTCGTTGAGCGAGATAAAAACTTTTGGAAGCACTGATGTGTTAATCCTCACTCGCTCTAGTTATTACCAGAAATTTGCACTCTTTTCCCTTGACAACGGTCCAGAACTGCTCATTTGAATACAATCCAGGAACATGTGGGCCAAGGGTACCAACGTTAATTTGCGACGATTTAAGATGCGTTCCTATTTCGCTGGAGCATCTTTGCGCCAAGTTCACAGTAGAAAGTTTATTTTTCATTTCATCAATAGTAGATTTTGTATGATCGATTGGGTTTGTAAGAGTCCGTCTACCTTCCTTGCGGTTGAATAAAATTGAATCGCAACAAAGAACAAAGGACTCTGGTCAATCTAGGATATCCTTGTTGACAGAAAACCGGTAGAGCGGCTAGCTGCCATGAGGTATATTGGATTCCTAAGGAAAAAAAACATCATCCTGGAAGGAGGTCCCTCTATTTAAATTTTTTTCGCCCTATCATTTTTCGCCGTCACTTTTAAACGGAGTGGCAAAAGAGAAATGAGGGGGATTCCATATTTTGACGTTCTATCCAACGAAAATGCTAACAGATCGCAGAAACTTTTTAATTTTTGTATTGATTGCTGGAAAGATTTGTAAAAAAGAAAAAGACATCTGAAAAGCGATGATGTTACTTGATTGTTTATTTTTTTTTTAAAAAGAAAAATTTAAGATGCATTGGGATGATGGTATTCTTTAAATGACGGGTCCGTTTAAAGGTGGAGGATTTTCTGTGGGCATCTGCGACATGGATCGCTTCCATGCCACGCGAAGCTGAGGTCTGATGGATTCTAATTGGGCAACGAGTTGTTCCCATGCTTCCATATCACGATCTTGCGCATTGCCACCAATTTCGAGCAACTTCAACTTGGGAACCCCACCTTGTTGGAGAATTTGTACCATGGCTTCCAAATCTTCGACCTTCATACCATTGCAGCCCATATCCAAAGTCACCACACCGCTTGTCTCGAGCGTCGGCAACAGATCTAATGATGCACCAAAACCGCCCACTTTGTTACTGAACAATCCGACATATTCAAAGGAGGTTTCCAGCAGAGCTCCTAAACCGATGGGGCCAATGGTGTTTTCGCCCAATTCAATGGTGCGCAGTGACTTGAAATTTGCCGCAAGTGCAATGGCACCATCATCATCAATTCTGTTGTTTCGCAAGCGAAGTTCCACCAGAGCACTGTTTTCCAATTGGCCTAATTCTGCCAGTCCACGAACGTCAATACCGTTACTGTCAAGCCACAGCTGCTGAATCGTGCTGTTGCAACGCAAAGACTGAGCGAGCGTGCGCATCAGGGCATTGCCGTTCTCGGTCTGTTGTTCCTCGTCAATCTTTGGGGCGATTTCTTGCAGCTGACCCGTTGGCGTTGTCGCGGTTGGAGGTAGCTCCAAGACTTCTTCGACGGCCGCAACATTGGACAGCTTCAGAATGCGAAGAGTCGTGTTTTCCCTTAATGCCTCACCGATGGCATTTGCACCATCAAGAAGTGGGTTGTCTGATACATTCAAGTGTTCCAGCGCCAGTCTGGGCAACTGCGCGGCAATGTTTCGAGCGCCAGCCGCATCGATATTGTTCATCGCTAGATTCAACTCGCGTAGGCTGTTCAAGGTCAACTCGGAGCAATCGGGCAACGATGTGAGGTTATTGCGTGCCAGGCTGAGCGAGGTAAGTGTGTTGTTGGCTGATAATGCGCGGAATATATGCGATGCCGATTCTTTGGTCAATCCTTTGTTTTCGAGATCCAGCGTGACGAGACCTTCATTCACCGCAAGTCCCTCGCTCAAAATACGAACGAGTTTTCCATCGTCAGCGGTACCAAAATTAGCGTCACCGATATTCAAGATTTGAAGCGTGTCGTTGAGGGTTAATGCTTCAGCGAGTTGTTCCACAGCATCGGCATCCAGAGCATGACCTGAGCAATACAACTCTTTAAGCGTGGTGTTCTGGGCGAGAGCCGAGAAGATCGCCGCCAACTGAGCACTGCTGACTTGACGGAAACTGAGAATATGTAATGACACTAGTTTCGGATCGTTGGTTAAGAGTTGATCGATCCATTTCTCCACAGCATTATCGTTGCCGCCCCACACCATATTGACAAAGTGGAAAAGCAGAAAAAGGATCAAAAACCCGCTCTGATCAGAAGACCTGTCCAATATAGAAAGCAAGTCACAATCCCGAAAAAAAAAATGCAGATTGAGAATAAGCATGCTTTTGATCCAGTGATAAAATTTCACCATACATTAAGTAAGTTGAGCATACTTCATAGACTTACAGTAGAAACTTGTTACAGATATCATTACAATATAGTTTTTGGTGAAACGCTTAATTACAGTATCGATTGTAAGCCTAGGTAAGAATAATCATAGCATAACCAGAGAAGGGTGACCGGGATAAAGAAAATTCGGAAGAAAAAAGAGAGGAGAGGGATAGAGAAAAAAAAAAAAGCAAGGCAACAAACAAAAGGATATTAGAAAACAGAAAGTAATTATGAGGGGTCTTGGGCTCGTCTATGCCTGTTCCGCGTCTTTTGTTTGAGCTTCCGTAGTAGCATTACTGTTGTCGATGGGTGTATTTGGCTCATCGGAAGCCACTGGCTTGACATCTACACTTCCGCGCCTGGGTACTTCGGACGCCTTGGGAGTTGTTGTGCGTGGAAGGGGAGAAGATTCGCTGGATGGAGGGGGGATTTGCATTTTGATAGCTGATGCAGATCCAATTGTATCCCCTTTGATACCAAGATTTCCTAGCGTCCAAGATAGCGCACCCATTCTATATTCACAAATCCAGTATTACTTAACAACAACTTTTGGAAACTTTCAATGTGGGGGATATTTACCTGGCATAGAACATTTGCAGACGTAATCTCATGCATTCGTGATACAGATCCGGGATGGTTCGACTGTTGTAGTAGCCTTGACGTACATTGCGTATAAAGACATAAAATTCACATACGGCCACTAGACGATCGCGACAGTATCGATCAATGCATGCCCAATCATCGAAATAAGAAATCCGGCATCGATATGGCAAGGGAAGATCAGATCTACCGCAGGCTTGACATCCCGCAAATGGACCATTTTGGCTATTGCCGCCACTGAAGCGTTCCCATATCATGCTCTTGGAAGCTGAAATTTTCAGTGGCATATCTGCTGGGCGTTTGGCTTGTTCTTCCGCGAACCCAGGAGGCGCTTCTTCAATAAAACAGGTGTTCATGACAATGGCTTCGTTGATTTTGCGGGCAGACAGTCGCGAGTTGGGTCCGAATCGCAAACAGGGTTCCACATCTTCCACTTGGCAATTCTTCATAAACGCAACGGTGTGGAGCTTTTTCAAGGGAGCCGTAGTCCCCAATCTTACCAGTTCTTGGAACTCATCCAACATCATTTGATCGATGCCTGCCGAACTGATGTCAGTGGAGCTTAATCGATCGGAAAACAGGCTGGCCAGATCCTTGACAGCTTGCTGTTCACACCCTTCCGGCGACATGATATCATTGTCTTGTGATTTTTCCACGGGCGAAGATGCCGGTTGCTGCCCCATAGACTCCATCTTTTGGCGTAGCTCTTTCAGCTGCATCTGCTCGGCCACCAGATGTTCTCGTGTTTCTTTCAGTTGATTCTCAAGTTGTCTCTGAGCGACTTCCAAGTGGTATTTTTCTCTCTTCTCATTGGCTACCATGCCATTGGCTTCCTCAAATAGACGTCGTGATAAATCTTCCAGTTCGCTTTCGACCATGTCTTTGGAATGCTGAATTTCCGCCACTCGTTCGATTTCGTCGACGTATTTATCGTTCAAGAGTTCCATGTCGTTCTGCAACGCTCGGAATTCTTCGGTTTTGATATCCAATTGTCGTTCGACGTTTTCAATAGTGGCATTCAATTTTTCAATCTCTTCAATTTGCTGGGCAATCTTTGCTTGCTCTTCGGTGAGCTGAACTTGCAAGGACCGAATTTCTCGTTCGTGGGCATCTCGTTCTTTTTGGAGTTCTTCCAAGATGGGTATCGGGCGATCACACAAAGCACAGTATTTGGAATCTTTGGAGATCAGGATATGGTGGCATGGACAGTCAGCGGTGGATGGTGACGATCGTGAAGGTTCTTCGGTGGATTCCGCGCTTGTTCTCGGTGGAGTGACCATTTTGGTATTATTAGGAAAGTGAAAAAGTTGCGGTGAAGAGGTGCTGGGGGAGAGAGGCAGTGAAGGAGGTAAAGGGATGAATTTCGCTTCCGGATTCATCGCTTCGCTTGGTGTGTGAACTTTGTCAATGACAGCTTGTAAACGTGTATAAAGGTTGGCGATATCCTTTGCAGTGATGTCCGCTTCTTCTGACTGCAAGGCGGCCGGCGCGTTCTCCTTGTCATCGCTCATGGTGGGACTGTGTCGACTCTTTCCCGTGGTGAGATTATGAAAATAAGAATACGTTTAGTTATTTCCCTCTTGTGTCTTATGGTTTTCTTTGAATAACGGGAAAATACAGACGCAAAAATAATCGGCACCAGTGATTGTTCTCAGTCTCGAAACAAACAATGCTCCCCAACCCACGTGACCACAGTCCAATGGATACATCCCGGAAATAGCAAAATGTTTAAGCGACCCAATGTGATTGGTTCACTGCCAGCCAAAAAGCATAGCATTATCTTTTGCACTTCCCATCACATCATATTTCCAAAAACTTGAATAGATCCATTTGCAGCATGCATGTATCCATGCTATATATCACCGAGAAAGTATTTGTCCGTAGCGTTCTGCAAGTCTTGGGTTTCCAAGCAGTATCATCCTGAACGATGTGCTTTGTGTCCCACCTTCTTTGTGTGAATTGCAAACTCAATGTAACACGGTTCCGTGCAAAATTAAGTAATGCCATGTCAAAGAGCAAAATCATTTCGATGAGAATAATATCAAGATGAGGACATGTATGGTACATTATTTATTGATCTATGAGATATTTTAAAAGTCTTTTCGTTCTTTCGGACAGGGTCTAAGTGCTTTTTGCGCTTTCAGTGCTTTCAATGTTTTCTAATGTAGGAGGGGTGACTTGTCCTCGCCACATTTCTCGGACTACTTTTCCGTTCACAACATGACGATCGACTAAATCACGCACATGACACTGACGAACATTGCCGTACATGTGTCCGCCCAGCCCTCTTTGATGGATAATCACATTCCCTGCAAAACGATGTCCTATTATGCAAAACGAAAAATAATTGGGATGAGTCTTCAACAACAAACAAACAAAAAAAAGGCCATTCGTCCTACTCATCATTCAATTACCTCCAAAGTGACTTGTACCCCATACTTCTACTTTCTTGTCCAATCCCAGTTCTTTCAATGATTTTCGGAATTCGTCAACGAGCATCGGACCGATCACACCACATCGCTTGTCGCGCTGAGTGTGCGTGCACACAAGAATCACGGCGTCCACACCTTCCATCTTGTCATGTTCTATCTCTGGCAGTTTCGGGACCTTGCAATCCATCCACAAAGTATCCATGACCTTCCAGAAAGGAGATTCCTTCAAATTCTTTGGGCTAACAGCGGGATATCGGTTAAAATCAGGGAACACCAAAATATCGGAAGTGGGCCATGCGGTTTCGGACGGTCGTTCACACACCGTAGGTAATAAATCGGTAAAGTCATTCTTGGTTTTCTTAGCCTGGATCCATTCCATCAAATGCCCGAGCAGCGTTTCCATGATACCGCCTTTAGCCGTTTCGACCTTGCCACGAGTCCATTCCAAACCGTCGGGACCAACACAGATAACCATATGACGATACGAGGATGGACCGACCATATCTTCGGTTAATTCAATCTTCTTTCCAAGTACCTTGGGAATAGGATGGCTTTTGCAAGGCACGAAACCGTTCTCGGTTGCCGCGGCAGCGTCAGGGCAGCAAGGTTCGAACCGCTGGAACGGGAACGGCTTGGTATCAAAGGGAATGTTGGATTGATGGCGAACACCAATACGGGTCAGTAAAGGTGAGGATCGCTTGAATACAATAGAGCGTAGCATGGACATTGGTTTGCTTTCTGATTTCCGTTCTGCATTTACATTTGCAACAGCGTCTTTTTATATTTCCTCTGTCAAAGAAGCAAATCAAAGTCCGGCACCGAGTCTCCCCGTCATTTTTGGCTGGTCTGACTGAGCTCCATTTGGAAAGATGACCAAATTAAGTTTCACTCCTGCCCACCTCTCTGTTCCAGATCCAAGAAAGAAATTTTCTGTCTGATCGGTACAAGCATCATTCCCATTATATCTTATGAGTATTTGGTGAAAAGTGTGCGAGTATAGTCAAAGATAGTCCCCCGACCCATCAATTGTAATTGGGCTCCAAATCGTGGAATTTGTGCGAGAAAAAAAAATTGATCTCATAGGAGAGACACACAAGACAATTGGTTGTAAAGAATTGTATTACATAGAATGACTTTCTTTGTAGAGCTAATATGGGTTGCAATATACTCTTTCCGGAAACCACTTGCACATACTTTGTGTAACATCTTTTTCTGCATCTCTATTCAAAATGGTCTCGTTCATTCTTGAAGAACGGGTTGGGAAATATGAATGGTGGAAAGATGGACAAAGAAAATGTATAATGAATGCAGTATCAAAAAGAAGCAAAAGATCAGATATGAAGAATGGGGATCGTGGTAGGCCACCACGACGACCAGCAAATCTGTCAATAAACACCGACAATTCCTGTGATTTGATCGATAAAAAGCCCTCACTCGTGCGAGACGAGATCATGGCCAGTTGACGGAGAAGTTTGGTCGACTTCGACATCAAGGTTGAAGGGAGGTCATTGAACGAAACAACGCTGAAAAAATCGAAGATCGACATGAGATTGGATGACAAAGTGGCTACAAGCCAGAGCGATGCCAGACAACCATTCTCGGTGCAATCTCCTCATTTTGTGTTGCGAACGTTTCGGTGCGACGTCCAAAGGCAATGGATCCATCGAAAAAGCGTAAAACCGCCAGACAGTAGCAGATTGCTGACAGGAGAACGAGCAAGCGTGGAACTGTCACTGACCATTACTTGACTTCCTCTCAAGTATAATGGACGTTCTAGACAGACATGAAAATGTTCAAGGACAATTGTATTGTGATGGGTAAGGCGCTTATCCACCAACACGAGGACATCCGCAGGTATATACAAAACTGTGGATATCACTGCATGTACCTCCCGCCCTATAGGCCAGAGCTGAATCCGATTGAGCAATTTCGGTTCATTTATAAACGCAAGCTCAAGAGAGAGCAGCTTTTGGAAGAAGAGACATCGACAATCAGTTTCCAACGGCTATCCGCGACCTTTTAGAATTTTGCAAATACTCTATTGCTAGATTCGATGATTGTTTGAATAGAAGGCGCGTTTTGCAAAACTGAACAACTGACAATTGGAAAATGTTGGTCTTTGGTTGCGCAGTGAAATGATTAAGCTTTATTTGCCAAGTATTTCAGTTATAATGGATGGTGCATTCTCTTGCCTTTGAGCTTGATTTATCCGCCATTGAAAACAAGGTTGCAATTTCCTGAGATTTTGCGGGCGGCCCACTGGTGGACAAGGGAGCGTCATTGACGCAGCAATTCCAAAAGATGGACGTAACGCGCAGCAGCATGCTGAGATTCTTGGGCGTGATAATGAGTGGAGCGATGCCAAAGAGTTTGGCACAGTTTGTCGTCCAATTTCTAGCTTCGTCAGACTGTAACGCGAATGGCAATGCTGGCGGACATATGCTTAACGCGATCGCCAATGCTTTGAGAGAGAAATTGACTACATTGTCGCTGCACCAATGGATATCAGCGGCTCGACGGCGTGTTCGCTTTCTGGTAAATATCGATAATGGCATCTTGCGCCTAACTTTGCTTTCTTTGGTGTATCCGGTTTCTGTTCCGGAGTCTTTATCCAGTGTTAGTCGAGAACAAAAGAAATGCCGGAGACGCGCTTCAAGCCATTCAGTGCGGACAGAAGAATAATACATCGCAGCGCACTGGCTCGTCCGCAGACCGATGTTGGGAGGATCCTTCAAGATAGTATGAAGTACCAACGGATGGACGATCAGCATATACCAGCTATCGACAACAAGGCGTGAACAGTCCAGTCGCGAGTATGATGCACCACTTCTGGGTCACGAAGAAGGTTATGGAAGGCAGCGTAATAGCAAATGTAGTCCATCGTGGATATGGTGTGGAATTCCTTCAAACGATAGGTGGGGGCCGGCGAAAATTCATCTGACGACAAGTTCGCGTAGAAAAAAGCATGCCATTCGGAAGGAGCGTCCCAGCACCATTTTTCCTCAGCTCGACAGTTCGAGCGTGACTGTCTGAATAAAGCTGGCCCAGTCTTTCCGTTTTCCTATTCCCCTTTTATCATTATTATTGTTTCTTTTGTAAAGGCATTGAGATGCTCAAGTCAGTAGGCTGTGCGTTTGACGAGCTGAACCTCTTTTGATACCAACCCTCGGGGCTGCTTCACAGAATCTGGCTCCTGGAATTGGGTTCTCTTTCTTTACAAACGATGTATTTTGGAGTTTTTGTTCGTGAATTTAACGCCTACTTTTTTTTTTGTTATCACAAATACATGTTGAACATGAGCAACAACGAAGACAGTGCAAACGCGGTATCGTTACTGTAAACGTTTCTACAACTAAAGAAGACAAATTGGGCTTGCTGTACTGTACAACGATAAACGTAGCGAGAACAATAAACACGAAAGTTGTTATACTTAAAAGAGTTATCGGGGAGCTGGTAGCGGCTCGATCTCTATACAAGATACGTGTAAGAAAGAATAGACGAGCAAACTTAAGGGACATTACAATTTGCAGTCAACAAAGGTGTCCGACACGATGCGGGACTACACAGCATAATCAAAAGAGTCTGAACCTGCACTTCATGGACAATGATGTTGCCTCTAGACTGGAATTTGTAGAACTGGGTCTTGCCAAGTTCATAGTACGACGCGGCTTCCATACATTTGGTCTTTCACACATCTACACATATTTTATATCACTTATTTCATTACCTTTACTTGGATGATGCCCTATACTGTATACTGAAGATACCGTCAATTCTTATGACTTGAAACCTCCCATAAAGCTTGCGTGTCAAAACTTTTGTTGTTAATTGGTTTCGTCAATCCAGCGCACTTTATTTATAAAAGATTGTGCTCAAGCGTTTTTACTCTTTTAAATGTTATGCCGCATCGTTCTCAAAAGGCATCTGATATATAGTAAAGCTTGTACAAAGTCCATGCCCTGCTGGTGTAAGGTGGCCGCTGCAGATCCATAGAATGGTCATAACACAAAGCGAAAGCATAAGAGAGCAAGTTTCGTTTGCCTAATGAACCCATCCTTCTTCAAATTTCTCCCTGGAATCCCTCCCCATTTGGACACAACCTTTCTATTGGAGTATTTTCCAGATAACTTGTAATATTTCCAACTCGACATGTAATCGCCATCACTTGTGCGCTGAATTTTTCACTGATAACTGTACGGTATGCGAGAGCATTCATTGATTGGCTCTGCCAACTGTATATCTTTAATCTCCGCAGAGTGACACAGAAAATCGCGTGTCCCCTAGCTCGAAAGCCACCGAATTTCCAAACCATTAGGATATATAGCCAGCCTTCCTCCTCTCTGGAGCCATGTCCACATTATTTTATCCTCAGTTTTTATCACGCATTCGCCCCATTCGATTGCATTCCATTCATATCTCATCGACAATATACAATTATGAGTGATAACGAGCGTTCAGGGCCTACCGGCGACGACGAACTTTCACTGCCCAAAGGTATAAATCAACTTTTGCATAACCTATAGGATCACTTGTCCAGTCTGTAAAGCTCACGCCGTCCGCACTTAATCTAGCCACCGTTCAGAAACTGATCAACGAGATGATGCCTCAGGATGTCGCTTGTGCAAAAGATACGCGTGACCTTCTAATTGACTGCTGTGTCGGTAAGTTTTTTTGTGTTCCAATCGCGCGTCAAGACTTGGGAAGAGAAACCCAAAAAAAAGCGACAACAGGAGAGTTTTATACAGATTAGCTTAATGTTTATTTGTTACCTTATACCCTAGAATTCATTCATCTTATTGCATCGGAAGCCAATGAAATTTGTGAAAAGGAGACGAAGAAAACCATTGCGGGTGAACATGTGGTGGCTGCTCTTCAAGCACTAGGGTTCGAAGACTATGTGGAAGAGGTAGACGAAGTATTCAAAGAACACAAAAAGCAACAAAAGGTGGGAGATAAGAGTTCTCTTACGAATGGCGATGCAATGGAGACATTAACCATTTGGGTTTTCTTTTTACTTGCTTTTTTTTGGTGACTAGGATCGAGATAAGAAGAGCACCCGATTGGAGAACACGGGTATTTCAGAAGAGGAATTATTGCGACAGCAAGAGATGCTTTTTGCCCAATCACGTCTAAAATTCGAAGCTCAACAACAGTAACTCCCGTCTTCCTGCTTGCTCCTTGTTCTTGTTCCGTCATAAACTGTATACAGCATTTAATATCTTTCCGCTTTATTTTCCGAAGATTTATCTCTCCATCCTCAAGAGTATCTCCTTGACTCCTGAACCGTCGTCCATCAGATTTTCTTTTCACATTTTGTATGCAGACAATCCACGTCATTGTAATGTTTGTTTAATTTGGATTGACATCATGGTTGCATGGTCCTGTAGTTTCCTTTTTTCAATGAGGGTATCACTTTGCAAATGTGGATGATCTTGTATGCTGTGGTATCAATGATGTATATTGTCATTTATACGTGCTTGTGTCTTTTTTTGGTGTAATTAAATTATTTTCGACGAGCATGAAACTCCCCTGTCAATCATCACTTTATAGTGCAGGATGACCAGCAGCGACAACGGCCGCCAATACAAATATAAAAGGATATCGATGGATGCTAAAATGTCCACCTTGATCATGCTCCGATAATACATCCAGCGTGATTCCATAATCCATAGACCAGAAACAGCATATTTGCGTTAAGCTCTCTAAAACTGGTATTTCGATTAGGTTATAAGATGCCTCTCTTTATGTACCTTTGCCAAAGCCAAAGAAGATGGACATGTGGTGGTTTGAGACGTGGCAAAAAGTCAATATCGTGATACCAACACGATACCAAAAATAATGCAACGTTTCGGAGGGCATGACCATGACCATATCGCTCGATTGCTGCGGAAGATCATGTTCTAATTTATCATTTCTCATCTTATCATACTTCTGTGAGGTATCTGTAAAGTATCGTGAAACCACTGTCAACTAATGCAGGAAAAACCGATACGCAAACTTAACGGCAGCTTTTGACGACACTCATTGTTGTGAACAGTGTTAATTCAATCACTTATCATATTCAGATAGTGACATGGCTTGCCAGTTTCCCTTCTACGTCGATGACATTTTGTTGCTGGTGTCTCGTTTATTTCAACGGATTCGTTCATCAGGAGCACGTTCGGCAAGGAGCCGGAAATTTCGTACTATAAGCGTCAATATCCTGGATAGATAAACTTTGCATGATCTGCCAAGCTGGTTGAATCTGGCTCGAAACCACCATTCATCATCGGTACCAGACAGGCCGAACACCCGAGTATAACAAAATATGAAAAGCTTTTGAAAGCGTCATAGTAGACAGCTTATCAAAGAAAAAAGAAAAAAGCAGAAACAAAAGGGAATATGCTTATATTACTGCTGTGAGGCGTGTCGATCTCAGAGAACGAGGGCCCGATGAAAACGCCGTTTTATTCCTGATCGGTTGAGGCACATAAACGACACGTGTGAACGTCACTGGTTGCTTTAACCGCACGTCGACATGCTTTGGTATCTGGTGAAATATTTCGCAAAGAACGTAGAGTGCCATAGTGGACTAATGACAAGCATCAACCGTCATTTTTTATTATATGGACCGGCACAATTCATACAGTGACAGTGCGCAGCCAATCACTTTTATCTTATTTCCTCCACGCCTTTTAATGACATAACTGATATCATGTCATAAGCGTTCAAAGAGGAAAGGACCGATTTTGTTCCTTATTATTTTTCATTTACTTTCAATTGGGAAGGGACCGGCCATCGACGAAGTAGACACGCCGTCGAATCCGGCCCAAACATCTAAAAAGCCCCTTCTAAACTATAAAATTACCTTGTCGGGTAACTGAAAAATTCTTAAAAACCAGTCGCCGCACGTCAAAATTAGTGTTAAAAAACAGTCACATGGTGTTCCTTTCATCATATCATTTGGCAGCTATTGCGCTCGATGCCATTTATTCATTCAAAAATGTTGGATGGAGGTTATGGAAAAGTTCAATGGAAGGTGAGAGCTTTCTGCAAAGGGCTATTCTCAATGTTAATCTGGCGTTTTTCTGTAGCATCATTTAATTTGACTTTTGTCAGTAACATGTGTGCCGTTTTACATAATATGCTTCGATCTGTGTAGCTCATCATTCATGCATCAATAAGGTACTATTGTTTCATCCATGGGAACTCTATATATTTTTGTCCCCAATTTCTGCTCTATCTTCTGTTTATCTGAAAAACTCTCACTATCATTGCATCCCTCGCATCTATCATCCATCATTCAGACTATGGCTTATTCTGCGTGTATCTGTAATCGGGCAAGTCGATTGTTATCAAAAAGTACCTTTTGTGTGATGTGGCTATCCGTTCTTACAAGAAAAACTTACCTGTCCTTTTTCTCTATCCTTTCTTTAGCTTTGGGTTTTCTCTCCGGTTTTCTTTTCGCCCTGGCAAGCCATCCATTCCTTCAAATCTTTCTACTTTGTTCGCGCACCAAGTGTGGCCAATCAGGTTATGTCGTCAAAGGGCATCGTCGGCGTGGTGACTCTCTTTTTTCATCGGGAAGTGCTTACGCGTCCTCCTCAGGTTCCTCTTATTTGGATTGCCACCCGGGGTATCGTCTTGATATTTCTTCCCGGCCATTTTATTTTGTAGTTTGTAGTATGTACTTTGTATTTTATTCGATAGACCTTCTTGCAGTTTTTTCTTTTTTTTTTTCCCACAGGTTTTTAGGGGGTTTTTACAGACGCACCTATTGTTTTACTTTTTTTTTATATATCTGTATCGTTCCTTTTTTTCGGTCGGGAAGCTCTGGATATATACTGCCTCACATAACAAAGGTAAAATATTTTGACGACATCTGAATTAATCAAAGAGCTTACTAACTCATTTTTTTAATACCAAACATTCCCACACTCATTCTAGATCTATCATAACCTTGGGCGGGACGGGACTGAGGGGGTCGATAAGTGCTGCTGCACCCATGTTTGGAATCATGACTGTACGGTATGCCAGAGTATTGACATTAATATACCAAAGTTCCATCAAGAGTCTCGCCCAGGTTATGCCGAATGTGCGTTAGGCTTCTGACGAATGTCGCTCAATGTAAGGGGGCGACATCCAGTAGCAGGTGGCATCCATTGCACAGCGGATGTACGGATTGTTAAGTGGGGAAAATCAAAACGGAAACGCCTTTCTTTTATACTTTTTGCTGAATTACAGCTACCTTCCCTCTTAAATTAACTTTTCTTCGCTCCATTCCCTCCACCTCACCTTAGGACGTGGTGACGGATAAAAACTCGACGCACATTGCTCGCCTACAAAAAAAAATCTTTTCGCATTAGCAATGTAATGCGGCTGCGCCATGTCATCAATGCTCCCAACGCTGCCAACAAATAAGCTATGTACTGCATACAAGTTGCCAAGGGTAGCATATGGTCCGCTGAACCCTCTTTTGACAGGTATTCAGAATATACGCGCGTTCTTGTAACTTTCTGTTTGAATAGTGAGTTTCCCAGCTTCGCACTGCCCAACCCCTCATTTATCAGTTTTGTTTCTCCTGAAACAGCGTAATCAATAACGCCATGGCAAAAATGAATGGTCATGTACCATTGCACGAAACCAAAGTGCGGATGACGATCAACGTTAAACTTTGAGCATGTTTGCACAGGAAAAAAAGGTTTTCTCGCCTGCATCATAGCTTGCTCATATGAATGTGCCACTGCCAATACCAGACGATGGCAAGCCAGCACAGTAACAGCATGCTTGAGCTCGGTTGTGTTCTGTCATATTTCCGCATAAATGGATTGACCTGCAGGATCGGCAGATCATCTCCACTTGAAAAATCGGGCTCCTTTCTCCGCTCGATTTCATATAATATGGGACGAATTGTCGGCGCTCGATCAGAATATTGCATTCCAGTCAACAGCTTAAAACGAGATGAAGCCTGATCTGAGAAGCCCGTCAATAAAAACAATAATAAGAATAAAAAGAGGGTTGGGAGGCTCGTCGACTGCTTGGACAAAGATACACAAATAGGTCCTGTACTGGCAACCATCACACCTTCGGCGCAAATCCGGGAGAAAGCAATCGATTGTTGCCTACCTTTATGCCATGACTTTAGTGACACTGGTTGCGATATCCCTGAACGACATCCTATATCATTGAAGAGAGTATTACTTTATACCAGATACGTACGCAACAATTCCCTTGACAGAGATACTTAAATGCCATAAAAAAACACCTGAAACAAGTTTTAACTACAAAAAAATGTTAAGCAGAGGTTAAGTACACAGACAATAATGAAAGGGAATTCTCACGTATTCTGTTTCGTGATCTTGGAGGAAAGAATCATTACAGTTTTAAATTTAGCCTCCGTTTTGCATTTCTATTCAGATCTTCATCAACGGAGTTGTCGCGTACATGTATAGTATAAAGCGATATTCATCTTTAAAGATATATGATACCGTTCAGTGGTATCACATTTGCAGAGTTCATTTCTTTATTAGAAACTATGAACGGGCACGATAAACCAGAGATGTATGGGATGTGAGAATTAATGATATGGAAGACAACATGTTCGGAAACCTCGGATGCAATCAGAGCCAAAGTCGCCACAGAACGCGTCGCAATGTTCTTTCGCATCTTTTACTGTTTCCGCTACGCAAACGACTATTTCATTGTCCTCACAAATGCCTGGTGCACAAGATGGTCCCTCAAATCCGACCACCGAGCGTTGGAAATCGTTGATATATAGCAAGTAAGAATAAGCAGAAAAGTAACATATGGTTGGGCATGTTTTTGCTGTAAATGAAGTATAGAAAAGCGGTCGAAGAGATAGGGGCTTCCTGAAAATTCATCGTGAACTTTAAATAAAAAAATAAAAAAAAAGCTGCTGCCATGTATGGCAGTGGTTACGGTACTGGACCGGCATAGGCGCACAAATAGAGAAGAATAGCCTCAGAATTGCTCTGTTGGTGTGCCTGCCCCAATTCTGGGTTTATGAAACCTGCGAAAGATATATATCAAATCATGACGCTTCCCAGACCTGCAGTTACAGGAAGAAAGTTGTTTTCGCACTAGTGCATATTTGGCTAACAGCCTTCCTAATGCAGTGTTAACTGGCAGCATGTCCCAAGAACCAAGGATTATTGGCTCAGCGGAAGAGACAATAGATGCGACAACTAACTTCTCAGACAAATGTGGAGATATTGAGGATCTGAACACTGCACAACCGACTACAACTTTTGTTGTCTATAACAGTAAGTTCCCATACACCTGTTTTTTCATCGTACCAATTGTTCCTTTTTCCAATAAAGAAAGCTTCATGGATTCAGTAATACCGTCACAATAAAAAATGTAAAAGCAGAGATTAATCAAAGCAGGAATGGTTCTTTCCTGCGAGTTCACAAAGCAGGATCCATGAGAATGCCTTTATTATTGCCTGTTTAAAATGCACTATGTAGACTGCAAGCTTATTTCGAGACAACGTAACATTCAGTCCCGAAACTGGCTGTTGAAAAAGTTTGAGTCGTATATAATTATTGCAATGCGACCGTATTCGGTAGCGTTTCTCTTCCGCAATTCTATGCTCCCATTTTTAATCCATAATACCACTGTCATAGGACACCCAGCATTTACCCTTATGGTTGGGTATGGAACAGGTGAGGTCTTTGACCTTTCGTTGGTATCTTGGTTTTGTTTTTATAAGCGGATGAGTTTTAGGGATCAATAAAACGCTCCCGAACATCACCGAGACCGTTGATCTAAGAGACGCCCAAGTCAAGTTTTATATACGCTGGAAAGTAAGGAAAAGGTCAGTTGTGATGTTATAGATGCTGCCTTATTACAGTGCACGTTGCATCGAGCACCGACGCATGAAATTTGAGCGCTGAGACCTGAATATCATATTCCCACAAGTGTATTGTACCGATTTATGCCGCTTCGTATTCTCGGGAAATTGAATCATGCCACGAATGATACAGGCTAAATTACGAGTTGTCAGTTCATACTGTTGCTTGTTACGCAAGGTTGTCGTGCACTCCCTTCATGTGCGTAAAAACCACACATGCAATCTCATTTTTCGATCACTTTCCTGCATCGATCGTGAAAATAGACTGGTATTAAACGCATTTAGTGTCTCATTTCGTCTCATCCATGCGTTTCACACAAAAAGCTGGTAAAATTGAGGGGCGAATCTATCTTAGCGGAAAAAAGTTCGATGGACGTCCATTAGCATACTAAGGGAGTGAAAAACTATGCAAATGACGCAATGTGGCTATACTTGAAGCATTGCATTATAAAGGGATTAAGTATGATTTTCAATGGTTTTAATAGTACTCACTGCCATACATGAACAGCGATGTTTTAGTTTCACGATGCGTGATGTCAATCAGTAATACCACATTACATAGCAGTTAATTTCTTTATGAGAAAGTATGAACGAGTACGAGGGTACCATAAAGCAAACGCTGTACGGGCAGTGAGTTTTAATCGTACTCGAGACAACAGACTCGGTAGCCTGTGTTACAAGTGGTGTCACCAAACCCTTGACATGCTCGTGGGCAAAAAATCTCTGCTTGCTGCTTGGAGCGCGCGCTGCAAATCTCCATTTCAAAGGGCTCACATGGTTCTGGTACACAGTTAGGTCCATCACTTCCGACCCATCGAGCGCTGGAAATCGTTGAAATAGCAAGTAAGGATAAGCAGAGAGTTAGCATGTGTTGGCTATGGTGGAGACTTTCGTTGTAGATAAAGTACAGAATAGAGGAAGAGATAGGGCAGCCTGAAAATTCATCGTCGGCTTTAAATAGAAAAAAAGTTGCTGCCATTTACGAAAAAGGACAACTACTGTCATTCGACTATTTCTTTTCCAATTGTACGCCTGCCCCTATCCTGAGCCGTGACCTCGGCAGAATTTCTTTTTTTATTAGTGCGCCTATGCCGGTTATGCACCGTGAAGCCTGCAGGTTATAAGTATCGTTAATGACGCTTCTCACGCACATGTGGCAAGCAACATTAAAATACGTTTTCACAATCAAAGCTATGTAGATAACTTAGACTTCTAATGCAACGTTTGAAAACAAACCCTAGCGCCTTATTTGTAATAGATATTGTGCTGAAAAGGTTTGGCAATAATGGTGAACTGAAACAGTAGTTGCAAATGGGACGCTTGGGTTTGTTTTAAGACAGTGGTATATCCACTACTTGTCGTATTCTGCATCCTAAACTGATGTTCCCAAACGGAAAGATCGGGATTTCAATGTGCTTCCATTCCGGCTGAGCTTCTCCATTGGAACCGATTGTGCTTCATCCATAACTCGGATCTATCACCGCGATCAATTCATACGGTAACGCTGTCATTCACAGAATGCGGATTTTTCCAACACCACCTTATGCATATAACCGAGGACTGCTCACTGATAATTATCAATTTCGACTCAAGACTAGAGTATAAATAGGCAGATCATATTAATCGAAATAAAGATATCCAACAGTCTGAAAGGGTTCTCGTTGTCTCTTTGTTCTACATTCTTTCATACATCACATAAGTTGCGAATAATAAGTTCATGTGCCGTTGTTACGAAGGATTGTCGCACAGAATTCCTTGATCCGTGCAAAAAAGCAGAAAGGCAATCTCATTTTCAATCTCTTTACTGTACCGCTAGTGAAAACAAGGTGGTATCCAAAAATCTCATGTTCAATTTCGTCTCACCTATGTGTTTCACACAAAAAGATGGTAAAATGGGGGGAACCTCTTTAGCGGAAAATAAAAGGGCAATAAACCGTCCATTAACATATAATGGAGTGAAATATCAGGCAAACAGCGATGTAACCGTCTTTGAAGTATTGCATATGAAGGGACTAGTTTCCATTTTCAATGGGTTCATAGGTACAAATCCTGCCATACATGACCAGCGAGATATTGTTTCACGATATGTGACATGATCAGTAATACCACGTTTGCAAAACAATTCATTTCTTTATTAGAAAGTATGAGCCGGTACGATGGTACTCTAAAGCAAACAAGGTATGGACAATGAGGGTTACGCACTTCGGGAGACAACAGGTTCGATGATTTTCCACACAAGCGAGGTCACCAAAGTTTTCACGGCATCCTTCTGGGCAATTCGCCCTTGCTTCCCCCGGGAAGCGCGCTGCGCAAACTTCAACTTCATTGGGTGCACATTGTTCTAGGTAACAAATAGGTCCATTTCTTGCGGTTCCATCGAGCCTTGGAAATCGTTGGTATAGCAAGTAAGAATAAGCAGAAAAGGTAACATATGGTTGGCCATGGTAGGACTTTTGCTGTAAATAAAATATAGGATAGCGGTAAAAGCGATGGGTGCTCCCTGAAAATTCATTGTCGGCTTTAAATAAGAAAAAATAATTGCTGCCATGTACGCCGCCTATGCGCCTGTGCATCCTTTGCTGTAAAGCCTGCCGAATTTTTTCTCTATTTGTCCGCCTATGCTGATTCTGCGCCATGAATTTTGCAAAACTCTCTTTTCATTTAACGTCTGATGGCGGGGAAACAGGAAAAGCTAGGAAAGCCAGCTGTATTCTCCACTCCACTTGAAAAGCCCGCTGGTCTTACATCCTTGAAGATATTCCCTTCCAACTACAGTCAGTTCTTCAACGTTGCGAAAAGCGTGGGTGGCAGATCCATGGCAGATTCACAACCAAAACTGTTTAGATTCAATTCGTTTCCTTTTTGCGGTTTCCAAGTCATCAGACGTTGGGAAACTGTCATGGTATCTCCCTTAAGAAAAAGGAAACAACAAAAAGAAAACGAATTGAATCTAAACAGTTTTGGTTGTGAATCTGCCATGAATCTGCCACCCACGCTTTTCGCAACGTTGAAGGACTTACAGGACTTGAAGGGGAATATCTTCGATGTGGGACCAGTGGGCTCGCCAAGTGGAGAGGAGAGTGCCGCTAACAAGGTTCTGTACAATTCATCGCGCAGAGTCAGCATGGGTGAACGAAAAGAAAAGGAAATTCGGCGGGCGCTGCGGCAAAGGATCGGCACAGGCGCATAGCCGCTCTACTTAGCATCAGCTGTTTTTATACTTAAAGCCGACCATGAATTTTCAGGGAGCTCAAATCTCTTTTTACCGCTATCCTATATTTTATTTACAGCAAAAGTCCTACCATGGCCAACCATATGTTACCTTTTCTGCTTATTCTTACCTGCTATCTCAACGATTTCCAACGCTCGATGAGTCGAAAGTAATGGGCCTGTTTGTGAACTAGAACAATGTACACCCGATGAATTCCCGGCCTGTGACGCGCGCTCCTCACTGGAATCAAGGTCAATTTGCCCAGAAGAATGCCATGAAGACTTTGGTGCCACCATTTGTTTGGACGGTTATCGAATCTGTTGTCTTGACGAGTATTACTCAATACCCTTGCCTTGCTTGCTTTATCGTACCTTTTGTACCCGTTCATAGTTTCTAATAAAGAAATGACTTGCTATGCAAATGCGGTACTACTGATCGACATCACCTATCGTAAAACAAAATTCGCTGTTCATGTATGGCAGCATTTGTATCTATAAAACCATTGAAAATGGCACCTTGTCCCTTCATAATACAATGCTTCAAGGACGGCCACAGTGTGCTGTTTACATGATTTTTCACTTCATTATATGGTAATGGACTGTTGAATACAGTGGCCTTTTGTTTCTCTGCCATGAAAATAGTCGCTCCGTTATTACCATCGTTTTTGTGTGAACGCACAGACGAGACGAAATGAAGCATTAAATGCGTTGAGTACCAGTTCGTTTTCACAATCGATGCAGGAAATTCATCGAAAATCAAGTTGCCTGTCTGTTTTCGACACGCATCAAGAAAGCCTGTACGACACTCTTGCGTAACAAACAACAATACGAACTCACAATTCGTAACTTATCCTGTATTATTTCGTGGCATGATTCGATTTCTGCGAATACGAAGCGACATAAATCGGTACGATATACCATACTTGCAGTAATATGATATTCAGGCCTCAGCACCGAAATAACACGGATTGGTGGCCAATGCAAGGTACACTGTTTCGCAACATTTATAACGTCAACACTCACCTTTTTCCTTGTTACTTTTCCAGCGTATGAAGCCTGCTTCGCGCGCCTCCGAGTCGAGGAATTTGCTTGGATCAAATTATCTTTCACAAGTATTTTGTTGGAAACTTTTTTTTTTTTTTTTTTTGGCAGTAAATTTTCTGTGCACACACGAGATGGGCAAATATTTATTTGCAATTTCTCTGGAGCCATACTGTATACGGGATAAATTTCGCAGTAAAAACATGAAACTTGCAGAATGGAATGGGGCTGAACCCAATATGCTGGCAAAAGTTTTCGCCGTGGCGTACCGTGGAAATTTTGATCCATCTCTTTTTCCATTTTACTGACATGGAATAACAAACGCTTTCTACACATTCATTTGAACATATACAATATTATATTGTTCGTTTATGCGAATGATACGGATTAAAAAAGTCTCCATCCTACTTTTCAATACATCTTGTTACCAGAAATATTCCGTAAAGTGACCATGTAAAATTATTCGTTTCATGCGGGGAATCGATGGAGGGCTGTTAATTTTTTGATCTGCGAATGTTTTTCTGTTTTGTTCATTTTAACCAAATTCTTATAAATTAGCCCAATTGAAAGGCCTAGTCCGGGCTTTCGTTACTGTAGGAGTGCTTCTTCTTTATGCCGTTTCTAAAGCCAGCCAGCCTTGCGCGCCGATTCTGGCGCAATATGACCCTTCATGAAGTAAACATGCCAATGAATGCTGCCGTGACAAAAGAACGTCGCCATTGCTGACAGTTTCCTTGTTTTCCTAGTTGTCGGGTAGCTTGGGGGATCTCGGTACATTACTGCCTGTTATGATCTCATTAGCAGTGTCGGGTCAGATCAACCTGACCAGTACGCTATGGTTTACGGGTCTGTGGAATATATTGTCAGGCATAATGTTCCAAGTGCCAGTTTGTGTACAACCCATGAAAGGTATATTATATTGCCATAATAAAAATCAGAAATCGGGTCACCGGACACAAAAAAAGATCTGATAAACGGTTTACGTCGTCCCTCAATAGCCATTGCAGCGGTCGTACTATCCAGTAACATGTCGATTGAAGAAAATATGTCGGCCGGCTTGAGTACGTATCTCTCAGAGTTATTCTTTATGCAGCAGACGAAACATTCTGACATTTTTGTTACAGGCGTGGGCATGTTCATTTTCTTTCTCGGTGCGACTCGTACCATTCACATTGTTGGAAATTATACCCCGGTTCCCGTTGTCCGTGGTAAGTCGCTGCAGCGGGACAAATGATGCATAATGTTGTGATTCACTCACTGCGGGAAAAAATTCCAGGTCTTCAACTGGGCACTGGTATTCAGCTGATTCGAAAGGCGCAAGGTCTCGTTGCCAATTTACAGTGGAAAATTGTGGCCGAGAATTGGGCGGATAACTACACTTGGGTTCTTTTGTCGTTTATTTTTGTCTTTTCCTGTTATCGTACTCGGATACCGACGGCTTTGATTCTGTTTTTAATTGGATTGCTATTTGCGCTCATTCGCATGTTTGTGACAGACACGGAGTTGAACTTGCCTCATCCGGTAGCTGCTGGTCACTATCCGGATACCATCGTTCGTCCTACCCCGATCGATTTCGGAAACGGTTTTGTCAACGCTGGCCTGGGTCAAATCCCTTTGACCACTTTAAACTCCGTCATTGCCCTCTGTGCCCTCATTGATGATCTTTTTCCCGACAAACATGCAAGTCCTGCCACCGTTTCCATGAGTATAGGCATCATGAATTTGATTGGCTGCTGGTTTGGCGCTATGCCTGTCTGGTAAGTCGGTCTTGCCGTTATACGCGATTATTTGGATGGGCCCGTTGACAATGTGGGTTGCTATAGTCACGGTGCGGGCGGTTTGGCGGGCCAATACCGATTCGGGGCACGCACCGAGGTATCAGTCATTGTTTTGGGAGCCTTTAAGCTATTTTTTGGTATTCTTTTCGGAAGTTCCTTGGTAGGCTTGCTTCAGGTATTTCCAAAGTCCATTTTAGCCGTCATGCTCTTTGTCTCGGGTGTAGAGGTAAGGAAAAAGGGAGAAAGTTAGTGTTGGCCATGCAATTCATTTCAGAGATAGTTGGCTTGTGCGGTTCGTGTGATCAACCGAGATGAATACGATGAAGAAAGGAAAAGAGAAAACTGGACAATTATGCTTGTTACGATGGGGGCACTGGTAGGCTTTTCAAACGACGGGATCGGGTTTTTGACAGGTCTGGTTGCAGCTGTGCTGTTATCTGTACAACGCCTGGGCGTGCGTTTGTGGTTCCAACATACATGGACCGGCTTTCGGGAATTGCCGCAACGATGGAAAGATCAGAAGTTTGATGATAAAGGTCGAGCTTTACCCACATCGTCGCAGTTGACGCAGAGCCCATCGACGAATGAACCTTTAGAAAACCAAGAGATCCTCGTCTTCAAGTCGGACTCTGACGATTCGACCAAGAATCTTCGACAAGAAGAACGTCCACTTTCCTAGTAAACTTATTCGGTTTTTTCTTGTTCTTTTGTCGGACTGCTCCATTGCCAGTCATCTACAGTATTTATTCTCTATTTTGATTTCATGAGTGAATGTAGTAAACAGAGATTTATGGTTCTTTAGGGCTGTATTGTCTGTTAACATTTTGTTTCTAAAGATAGTATGGCTCAAGGGGAATTATTGTATTTACAAACTAAAAGAAAAAATGGTATTCATGTCTTCAACTGTTCTTTTCAAGACGAGCTCGGGGTGAGGGTAATTGTTGTTTGGATCTCGAATGGCGTCATTGATGATGCGATATGTATTGATCAGCTGACGGATGGCGCCATCGTGCACTTGCCTGCAATGTTGTGTGGCTGATAATCGACGCAATTGGGGTGGAATATCTGCGCCCTTCACCATCAAATATGAGTCCAATTGTGACATGATGCTACTGAGACTTTGAGCATCCATGCCTGGAACTGATGACAATGGTGTCTAGCACAAAAAAACATGTCAGTTTGCTGTGAAAAAAAAACAAAAAAACTGATTCGAGCTTTATTCTTACATCCGCATCCTTCTTCTTCAAAGCTGCATCCACTTTGTCCAACCCTGATTGCTGGAGAAGCTCCTGATACTAGAGTGCAACCAATGTTAATAACATAGCGAAACTTTTCGTTGCACATGACACACAACAAATGTACCTCTTCATCAGATATTTCACCCAGTAGTTCCTGTATTTGTTCAGTTAGGCTACCTTGTTTTTTAGCCGTAGCCGGATAGGCTGATAATGCTGACTAGAAAAACAATTTTCGCCTTTTAATGCCAACTTCTTTCTCTCGAACGTATGTTCCCAACAAGACTCTCCTACCAGAATATGCTGCATACAATTCACCCGATAGATATCTTGATCCAGTTTATCAAATTTGAGGACCGACATTTCACACATGCGTAGTAATGGATCAATGGTGGCATCGAGCGTCTCGCCAATCTCAAAATCAGGAAAATCGCCCGTGTTGTTGGTCGCCACCACCAGGGAGGAATCGTAAGATGCAAGAATTTCTTTCTACAACGTAGTGGGTTAGCTTCATCTAGCTCGCCTCGCACTTTGTCGGTAGCAATCCATACCAGTTGCAGTGTTATATCGCGGACAGTGGGTGAAATTGCCAATTCTTTGGTCGGTGGCTAATGGCAATCATTCATTAGTCATATACGTATTCAACCTACGGTCATTGTCAAAATGAAGCTTTACCTCTGTGGATTGCAGCAATCGTTCAGCTTGCCCACTCAGAATCTTGAAAAAGTATTTGTAGGCCATTTCGGTGATCCTAGCATAGACGTTATAAATTATTAGGTATCGAGTTGGCCCCGCAAAACAAAAATAGCGTCTGCTTACTCATAAAGGGTGCGGGCCAAATAAGAGTCTTTTCGCAAGAGCTTTTTCATTGTCACGGCATAGAATTGGATCAAATTGGCCATACGGTAAGAGATGATGGCGCCTGGTTGTAAAACGAGCACTTGTTCCATACGTGTTTTTAATGGACGGCATGTTCCTTCCATCGCACAGTCCAGCAGATCGGCAATCGCCTCATCGATCTGGTGAACAGAAGTTACCCCATCTAGCTCATTCGGCGAGCCTAAGTACAGCCGCGTCAGGTAAAAATGATACGCCGTCCTTTTCCTCAATCCTACCTCTTTCTGGCGAAGGATGAAACAAGCTTTCCAGCATTTCCTTTTCGCCTGCACATGCCTGATGAACCCAGGCAAGCATGTCGCCAATATAACGCATGGAATCGTGTGCTTGCAATTCAATTGGTCGCGGCGTCCCGCCCGGTCCTCCTCGCGTCAATGCGTTAATAAAGGCGCGTGCCACCGCATCACGTCGAGCCACCGCCAGTTCATCCATAATCGTTCTACACGATTACCCAATCATGTTATGTCTCATGTAAAGACTTAATATCACCAAAAATTTGCCATCTACTTACTGAAACAAGACCGGTCTCTGGCGCAACGCTTGCAATGCCTTTACCATTAGCGTATCCACGATAATGGCATCCCCACCAAATGATCCACGACTCTCATACTGTGTCCACCGATACAGCTTATCGTACGCCGTCTCCTGATAGGCCGCCATTTTTTCCATGATCTGTTGGCTATCGAGCGCACAAGACATATGAACACATTCCATCCGTAAAAGCACATGTGATTGGTTTCGACAAATTACCCGGCTTGTTGGTTCGTCGTCATTAGCAGCAATTTGCAGTCGCTGTGAATTTGTTGCAGATGCTTCAATGCTTTGAAAAAGTCCCCACTGATGGGAACAGATGAAGAGCACAAAGTACTGATTTCCGATTCACTCAAAGTAAACTTTTCCAAAAATCGATCTACAATAAGAATACGTGTAGCACACGCCGAACTTGAAGGTGTCCTGTGAATACAACTGCTTGTTGCAGTCTATTTGCAAAAGAAAATACTGTACCTCTGGTCTTGCAAATTCTTTGCTTGTTCTACCATGAGATCTGTTTTTCCACCGGCTTCGTCCAATCGTTGTTGCATCTGCTCACAAATATTCTCCATATCGTCGACTTGGTCTTCTAGCACACCTGCTTGCTGCGGAGCTGAATGAGGAACAGAGCCTACCAGTGTGTCCTAATATTTCATCCTACCTTGACCACCATTTCCAATGCATCGAGAAACTTTCTATTGGCTATGATTTCCTTTCTTTCTATTGTGCCTCGAAGATTGCGTTGCAAGTCGACTTTGTCCAGGCCACTGATAGCGGACAGGGCTGTCACGGCTGCTTTGGTTCGAGCATCGTCAGAGACGGAGGAGCCTAACACTTTGTTAAGCTTGGCAGCGAGTGGCTTATTTGGCTTGTTGGAGATAAAGACAGGAAGAGGCTCCGGAATCGACGAAAGCTTAGCTTCATCCTGTTCCATGACGATGCTTTGTTAAATTGCAAGAAATACAGCAAAGGTGTGGTCGGGGTTTCAAGAATTCTCGCGCGAGACGAGGCACGAACGCCGTCACACACAGGTCGCGTGTGCGGACCTGCAAAAATCACTCTGGAACAAGGAAGAAGAAGAATGAAAAAAAAAGGTCGCGGGACGTGTGTGCCTTTTTTCTACTCCAGCAAAAAAAAAAAAAAAAACCGTGTTTCTTTAGATCAGCGTATCATGCCGTTAACGGATGCTGATCTATTAGCTTCACTTAGAGACTTTTCGCAATGCAATGAAACGCTGATTTGCAAAGTGCGAACTACGGTGTTGGAGCCTTTCCAGCCCGACGTACGACCGGAAGCTCTCAGTCGCGCAGTCAAACCATCAAGCGCAGAATTCAAGACAATGACCGTTCGTCTCGCCCCACTAGCTATGCGTATTATGAACGAAAATATCAATTCACTTCGTCGGCTTAAAGAATCGCGTCAAGAAAAATTATATAATCGTTCCGCTATTGTTACGTGTCTCATTGACACATCGCTTTATGCATTTGCCGCATTGAAACATATGAATGCCTACACCACACTTAAACCTCTGGATCTGGAAAAGACAATGTCCAATTTGATTGGCAAAATTGTCGACTTGGGTGAAGTACGTTTTTTTTTTTGGCAGTTTTTCCACTTTGAATGCGCATACAGCTGCTAACTTGGTATTTACAGTATGGTCGCGCGTTGGAAGAGTTACGTAAATTCCGCACAAATCTCGCCAATATCGCCAACGTACAATTCGATTCGCACCCTCCCATGTCGTCGAAATCAAAATTAGTCAGCCCAGTGTCCGCTTCACCTCGAGCCAGCAAAGGAGTTCTTACCGAAATGTTGAATCGAGGAAATGACGATCTGCGAATGACAGTATCGGACACGTGGATGGGAAAGCACGGGCACATGTCTTCATGGGACGATGACATGTTGCAAAAATACGGAGATCTTTTCAATTTTCCTCTCGATCCAAGCATCAATAATCCAACAATGATATTGCTTGTATTGGCATATCAGATGAACAGTCTTCGCTGCTGGTGCGACATCAAAGATGGTGCATTGCTGAAAGTAAGTCATCCTACAAGAAAAAAAAAAAAAAAAAACACACGGACGAAAATGAATTTAACAACGTAAAAAAGTACTTGCCTATGTTATTGAGCCGATCAGGCAATTTCCTTGATTGCTGCGCATTGCTCAAGAAATTCGATCCAATCACCTCAAGAAAACAATTCGATTCGTTGCAACGCATGCTATTCAGAGCTGCAAGCAAGTTTCCCTCATCAGGTACGTCAAATCTACCAAGCAATGTCTGTTGTTTCTTCATCATCACTCATTCTTTTCTTGTATGTATTGCTTTCAGAAGGAGCATCATTACAATCGTTCTGTCTACAGGTTCTGGCTCTCAAAGCCGCATTTTACACCGAAACCGCGTCAATTCAATCCCTCTGTTCTCGCCTGGTTCGCATGGGGATTGCTTACGAACATTCCACAAAACAACGTAGGGACCCTCCTCGTCAAATCTAAAGGCATAAGCAATCGACTGATCGCTTTTTAATCTTTTATCTAGCGGAATATGCTGTGGTTCAGAAATGCTGCAGTGATTTCTTGGAAATTATTGAACCCAACTCCCAGAATATCCCTGAACTCGACGCCTACTTTGTGCTCTGTGAATACTATGCTTACGTATCCCGAAAGGTATGTCTCTCTCTCCTTTTTTTTTTGACGAATTGAATAGATGGTTGATCCTGGTATTCTGTTAGGCCAAGAGCTACAAAGGAGCATTTTACGCCTACAAACATATGATGCAACCCCTTCGCCGTATCCTTCAAGAAAACAGTCAATGTAAATACTATCATACGGCTTATGCCGCCAATGCTAAATTAGCATTGGGATCGGTGCAGATTGACAAGATGGTGATCGACGAAACTTGTAAGGCCCTTCTTTGTACGGAAACGATGAATCAGGATATCTTTTTTGTTGACTCACAATGTGGCTCTAGACGCCGACATTACCACGACGTTGAATGAGATCTGCTCGTGTTCCCGCATGGTTTCTGCCGCCATTGAAAATCACAGAACCATCGACGACTATACCGAAATTGCGTTGAAAAACCTGGTCAAAAGCATCAATGGATTCCGACAAAGCTGTAACCGACTTTACGACTTTATTCAAAAGAAGACCAAACAACGAGATACTACCATGAATGATTTGCCGCTTCAAGACTCGCCCACCATGGAGCCTTCTTTGATCGACGACGACTCTCCATGTGAGAAACTTGTCTCACAACTCGGCAATGCACTTCAGCACTGTAGCGAGCTTTTGCCTGATAATCTGCAGTTGTTGAAGAAAAAGGTACGTGTTTTCTAGTTATCGTACAAAGAAAAAGAAACATGTGCATGACTAACAAGAATTTCAACGAACCAGTCATGGAAAGGCAAATCAAAGCAAATCTCACCGTCAGATCTTGTCCTTTCGCATGTCGATATCATGATTCTTCTTGCCAGAATGCATTTTCAAATAAGCATCGAAGATACATACCAGCAGGCATATGAATATCTTGCGACGGCCGAACAGCTATGCACGGATACGGGTTTCTCTACGGGTTATCGATGGTTATCAGGGGAATTCTACGCCATGGGAGCCAAGATGGCAGCAGAAAGCATGTTCTCGACAGCCCGATATCCTTTACGCAAAGCATGTGTCTTGCTGGAGAAAGATCATCATCGTATCAATACCGACAGTGGCCGCCTACAACTCTGTAAGCGATACGAGATTCTCGGCACATGTTGCCAAAAGGACGGCCGCTTTGAAGTAAGTCGAAAAAGTGGCGTCAACGGAGCCCAAGGCACAGGACTTAACTATATATTGTGTGCTCTAGGAAGCGGTCAAAGCCTACCGCTTGGCATTGAAACGTTTGCCGGCTTGTTCCATTGAAGAGTTTGTTAAATATCATAATCAATTGGCCGTGACGCACATGATTGATCGCCATCCATTTGTCCCAAAACTGATTGATCGATTTTTACGAACGTCCATTATCGATCCAAATCAGGAGTCACTGACGCTTGCAAGTGAAATCATGGACCTTTCCAGCTTGGATTCCGCTCAACGATGCATCATCCAAGAATGCGAGCTAAAAGTGATCCATTTCCTGTCTCTCAAGATGGACTTGAGCAAACTGGAATCAACGCTCGTGAATTCCCTGCTTCATCACTACTCGGCAAAGGATTATCCTATTCGAAGAGCAAGGTAAGAACTTATATCACCTGCTACCATACTATATTTACAGACCAAAACTGACACCATGGTGCCCTCAACAGAGTGGTGCTGGAGAAAATTCGTGTTGAACGAGGTAAACCCGAAGCAACCGGTCCATCATCTTTGCAATCACAGTTGCAACTTGGAACAGAAGCGAGCGAACTACTTTCTTTGGAGGTGGGATCATCCTATTGTACTTTTAAAGTTTATTTTCTACTCTTATTCATCCTTCTTTCTTCTTGCAGGGTTATGGAAACGACGACAATCTTCTTCGGTATCGACGTCATTACCTGGGTTTAGCCTACTCTTGGATCGGCATTTGCAGACGAGAACTAGATGAGGATTCATCCAGTGTCTTTGTTAAAGCTTTGCATCAATGGGGAACCATTTTGAGAAACGTTCGTCCGATTTATAATTCTGGTAAGCAAATGATGGAAATCGACAACCGCAAAATAGTCAAGTCATGTGTTATTTCCATGCAGATACCACGTCAAAAGAAGATTTGAAACATGTGTGTACCGAAATTGATGACATTGACAGACTTTATGGTCATCTTCGTAAGTACTAGGGGAAAAAATCGTTTGAAGGACCTATAAACATGAATATTGACCAATTCCCTCCTTCTCAGGCGTTCTCGCCGATTTGTTTGCAGTCAACCGTCAGCTCACGTATCAGGTGAACGCCCTACGACTGTTACTGAAACTGAACAATGGACTACGCGAAGCTTCGGCAGACCATATTTCCTGTAACTATCCTTCAGCTGAATAGTGGAAAAGATGGCCTTTTCTGGTTAACCTTTATTCCGTAGCTTCCATTATCATTAGTGCGACGATCGGACGTATTTACAGCGAATTGGGCTACTCTGGCAAAGCCGTGATTGAATTTAGTCAAGCCAAAAGTGCCATTCAATCCAAGCCATGCTCGGAACACGCTGAATTGGCGTATCTCGTATCGTATGCCTATCATCTTGCCCTGTTGCGCAATTATGAAAAAAGGTACTTTTTTTTTCCTTGATAGCAGGCCAGATTTTATCGTTCGAGCGTCTCATCCATGTGTTTGGGTTAAACTATCAGCAAGCAGATATTTAACAGTGCCAAGGCGATCTGGCAAGTTTCTCATATGGCAATCGATGATCATCCCTACCGTGCCGCCAAATTTCATTTATCCAACAGTCTGATGCTTGTCGACGCCTACTTTATTAGATCCGTCATTGCTTCGCAAGCAGTAAGTATATGAGAAAAAAAAGAGTAAATGGTCACAATGCTAACGATCTTTTCTATGGTAGGAAAATCTGGATCAAGCTATCAGCGACTGCAACATGGCTCTAAAAAACTTGAACCAATGTGCCCAGTCCATCAAACGAAACCGCGAATCAAAGATGGATACTCTCACTTTGACAGATCCGTTTGCAGACGATTCCAAGGATACAGCGGCACGTAAGCAATCCGAAAGTATCGTAGCGACTGCAGTTCAAGTCGCCTTTAAAGAATCTCAATGGGGTATTGCTTGGGTAAGTCGGGGATGATTGCCTTTTGTTTTCTTTTCAAGCCCATTAACCTTGGTTTCTTTCGGCAGAAAATGAATGCATGCTTTGAGCGTCTGGGATCTTTGCATATGACGCGTGGTTCATGGCGCGATGCTCAATATTATTTCGATCAAGGTCGTCTTCTCGGTGAACAGCTGAAATCAGATGCTATGAAATATCATTTTATGTTATCTCTAAGCGATGCCTATCTTCGCTGCGCCGATCTCAATCATTGTGCAAGCCAACTCGAGGAAGCTTCCAATATACAGCCCCATGTAAGCCAACCATTTTCTCAGCCCTGAATCCTCCCTATTAAACTTTCAATCTTTTCAGGGATTTGCGTACATTCGAGAGGAAGCGGATTTGAAAATGGCCAACGGCGAGTTGGACGCCATCCGAAACTACCTTGACCAAGCCATTGAATCTTATGATAGGGCCGATGAGCTGTTCCAGAAATTAACCGACTCTGGTTACATTGCAACTCTGGAAAATCTTATTGAAAGGTAAATGGCCCAAGTCTAATCATAAGGCAGCATGGGACCCAGCTTACCCATTTGTCACGATGTTAGTGATGATGAGATCCAAAAATTGAGTGAAATGGCCAGCGAGGCACACAGCTTGGATAGCGGTTTACGAGGTATGTGTGGAATATTGACTTTTCAGTTTCGTGTCATCCATCTTGACGAGCCATGATTTATCTTAGATACTGTTCAATTTGAATGTCGGCCTCTGCAAAGTATGAGAGGAAGCAACATTGTGCGCAAAGGTAAGATAATAGTACACACCACCAGCACCACCAAATGATCATCACTAAATGATTGTCTTTCAGCATTGATTACCGCACGACAAGAATCACCTAGTGTTGCCTTGAATATACTCGAAAAGCTGGAAGAATCGGGCGTTATGCCAGACGAGGTACAATTTCAATAGAAACACGCCTCGATGCCTTTTTCACTGACTTGCTGAAACTATAGGTGGAATTGAATGCTGCTATTGCTCACATTCGTCTATTGCTGGTTCGTCAAGAACTCATGGAACGATCCGAGACCTCGTCTTTGTACAGCAACGGTAACCTTTAACCCTTTACCTGTGTCTGTGTTCTTCGTTGCTCATCATCAATTTATAGTGCTGACTCTACCGGCCTTGAAGATTCAGCAACGCAGTTCGGTTGCCAAACGAACAAATCTGGGACACGATATTCGCGTAATCAGAGACAATCTTACCCATGCATTGGAACGTATTCTGGATGCTCACCGGACAGGAGCTACCAATGCCAGAATCCGTGAGTTGCACAACTTGTGCATCGAAGCCGGTCGCACCATGTTCCTGAAACATCACTTTTCTGCCAATGGACGTCTCTTTGTCAACAATTACGCGGCTTTAAGTGCCTATTACCTCGGTAAGCTTTCAACTTTGGCCACATTTGGTGTTTGTATTCCGTATTGACTTGGGGATTTAAAAGAAATGGCCAAATCGATCAGCATCCGACGAGAAATGCAGGCATGTCTGGACTCCAAGCTCAGTGATCCGAGATTACGTACCACGTGTCAAGATCAATGGCCCAAGGATTTCCATGAAGAATCAGCGGACGAGGATTTGATGGAGTTGGAAGAACCGCGTCAACTATTCAACAATCCCCCGTGGATCCAGACGTGGTTGCATCAACTGCGCAATCAATATTCAGTGGAGCATGAGTTGGATGATGGCGAATTCCAGGAAAACTTTGTAGACATCATCCCAGAACCATGGACAGTGTGCTGCTTGACGATGGATATTCATCACGACGATCTCTACCTTGTACGCCTACGAGCTGGCGAATCCCCGTTTGTCGTCAAATTACCCCTGAATCGACTTGGCTGGCGTTCAGGCGCAGAAACTGTCAACGGAATCTACGAAAATGCAGCCACTGAATTCAAGGAAATTATTCAACAAAGTGACGATACAATTCACAGCAGTGCAACGTATATGGAAAACAATGATGTCGACGGTTGGTGGAAGCAGCGCATGGCTTTGGATCAGAGATTAAAGATGTTGCTCACCTCTATTGAGCATGACTGGTTCGGTGGTTTCAAAGTAAGTGCAACCTGAGATCAAGAAATTGGGACGCTGGACTCATCAGGCTATTTGCGTATTGCAAACAGGGATTACTGTGTGGGCAATACCAAGAAGACGAAGAAGCACTGTCGCAATTGTGCCAGATGGTCACTCAACTGGTGTACAAGGCAGCTTACAACATTACGGACGATCGATCCTATTCGAACAAGAAATGCATCAATATCAACTCTACCATATGTCGTATGCTGGTGCGTTTGGGTCCCGATCCTTCCAGTCAAGATCTTCAAGACGTCATTTACTATCTGCTGAGTTGCTACGAAAATCAAGATGTCATTGTACAATACTCGCTTGTTGACATGCCTCAAGTAAGATCCATTCATCTCAATATACGTGTTATTTTCATGTAGTAAATTCATTGCTTGTCCATTTTAGTTGCAAGAACAATTCGCAAGTGCCATTCGACGATACCATCAGAAAGCTCGCAAGGCGGGAGTGGATCCCATGCAGCGTTTACCCAACGACCATGTCATTCTGATTCTGGATAAATATACCCAAGTATTTCCTTTGGAAAGCTTGAATATCATGCGGAATCAATCGGTGTCGCGTTTACCGTGTCTTTCCTTCTTACGTGATCGCATTCAGTACGTCCGAGCCTTCACGAACCACCAAGTCAATACGGAGGGGGAGCAGCCTGAAGCTTGGACAGATTTGTGCGTAGACCGAGACAGCGCGTTTTATATTCTCAACCCCACAGGGGATCTCAAGCATACCCAGAACGAATTTGAGTCTCTTTTCAACAACATGAAAGGCTGGACTGGACTTGTTGAAAAGCGACCCATGGAGCAAGAATGTCGCCATGCCCTTCGATCCAAAGATCTTTACATGTAAGCAACGAAAAAATTTGTGATTGCACGAAAGTTTTATTGAATGACCGTTTTTGCTTCTTTTCCCCTAGGTACTTCGGTCACAGCGCTGGACAGTCGTTTATTCGAGGTCAAATGATCCGACAATTACCCCAATGCTCGGTTGCCCTCTTATTTGGATGCAGCAGTGGCGCGCTTGGATCGCAAGGCGAGTATGATCCACAAGGCTATGTTCTCAATTTCCTTATGGGCGGAAGGTACATTTTTATTTCATCTCGGCACAAAACACAGTGTGTGATGTTGGCAATTGACCGTTTCATTCTTCTCTAGTCCTGCGGTTGTAGCCAACCTTTGGGATGTAACGGACAAGAGCATCGATCAGGTGTCAAAGAAAATGATGGAGGCCTGGGGTTTGTTCGACAAACGTACCAGTTCCTGTTCCTTGATCGATGCATTGAATGCATCTCGTAATCATTGCAATTTGCCTTATCTCATAGGTAAGTAGAGGCTATAGTTTGTATGAAATCATCCGTCTTACCTGACTGAAAAAAAATGAATTCAACTAGGCGCTGCACCCGTTGTATATGGCATCCCTGTTTATTTGAAACCCGTGGTCTGATCGCTGTCATTGGCCATTGTACATTTTATTTTCTCCAACATTTATGCGAGTACAATTGTTATTATATAAAAAAATTCCTCGATTATTAGCTTGATACTTGGTTTCTATTACCAATTGTTGCCTGGTGGACGGTAACCTGGTTGTGCTGCAGACGGTCTTGGTGGGTTGGTTGAATAGCCGTAAGGAGCTTGTTGTGGTGGCTGACCGGACGCTCCGCAAATCGAAGGATGATATCCTCCCATAGGATTATTATTATTATCGTGAGACGGGCCTGGAGCGTAATTTATCTGGGGAGTACTATGCGGGGGTCCACTCATTGGCATTGGAGGAGCACCCGCTGGAGGATGAGGCGTGGATGGAGCATAGGATTGTTGGGGATAACCCGAATAAGGACGTGAAGAAGGCGGCATCGGTCGTGGTTGCGGTGGATGGGTTGATGGAGGCATCGACGGTGGCATCGATGGCATGGGATACTGGTTTGATTGTCCCGGATGAGATAGTGGGGTTTGTGGTTGCTGTTGTTGGTAATGTTGTTGTTGTTGTTGCGGATACGGTGGCTGTGGTGGTGGCGGCTGCGATGGTTGTGGTTGCTGGGGTGTCGAAGCTTGCATTGACTGCGGTTGTTGCTGGGATGGCTGCGATGGCGAGGGTGTGGCCTTGGTGGCCAACGAGGGTGAGGGTGCGCTTACACTGAACCGTTGCGAGCTTGATTTAGGTAAAGAGGGGTATTCGATTCCATTTTTTCTAGCACCATCCTGTCGCTCCCCCTGAGTTTCTTCCAAAAACTCGGCTTTTCAAAGGGTCATGTCAATTCATGCACAAGACAAAAAAAGATTCATTTAAACTCTATACCTAATTCGGAGGTCGACAATTGTCGATATGTTTTTTCGGGAGCTGTGAAAACAATGGATCAGCAACAGATTTACAAAAAGAGATGAGATGGAGTGATTGAATTCACGAGACTTACCGGCTCCTTCAGTTATTTTGTCGCTGGAGAATGATGAGGTGGACGATGCATTTGCATGTATCAATTCGTTCAACGTATCACGAAGAGAGGTCAGCTTTGATACCAATTCGCTGTTCATGCCATCACGAGGGTAAGAATTGGATGATCCCATAAATGGTCGCGTTTCCTTGTTAACCAAGGTTGAGTGCTTAGGTTCGCATATACCTTGTTATTTTGCGCCCCTTACCTTGTCAAACACTGTGATTTTCAATAGATTACTCTGAGAAATCGCATGACTAATATCCACATCATCTATGGAATTGAGAATACGTGAGCATACAATCCATGTTCATAATTTGACAATGATTGATGTACCTGTCATACTGATCATATCGCCCTCTGCGAATAAAAAGAAACCTTTTAGTTTGCGCCCGTCCACAGAGAGAAATATAGGAACTACAAACCATCGTCGGTATATTTGAGGACAATATTTTCTGGATTGGAAAGGTCGCTCTTGAAGAGACGGTACATCATTAGGCATAACCTGTAATGAAATTGAAGAATGAGTGTGGGTGGCCTGCAGGTTGGAGCAAAATAACGCCTACTCGTCGTATGTTGGTGCTTGGTTTATGGGAATACGACGAATGTCATTGCCGCAACGGCCTACCAGTGAAAAAGCAAAAAACGAAACAGTGAGCAACAGCAGCAATGCGGTTACAGTGTATCGTCCTTCAAATTACATTTCACAATGATATCGCCCGTGACAATTTTACGTAGGTCAGTGTAGTCCAGGTGGGTGCTCATGGGGTGGGAAGAGATTTTTTTGAAACGCAGGTTCCCGCTCCTGGAATAGAAGCATGGTTTTTTTGCAGCGTGGTTCCAAAGGCACAGTCACAATCACCTTGAGCATGAATTTGGGAAAACTGTATCAGTTCATGGCTCTTCCACCAAAAAAGTGCAGCCACTGTCTGACAGTGACACTTTAAGCGGTTTTATCCATGCGCTCGATCGAGACAGCGTCTTAATTTCTTGGGCTCAAATGGACCAGAAGCAGGCGTTGATGGAGGTTCATTGTTTGATTTGTTACCGTTATTAACCGCTCGCCTTATAGTACGGTAGAGCAAAGCCTTCTTTTATGGTGCGACATCGACTGGTTAGTTGCCTGTCGTTGTTTTTCTGTAGTATTAATGTTTCCTTTGTTATTCGCTTTTGACATTTTTGCTCATCATATTTATTATTGTTTTTAAATCTATCAAGGTCTCTTTATTATTTTATTTGGGGTATAAGAGGTTTTTACTGACGCGCTCTTCCTTTTTTAAAAGCAGTTAAAAATACCTTTTTTTCAGAAAAACTTGGTCTCTAGGATGTATTCTTCTAATAGTGCACTGGTACATGCTAGTAGTTACTTTTTTACTTGCACAGAGACCACGTTTTTATTTTCTCCACAGACAAATGTTTTGATTTACGAGAGGACTGTTTCGATACCTCCTTGTGAATCAATCGAGTTTTGGATTATTATAAGGTGGAATTGGAATGGCTCTGACGATGAGGATGATAATAATAAGGTTAAGTGTAATTCTCTTTAGATAGAGTATTCAAGTACTGGTGATTATTTTTGAGCAATACTGCGCTCGGTCGTTTCCGAGAATGTTCTTGTACGACCGAGTATACTACCAAACAAAACGGAAACGGCAAGCCAAGCCAAATCAAGCGGACCAATGTGGTTATTGGCGAAATAGCTAAAATTGGTATCAGGTGAGCTCATCCGCCAAGCCGATGATATGGCTGAGTTGGGGGAGGAAAAGAAGAATGTCGTACAATCGAGCTCATTTAACAGATCATGAGGATTCTCTTTGAAATTTTGACTGTGGCGTTTTTCCCTTTTGAAACATGAAAGCAGTGCCATCGGAGTCAAAGGCAAAAGGGCGCGCAGCGTTTTGATCACAGTGGGTGGAATGACCACGTGCTTTTTTACCGTTTTCGACTCAATCTAATAAAAACTTATCATTTTTCTGGCCAAACTCATCATATTTTTCATTTTCCTCCTCTTTTCTTTCCTTCATTTCTCTCTTCCTCTTTCTCTCCTTTCAAAAAAAAAACCATCATGTCGATTTTACGACAGCAACCACCGCCAACCAGTTTTCCAGAGAAAATGGCTAGTGTAGCCTCCATCAATGATGGTTTATACCCGGTCTCTTTAACCTCACCCCCCGCCGCGGACGGTAAACGACCTCAGCGCGACTCCGCTCAAAGTACGTCCATGGAAGAACCTATCACACCTGATAAAGAGGTTAACGAATGGCGAGATCCACTCTATCATCCCGTCCCCACTCCCAAACGTTCCTTCACAACCTCGGTTGTATCCGAAACTGAGTCCAACCTGACCGTCGAAACCGAACTGAAACGGCATTCCACCATTGAACGCCATGACCCCGATGATTCGCACATCCACACTTCTTCTTCAGGCACCCGAAAATCCAGCAGTATCCGATCCTTGGGGCGTCATAACACCACCGGTCACGCTTTCCATGCATCTGCCCATAAACAAATGCGCATCTCGGAAGAGTTTGAAAAAGAATTATCGGCCCGACGAAAAGCGTTTCGCCGCCTGTCTCGACGACGACCTCACGACAACGAAGTGGACGAGGATCGAGTGCTCATAGGCACTCGCATCGCCGAAGGACATCAAAACTACGTTCTCATGTACAACATGCTGACAGGCATCCGAATTGCCGTTGGTCGAGTATCGGCCAAAATCGACCGTCCATTGACAGACGAAGATTTTACGGCTGCACATAAACTGGCTTTTGATGTGTAAGGGCTTTTTTTGGGGGGGGTGTTGCCTTTCTCCTTTTTTCCTCTTTATCTATTTGTTTGTTTACTGATTCGTTTTATTGCATCTTTATTTACTTGATCTAATTCTATGATGCTTCTGCTTTCTTGCTTCTGTCGCTACAGGACAGGTGATGAATTAACGCCCGGTGCCAAGTATGATTTTAAATTCAAGGACTATGCTCCATGGGTTTTCCGACATTTGCGCGAAAAATTCGGTATTGATCCTGCGGATTACTTGGTAAGATTCAATTTTTTTTAGGCGTTTAGCCGATCTACAGGAAAAACAAGAAAAAATAGAAAGTTAAACGACTGATTTAGATTTCTTTGACGAGTAAATATATTCTTTCCGAACTGGCTTCCGCAGGAAAAAGTGGCAGCTTTTTCTACTATTCGCGCGATTACCGATTTATCATTAAAACCATCCACCATACGGAACATAAATTTATGCGTAAAATTCTAAAGCAATACCATGATGTAAGTGTGCATGAGTCGACGGTGGCTGGTGTTCCTGCCGCAGTCCGTACTAATCTTCTTTTTTTTTGGTTATTCTATAGCACGTCAGTACGAATCCAAATACTTTACTCTGTCGATACTACGGTTTGCATCGTGTTAAATTACCCCATGGAAGAAAAATTCACTTTGTGGTCATGGGCAACGTGTTTCCACCCAATAAAGACGTCCACGAGACATATGACCTTAAGGTATTAAAAAAGATGAGAGACCGACATGATGTTTCTGAAGCCTCCCGTCGATGAAACTCACCTGTTTTTTTCTCAAATGTATTTAGGGCTCCACGGTGGGAAGATTCCTGCCTGAAGAAGAAATTCGAAAGAACCCGTATGCTGTCATGAAAGATCTCAACTGGGTCAAGCGAGAAAAGAAATTGCAGCTGGGTCCTCGAAAACGTAAAATGTTTATCAGCCAACTGATCCGCGATGTCAAGGTAAACCGTCTATGTGAAGCGCAAATGATGACGGGGGTCAACTCACTGTCCACTTGCCTGCTCCCATTAGCTTTTGATTCGTTTGAATATTATGGATTACAGTTTGCTTATCGGTGTGCATGACATGTTGCGCGGTAACAAAGACAACGTGCGCGATTCCACATTGCACTTTTTCCAGGTAAATGCGAGCAAGTGCTCCCCCCACCTAAAAAAAAAAGTGGTAATGCCATGTCATCTAATTATGATATTTTGCTACAGCCCGATACCAAACGTGTAGAACGAAGAGCGACTCTCAAAATGCATCGTCAAAGCAAAGCGCAAGTGGTACGCAAAGCCATTGCCCAGGCGAATCCCGATCCAATGGATGTTTCAGAGCTGCCAGAAGATCCCTTTGAAGAGTAAGTCGACACATACGGCGAGATAAAGAAAGGGAGGAACAACCACTGATTTGAGATAAATCTAGGCGTCGCAACTGCGTGTTTTATTCAGACGATGGTGGGTTCCAAGCAACGGACGAGCAAGACCGTCCATCAGCGATGCTGTATTTCATGGGCATTATCGATATATTGACGCCATATGATATGAAGAAAAAGTCGGAGCATTTCTTCAAATCGATGACTCAGGACAAGAATGCCATTTCATCCGTGCGACCGTCTCACTATGGAGACCGATTCATGGGTTTCATGGCGCAAACGTTGGAACACAGCGAAGACGTCCCTCATGAATATCAACTCAGTAATGAAGGTCGCCGCTAACGAAAAACAACCGGAAAAAAAATACCTTGTATTCTAGACTTTCGATGCATCCATATACACTTTTTTCTTAATTCACTCATATCTTTTCATCCCTCTTTCTCCCGTTTCCCTTTTTCTTACTCTTCCCATCTATACATATCCGCTTGGTTTTATCTATCATACCCTAAAATAAAAAGAATTTGCGTAGGTTGGTATTATTGATATAATATAGAAATGTACTGGATCAAATATTACAATTCAAAGCAAACTACAAAGAAAGCAAAAGAAAAAAAAATCTTGAAAGCAGAGCAACTGTAAAAACAATGAGGGATTAATCGACCGACACAGAATTCACGTCACAATTCATGGGGGGAAAGGGAAAAACCATATGAGGAGATGAATTTAATGCTGTAATGAATAAAATTGTAAATGAAAAAGATCCGTTGGTTTCTTGTTCTTTACTGGTTCCCGGATGAGTAGTTTGCGGGAAATTGATACATCCATCCCAATTCATTTCCGGTCAGTTGACCAGCAGCTTCCATATCGTTTGTCATTTGCAGATCGAAAAAGTTGTTGCCTGTGATGCCGATCCCCGGTGAACGTACAATGGACTGCAGCGCGGCAGCAATATTTTCACTATTGTCGCCGAGAATCCAATCGGTGCATGAGACGCCGTCACATGTGGATGCAGATACATCGGCAAGGGACATTTTCCGCATCAGGGTGGGCGGAATCGGTGAAGGGGTCATTGTTTGCGGAGCCGAAAATAGAGATGCATTGGGCGCCATCGAGTTGAATCGCGGTGGTACTTGAGAAGGTGGCATGGTGGCAGGTGGGGGTGGGGGTGGGAAATTCATAGGCATCTCCCTTGCAGAAGAAAAGCTGGAAGGCGAAGTCGACGACTCGTTTCTGTTGGCTTGGACTCGCTGCATATTACTATGCATCGCATACAGATCGCGGATCATAAAGTATAATTTATCGGCCATGGCCCAGTAAATACGCATCGACTAGTGTACGTGCACACATAAATTTAGTCATGACTCGAAAAAAACACAATAAAATTGACAACAATGTAAGGCGTACCTGCAGGAGCTGAAAGTGGACGGTGAGTGCCTCCCTGGCTTTGTTGGCTTCTTCCGGATTGGGTGAAAAGGTGTTGTTGACAGCAATGGTAGCTACCGTGTAGGACAAGTACGTCAAATACGGAGGCATCAGCGACGTGCAATTGTTAATGGCTCGAAGCATGTCCGTGACCGCATCCACTGCCTTGGTGCATTTTTTCACACTGTCATTGATGAAATTTCGGAGCGCCGGTTGAATCATTTCTGAATTGAGTGTGTCAGCCATCACCAACGAAGGTCGATGTAGAAGCACGGTCAACGCGTTGTGTAAAATGTGCGCCTGATCAAAGAAAAAGACGTATATCAGATAATCTACTGTGCCTGCTGAAATAAAACAAACATACCATGACAAAGCGACCTCCATCGATGGAAGAATTGGTTCGGAATTTGTGTAAATTGGCGGCGGTATTTTGTAGATGCGGGGGCAACCGGTCACTCCATTCATCGATCTGACGGTCCAGCTGGGCAAATTCGGATTCGGGATGGTACGGCGGTAGCGATGATTTGGTGATCTTCCCTCGATTGATAAACATGGTTAATTTACCCAACAATACAATGGCATGCAGCATGTAAGCGTGACAGCTCAGTTCCGGTTTCTGGTCTGCGTTGGCAACATTGGTAGGCGCTGAAATTGTCGCGGTCACTCGAAGCAGGTTGCTCTCCTGTAAATCTTGAATATTAAAGTAGGCCACTCGACTCTTGTCAATTGTCTCGGTATAAAAATGTCCCCTCGTCCATCCATCTTCATCACTCGGAAGAAACAGGTCGCAATCCTCGTCTTGCAAAAACATCGGTCGTCCCGTCGCTGCACTTTGAATTCTGGTTTCATCATTCCAAATAAGCATTGGTTTACCAAACATACCCATTTTGCATGCCCTGGATTTATTACCTGTCTAGGACGAAAATGGACCAAAAAGTACGACGTCGATATTCCTGCTGTAACCATTTCTCCGCAGGTTGAGGCTGCGTGAACCCGTCTTCGGCCTCTTCCTCTTTATTCAACCCCAGTTCAAGCGCCATGCGAATTGCCATACCAGAATACATCCAACTCCTATCAAATATCAACGTCGCAAACAAAGGGAATCAATATCACAAAAAGGTTCAGTTCCCGGCAACAAAACAAAAGAAGCTTTACCTTGGACCTCTGGCACAGCCGAATTCGTGAAGTGTAAGCAGTAACAAGGCTTGAACGTTGGCTAAGGAGGGATCATCGATGGCTTTGACAACGTGTAAATCTCGAGCTTTTTTGGCATATTTTTCACCGGCATGCCACGCAGGAGTTTCTTTAATATCCGGACGACTGGAAAACCTATGAAATCAGAGAACAATAAATAAGCCAAGACAAGTTCTCCAAACCCGGAGGGTCTTTTCTTTCTGCTTACCGGGCGGCGACGGACATGACGCTAAGCAATAAGAATTCGGAGCATTTGCCTTGACGAACGTCTTGCATAAACGTGCGTGGGTCCAGCACGGGGATAGTTGTGTAAACATTGTCGAAAAACAAGGTGACAAGGTGTTCGATGACGTCCCCTGGAGGAAGCACTTGTTGATCGTTCGGTATAGGTGACGCTTCCATTTTAATGGGTGAGGCAGTGGGATGGGAAGGGGCGGACGAGGCGGCGAATTCAGGTCGTACAGAGTCACTGGCTGTGCTCGTGGTCATGGTAGTACGTCGATCGTCTGAAGTTGAAGAAGTGGGTGAAAGCGCCACTTTTTCATCCTTGCCTCCGGGATAAAGTATCTTTTCCATTTTATCAAGCCGTTTTTCTAACATTTCAATGTAGCCCTGCCGTGGCCCTCGTTTCTTGGTACTGGGAATATACGTACACTCCCGATTCAGTTTGACACAATTCTTGCACGAAGGTCGGCCACCATCACATTTGATCTACGAAAAAGCCAGATCAAATCATAAGTTCCCATTTTGCCGTGGATCTAGAAAAGAATGCCCGTGCATTGGCATGGGCACCAAGCGATGTGGTTTTGTTCTTACTTTCTTCTTCCGACACATATCGCAAGCTTGAGTCAGTCGTTTACGTTTATGCTCGTTTGAGCTTCCTTCGGTGACGGCCATATTAGGTGGTGGAGGCGGTGGCGCTCCTGCATAGTCTCCCGTGTGCATCATCGTATCTTCCATAAATATCAATCTCGCACCCTGATAAGAACCCTTTCTTCTATCAATTTTTTTCTCTTTTTCAACCAGTTGGCCTGGGCAACAATAACAGGATAGAAAAAGGAGATAAAATAAAACAAGCAACAGAGATAACAAACAAAAAATTACGACGGAGATTGTCCCTGTCTCAAAAAATAAAAAAGAATCTCAAGTGGAATTTCTGGAGGAATTCCAGTAAAAAAGATAACACAGAGAAAAGAGGAAAATTTTTGTTCCAAAGATACTGCTCTCCTTTTTTGGTTCGAAAAGAGTAGAGTAACAGGAGGACCCTCACCCTGGGCAGACCAGCACATCTTACTCATCAATTCTATGCCCAGTCACAAATCATTTCAGACCAAGATAAAAAAAAAAAAGTGTGCTGCTGCGCCATGCTTGTGGTACAAAGAGCATACAATTCAAGGGAACCCATCACCTCTCTCAGCGGATGGACGTAGACTGCTCATTTCTCCCCAGCTTTGTCAGCGTTCGGTCAGTCTAAAATGTAACAGAGATTTTAGGTTTCAGACTCCCCTTTTGTCGAAATCGGTTTCAGATAGCCCTTTTTTGCGTTCCGTGGAGAAATTTCTCCATCTCTTCTTCGTCATGGGAACTTAATCCTGCATATTTCTACCATGCCCAATGACAAAACAAGAAAGATCCTGATTGGTTTTCTTCTTGATGGAGTCGAATCTCTACATGAATGACGAAGTACCCAATCATGGCTTCCAGATATCGAGAAAGAGGGCCGAAATGACTGGCTGAAGTAACAATGGGCTTTTTTTAAAGCCAGATGCAAAACGCCACTCGACATTCAGCGCCCAAACAAAATTCGTGCTTCAACACTCGTATTCGTCGTAAATTCCCTAAGAAACTCACCCATCGCGGCTTCCATACCGTCCCTCACATCCAGAAATCGGCGCATGGGCCGGAAGTAAACTCCGTTCTCTCGATTGCCAATACTGGAATCCATCATGATGATGCGCTCGTCCGGAATAACGAGACAAAGACAGATACTCCAATTGGGCTCTACATGGCAGCAGACATTCACGCCACACACGCGCTGTAATTGCATTGCATCGTCCAGGGGTCAATAACTTTAGGTTTCGTAACTGGCGAAAGGCCTGAAAATCTCATACCAGGGACTGTTCCAGCATGCTCCAACGTTGCATATGTACTTCCATTGTATCGAATATTTTCCAGTATGATGGATCGAATCATGAATTCTTCGCAATTCTTCAACCATGGGTGTGGTTAGAATGGCATGGAGGCGTGCCAGTTCTAACGTCTGAGGATAGAGGGCGTCTTCCCATGTCAGAACACTAAACTCGCCGGGAACGGTTTCCGTGCTGCCATCATCATACTCGACCCGGGATGTTCACACATTCGCATGAATTGTAACACCAGCACACGTAGACCTTGTAATTTGGCGAACACCGACCAGATCAATTCACCCCCGTGATCCACGCATCACAATATTCTTACACGACGGCGATGGCATTCAACTTACAATATATGGCGCCAACATGAGAGTTCGCCAGCGACGACACACGGCGACCAGCGCACATAACGTTTCGGTGTTAGCGCATATAACGTTTCGGTGTCAGCGCATATAACAAAAAGATCTCGCAAAAGGCAATCGTCATTGAGCATGTATATGGGCGTATTCTACACCGAGAGAAAAATCAAGAGTGCATGACGTGCTTAGGGTTGTGCATAACCGAGTTGGTGGAGCTGCATAGGGCGCGTCATTGACTGGTGGTCTTATGTGGCGGGCAAAGAGGAAAGACGTGAGAAACCGATGGTGGCGGCGATTCTTTCGCTAACCAGTGTAGCCAGCGCACTGATTAACTAGACGCACGGACTCACCTTGGGCTGGGTATTTACTTCCGTCTGATTGCAAGAGCAAGTACGACGGCGCAGTGAGGTTTTTGGAGAACAAGTCTTTTGATAATATCTGTTTTTCATGTGCGTGGAGGAGCTAGGTTTTAAGATGCTCTGTGAATTTCTGGTAAATGACCGTGGCAGCATTGGTATCTTTTGGCACCTAGCGGTTGACGAAGAGGTATCGATTGCACAGGACAAAGCGTGGTTGAAGGAAAAAATTCACTTCCAATCATCACTTGTCATTTTGAAGCCACAGTCCCATATGATTGGCTGTGATAAGATCTATCCTTTTCACTCGCCCATACAACCATAACATTTTAGACAAGCTGTATGGGTCATTTGATTTGTTCAAGTAAAATATCATTCTATTCGGGTGATATCTTTTACGAACACTGTCTCCCATAAACCTGATGAAAACTATGTGAAACTGCGATCGCTTAAAGATACAAGGCGGTATTATTCCCGATATCAATGAATACAACGAAAGATGCTAGAGTGAGCAGTACGCAATACTTAATATGATAACAATATGCTCGCTTCAAACACCATAATCATTTGCTGTTCCAAAAGCCTCCCAGACAAACGATCGTGTTCTAGGATAGTTCTCACATAATATTAAAATTCTGTAAATATTTCCGTATACTAGCACTAAAGTGAACTACCGGTCATCACACTTGGTTTTGACGCTTGATGCAAAGTGATTATGCCGCACTTTGCTCGTCGACAGGGTGTGTGGGACCTGAAGACCAACTGTTTTCAAAGTTGGCGGCTTTTAAATTACCAATCGTTTCAGAGATCGAATACAACCGACACAATACCAATGGCTGTTTGGCCTCATTAAATCAAAGCGAGACATCCGCTGATTATGAATTGTCTTTTTTTATTATTATCACGGCCAAAAACGCATTTCTTTGTGACCTTGAGAACGAAAGAGCGGTATATATACGGTATCAATGTAAAAAAAGATGTTCAAGCAATACAAATGAATTACTCGGAGCTGCAAGTGGGTATCCACAGGATATCGGTGCAATGTGTGCCTTTGACGGAGGACAGTCGATAACTGAGATAGAGAAAAATCATGCAGACGATCACCAACAGTACGAATAAGATGAGGCGACAACGATGACGACGAAGCGTTCCATGGTCACCTCCAGAATTCCAAAATGCTGTTTCAATATCTTCTATATGGACAGGCACGGAATACAAAGGATAGAGCATGGAACATGAACACCTGGAAGAGGCGTTGAAAAAGAAAAATGGGCAAAAAAAAGGCACTGTTGCCGCATTATTTTGGAGCGGCCTTCACCACGTCACTTGCGAAGCGAAGGGACTGGCGATTGAATGTTTCAGAATACGTGGTACGAATGGCTGAGACCGAACCAATGGACAGGATTAATGCGAAACATAAACACCGACATGCATATAACCCAGAAAGCCCTTTTTGCCTCTGGCACTCCAATACACAAACCATTTGACGAAAAAAAGGATGGCTTGCAAAAAATATGTTTATTTTGTGTCTATATTCAAAACTTTTTTTCCCGTTAAACTGTTAGTTATTTTATGAGGAGAGTTTAGGCAACTGCAGCCATGACTCCCTTGGCAAGGTCAAAATCATATCTTTTTGATTGATCAACCAAGCACACTTTTCATTGGACCTCATTTATTAATTTTTTTTTTCTTAGAAAAAAAAAAGTTAAACCCTGTCCGACCATGAAGCCTTGCTTCTCTTTCCTCAATTTCGCTCTTTTTCGCATTTCCATACCTCCTTTTATTCATTTTGACGGTACCATGAATGGAAATGAGAGAGACGAGCGAAGGCGATCGCTAGCGATATCTGCTTTGCTGAACGAAGAACCTTTCGATCCCCTTCCTCGTCCATCATCCCAGCTACCCACCGCTGAACAGAAACGGCTCAATCGAATGACATGGCCAAACGCTATCATGATCGATGCGTCGTCGTCCAAATCTTATCATGCCACCGAGGCCGCCGATGCCGCCGACTCCTCCTCGGATGCCTGGGATTCGAAAACTGAGGATGGACATGAAGACGGGGGGATGACCAAAACCAAACGGAAACGGATATCGGCTGAACAATGCAAACGTCTCATGGAAGTTTTCGATACGACCAATACCCCTAGCTCTGACGTTCGTGAAGAGCTCGCCCACGAACTGGGCATGACAAGCCGTGAAGTCCAAGTATGGTTTCAAAACCGACGAGCCAAACTCAATCGTACCAAAGCAGCTCACAACAACAATGGATTTTTCCGCTCCCGCCAATCGTTATCCGTCATGCCTCCTATCATGACTCCCGTCCGGCCCAAACAACTGGATCTCATTTCCGATCGTCCACGCAGAGCGTCCGCACAACCCATCATGCAACCATCCCATTATTCTTCACCTCTGCTTCCGTCCGAACGTCCATCCTCATCGCATCGAAATTTTCATCCTATTGCGCCCATGCCACCGGGACCTACTTCTTCTGCTGCCCATGGGTTTTCACCTTTCGCCTCCCAATCCGGGTGGAAACCCATTGCTCCCAAACAACAGACACCTTATTTCAACGATCAACCTTCGCCATTTGCATCCAAGTACCCTCCCATAGTACCCAATCCATCCTCCATTCACCACGTTATTGCCGATCTTAGTATACAACCCAGACACGATGAACGATCTCCCGTCCGAAAACGGCCAAAATCCGTCATTGGCACGCTTGGCTCGTAGATCGGGCTCCGTCAGCAAAACAATACTCTTTTTTGTTCTGTAAATGCTTCTATGTATATAGTTCTTCTTTTCCCAAAAACCCAATACACACTACACACAAGTTTTCGGCGACGCCAAAAATTTACCATTAGGAACCGGCATGTCCTTCTTGGGAGTACATGCCTGGCACAAAAAAAATACGAACTCTCTCTGGCAATTTTAGCTGCTTGTGAGAAGTGAGACTGAGTTTGACTTCTTATTCAAATGCAAAAGCTAACCTGTTGACCTGAAGATGAAACCTTGATTAAGTAAAACCTTGTAATGAGAAACTTGAGAGAATTATTCCCAAACCGACTTTGGACCTCCGCCTGTCACTCAAGCCTATCACCCAATCATTTTGCTTGGACAGATCCGACTCCCATTCTTATTGGTGTTTCGAGGGCGTTCTCCAATGTTTTGATTTTTCAGACCAATCAGACCTTGGCGATTTGTTTGGCGTGCGCGTTAATAACACATCAAACAAAACACCCCAGCTTTCTAGGAACCAATGTTTAATGACTGGTTGCTGAAACTTCTGTGATAGGAAGCGATGTCAACCGGTTGTTACATAACCAAGCCTACTTGGGATGAACATCAACTGACAAAACATAGGATTGCTGCCGGGAAATCAAACAATAGACATATCTGCGCAATACTCCAAGAGACCATTTATAGCGTGGCCGTCATTTTCTGTGGCTAGAATTAGCTGCTTTTAATGAAGTTGCCGATTCGTTCCTCTTATCAAAACAATGAGAAAAAGGATGATTAAGACGCTTCATTTATATACAGTCACCACTCGTTTTTGGAGTCATCTCGGGAAGCACGAAAAAGTGATGCCTAAATCAATTTGATTTTAACATTCAAAGTATAAATAAAAGTGATGATTGGAAAATCCAGAAAAGCAATTCCAAAATTGAGCGGTGACTCTTTGCTGCTTTGCTCAGATCCTTGATAAATGCACAAAAGTGACAACATTTCATTCGATTACAAACAGCCCAACCTGTTATCGTGGAAAGAAGCGGAGAAGGAGAACTCAGTTTTCAAGAGGAGACAACACTGATCCTGCAGTTCAAATCAGTTTATGCGAAAATCACCAAATCGCAAAATGAAGAAACCAAGCTACTGGTGCTGCTGCCGCGCTGATTCGTGTTTCCATCACTTGCATATATGCAAGAACATCTTTGATTATTCTTTTTGCGGACATGCTCACATGTGTCCGCATGCGCTTTGGTCTTGCGCTCTCCGGGTTCCGTCGCCATTGTAACATGGCGCACTGAAACTGACACCCTGTTTCGTGGAGCTATACGTGAATGTTTATTGTCACAGCAATATTGAATATACATGGTTTCAAAAACAAGATTGACATGAAGGGACAGGGCAAATGGGGAAACTTTTTAACATACAACAAGATCAAAAATAGTGCTAAAAGTCTGAAGCATTGTCGCATCAGCGTTCAACATAGGCTATACTGCACTTTGTAGAGCGACTGTAGTATACATTGGATGCTGATGGCAGCATGAGTGACATGGCGCAGCTCCTCTTTGCATTCCTTACGCGAAAGAAGAGTGAGGCGCTGAAGTTCGCCAGTTTTGTTGCGAGAATCGAGCCAATGAGGTGCATTTGCGGTCATAACACAGCGTCACAAATCGAAGGTCCGCAAAAGATATAAAAAGAGGGCGTCTTTTCTGATCTCTTTTTTTTCTTTTGTGCGCCAGTTCGGAATCAGGGGCTGCTAGGCTGGTGGTTACTGGTAATGATGAACGCTCCGGTTTTTGGTAAAGCATTCGGGGTATGGCGAAAAATCCGAAAACCATCTTCTAATGATAGGATTGGCCATCCTTTGAAGAGATTGTTTTCGTTCCCGTCGGCTCTTCCCTTTGGGCGCCTGACTAGCCATCAGCGCGCTCACTGTGGAAGGTATGTCGGTGGGTTTGCTTTTTAATCGCAACAAAGGCAAATGAAAAATAAAAAAGTGAGCTTACTGTCCTGTGGACGCGAACTACGCCAATTTCATAGAAAAAGAAAAAATAATTGAAAAACACGTTGCCTCATTCGCACTACGGTCGTTTTCACTTGCTTTCCAAGCGACTTCAAAAGCGGTTTGTTAAGCCAAGAAAATGGACCGGCCGAAAAGAAGGCAGATAATTGAAAAACAAACAATTAGTTTAGCCTAGAAAGACATACAGAAGGATAGACTTTTTTATTTTGTTTGTCGTTCATCTGTTCTCTATTCAATAAAAACGTCCAATAAACTCGTCGTCCAAAAATCCGTCCTTTTTATTCATGCTTGCTGCCTGCCGCAGCTCACACTTGACCCGGTCACTTGGCTGAGTTAACGTCAAAGTGGCCTATTGGTTTTTCGTCTCACTAAGGGAAACCTCTCTGGGCTTCATTGCCGTCAAAATGGTGGATCCGCAATGGCGACGACCAATGAGGAACTTGTGTTAACGGCATCAGAAACAGAATAAGTGTTTATTTTTGCTAGATGTGTTTTGTTAAACCATCAAAATGCATATAATAAAGGAGACCGAAAAGAGGACAATGATGTCTGTCCTTTTAGGAGCTTTGGTGGCAAAGTCACGACTTTCTCCAGATTTCCCATAGTGGCGATGGTGCTTCTCAAGCACCGCAGGCCAAATGAGACTCGCACGATCAATCTTTGAAATTTCACAAGAGCAACTTTTAACTTGCAAAAAGAAGGCGTCTACTGATGGCATCGTTCCCTTTCTGGGAGACGATTTCTCTTCGTTTGCATAAAAGTGCCAATTTTCTGCATCTTTTCTTTTGGGCATTCTGCAATTGTGCCGATGAAATTGAAACTACGCCAAAAAGGTTCCATTGCTGGCCAGACGATGATTACGGAATTTTAAATTTGGCAAATTGAAAACGTTGGATTAATTGGTTTAGGCGGATCCTGTCCACCGTTCGCGTAGAACGGCAAAAAAAGGGGGAACCGCACGTGAAGTAACAATTTAATCGCCTCAAAATAATGCGATAAGAAGATGAAAGTAGCGACAGCCAAATTTATTTGCACAACAATGAACAAAAAATCATCCATCGATATTCCTGCTGGAAGGGATCAGCCTGCAAGTTAGAAAGATAATTCAAATTCCGACTCGGATGGAGGATAATGCTTGCCATATATGGAATGACATGAAAAAAGGATGATCCTTTCTGTGATAGTTGTGTGTCCGCCCAATTCGTCTGTGCGTTGAACCTCTGTTCTTATACCTTAAAATTTACGCTCATCTTGTTCACACAGCACTGAGCATTGTAAGGCTACTTTTTGGTTTAATTTGTGTATGCCCACGGAGTGGCAGTTCCAATGTCTGATTCCTTCTGCTGGATTTTAGGTCCATTCGATTCCCTCGTCCACACGATCCATGGCTATAGCCATTTGGCCCTAGATACCGTTTGTCTCCATCACTATCATGTCAAACGATCTTTTGCTACGTCTCTTCAACTCTAGCTATTTTAATGTCTGGCTCGCTGTATCGTATCTTTACCGGTATGCGGACAATAGCGGCATTCAGCATTACCTGTGCAACGAATTGCGCAAGTTTCCTTTGAGCGAAATCGAATACTACCTTCCTCAGCTCCTGTACGTCCATTGCCTGTTCAACTGTGCTCGACTGTATTGTGCGGTTACTAACTAGTTGAATTAGCCATTTCCTGATGGTGCAACCGGATCATTCGGCGGCTATTGAAGCATTACTCGTTGATCTTGGAATGCAGTCGCGCCATGTCGCCGTCATGGTAATTTGAGCCCACGTGTGACAGCTATGATATACAACAAGATAGCTAAACAAACTTGGGGGTTGTTATTGGGTTGTAGTGCCTGTGGTATCTTCAAGCGTATTTGACCGATCTCTCATCGAATCCGTCCGATCCCGCTTTTCAGCTTTGCAAACGCGCCTTAAATACATGCCACTTGATAATTTTCGATGATGCGGAAGAGACCGATGACCGAGCGTCGATGCCCTATCCGACGTTACCAAGAGTGTCGGGAGCGGTGGCAGGGATAGGGGCTGTACTGGCCGGTATAGGACAAAATCTGGCTTCGTTGCCCATTGCCAACTCGGCCAAAGCCATGAAAGCGGCTCGACAACGTGATTCGCTACACAGCACCTCATCCAGTCGACACAAACCATCGTTGTACTCGGCCAAAGAATCACCCAGCTTACCCAACTTGGTAGATCGCGGGTTACTAGGCGATCATTTTTCATCCGCCTTTCTTTCCCAACCGGATCTCCCGAGGACAAAGACACAAGTAGTGCATCACACAACGGCAAGGTCAAAATCGTTGCGGATAGCTCACGGAAAGCATGGTTCAAGGATAACAAGGCCGGGGTTGACATCGTCCGTGACAATCGACCCATTGTCAGGGTCCAACGCCTCTCGACTCAGCAACGAATTAAAATACCCACATTTATCATCCCCCGGTTCTGATTCGGGGATCTCTTTACCGATCAATCCAGCTCCTGTGTACTTGACCCGGATTCCTTCATCGACTAGTTCCATCAGCAGCAGTCGGAGTGAAGATCCCTTTGACGATGACGACAGTTTCTACGGGACCGAAAGGAAATCTCCAAGCAAAGAATCGACCGTTGATCTGACGCGTCAGCGGCAGTTACTTCAATCCAGCTATTTCCAATCCGAGATCCAATTTGTTCTTGCCCTAGTGAATATTACCACGCGTCTCCTCAACCTACCTAAATCGGCCCGCATGACATCGCTACGAGCGGAATTGACCCTGTTAAACCACAATCTCCCTGCCGATATATGTATACCCCTATGGTGTCATGCAACGACAAAACACCCACATCATCACCGCATTGTTCGCATCCAGGCTTCGGAAGCCGTGGTACTGAATTCGGCTGAAAGAGTAAGCTTACGGAGAATTCATTAGAGCATGAAAAGTAGATGTTCATCGAAGGGATAGGCTCCATATATGGTGTTACTGGAAGTATTGGAGGGCGATGGCAGCATAGAAGAAACCTCCTCAAAAGACGACGCGGACACCGCCGCATCAAGCAAACAGGAAGCAGTTGGCAATGTAACTCATTCACTTTCGGAAAGCATTGATTTAGGCGACTGCAGTCCTGCGCAATCCCCCTTGTTCTTATCAGCGTCGGCTGGCACCGAATCGCAAAAGAGCTACACGCCGAATGGTACGTCACCCCTGACGCCTGAGGTGATGGATCATACCAACGATCACGCTGAACGGATGCATATGGCGGCTATTATGCTGAGTCAGTTGCAAACGACTGGCACTGGCGATATGGCCGGGCCACGAACTCGTCCTGAAAATGAAGCCATCCGTGAACGCATCATGCAACAAATGCAACTTTTGGAACAAGCTCGCATGGATAAAATTAGGTCAGGGCATTTCAACAGAGACGTGGAAGAAGAACAATGGAACAAGGATGACCTCGCGAAAAAGATGATGCAAGCATCCGAAAAAAGTAAACCCATCACGGATAAAGAAGATCCTAGTGGTAAGTCACTGCCCTTTTCTTGCTCATGCAAAATAGTCTGACCAATCATTTTCCGCACTGCGCTGCAAATGCAATGCAAATAGCCGCTGTTTTCAAAGAAGATTGGCAAGCGAAAAAGGCGAGAGTCCAGGCCGCGTCACCGTACGGACACTTGCCTCACTGGCAGCTGATCTCGGTGATTGTAAAGAGTGGATCGGATTTAAGGCAAGAACAATTTGCTGTGCAAATCATCCGCGAAATGCAGAGAATTTGGAAAGAAAATCACATCAACGTGTGGGTGAAATAGTGAGTTGAAACAAAGCCATAGGCAACGCGCGTACAAAGTGTTCCCATTTTTGCCATAGGGAACGTTATTCTAAGCTTCTCCTTTTTTTGATCTAGTTTCCGTATCCTTGTCACTTCGAACCAATCGGGATTGGTCGAAACGATTCGTAACACAATGTCTATCCACTCTATAAAAAAGGACGCCTACTCTCGTATGAAAAGTGGTAAAGCGTGCGTTTTCACATTGGCAGATTACTATCATCAGGTAAAGAAGATCCTTGCAAAACAATCAAAAAAAAAAAATATCAAAAGAAGGAGCGTCATGATTAATGATGGATCTTTTTTTCTTTATTAAAATTGACAGCGTTGGGGCCCTTTGGATTCACCCACGTTTTGCGAAGCGCAAGATGCATTTATGCGTAGTCTGGCGGGTTATTCTGTGATTTGCTACCTTTTACAAATCAAAGACAGGTGAAAGCCTTTCCAACGTGCAAAAGCGTTCATGGATATTGATGCATTTTGATGCCTTGAAACCATAGACACAACGGAAATCTTTTGATTGATGATGCGGGTCACATTATTCGTAAGCGTCTGTTTGTTTTGATGATGAAGACTAGGGACATGAATTGAAATGATGAACATAATAGATATCGACTTTGGTTTCATGCTATCGAATTCGCCTGGTTCTGTTGGTTTTGAAATGGCGCCATTCAAGCTATCTCAAGAATTCATTGCCATTTTGGGCGGTGTGCAAGGGAAAAAGTTTGCTGAATACAAGGCACTGATGAAAACGGCTTTCTTGACGTTGCGGAAACACAGCGAAAGTATTCTATTGTTGGTGGATCTCATGTCTCGTCATTCGAACATGCCGTGCTTTCAAATGGGCGAACAAACCGTACAACAGCTCCGCGACCGATTTCAACCGCATCTCACCGAAAGTCAAGTGGAAGAGTTTGTGGACAAACTCATCACAACGAGCTGTGGTAACATCTTTACGCGACTCTATGATACTTATCAATACTATTCTCAGGTAAAAAAAAAAAAAAAAAAAAAAAAAAAAAAAAAAAAAAAAAAAAAAAAAACCGCTGTCGCGCGGAAACCGCAACGAGAATTTCTCACGGTACTCTTTTCATTTACATAGGGAATATTGTAAAATACATAAAAAGTCGATCAAATAAGATCAAGTTAAACACCAACAGTGCTAACGAACCCTCTTGAACCATTTTCTTTTTAAAAAAAATTGGTGAGGTGTTAGTTATGGACCTCTGTTTTCATCATTTCGACTTTTTATGTTTGTACTTTTTTTTTTCTCCCTCTTTTTTTTCACGCGTTTGAATGAATGATGGAAAAAACGACATGGAGGAAATCCACAGTCATCCGCGAAAAAGATAAACATTTTCTCAGACATTCCCTCAGCATATTAACGTCACAGTACAATGTCAGTTAGGCCTTTTGTTTTCTGGGACATTCCAACCAATTGTCTATCCTTTTATCAAGCAGATAAAAAAGAAAAAGAAAGCGAAAAAAAGGAACACGCACAGAAGGAAAGAAGGCGGTGATATGGCTGGGAATATTTATCGGAAAAAAAAAACCGCACAGGCGAGAGGCTGATGTCACTTTGTGACTGTGGTTTTCTTTGGTTCGGAACATTCAAAAGAAATGTGAGGATGAGAGGAGCGTCCAATGGTTTTACGGGCATCCTATAAATTTTCCGGGAAGAACAAGGGCAGAGTTTGGTATGCTCTTTGATTTCTACATGCCACATGACGCCAGTTTTCTGGTAAATTAAAAAGAAGATTGTTCATTCTACTGTTTTACTATTCTTAAACTCGTCAAACCCCTTTTTTTTTTCTTCCCCGCCCCCCTTTTGGCCTCAAAAAAAGTCCGCTATGAATCCATCTTCTGGAGCATCCATTGAATGGGAGGCCGAGGTAGGAGGAGGATGAATCATTCATCGTGCATATAGATATACTACGTCACATTACACCATAAGCATAAGAACCACCCATGGCTCATCCTCCAATTGATTTGTAGATGAATATGATGCAGACGGTGCCACAACCGGTGAGTTTATTCGAAAGATCTACCAAATAAATCCATCCAATACCATTCACTGATCCATGCATTGTTTGTTGTTATCTATTTCGTTTTATTGTTCTTTTTCCTCCAACGATGATGATACATGATGTTATCAACGATCTTCTTATTGGCGTGCTAAAGGCACTGCAATCGATGCCTAATTTGCATTCAAATAATCCACCCAAGGAAGCCAATCACCATCTCGAATCCATGGTAAATGCAACATGCATTGAAAACAAAAACGAAAAATTGATATTGGTCCGGTCGGTGATATTAAATGGAAAGCTGTGACTCTTTTAGCACCTTGTGATATCGGATGATATGCGAACAGGCGGATTATCAGCGACACCGTCGCCTAACCATTATCTGGTAAAGGAAATGGTACAAAGATATTAAAAAAAAGTATCCGTCGAAAGCCACACGATTGACGCTTTTGTTATTACGTTATCATCCATCTCTGTTGGTCTTTTAATTTTACGGTAGATTATGTCGCCTAATACAGGGTCTGGTCCAACTACGGATAATGAATCGGCTCAAGCCTCGTACACGCCTCGAATTCAATACCGATATCCACGCATGATGATGCATTCTCCAATTATTTCTACGACACGCAGTCACAGTGTGAAACGCAATAAAAAACCCGCGACATATTCGAGATGGACGGCCGAGGAAGATGATCTACTTCGTCAAGCCGTCGCCCTCCATGGCCCTCACAAGTGGGCTTCGATTGCCGCTCACGTTCCCAATCGAACCCCGATGCAATGCTCCACCCGCTGGTTGGGTGCTCTCAAGTAAAATGTCCTCTGCTATTTTTCTGAGAAAAGAACAACAACTGATCATTTCCTTTTTCTGCAATGCGTTTAGTCCCCACATTCATAAAGGGCGCTGGACGGAATATGAAGATAATATTTTAAAGTATTCAGTATTGGAATACGCGAACTATACTGATGAAGAAGGCAAAACGCAACCTGTGCCTTGGAACAAGATTGCTGAACGCATTCCCAATCGAACAGGAATTCAATGCCAGGCACGGTGGACAGAAGCGTTGGATCCGTTTGTTCGCAAGGGCAAGTGGAGTGCGGAAGAAGACGCTTTGTTACGTGCTGGGGTGAATAACCTTGGTTTGAGCTGGATTCGTATTGCCGAAACTATCCCCGGGAGAACTCAGGTAAGCTGGAGTTAAGCAAGGCAAGGCAAGCCGAGCCAAGCAATGTATAACGAGTCACTTTTATTATATTTAGCGTCAATGTCGAACGCGATGGATGCAAATCAAGTACAAGGAAGAGCGACAGCAACGATGCATGAATGAGCAACGAAGTGGTAGTGTGGATGATGGATCGTCGACGAGTTGTGCTTCGACGGAAGAAGAACGTGATTACGGATCAGCGGTGGGAGGAATGGCCACGTCGGTGAACAATGGATTGCCATCGACGTCCGGGTTCGTTAAACCGTTTTTTGTGGTGGATGATTTTGATACGAACCTTGTCAAACGAGAACCCATGGATAACTATCCCATGAATAGCTTTCAGCAGCATCCCCATCATCCCAGCGAAATGGCATTTTTCAAAAATGACGACCTGTCCTTTTTCACCAATCCCGATTTCGACGCTTCTCAGCAAGATCATCGCTTTTCATTTCCAAAATAATTCGTTTGTTCTTCATGCCACATCACCTCCATAAGAAAGAAAGAAAAAAAAAAAGAAAGCTACGTCCCCGTCCCCAATAAACCATCGATAAACCGCTAATAAAAATTGTTTCCTTTTTATTTCCGCAAATCATGACTATTACAGTAGGTTTGCATGACATTGTTGTTAAAAAAAAAAAAGCCACCATACCATGCGATCCAATCTTCATTGGGTAAATTATCCAACCCGTATAAACACCACAATTGACAGGGCTGAGAGCTTGGCTGAATACAATGTTGTATTTTAATTGTTTATTTTTTTTATTATTTTCACTCTATCAAAGAGAGAAAGGGAAAATAGCCTAGTATACTCTTTTTTTTTTTTTTTTTTGTTTATTTGTTTAGCTGGAATATATGGCGTGGTAATATTTACAAAGTGGGGGAAAAAAAGGAACGTGGCATAAAAAGATGGGAAATTCTTTGAAGGATGACAGCATTGAATGGCAAATGTTTTTCTTTTCTTTTTTCTTTCCTCAGTGAACGGTCACATGCATCTGACATTCAGCAATGTTCATGAGAATTTGGGCAGCCTAAAAGAGATGAAAAGCATGAAATGAGCTCACAAAGTTATTAACGGATATGGTAAGCGTCGAATGGCGACGGACGCATGGGTTTCTTTTTTTCTTTTTTTTTTTTTTTTACCTCCAATACTTGGACTTGTTGCTTTTTGGAAAGTCCGAGACGATGCTGAATATCTTTCCATCCATCGACATGTTCCCAACAGTGACGTTTTAAACATGCAGCATGTTTAAAGGTGGTACCACAACGGTCGCACATCAGGTCACCGTAGCCGGCACACATATCGTCGGTGTCATCGCATGAAACCGATAAAGAGGTAGGTTTGGCAGCGGATGCGGTGGAAGCAAACGAAGCCAGAGTGGCTGCGGCAGCTGATACGGAAGGATCTTCCGTGCGAGAAGGAAGTTTATCGGTGGAGCGAGAATAAGGTTGGGGGTTCCCCTCCAAAGAAGAGGAGGATGGATGAGCCGAAAGGTGTGTGGAAGGCGGAGTTGAAGGGCGGATAGATCGGTCTGGGTTTTTAGTGGCATCAATCACACGATTATTTGATTGAATCCCATCGACGTCCATGGGGTTATTGTAGTAAGGATACTTGGATGAAGAGTAACGGGGACGTTGAGGAGGATAATAAGCGTACTGATAAGGCTGATGAGAGTGGTTATTTTCCACGGTTTGACGGTTGTCAGTGACAGTGGGAGATGGATAAGCATAGTAGTAGGCAGAAGAGGAAGGTGGTGGTGGTGGCGGAGGTGGAAGATGATAACCAGGAAGAGTGGAAGGAGGCGGCAAAACGTACATTGAAGTTGTTCTGTCATCCAACTGATTGGGGTGAGGCGGGGTGTCCGAGGGATGAGAGTAAGAAGGGACTAATAAGGCCGAAGGAGGTGGTAGCATAGTGGAAATTGATTACAGAATGCAGAAAGTGAGAGAGTACGGCGGTGTGTGTGTGTGTGTGTGTGTGTGTGTGTGTGTGTGTGGATGACGATCAGAAAAAAGCTGACCTGAAATCAATGAGATTTTTTTATTTTCGCTTTCTCCAAATGCAAGCAATGTAAAAAGTCAAAGAAGAAAAAAGAAAGAAAAAAAAACAAGAGCGCTTCCTTTTTACATAAGCAAAAGGCCACTCAACAATGATATCAGAGAGAGAGAAAAAAAAAAAAAAAAGAAGGGCGGAGCAATAAAAAAAAATATTTTCTGCCTTTCTTCTTTCAGAGTCTTTTTCTTGCCTAATTCTGAAACATGGCTTCTCGTAGACTTTTCACTTCCGTCTCACTGAGATTGTGGCAAGACCTTCCGCAACTACCTCCTCGGAAAGCCGATCCACATCGATAACAGCTTATAAAAAGAGCAATCATTATTCACCTTATAAAAGATCCTTCCAAATCCAAAAAACTTACAATTGTGCTCCACACCGACAAACCACATGATCGCATCCAATCTATACCAAAAAGAAAACAAGTGTCAAAAAAAATTTACAGGGTTCGGCTAAAAGCTTCGTGGTTGCCTAAGAGAACTTGCCTGTTTGCTGACGGTGTATCGACAGCTTGGACAACGGGTCCATCCTTTGTCCTGGGCCAATTTACGTGTGGCCAATGAATCGGCTCGAGTGCAAGTGCGAGGACGAACAGAGGGACATGCTTTATCTGTAGTTGAATCAATTCGCTTTTTGATCAGTGACATGAGGATCCGTATGAGCCCACGAGGTTGAGGTTTACATGGATGCCACGTTGTTTGACATGCAATACAAAAGCCGCGATGACATTCCATACATTCGCCAAATCTTGATCTTCCTAAATGTTCTTCAGGATCCAAATCGTGAACCGCTTGACAATCCGGATGCGGACAATAGACCTTTTTTGGGGAGGAAGGGGGAGGCATACAAACTGCATAAGTCATTGTTGCTTGAATACATACGACGTGTGTGCATTGGGAGGGGCCATGAAAGGCCACTGTAGCTTACAGGGTTTTTGATGAATATTTTTTCAATTCTCATTGTCTTCCATCGATCGCGATCTTGTTGATTGTCATATACTCGTTCGAGTGTTTCGTCAGTATTCATGAAAACGCCACAGTTATACATGGGACAAGGGATCACTTGAGAGTTTTCTTCACGTCGATCATCGCCATAGGTTTCGATGTAAAGACGCATACATTCGTAACACACTAGATGCAAACATACTTGGGATGGAATGTTGACCGCTCTATTATTGGCATCCACAGAAGAAACACTCTGCGAACTACTTCCACTTGCAAATGGCTCAAAACAAATACAACATTCCATAATACGTAAGCAAAAATAGTACTACTGTTAAGTTCTGAAAAGATGATAGGATTAATGTTACAAGTGATTTGGGTTGATGCTCTTTTGTGGCCTTTTTGTGGCCTTTTTGTGGCCTTTTTGGTTGTTTTTCATGCTTTTCATTGATTTATTTTTGAGAAGGAAATGACACATTATCATTTTTTGTTTAAGTGATAAACAAAAACTGAATACAAGAGCCTGTCACACGTTGTTGTCTCAAAACCCGCCCATTCTGATCTATATGCACGCAGTTTTAATTGGTGGATTATGCATCTTGCAAACCGGAATTGGGTTTCCTTACTGCGAAAAAAAAAGAAAAAATAAACAGAACTGTATAAAGGGACCAAGAAGGGAGATGTGCTGCAGCTGTCTTTATTTTTTTTGGTTTTGATCCATCAGGTTCCATTGGATCGATGGTCTCGTTGGATCGGCGATTCGAATAAGGAAATTTCCTAATATGGATATCAATCCCAGAGAAACGTCGTGTGGTCCCAGCTGAAAGAATGGAAGAAGAATCTATTTTGTTTTTTGGAGAAAAAAAAAAGAATCGACTTTTTTTTCTTCAGAAGTTTCCTAAAGAAGTTAGACGTGTTCATGGTATGTCTTTTTTTTTTTCCCCACTTTGAAACTGTGTGTCCGATTAATGCAAAAAAATTAATCTTGCGATTTTCTGCTTGTCAAGTTGGTCTGAATGAAAGAGAATAAAAATAAGGAGAATTTGGCTGAATGGGATGTTTCTTCCCCTTCCACGCCCAACCCCGGTCCCTAAAATGTAATCAACATGAACTCTTTTTTTTTTTTTCCTCATCTTTTTTGTTTTCCCGCGACGTGCCTTTTTTTTTTTTTTTTGTTTCTCTTTTTCCTTGATGAACAAAAAGGATCCGGTGGATTTAGGGTCTAGACAATTTTTACGCCGTATGTCGATCCCTACTTTTTCATGATTCCGTACAGAAAAAGAAAAACTTTTAGTACTCCGTCGTGGTCAGCCACCCACTTCTGTAGGACCAAGTTGCTGATTGGTGCACTATGCCAGAAAAGGTGAATATTGATTTTTGGCCGACTTCCGTGATCATGCTGATTGCGTTATCCTTCCATTGCCAACTCCCAAATCTCTTTTGACTATAGTCATGGAAACAATAAACCATAGTTTCACTCCATAGATAGATCTCATCGAATCCATCTATATTTTCGGTAGAATCTCGTTGGAAAGGCAAAAAAAAATCAACCCCTCTTTTTTTCATTATTATTATTTCCCATCCTGATCGCATCGTTTGGTATGAACGGAAACTGAAAATGGCTACCAATGGATTCTGGAGCCAGGTCGATCCTTTCTTTTTTTTTTTTGGCCAGAAATAGACACAGAAAAAAAAATACAAACGCAGGATCCATTAAAGTTGATTGGTGGACCCAATTGAATATTTCCATATTTTTTCAAAAACCTTATATCATGACCTTTCGGCTTGGCCTTTGGAATATTTTTTTTTCTTTGGTGCTTTTTGTTGTTTTTTCCTTTTCGCCCTTTTTTATATTTTTCTTTTTTTTTTTGTTTTTTACAAACCTCATTGCCCTCATTTACCATTTCCAAATTATGATCATGATGACTACCTATACTGCGTCAACCAAAGGCAAAAAACCCTACAAAAGCTGGCTGAAAGATGGTGTGAACGGAGGTCCTTCTTCAATGGATGTTCTGGTCAACTGGCTTGCTGTCAAGGCCAACTATGCCAAATGGCGGGGTGATGACAGTGAACGTACCCCTAAAAAAGTATTGCTCGAAGGTATCATTGAACGTATGCGCGAAGTCGGGATCTATCATCGACTCGCCAAAGATGTCGCTTCCAAAATCTCTACCCTTCAAAGCAATTATCGAACCGCACGCGAATGGAATGATACCGAAGGAAAGAAATTACGACAAGCCGGTGCAAAGGAAGAAGCCGTTCATGGTAAGCAAATTATTTCTCTTTTCTCATTTCCCCAGAAACCAAAAGAAAAAAAATTAATGTCTCATTATTTCAATTTGGCGCTTAATTTGCGTTTTTTTTTTTTTTTTTTTTTTTTTAATTTCACAGAGGAAATCTTGAAACGGTTCCCCTATTGGGATGCACTTCATGAAGTATTTGGTAGCACTCGTACGTCGGCGTGGCCCATGTCTATTAGTAGCATTATGCATCGTGTCGAAGAAGAAGAGTTGCAGGAACAATTGGAACGAGAAGAACACGAAGCAGCAGAGGAAGATGACGAAGACGACGATGAAGCGTTACAACCTCCGCTTCGACGTCGACGATTGAGCGATAGTACCATTGATGCCCGTTCGTCCCATTTGGCCGCCGGGTCCACGAATCCCGTCCTTATTCGTCCCATGCCTCGAGTCATGCCCATCTTATCTTCGCGTGCTCAAAGCCATTTGGAAAAACGCGATGCATTGCTGGCCGAATCCTTGGTCCAAGTCACACGAGAAAAGGAAGCCGGTCGAATGAAACGATCGCAAGAAATGCTTGATTTTCTACGTGAAAAACGAGTCGAACGAGAACAATTATTGATGGAAAAGGAAAAAACACGACGCATCAAGGCCAAAGCCGAATTGGTCAAAAACTTATTGGAAGCCGGGTTCTCCAAAGAAGAAATCAATGAACAACTCAAAGAACTGTGACCCAACCCATCAACATCCCTTGTTTCTTTTTAATTTTTTTTCTTTCTCCATTCATAGACGCCACTATTCATCGCATCTCTTTTTTCTTATTCTGTAATATTGTAGCTACATCTTCACACAAATTCTCTCCCTTTTGTTTTTTTTTTTTTCTTCTCTTCCAAACTATCCCATCACCACCCACACCCACACCCACCCACAACACCTCACGGCAGCATACGTATATAACGCACCACCATACGCACTCTTAAAAAACACACAAAAAAAATAGCCAAACTCCCCGCATACGGACGAACCGCAATTGACATTTATTTTTCTTTTTCATTCACTACTCTCCATGGCGTCTTTTCCCTTCCTACCAACATGATAATACTATAGTCCATTCACTTTCTGGTTCCAAATGCCTTCATTTGTCTTCATCATTACTCTCTATTAGACAAGGCATTATTCCTCATTATGACATTAATGCGTCACAAAAAAATATGTATTTTACTTGATTCAATCCTCCATCATTGGTCCCGCTCTCAGTCACTCAGTTTTGCATACTGTGTTTTGCTTTTTCAATTTAAACTTTTGTTGTGGAGAAAGAAAAAAAAAGAGTCACGAGAATAAAGTTTGCTGATCCCGTGAAACTGGTCATGGCATCCGATGCAGAAAACTAAAAGGGAATTGAACATCAGCCATTGTGCGATCCCTAGATAATAAATTACCGTACCACACACACACACAAAGTCGCTTTAGCAAGCTGGAAGGAGATGGCTCTAAAATTGGTCATAAGAGCCTCAAGAAAAAAAAAAAAAAGATGTAGAAACACACCTTTTTGATCAAGTCTAATAGCAAGTTAATATGAGATTGGTATTCTGATTTTTATTTTCTCACGCGGCCAACGCATTTTCAGGCACCCAGTGTCAAAGATGAATAAGAACTGTTCAGGGCCATTTTTTTAGCGGATGGGCGGAGTATCAATGACAGGCATAAAGGGCCAACTATGGATTGGATCCGACAGTTTGCGTAAATCAAACAACAAAAGGACTCCACACACCATCTTTTTGCATATGTGGAATATGCATGAAAAATGAAAATAAACCATGACAACTGGAACAAAAAAAATACCAAGGGAGCAGAAAAATCAGGCATTGACGAGTCACCGGATCTTTTTTTATACGGCAGGCATTCGCATGTGAAAATCTTTTTTTACTATCTGTCCCTTTTTTATATTTCATTGGGTCAACGGTTTTTCATTAGCGGGGTTTCGCACAGATTTGGGTTCTTTTTCTTTAGTCTCTTTTACTCAGTTTCCTTTTCCTCCTCCATTGCCCCCCATATTCACATTGCTTGCCGACCATGGAAGCTATTCAACATATTATATCCGATCCAAAATATCATGACCTCTTTGCCATTCTTAAAGCATTCCGTAACGGCATTGTCTACGGTGCTAAAGTTCGATTTCCACATGCCCTCGTCATGACATTTCTCTTTAAATCTGGACCGTGAGTGAAAAATGGGGCATCGCAACCAACCACCGTTGTCCGGTCAGCCTAATCCAATAAACTTAGGCTAAAGACAAAGCTCTTATACATCTACAAAGCCACCAAACAGCATGCACAGAACCTGGGTATATTCGCTACGATCTATAAAACAATGATGCTGATACAGAAACGGATCAATGGGGGTAAAGAAGAAAGCTTTCATCCCTTTATTGCCGGTCTTGTCGGTGGTTACTTTGTCTTTGGTGAAAACAACGGCATCAATCAACAGGTAAACATATTTTTCTTCCCTTCTGGTGCCCTCTTTTGTTTTTTGTCACGAGTGGACAGAGCGATTGTCATTTGATATCATGTGATAAAACCAGGCATTGATCGAGCATGGTCATTATTTTAGATTATCCTTTATTTATTCTCCCGTGTTGTCATGGCACTCGTCAAGATTCCTGTGAAAAAGCAAATCTTGGACGCTCCCAAGCATACCTATCCTGTTTTTGCCGCCGTCGTCTGGGGGCTCGTGATGTGGCTATTCAAGCATCAAGAAGATACCCTTTTACCCTCCCTTCGAGCCTCCATGGTGTATATTTATCGCGATTCCGAGTACTGGCATTCCTTACGAACCTTGTTATGGCATAATAAATAAAATGTAATGTATATCCTTCCCATTGACCGTAATTTTTTTTCTTTGCTGGGAGATGTGATTAGAAAAGAAACTTGACGCCAAATTTCGACAGTGACGTGAAAAAAATAACAAAAAATTCCCCCCTCTTTTTTTTCTCAGTGTATATTGGTTCTCTCTTTTTCACAGAGTGACAGCCACTTTATCTCCTTCCTTCCCTTGTCGTTCATCCTATCTTTCACTTGATACCCTTTATTATTACAACGGTCATTGTTGTCTTTGAACAAAAGACTGACACGGCATCATGGGAATTTCTGGATTTTTACCGCTTCTAAAATCCATCCATGAATCAGTTCACCTGTCGAGTTTTGCAGGAAAAACTGTGGCCGTCGATGGCAATGTGTGGATGCATCGTGGTGCGTTTACCTGCGCAGTCGACTTGGCAACCAATGTCAGCACAACGAAGTAGGTTCTCATGCTCAAACACACATGCAATGTTCACGCCTACTGACAAAAAAATTGGATGGACCCATGTTTCAGATACGTGGATTACTTTATGCGGCAGGTAGAGATGCTCTTATGCTACAAAATCATTCCCCTGATTGTCTTTGATGGTGAACCTTTACCTATCAAAGCCTGTACCAACGATGAGCGAAGAAGGTGAATCATCACGACAAGGAACATTTGTGTATATTTCAAACTACTAATGTATGCTCATAAAACAAAAAGACGTCGCGAAGAAGCTCTGGAAAAAGGTCGTTTGTTGATGCAGCAAGGCAACAAAAAGGAAGCATATGAATACTTTTGCAAATCGGTGCAAGTAACGCGCGACATGGTGAAACAAGTGATTGCGGTATTTATCTCTCCATTCAAAGAGTTTACAATGGAAAAAAAAAAAAGGGACGGTGACGCGGATATTGAATGTTGACGGAAATAGGCCCTGGAAGCGAGGAATATCCAGAATGTGGTGGCACCTTACGAAGCCGATCCTCAGCTAGCGTATCTGATGAAAACCAAAAAGGCCGATGCCGTGATTACCGAAGATTCCGATCTTTTGGTGTTTGGATGTGATTGTGTGATTTTCAAGTTGAACAAGTATGGTGAAGGTGTGCAAATTCGGCTTTCGAATCTGAACCGATTGAAGGAAATGAAACTTGGAGATTGGGACGCCACGAAAATTCGACACATGTGCATCTTATCCGGCTGTGACTACCTGCCTTCGCTCCCTGGCGTCGGTCTCAAAACCGCCTATCAACTCCTCAAAACTTACAAGTCGGCTGATCAGGTAAAAACGCGTCATCTTGTTTTTTTTTCTTTTCTTCTCTCTGTTTTGCACCCTTTCTCCTCTCCACTCCTCCTCCCTCTGTTTTCTCTTTCTCTTTCTACCCTCCATTCACTTGACAGCTGGGTAATCTCCACCTTGTTCTTACGAATCATCCATTCCTCAGGTTATCAAAGTGCTACGATCCCAAGGAAAGATGAAAAAGATCCCTCATTATCAAGAGGCTTTCCATCGTGCTGATCAGGCATTCATGTATCCATTTGTCTTTGACTTGGATTTGCAGCAAGTGGTTCGCCTCAATCCTTTGGAATCCAAAGATATAACACTCGATTTCTTGGGCGCCCATCCTTCCAATGTCAAACTGCCAACCTCTACACCTCCACTTCCATGCAATGATGTTAGCGATGCCAACAAGGAAAATATCCCAGTAAGTTTTCTCATAAATTGACAGCCCAAGCGATTGCTCGAGAAAGGGATACATAGTAACTGACAATTTTTTTAAAAAATCAGCCGTGGATGCGCGAAGCGTGTCAACCAGTGAAACAACTCAATGCGGCGACGTTATCTGATTTATTCACGAAATCCAGTCAGCGCGCCAAGACCAAAGACTCGCTTAAACAGACCAACGTTCTCTCGTACTTTGCAAAACAAAAACAAACCACGACGAAAACGCTCTCAAAAGAATCATCGCCAATAACGACCGTTACAACGACGACGGTAACCACATCGACGACCACAGAAATGAAAACAAAAGCAACAACCGCGACCATGACGACGGCCGCGACAACCGCGACAACCGCGTCGGCGACGTGTGTAAAAAAGACTTCCACCGACCTTCCATCCGCCCAGCCACCCTGCAAGGTCTCAGAAGAAACAATCTCAGCCATTCTGTCAGATGAAGACACAGATAATCTGTTTGAAGCAGCGACAGAAATCGCTGCAGACGAGCTATTAAAAAAATGTCAATCGATGCGAGAATCACTACTAGCCTTGGATACCCATCGGGTACCAGCCCAAGATATCCGTATTGATGAGCAAACAGTCGCTATCAAACTTATTCCGCATGATCCACCTATTTCCAAACCGACACCCACCGTGACCACCTCGTTTCTGGGTAAACATAAAGTCTCATCGCCCCACTTTCCAGTCAAACGCCGATTCACTCTAGGCGATGCCACCAATCGATTATGCCTGTGAACCCACCGTCATCTCCCACCCCCAAACGCATTCACCTTGACGATTGAAAAACCGGCAAAACAAGAAAGAAGAAAAAGAAAAAAGGCCGCTCATCTTTGGAAATCCTTGGGTTTCAACAGTCTTTTTCCATCATCATTGATTGCTCATGTCGACCTTTCGTTCTTTCTTTCTTTCTTTCTGTTGACTCGCTTTTCTCATTCCCTTTTCCTTTGTCTTTTTCCTTTTCTTTTTTGGTTATGCATTCAAAACTCATTTCATGTTCATCTTTTTATCGATATAATCATTCCCATTTTATTTATCGTTTTCCCTTCAAGTTCCTTTTTTCCCTTGTATTCCACACAACACCCAAAGACTTGCCAATAAACCACAAGTTAATCGTCTCTATGGAATTTCATCTGTAATGCTAAGCTTCGGAAAATCGTTTGTCTCGAGACGCCGACGCTACGTCTTTTTGCTGCAACCAAGGGCACAGAGATGTTGTGGGGAATGCTGTGGAAAAGAAAACAGTCATAAAAGCAGTAAAAGGAATTCATTACTCTTGGTCATTAGTAAATTACCTGAAGTTTGACAATCTATATAAAATGCTGTGTAACCCATGGACGTTTTGCATCTGTCAGTTTGTGTCATGGAACATCATACAGTATTCGCACCACAAAAAAATCATCACTAAAATCGGCAAATGGGTGACGACTCGGTCGATGATTTTCGGGTTGAACAGATTTTCAAAGTGCTCGTTAAATGATTGTGTTGGATGCAGTATAGCCTGTGCACTCGGTTCTTTTGTGCCCAAGGATTTACAAAAAACTTGACGTGAAAGCACCAATTGTCCCAAAAAGGGCAAGCCCACATTGGTTCCATCAACTCGCTTCTGACTGACGAGGTGTGTGATTTTTCTTTTCTTTTCTGTTCCCTGACATCATTTCCTTCCGTCTCCATATGCTGCACCCAATTTATACGGTGTTATACCTGTCAGCAGCTTTTGAAAGAAAAAGGGTCATTGTGAACAAGACTTTCGGCTGTAAGCTTCCGGTGCTTCCCAAGGAGATCACACCTTTGATTGGCTTAAATTTTGATACTTCTTTTTTTGCCAGCCTTTTTTTTTAATTTTTTTTATTATTTTCAACAATTTTTTTTTTCTTCCCTTATCAATTTGCTTGGGTGTCGGCTCATACGCGTGCTACCGTCATTGTAACTTTTTGGTCGTGCCGATCCTCTTTCGAACCAAAAATATAAAGGACCTTCAGCTGCAACCCTTCATTCACAGGTAAGTAATACCGTCAACCCTGTTGCAATGAACTCGGCCACACCTTGATCTCCCTTACGGAACGTCAGACCGGGCATATTTCCTCATCGATCCTTATTTTGCTTTTTTTTTTCCCCATGACCTCGTCTAGTCCGTCCCATTCCACTCCATCCTTCCGTTACTATTGATATCCCTCCTCAACCTACCATGGAAGAAGACGAATTCGATTACGAATCGTTGGGTGCCAACTCTACCATGGGTCAGAATGCTATCGCAGGAGCGTTGGCCGGGATTGGTGAGCATTGTCTAATGTTTCCCGTTGACAGTATAAAGGTAAATTTTGGGTACCATTGGGATGGAAAAAGTTCATGGTGGGTATAAGGATCGTCGTGGACTCACGTCATGATGATCCCCAATTAGACACGCATGCAGGTTTTGGCTACAAGTGAAACCGGCGTCACTACGGCGAAATCTGTGTCAGCAGCGGCGAATGACTTGGTGAGACCGGGATGGCTGCAATCGCAAAAGAATCTGTGGCGAGGGGTTTATTCGGTGGTGATGGGGGCTGGACCGGCCCATGCCCTTCACTTTGCGACCTACGAATTCTGTAAAGACGCTTTCGGCAAATACATCACTATCGATCCTGCCACTTCTACCGCCACCCAGGAGAATTTACGGCAATTAACAGTATCAGGAGCAGCAGGAGCTTGTGCCACCTTTGCCCATGACGCTTTAATGACCCCTTTTGATGGTAAGACTACCTGTCTTCGGGTGCTTAACAATTGAAAAGGCTGTATCATAAAACAAAACTGACGTTTTTCTTTTTTTGGGGGCGGGGTTGTCATGGATGCAGTGATCAAGCAGCGAATGCAGTTGAAGGATTCCACTTATCGATCGGTGCGGGAATGTGCAAGGAGTGTTTACGCCAAAGAAGGCTTGACCGCCTTTTACATCTCATTCCCTACTACGTTGTACATGTCGATTCCTTTCCAGTCGGTACAATTTGCCACATACGAGTACTGTTTAGGGATCCTGAATCCGGCCGGTCAATATAACCCGAAATCCCACGTCGTTGCTGGTGCCATTGCCGGTGTCTTGGCTTCGTCTGTGACGACGCCTCTGGATGTGATCAAGACGCTACTGCAGACCCGTGGTACATCGAGCGATCCAAGGATACGCAACTGTTCAGGTTTTTGGGATGCGGCCAAGATCATTGGCGGACGATATGGATACCAAGGCTTTTTCCGAGGATTTAAACCGAGAGTTTTGACCCATATGCCCAGTACTGCCATCAGTTGGAGTGTGTACGAGTACTTTAAATGGTTCTTGTCAAAAGACAATGACAAACCCGTCAGCAATTCCTGAAGCTCCACGGCAAGAAAATCATCTACCCAAAATATTCATTCCCACCATGGACAATTTTATTTTTGAACAAAAAGAACAAACCGCCATCACCAACACCACCACTACTGCTCAATGGGCCATGCTTCCGAAGCCGCTCACAGTGCCAAAGGATGAAAAAGAAAAAAGGAACAAAAAAAAAACCAAGAAAACCTCATCATCAAAAAACGAAGAGGATGATTTTCTTTTTTTTTCGGACAGAAGACCATCGTCATCACTGTACTATAGCCCAATACTCTTCGCTTCCCCATCTCCCCTCCCCTTTTTTTCCCTCCTCCACACAATGTCTATCATTTTCTGTATCCCACCCATACTTTACTTGTCTTTATTACATCATTTGTGTAGAATACTAATCTTTTTTTCTAAAAACATTCAACCTTTTTCTGATTTCTGTTTTCTGAACGCACAAGAAAAAGAGACAAGTAGAAAAACGCGACGTTGTACAGTTACTATGGGGTATCTTGTTGTTGTTGTTGTTGTAGTAAGGAGAAGGCAGAAGGTTCGTCGTTGGTCGCTGGGGTATGAGGGGACTGAAGTCGCCAATAAGTTCTGGTCATCGGCTCTGTCTCGAGAAGAGAATGAATCTCATTGAGCGTTTTCGTTGTAGCCAACATGCCAAATTTTCTAAAGGCAACGATTGAGATGGACGGTGATGATAAAACTTTTGGTTGATGAGAGCCTTACCGGTCAATCAGTGCGTCTAATAGTTTGCCCGTCTTTTTCAAAGCCTAAAACACCATGGCAACAAAGAGTTTACATTGGGCATGAAGAGAAGTGGTTTTTCTCTGTGGTTTTCTCACCAGCTGCGTGTTGGCGGCATAGTTATCCACTTGCACAAAAGATCGTGCCGCTTTTCGCACATCGTCATGGGAATCCGTGTATCGTGTAATGAACTACAACAAGAAAAATACAAGACTGTGTTTAACGGTGAATCCATGCGACAAGTTGGCATGTTGTTGCCACACCTTTAAGGCTTCTGTCCAGTCGTTCAACGTCTTTTCTGCTTTGGAACGACATTCTTCTTTGCTATTGAGAAAACTATCGTCGGTTGTATGGTGAAGCGCACTTTGGAAACTGTAAGTACTGTGTGACGGCGTAGGGGTAGGCGTTTGCCGACGAGACGCCATGTCTCTGGGAGAATCTAAGGGAAGAATACCGGAATCCCCCCCCCCCAAAATTAATCTCCTTTTTTCTTTTGACCTGCCAATGCACAGACTTTGATCATTCTTCCGTCTTTGTTTCTCTAAAAAGCTCTAAAAAGCTGCCAAATCTTGTCATCTATGATAGTCTCTTTGAATTGGCTTGTTATTTGATTTTTTTGATTTCATTTTTTTTTTTTTCGCAACCGTTTCCGAGGAATGCAAGCATGACAGTTTCAAAACACATTTGTTGTATGATTTGGAAGATCTATTTATTTCCCAAATGACATCAACTATGGACCAATGAGAAGAATACACGACTGAAAAGAATATCAACCATTATATGCGGTGACTACGCATCTAGGCGAAAGAAGGTACTGCAAAGTCCTGATCCAAGGATGAAAAAAAGAGTAGAAATCATATAAGTGACTGCTTAGTCGGTGGAATGGCAGGCGCCACAATTAAGCTTTGGGGGAAGAATTCCGTATAGAGGCACTACGGAAAAGAAAGAAAAAAATTTTTCCCTCTCTCTTTGTTCATAATTAACAAAATGTGTAAGTGAAAAATGAAATGAATCAAATGGGCTGCGCTCAATCAGGTTACTTGATGGTTCTCACACGAATGCTTATTTTTTTTCAGCTGGAAAAAAGAAGGCTCAGAAAATGTCGCTGTCCGATTTCTTATCGGAAGGAAGTAAGTAGTGGATTCAAAAATGGAAGGGTCTCTATACTGTCGGTCCTTTTGGCTGAACGATCCCCACGACTCCTTTGTTGGGTTCCTTTGGCATTGACATTGTTGTTTGCTCTTCTAGCTTCCAGTTCCTGGGCTGATGACTTGGCGGATCTTCCCACTGCTCGTACGTATCATCGACTTCTTTTTCTTTTCTTTGAAATCGGCTCACGGTTCTTTTCTAACTAATCCTCTTTTTAATAGCTGCTGGTATGCATTCTTTAAGAGCATCTTACGCTTGACGATGGAGACGGTTTTGCTTAGCAACTTTTTTTTTGTTTCTTTAGCGGCCAAGGAGCCTTCGGCCGGTTTCGGTGCTTCCCGCGGATTCGGTGGAGGAGGTAAGGCGCAATCACCCGTGACAGTGACTGGGAGAAAACACAAATGAGAAAAAACGAGGGTTCTCAATATGTGAAATTCTATTTTCTCGCAGATCGCGATTTTGATTTGCCCCGTGGTCCTGCTCGTAGCCGTGAAGGTGGTTTCGAATCTCGTGAGCGCTTCTCTCCTCGCGCTGAACGCACTTTCACTCCTCGTGCTCCCGTCGAGATGCCCACCGAGCCTCCGTTCACGGCTCGTATCGGCAACTTGTCCTTTGAAACCCTCGAAGATGATTTGGCCGGTTTCTTCTCCAACATGAAGGTACGGTTCTCTCATTTACCTCTGTGCATCGTGCTTGATTCATCATATATGAAATAATAACATTTTATCATTCGGTGGAAATAGATCAATAGTGTTCGTGTTGTTCGTGACCGTGAAACGGAACGATCCCGTGGTTTTGGCTATGTCGAATTTGAAGACATTGATTCTTTGAAGGCTGCTTTGGATTTAACAGGAGAGGTATATTTGATTTTGACCGCGTGGCAGGTGAAATGGTATACTGAGTGTGTTTATGTGGTTGTGTTTCGCTCTTACAATATAGTCGCTCCAAGGTCGTGGTGTCCGCATTGATATTGCTGAGCCTCGTAAGTAGACAGATAGAGTTGACTGGGATAGCAAGGGAATAGTCCGATTCACACATTTCTTTTTTATCTTTCAGCCAAACGTAGTGATCGTCCTGAACGTGGTCCTGATCGTACGGATGTATCTTCGTGGCGTCGTGCTGGTCCTGTTGAACTTCCTGAAGCTCCCAAGCGCGAATTCAGCAGCAGCCGTGGCGGTTTCAGCCGTGGTGGTGGATTCGCTGGTCGCTCTGACAACTCATGGGGTCGTCGTGATGGTAAGTTGTTCGAATCATTAGGAACGATGGGGATCGGTTAGAGGAGCAAAATCATACAAGGAAACAAAAAGAAAGAGAGGAAGAGAGGGATTCAAAAGGAATAATGGATGTCTGACTCGGTCCTTTTTCTAGCACCTTCTGAGCGTCCTCGCCTCAACTTGAAGCCTCGTTCGGCTGATGCAGGTGCTTCCAAGACCGAAGGTCATGCTTCCAACAAGCCCAATCCTTTTGGTAACGCCAAGCCTGTGGACAACGAAGAAGTGTTGAAGCGAATTGAAGAAAAGAGAATGGGCAGCAAGCCTGAATCCGATAGCAAACCTGAATCGGATAGCAAGCCTGAATCGAAGGAATAAGCGGACAGGTTCCGCCAGCGCTGTATGTTAATCATTTTTGCGTCGCTTTTTTTTTCTTGTTCTCTCACATCCTCACATAAAAACGAAAAAGTCTAAAAAATCACCAGAGAAAGATAGATGAGAACGAAAAAAAAAGCTCGTTTTTCATCTTTGTCGTTTATTTTTATGAATTGAAGTTTCCTTTTAAAAAAACACCCCTATTTTATGATAAAAACTGTGGGTGGAGAGCTACATTTTGCGTGCAAAAGAATGACTGGCGGGTCTCTGGGTGCTGGCGTCAAAAAAAGGCAACCAGACAATGTGGACCGTTCCAGAAATTGAATATGGTGCTACCTTGCCATCCACGACTGCAAGTAGGATAAGCTCAAAGAAAAAAACTATATATGGTAGTAATACATACCACTCCAAAATAACAGAAAAAACTATCGCTGGTGCTTATAGTCATATTTTGGTCATGTTGGCATACTCATCCACCAGTAACCAAGAATAACTCATTCCAGTTACCTTGCTCGACAAACAGTTGAAATTGCGGCGTCTATCATACAGCATGTCATAAATAAGATCAGTACCATCCATTATGTCGATTAATTTCAATAAATATCATAATAATGTTTATTGTATGTTTATTATCTTATGAATAACTGCTAACTAAGCCCGTAAAGGGATCCATTGCTGTTGTTGTTGAAACAGGTTCATCACTACAGTAATTGGGCCAGAAGGAGCAGATTCATCTTTGGAACAGGAGTACCAGTGAAAAGGACTTCTTTTGTTTGATGAGGCTGTCTTGAATTAACGCTGTAACAAGCAATGTCGTAGCCTGTCAAAACTAACGTCGTAGGTCAGTTCAAAAGGATCAAAGCCCGATCTCACAATTCTAGAAAAAGAAGCACTTTAGAGATTGCCTCGTGTGCGTTTGAAAATGATGATGCGTCACCACGACTTCTTGGCCAGAATAGATGTTATACTGTATTCGGAGTAGACTATCATAAAATCATCAAATTCAAATGAGAGTCCACTTCCACTTATTGATTTGGACTTTTTTATTTTATTTTCATTTTTCCAGTAATGTTTCCAATCTCTTCTGAATAATGTCATATAAGTATTCAATATTCTTATGCAATGAATAGGTGAATTATCCGGCAATAACCGTTCATATGAGGATGTTTGTCCATTTCATCCAGAGTCGATCTCAAGAAACTAATCTACTGGCTCGTCACAGTACCAGAGCTTATACTGTAAGTCGCTAAGATCTTCTCTTATTTTGTGATGCCAAGAAGGCATGATGAGGCGACATCATTTTTCAGATTGCACCCGGCATCATGTATGAAGTACGGCTTGGTTTATAAAATTTGTACGTTTGTCTTTGATTGGCAAAACGACATTTTTTTGACTGACCCACAAATTTTTTTTCGGGCAAGGAGCTCAATGTTACGACTCGGTTGAACAGAGCTGCCCATCTTGTGGAACGCCTAGACATTTTGTCCCACCTATCACAAACATCGTAAGCACACACAACATCGTCGATCACAAACTAAAAATGAAACCCAAAACACGTGCAAATATTTTTCGCTATTCACCCAGCGCTTTTGGAAAGAAACATAGATACATAGCCGAGGGGGCCAAGATAACCGGTAATCAAGGTAAGAGCAACATTTTATTTCTGTGTTATTTTGAGGCTTTTTGATTTTCTACTTAAACCTTTTATGGAATAGTAGTTCAAAATAAACCTGTGCCTGATTTTTACTCAATTACGGGAAATAAGAATGGTCCGTTGCACAAATGAGTTTATCATCCAACTCAGATTATTATCTGGAACTGGCTGTAACCTGCCGTCTAAAGGCCCTGATCAATTTCGAATAACACCTTGATAAACTGCATAGAAATGCATACGTCATGCATATCCCGATAATCCATTGGGGACAAGAGCGGCAAAATAGCCTCGCGATCCCAAGGCTTGGTAAAAAAAAAAAAAAAAAAAAAAAAAAGTTTGCAGGTTGAGTACAGAAATCGGCTAAACTGGGATACTCGTAGATGCATGGCTTCAAGAGAATGGACGATGACTGGTTCTGAAAGAAGAAGCTTCGATTTTTTTTCCTGGTGTCTCCACAGGAACCTGATTGTTTATGATATGCATGATGTGAGTCCCGATTTGGGCTCATCAAGAATTGTTTTGGCAGTAGGGGTCCTCGTTTGCTACAGTAACATGCAGCATCCATGGGAGCAGAGACAGATCGCCATGCATCACATCATCGGATCAACCATAGATGACACCAGGGCTCTCCACCATGGATTTATGTTGCACATCTTATTTTCGCGCTTTTGTTTAACGTCACATTTGGATGATTAGATGGAGTGTGTGTATTCATGTATATGTATTGAATTCTTTTTGTGCTTATACTATGAAACCAATGATTAATAGAGTGTAATACTATGTGTGAAAGAAAGAAAGAAAGAAAAAAAGTGATACTATGGAGGGAAAAATACATTAATCGACAAAAAGGAGGCGCAATATGCAATGATTCGTTGGTAAAACGGCGGGAAAATGGCAAGTGGGATGTGAAAAAGATGAAAATAAGAGACGATAAAAAGGAAATAAATAAGCGCAAGATCACTGGTGGATCCAGTCTATGAGTTTCTGATGTGATAAATGAGATAGCCAGGTAAACCATAGACTCCAAAACCCATGGCTTTGGCCATTTTGGCAAAACCTTCGGTTTCTACTTGATGCTGGAATGGGTAAGGTGGGAAATTGGCGCCTTCACGATGGACATGGGCCTTGACAAGTGTAAATGTGGCACCCTAATTTACGAAGTGTGTAAGTATACAGAGAATCCCTCTTGACTCAGAAGAGAAATGGACTTTTTTTTTTTTTTTTTTTTTTTTACTTACCACACCATCCAGAGGAACCTTTTCCATTTTACCCAAATGTGTAGGCATATCGACCATCAGATATCGGTTGGTTAAGAATTCAAAATAACCTATGCAATAAAAAAAAAGGCATGAGAACTACTTCTTTCATCCATCGTTCCACCGTTTCCCTGATTTCCAGCCGCAAATAAGCCTTTTTTCCATAGATTGAGTGCGTCGTGTAACCTCTTTTGATGCAACTCAATTCCAATTTCCCCACATCAATCAAGTAGCGTTTATCCAGTTTTTTGTTGTTGGACGCAAGAACCCCTTTTAGATCTTTTTTTCTTTCTTTTTCTTCTATTTTGTTCATGCTCCTGTCCTGCCATCTCTTTCTTCTTCTTTTTTTCTCTCTCCCCTTGATTCTCGCCTCTTTTCTCTCTCTCTCCCCCCCCCTCCCGTCTCCTTATCCCCTTGAGATCCTCTCTCCTTGATGTTGAATGGATGATAATACACACCTTCTAATAGTACATAGTCCTAAAATCAATAAAAATGAATCAAATTTTTTGTTGTGAATTAGTTGGATGATGAAAAAAGTTTCCATTATATCTCAAGTGATGAATATCAACTTACGGGATCCAAATCTTTCTGCATTTCCAGGGAACGTTCAGTTTCTTGCCAGTTGTTCTTGTCGTAAGCCCAAAACGATTTATCTTCGGTATCCAAGAGACAGTTGGGGACCACGACATCGACGTCGACGCTTTGCAAGTCTTCCAGAATGGAAGCAGGGTATTCAACGACATCGACATCCAACCACAGAACCCAGGCATGTTCTTCACGAAGAGCGGCAGTGAGAAGGTAGTTGCGTGAGCGGGCCATGTAGGATCTTCGCAGGGGCTGCATCTCAAAGGCGTGACGCTTATCTTCTGGCAACTCAAAGCTAAAATCCTTTTCGTAGATAGAGATCTGATGGTAACGTTGTTCTGGGTCGTCACGGTTCATGAGTTCCTGGGCTTTTTCCTTGAGCATAGGAACGGTATCATCGGTGGTATCGGAGACCAAGAATGCCATGGAAATGAGATGCTTGGGATAGGACAAGCGGTCGACGAGCTCGAAATAGCGCGGTAAGTAAGCTTGTGCATTTTTTAAAGGAGTCAGTATCAGGACATGTTCCTGGTTATCCTTGGCATTGGAAGTTGCTTCGAGATCGTTGAGATTGATAAAAGTGGCCTGATTGCCATAGTGAGGATTGCTGCTGGAGAAAGCCACGGCTTCATTGATGGTGCGGATGGTACGTCCACACGATCCAAGACCCACAGAGGTCCGAGAAAACGTGAGAAGGGAGAAAACGATAAACGACATGACACACAACAGTGTCACGGCCAGTCGCTTGTTGCCTCGTACAGGCGAATACAATCCTGATTTTTCGTTAAACACCATGATAGACAGCTTTTTTTTTTAACTTGCTGGGGGAATAGGATCGCTAGTAAGAAAAAAAAAGTTGGAAGGAAAGTAGGAACGGGAAAGACACACCGCTTGCGATGGAGTAAGATAAAAAGGAAGAAGGAAGAGGAAAAGAAAAAGAAAGAAAAAAAAAGTGGAGCAAAATAGTAAATGAAGAAAAAAAAAAAAAAAAAAAAAAGGGCCAAGAAGAAAGATGTATTATTTTATAGCGTAGATCCTTTTTAGCTATTTCATTCTCCGCAATTATTGATTGGTAGTGATTAGCTGCTATTTTAAATAACCGAAATCGCAGCGGGTGTTCCTTGCTCTATTTTTTTTTTTTCTTTGAACAAACTGGAAACACCGCCACCAAGCCAAATGGTGACTCAAGACTAATCCAAATTCGGGAATCACCGATTACGGTTCGTTCCCCTTTGAAAATAGACGTCCACAGGTTCTGTCCCTTTTTTCGCCAAGAATGTCCAACACAACGATCCAGTTCGTCCGTGCGAAAAAAAAAAATTCATCTATTTTTAAACATGGTGATCAATTTTTAACCAATGTTTTTTTTCGTTCTAGTCTGTTTACTTCTGCGCCAAGCAACCTATCACCACGGCCAGCCATACAATAACAACAACAACAACAAACAACATCCAAAAGGCTCCATGACATAATTGAGGTTTCGGAGTAACCAATGAAAAGCTTAAAAAATGGGTTTTTTTGGACCTTGTTTCTATTTTCAGGTCAGCTACGGTTTCTGATTGACAAAAAGAAAGGAAGAGGTTTTTTTTTTCTCTTTTCCCTTATCGTCAAACCAACAGCACTCAGTGTCAGATCTGTTCAGCCACATCAAAAAAATTTCCTTTCTTTCCTTGTGACAGGGTGTCCTGCAAATTTGTTGTCTCTATATTCCACCACTCTGTGTGTACTTCACTGAATTCCTGCATGGACCAGGAACCGGCTGGCTATTCATAATAAACATCGTCAAAGGAAAAAAAATGACATCAAAATAACGTGCCAAATATGGTTTTCATTCCTTTTCATCGCCGGCTGGAGCGGGAGAAACCAGGTTATGACAAAAGAATTGAGGCCCGCCTGATTATTTTGTTTTTTAATTTGCGTACTTCTTTTTTCGAAAGCATTACTTGCACACGTGAAGGTGTTGATTTGATTCTTTCACTCCATATCAACTTTGGAAGGTTCTAATAGGCTTGGAGATTATACCGTGTGTTAAAACCGATTCGAGGGTTTGCACGTGGGATCAACATATGATTCGATGATAGGTAACACGATAATATTAAAAAGCATACCAACCATTCTTATCTACAGTGTCACAACACGCACCGGTTTGGCAAAAGATCGACTCTTAACTCAACACTGCATTCATGAAGATCCACTGCCGATCTCCAGAAATCGGCTCCAGAACCGCTCGGGTAGAGCTTCGGTTGATTTAGTTCCCCCATATGCTATTAAATGAGTCATTTCTTTTCTGGTCCTGCCTCGATCCTGTTCAACAACAAAACAATTGCAGTAGGAAATTTCGCCTCCCCCAACCGGCCATCACTAATTGCACTCGAACCAATTAGTGTAACGGCATATTAATTTTTTCCTGTATGCATCTGAATTTGGCGGCCGGCGCAAAGTGCATCAGAGTATGCAAGTCCTTTTACCGAATGGCTGCCTGCATCAGATATTGAAGCCGACTTTGACCATACGAAAAAAATTGGTAATGTGGTTCCAAATGGATGGGACCTTTATATAATTCACTGTTTATCATCCAGTATTCATCTGTGGCATGCTGGTTCATACGCAGGTGAGGGTGGCGGCTATGTTAAAATGCCAGAAAACAATCAGGTACTAGGTGACGCTTCTCTTTTCTTCTTATGATACTGTAGATGTTTAATTTTTTTCGAAATAAAGATCCTTATAAAACCAAGGTATCGCAGCTGATGTTTTTGAGGCTTCTCACACGGTCACTCCCGAAAGGACTGGCTCAACGGCAGTCTACCAGAAAGTCTATGGTGTCTGTCAAAGCTCTTTCCTTCCTATCTTTCAAGGCGTCGTCTTTTTCTTTTCCGAGGTTGTCCCTTTTTTTTTTTTTCAGGAGTCATTAATAAGCTCCAAAACACCAATTTTGAAAAATACGAAGTTCGTATACTGGTGATTTCATATAACAGTTTATCAACCACTGATCACGAGCTGTTCCGGCGCGTAATTTTTTTCAAGTTAATAAACGATGAATGTTACTACGTAGTCCTGAAGACATGGTTGGCTCTTCGGGAAACAGAGGCGTATTGAGACTTACAGGTATGTTAACTGCACAATTTGCTATAACTGCCATAACGATCTCTGAATTTCTGCGACCTCAAGTTGAATAAACTCTATTTTCCATAGACTGACATCACAGGGCAAATATATTGCGTATTTTGATGAGATCACTCATCATATTGAGCAGGTGACCTCAATCATTGTACAAACCTCAACTGGACCAGATTGCACCCGGATATTACAACAAATGGCATAACACCAAGTTTTGCCCTTCTTCCAGCGATTCAGCGATTCAGCTTGTGGTGTCATCGGCGTCTGAAAAGCTTGTGATGTTGCACAGACGATTATTTGGCAAGAATAGCGTGGAAGCATTGTAGCCGTTGAGTCGTCAAAAGAATAAACAAAAAGTTAATAGAGGATAACAGGCATAAACAAGTGAGAGAGTAATGAAAATTGGAGCCTTGAGCAATTTGTATGGATGAGGGAGAAAGGAGAGAAAAGATGCAGGTTGTGATAATGGTGATTCTCAAATAGGAGATTTTAAAAACGTTGCACAATCCCCGAGTGCTTCTTTCTTGATTATATTGCGCTTCACATCCATCCCACCTTGTTTATTCAAGGAGGTGTTTTTGTTCCATAATCACCTCCCCATGTCCACTCACAAACAACATGTCCATTACATTCTGCTGGCAGAATTCGATATCGATAAAGGCGCTTCGCTAAAATATCAATACCCAACCGAGACAGGCACAGACGAACAGTAAGTCGTATTACTCTCCACCCTTCTTCATCCCTCGAGAAATAACCGCGCATGGAAGTGTATTATCTGAGCTCATGTTACCGGATGGAGCTCACTTGCGAGCCGAAGATTGGACCATCTTTTGTCTGAATCAAATGATTCCCGATCCAGAACAAACCCAAAACACCAATCGAGATGCCCAAGAGAAACCATTGCTGTACGTTCTCAACTTGGTACGCACCAAACACGACGCCACCGCACGAAGGTAAAAGAAGCCGAGTAATTCCTTTTCGGACCATTTACTTATGAAGCCATTGACAATGGGAAAAAAAAAAAAGAGGCGCACGCGTCAAAGCCATGGCCATCTGCACTCGACATCAGTTCTTACACATATACAAGGTAAACCGCCCTCTCGCCACAATAGTTAATGATAGGTGCAAGTGCTGACGCTTTATCGAATTTATTGTCTCAGCCGGTATTGTTGCTAGCAATGGAGAAATATTTTGAGAATCCATGCAAGGAAATTCTCGAATCACTATATAAGGCCGTGAATTCCATGGATCTCAGTCGTATCCCGAACTTTACATGGCATGAACGTCAAATTCTGCGAGCGTCCAACAACAAGTCCATGTTTGAGGAAATGTTTGTGGAGGAAGCCAGCGAGAAACTGGCCTCGCCCACATCAGCCGGCACCAGTTCCAGTAAATGGGACGGATTCAGTAGCGACGATGAAGAAAGTACAAGACTGCGCCGCGGCACTTACATTGATCTCACCTCGGGCCAGATGCGAGAAATCTTGCCCAGCCTAAGTAAAGATCGCCATTTTTACGAAACCAAAATTGAATACGAAGGCATCAAATTACCAATCCGTGTCCCCTTGACCATGAATGCCGAAGAAGTTGGAGATGTAAGTTGAAAAAATACCGCGAAATGATATCATATCATATCTCATCATGCAAATTTTGAATCCCTCCACAAATAACCATGCAGTTCTCCTTGATCAAATTGATCACCGCATTTTCCCGTTCCACCTCCACGCAGCCTGGTTCGCCCAATCCACATCATCCTCATCTTGATAGTCCCGGCCCTTACACGCATCCCATCATGATTCTTTTAAACGCATTACTTACACAGAAACGCATTGTATTTCTCGGTTACGGCCACCCTTCGGGCGAAGTTGCCAATTACGTCTTGGCTGCTTGCGCTCTCGGAAGCGGCTGCGGTACCGTTCTTCGAGGCTTTACTGAACGCGCTTTCCCCTACACAAATCTGACAAGTGTGGATGACTTGCTGAAATGGTACGTCCTATCTTTATTTGCTGCGCCAACAATGATCTGCTCAAACTGATGTATTTTTTTGATTTGATTTTGTGTAGTCCTGGGTTCATTGCGGGTGTAACGAATCCCACCTATGAGGAACATACGGGTTGGTGGGATGTGCTTTGCAACATCACGACGGGCAAAATTACGGTCAGCAAGGATATTGAAGTCTCCAGTCTGAGCGCTCGCAAATTCTCAATCCATTCGTCTTTGGAAGAAAACTTTGGCTCCATTTCCCTCGGTCGTGCCGCCGCCATGAATGCCGCCAACAGTCAAAACAACAAGACCGATGACAAAAACGCAAAAGAGAAAGACATGGATACAGAGTTTATGAACGATGTGCGTAGGCCAAACGAACAAAAAAAAAGTGACCATATGGTGCTGATACTCTAGATGGGATTTAGGTTCTTGCTGCCATTCAAGCGCATTACGATGAAACGTCCATCCGGGCCAAATTTCAGGAATACGTATTGCGGTTTGTGCGACTGGCCGGTCTTTACGAAGAAGAAATGTATCATACGACCAAAATCGGATGGGCGGGTAGTGAGGAAAATGAAAAGGATAAGTTATTGGGCCATGGACCTGTGTTTCCTGATGAAGCCACGAAACAGCGAGAACTGGCCGCCAATGCCGGTCGCATTGAAGGCTGGCGACAAACCATCTCTTACAGATATTATCAAAGGGTAAGTAACTGCGAAAGAAAGCCAGGCCAGAAGAGGATGCCGCATGCTGACGAACTTTTATGTTGTTTTTGGCAGGATTTCTCGGCATGGCGTGAAGAAGCGTGTTTGCGTGATTTGGATATTTATCGACAGATCACCAAACTGAAAAAACTGCGAAATCTACCTGAAAATGAAGTCATTGCGATATTTGAAGCGTTCAACAAACGCATCGTATCCGACAAGGAAATGATTGAAGTACGGCTGTCCCCAATCACTGCCCCTGAATATCTTGATCATTCGTTCACTAAACTCTCCCTTTTTGTAGTTTTTATCTCATTTACCACAACATCAAGGCGGTTTGACACCGCTTGGTATTGGTCTTTTGCACTCCTCAGCGACGGTCCGTTCTTACACTGTTCAATTATTCAACCGTTTAGCCAAAAACCCGGTAAGGAATTTTTTTTTTTTTACTTGATAACCCCAAGAATTGTGTGTTATTCATCATCCTCTCTTTTTTTTTTTGAAACGATAGACTGGGTTGAGATATTTACAGGATCTATCACGATTCCAAAAACTGACATATGAAAGATTAAGTCAAAGCATGATGAACGATAATTCCTCCTCAACTCCTCTCACCGCAGCATAACCTCTATGTATCTAAATCGTTAATTGTATTCCAATCATTCAACTCAAACCATAATAATACCCTAAAATCTGAAATATTAAGCTCCAGCCGTATACAGCTTCACATGTTGTATGATTTCCAGTCTATCCACACTAACCGATCCAGCCAAACTATTGAGTTGTAAAGAATCCACGAAAGCATTGATCGATCACGTGATGATGGGCGGTCACGGTGCCCTGATTTGGCAACAGCAAAATCCCTCATTGCAATTGTGTTCTTTTCTGTTTCGCTTTGGTCCTTTTTTTTGCCACGCTCAGTTGAACATGTCATTTGTGACTGAAAGAGAACGAAGAGCCAATGCGGGAAATCGGTAAGTGGGGACTCTCAATCGGTCGTCATGGGTGGACCATGTCACTTTCAAATGTTGGGTTAATGTAAATGTTACTGACTGGATTAAAAAAAAAGCATGCGGGCCCTGCTGGATCAGGAAATGGACATGGAAGTGCTTTTTGAAGAGAATGAAAGCGATGACGAAGAATTCATTACAAGACGTAAGTCATGGCAGCGCCAAGTTGGCGGTCAACCCGGTCGTATTGACATGAACCGTGTTTTATATAGCTGAGGATGAGCCTGAAGATCGCCTGGATTCCGATTTCGACATCAATTCATCGGAAGGCGAAGAGGAACAGGAAGAGCTAGGGAAAGAACAAGATAAAGTTATTCAGCGAGAGGAACGTCAGGTAAATTGTTCACGATATCCCCTCCCAAAAAAAAGAGGTTGAATAATTGGGATTAAGCGTTCTCTACTTTTTTTTAGACACGGAGACCAGCGTTACGGCATCAGGAATTCCTTCACAAGCCACGTCCAAAGGCGGCGGCGGCCGCTGTCAAGATGAAACCTAGACCTGTCAAGGTGGTGCGAGAGGCAGAAGGTCATTTTGCACCTCGACAATCACTGCGTACCAATACCGTATTGAACCGCATTCAGGTCGAAGAGCAGATACGCGAAAGTAAGATGCGGCGATCTCAGTTACCCAAGCGAGATCGGCCCACCACACGTCATTTGACACAGGAAGAATTGTTGGCCGAGGCCGCTATTACGGAACAACAAAACAAGGCGTCGTTAAAACAATGGCAACAGATGGAAGAGGAACGACGAGCGAAAGCCAAGAAAAAGGATACCCGAGCTATCACCGGTCGATTTGTACGATTTCACTCACTGACGGATGGGAAACCGGAAGAACGACCTAAACGACGCAAAATCATGCTCATCGCATCCAAAGACGATGGCGGGAATGCGATGACCGAGATTACCGATCCTGATGCAGTGGACTGGCAGACCAAATGCGATATTGGGGAAAGCGAGATGGTGGGGCGGAATTTGGTCTCGTTCCTTGAAGCTCGATCGGCCGAGGAAATGGAACAAGGCGAGCCCGAGATCAATACGAGTGGATTGAACGATCGTCAACTGGATCGAGTCGACATTATACCCGAGTTAGAGGACTGGCTCCATCGGGACCCAAGGCCTCTTCATCCCGTTTTGTGTCCCATCACAGGCACCGCGGCTCGGTACCGCGATCCAGCCACACTGACGCCTTTTGCTGACAAGGAGACGTACGCAACAATTCAATCGTGTCTTTCCAATGAATGGGTGTGGTGTCCGTCGTTGGGCATCTATGTTGGGAAACAAGGTACACGTGGAGCCACTGGAGTTCCTGAAGGCTGGCAACGCATGTTAACAGGCAAACGTCAAGACGAAGGAGACTGGTTATCCGAAGATGGCCAAACACCTCAGTATCCCAAATGGCTGGCCAATAAGAAAACAGGCCAAGCATCTTCATCATCACCCACGACCCGACGATCCCGTCACCTTTCCTCACCCTCCCCTTCATCTTCCACGTCCGTTTCCGCCATGGATCACACTACCACTTCATCGTAAATATCACAATATATCCCATCATCGCGTTTCACATGATTGTAAATAAAAAATATATTCGAGAAAGAAAGAGATGAAAATGATAAAAACACGAAAAAAAGAAGAGATGACCATAATATAAAATACACACACAAGTGATCTGCAATACTATTCAAACTAAGGAAAAAAGAAACAAGATAAAAAAAGAAGAATGAAAACATGGTGAATCATGATGTAAAAATATGATGATTTTCTATGCAAAAGCATGATAAAAAAAAAAGGCATTGCGTATTCCTTCCGGCCGATTGTTTTTTTTTTTTTTTTGGTTTATGACCTAGATAGACAGAAAGATGGAATGAGTGATGTGTGACGAATGGGTATACACGGGGCATTTGAGCTTACATTCTGTATTCGCAATGTTCTTCGGCACTACCATGTTCACCCTCAAAAGTATAATCGATGATAATGTCCAAATTTCTGGGGTTTTCCTTGTTGGGGACACAGACCAAGCGACCTTCGATGCTTTCACCCTGGTTGATGTTAATGGTGTCGGGGGTGTAGAAGACGGTTTGCTTCCAGTGGGTGTACTTTGCGTGAGGGCCGGTCGAGAAGTAAATGGGCTTGTGGCAGCAAGTGAATCCGATATCGAACCATGACACAAAACCGTGAACGTAATCATTGCGAGCGGCGGTTAGCTTGAAGTTGGTGGTGAAGGCCAAATCTTCCTTTGTCACGGTAGTGATGTCAATTTCCTTGATGACGCAAGGGGTGCTGACAGCGGCCTTGACTTCGACGGTATCGACCAAAGGTTCCTTGAGCACGACCTTTTTCATGGAAGAGTAATCAAAACCATAGACATTGTTCCAGTACTCGACCTTTTCGTCCTTGTATTCACCATCCTCAATGGCGGCAAGATACATGGTGGCCTTGTCGGGGAAAATCAAACCACCAGGGACGAGGTACTTGTCGCGGGCAACCAAGACAGTGTCGAGCATGGACTCGTACAACAAGAAATAACCCATCCATTCCGACACAATGATATCCACCTTGTCCACAGGCAACTGCACTTCTTCCATTTTGCCTTGAATCAGGGTGATCTTGTCGGACAAGTTGTTGTCAGCCACAATTTGACGCGCTTGATGAATAATGTTGGACATGTCAATCTAAAAAAAACCATTTGACGAGTCAATCGTTTTGTGTCCACTGAACTGAGGTCTCCTTTGTTGTCGACTTACGCCATAGACATGTTTCGCACCGGCCTTGGCACAGAACATGGACAAAATACCAGTACCGCAACCCACATCAAGGACGACCTTGTCTTTGAAAAGATGCTTGTTGTTGTAAATAGCCGAACGGTACGACAAGGTACGAACTTCATCCTTCAACATTTCCTATAAGAAACCCCCACATGTAAATATACGCTCCCTTTCGAGCTTTTTATGTCTTGTTCTTACTTCGTGAATGCCTAATAAAAAGAAAAAGAAGGAATCAGATACCCAGATCCCCGGATCGTAAGAGTTTCTCTTTTTATTCGGCATGTCAGCCGATCCCGAACAAGCAGAGTGATGAAGTACTTACCAAAGTGAGCATATGAGTCAAAGTAGTAGTCTTTGTTTTCTTCCGTATTGGCCATGGTGTGTGATTGGGGTGCAAGAGAAAGGATAAAAGAAAAAAAAAAAATGCAGGAACTTCCTTTTACGCAAACAAATAAAAAAAAAAAAAGTCAGTCCGATAACGAGACAAGAACAGTCCCAGAAAAAAGAAGGCTTGATTGCTGGATCCTGCTTGGTGCTGAAACGCGGAATTCCAAAATTTGGCGAACGATGGTTGGTTCACTGCTTTTTTGCAATCCAATAATTTTTTTCGACCGCTTGCCCAATGCAAGGCCATCACACTCGAGAGAGGGGGGAATTGCTTTGAAAAAAAAAAAAAGTGGGAATGCTTCCCAAATTGGCCAAGACTGTTATGGAAACCGCAAGTAAAACAACCATCAGTCAAGTCACTGCAAACACAGTGAAGCTGAGGAGTCCCAGTCCACAGTATATGGCTATTGCTCAACAGCCATCCACAGAGCTCGATGAACCAGCCAGGCAACTGTTGATCCTTGATCTCAATGGCACATTGGTCTCTCGAACCAAACAATCGTCCATGTATGTCCGCCCTTATCAAGCTCAATTTCTGCAATACATCTTTTCCAACTTTGACGTCGCCGTCTGGAGTACTGCTCGACCGGAAAACGTCGCCAATATGTGTCGTCTGTTTGGTGAATTCAAGGACCAGATCGTCATGATATGGAATCGTACCCATTTCGGATTAACACAAGCAGAATACTATGGCAAGACGAAAACGGTGAAAGATTTGGAACGGGTCTGGGATTACTTTGACGATGAATACAATGCTTATAATACCATCCTCTTGGACGATACACCCTCCAAAGCCGTCGTCCAACCTTACAACAGCATTCATTTACGGGAATTCGATCATCTGTTACCAACGTTTTCTCAGTACGGTGACAACGAGTTGCTCCACGTCATGGAATATCTGGACAAGTTAAAATACCAGAGCAACGTGTGTAGTTTCATGCGCCAGTCTCCTTTTATTAGTCCTGATCTGAAATTCTCGCACACCGACAGCTTTGTTTGCAATCACTATCTCTTTAAATCGATGCGACGAGAGCCCATGGTGATTGACTTTGGGCAGCAGTGGGAGAGACAAGAAAAGAAGAAAAGCCACGAAAGCGCAATACAACGTTAATAAGGAGAGTCACGACTCTTTTGTTTTGGGGATGCCGGCTATCCTATCCTACAGCACCACCACCCATCGCATGCATAACCATCTCTATTTTATCTCTCTATTTGTTTCTTTCTTTATGCATACAAGCACGTTTTCATCACCTTGTAAAATAACATACATTTGCAAGGTAAAAAAAAAAAAACCTAATCTTTGCACCATACACTTTTTGGTTTTTTATATCTCATTGACAACAAAAACAGAGGATGGCTTTTTAAAGAGCGTTTCATGCATTTTTCTTGTGCAAAAGCATGATTTGGATCCATGTCTTTATTATAAGTCCTGTCTTCCAGAAACCATGAGCGATCTCGAGAAAAAAAAATAGTCATGATGTCTCCTGATCGCATCGATGGGATCCTCTGTTTATTTATATATCCGGGGCATCCAGGAGAAGCAGGATCCCTCTAGTCTATTTCTGTTGTTTGACCCATCAAGTTCTTTTTTTTTGTTTTTCTTGTCTGTACTTAACATTCTTTAATACATCGTTCTCGTCGTTTTATTCACTTTCCTTGTCAATTATTTTTTTTTTCTTTCTGTTCATTTCTATTTTAATTTTGTTCATATGCTTTATTTGACCGACGATTTAGGCCTCTTGCCTTTTTTCTTACCTTTTGGTATCATTGGATTTTATCGGTACTTGCTTTACTTTATCAAGGTGGCTGCATGGCTGGCCTACCGACCTCGACGACCAAAACCCAATCCAATCTATTTACCAGAGGAGGATGTCACCATTATCGTCCCTACCATTGACGCCGGAGAAGAATTCAAAATTGCTGCCAAGAGCTGGCTCGCCTGTCGACCGAAAGAAATCATCATTATCACCGAAACCGGCATGCGTGGACCATTACAGGAACTGGCGAACGAGGTCGATCCTGATAAAATTCGAGTCTTGACTGTACCCAAAGCAAATAAACGACTACAGATGGTCGAAGGAGTGAATGCAACGACCACGGAAATTGTCGTATTTGCTGACGATGATGCTATCTGGAAACCCACCATGCTTGACTACATTCTCGTTTGCTTTGAGGATCTAAAGATGGGTGGAGTCGGAACAAGCCAAACCGTGCACGCCGTGGATCCCAATGGCCGTCAAACCCTCTGGGAGATTCTCGCCGGGTTTCGTCTCACCAGTCGCAACATTGAAATTGCCGCGTCGACCCACATCGATGGTGGGATCTGCTGCCTGTCTGGCCGCACCGCCGCGTATCGTACACTTATTTTGAAAGATCCGGCCTTCCAGTACTGTTTTACCAACGATCTTTGGCTGGGAAAATACCCATTGAATTCCGGTGATGACAAGTTTTTGACTCGTTGGATGGTGTCCCACGGCTGGAACACGTATGCACAGGTCTGCAAAGAAGCCGAACTGTATTCAACGTTTAAAAACAATTGGCGATTTTTGAAGCAAGTGTTGCGTTGGACACGAAATACCTGGCGATCGGATTTCCGCTCGTTGTTTACCGAACGATTCATTTGGTATCGACACCCATTTGTCGCTTTCACCATGGTCGACAAGATCTTTAACCCTCTCACCTTGCTGGCTGGACCGGTGCTCGTCGGTGTGTTTGCTTCGCTTCAGGAACAAAGGGCCGGGCCTACCAATCCCCCCTTGCCGGCTTGGAACATCACGGTCTCTTACATTTGCTGGTTATTGTTCACTCGGTTTATCAAGCTGGTGCCTCATTTTTTAAAACGACCCAAGGATCTGTGGGTACTTCCCTGCTGGCTAATTTTTAATTACTACTTTGCCATCATGAAGATCTACGCTCTGTTTACACTTCACGTCACCGCCTGGGGCACACGCGCCGGCATCGGTGAACAACTCGCTGCCGACATCAAAAAGGAAGCCCTCGTTCTCGAAATGGAAGAAGCCAATCAACAACAACATCCGCATTCATCTTCTTTTCATTCCAATGAAAAATAAGACGTGTGTACCTGGATCATTCAATCAATCAACGACGTCTCCAAAGTAACAAACAACAAATTCACCATCAACAACTCATCCCTTCCCAACTTATTGTCTGAACCCCTGAGTTTTTATTTCCCAGCATACAAACCTTCTTACATTCAATAAATTATCTTTTTTGCTATTGTTCTATCATATTAAAACCACCGCTGTATCTTTTGATGGCAATGAACCTTATCCTTTGAGTTTTTTTTATTTTATTGACGGTGTTTAAAGCGTTATCTGGTCAATAAACATTGTGTGTGCGCAGAGTCGCCTATCATACAAAGGGGAAATTCCAAACTTTATAATGATTCACTGCATTGCTTTTTGGGTTCGTCTTTTCATCAAATGGATAAGCAGCTTTGGACAACGTGTCGGGAATGGGGCGAATTTTTGTGCAACCCGGAAATGATGGCATGCACTGGACTAAAAAAGGCAACTCGAGTCACACCAATACAAGGCCAATGAAAGTCCCTATTTCAGGACAGACAGAATTTTTGGACCCCTTTTTGATCTCCAATATCAGGTTCCTCTTTTTTTTTTTTTTTTTTTCTTCCGCTTTACTCGTTTGCAATCATTCTGCCTACAAGTCATCGTTCGTCAAGCCCTACGGGTTTCACTCATCAACGGCAAAACTCTACCGCCATCAAAGTAGAACATCAACGATCGTGGTATTCGAAAATGATGAATGCCACCAAAAACCGGAAATCCCTGCTCGTAAAATGTGCATTAGCAGGAGCGGCTATTCTTTTGCTCTTGTGGATCCTCATGGCCAATGACAGATACACGCCTCTCAAGTCTTCCTTAACAGACAATAACGATAAAGGTACGTCATGAACATGTCACGAGTGTATTCTATTTTTTGCCTGAAGGGCTTTTTTTTTTTTTGGAACTAAACCATGCTATTCTTAGTGACAGTGGAAAAAGAACAAACAGAAACAGCAACAGCAGCGTCTGAACATTGTGCGACCCCGTTTCCTGGTCGGCCACTGGTACAGTATGCCATCATGATTGACGCTGGGTCTTCGGGTTCTCGTGTCCATGTCTATCGATTCAATTACTGCAAGGAAGAGCCCGAACTAGAAGATGAAGTGTTCAAAATGCTCGAACCGGGTCTTTCTTCGTATGCAGACGATCCTCAGGCCGCCGCCGGATCGCTCGATCCACTCATGAAGCTTGCTGTCGAAAGTGTTCCCATCCACTTGCAACACTGTACCCCTATTGCCGTCAAGGCGACAGCCGGTCTGCGGTTGTTAGGCAAAAGCAAGAGTGATAAGATTCTTCAAGCTGTCCGTCATCGCTTGGAAACCGAATATCCTTTTCCCATCGCCGGTCCCAATGGCGTCGAAATTATGGATGGAAAAGACGAAGGTAACAATAAGAAAACGGGTGCACAACAATGAAAAGAGAACTGGTGCTGATGTGAGTCTAGGTGTTTATGCGTGGATTACCGTCAATTATCTGTTGGGGAGATTAAAACCGAGTCAGCGAGGCAATTCAGCGGCCATTTTTGATTTGGGAGGGGCGTCAACTCAGATTGTTTTTGAACCGACTTTTGAATCACCCGATGCGACCATGGAAGAAGGCGATCACAAGTATCGTTTGGAATACGGTCACCGTCAGTACGAACTGTACCAGCACTCTTATTTGAACTATGGTTTGAACGAAGCACGCAAACATATTAAAAAGGCAATGATTACTCGATGGAAAGACGAGGGTCTTCCGACCGATCGTGTATACCATCCGTGTTTGCCGAACAATCATACGGAATCGGTCGAGTGGATGGACGGCAATCGCACTGTGTCGGTGGAGCTGGTGGGCACAGGAGCGGGACACACCGAATGTCGTGCGGTGATTGAGCGAGTGTTCAACAAGGAGAAACCTTGCACGCTCAAACCTTGTGCGTTTGACGGGATTTATCAACCGCCTCTTGTCGATACATTCAAGGATCAGGACTTGTATATCTTTTCGTATTTCTACGACTTGACGCAACCACTGGGAATGCCTGCGGAATTTTCGGTCAAAGACTTGGGCACAGTGGCTCAACGTTTGTGCGATGGCCCGGCGGATCACTTTCGACATATTCCAGGCGCGATCGCTACCTTGGCAGATACCCCCGATTACTGCCTCGATCTGACGTATGCTTACAGCTTGTTACGGATCGGTTACGAGATGCCCGTTGAGCGCCTGGTGCGCACAGCCAAGAAAATCAATGATGCTGAAACTGGCTGGTGCCTGGGTGCTTCCATCCACATGATTGATGAAGTTAAAGTGTGCAAAATAGATTAAATTCCTCCATGTCCCCCCATCCTTCCTCTTCCCTCCATAAAAATATATCTCGTATTTATTTTCGTAAATTTCGGCATCGCTTGCATGGTTTTTTTTTTTGGGAACTACGTGTACCCGTCATTTTTGAATGGCAGAGTTCACGGGAAAAACAAAAAAGTGACGATGGAGAGTATACGTCAGGTAAACAGGTGAACAACATAATCTTTCTGGGTTTTAAATGCGGATCAGCAACATCCAAGAAGCACATGCTGTGTAACCCGCCATTTTAAATGATGAATTGCGATTTCAGAGCAAGAAACTCTGGAGAGCGGCTGGAAATCGAAGCATCCATGTCTGTGATGATTCATGCAATCGACTGTCTTATTTTTCGAAAAAGCATCCATTCCATTTATTTGATGCACACGACCGTGCACATTTAAATCCTCTCCCCATCTACTTGCGGTTGCTACCAACCTCACTCTCTCGACACTTGACATGCAACGTATCATGGATGCAGGAAAAAGTTGTCCACCATTAGACTATTGGCCAACGTCTCTATGGAATCCAGGAACAATTTCATGATCGTATGACCCACTTTTTCTCAGAAAAAAAGGTTCTTGGTTTGATAAGCTGAGTCAGATCCATCATGTTATGATATGATGTTGTAAGGCAGAAAAAAAATGGCGTCAAAGGATCATATTTTGATTTTTAGAATTCAAGAATGACTCAACAGAAAAAAGCTTGAGTTTTTGTTTTGTCACCTCGTGGCTCTTGCGTGGCATGAAAAATGTGATGCTTGTTATTCAACCTCAAATAAAACCTGGGTGTGTTAATTTTTTTTTTTTTTTTTTTTTTTTTTTTTGGTTATGATATCATCCAACGATCCTGTGGTTCATGATCGATTCTGCTGCGGATACTGAAGCATCAGATATCCGAACTTTTTAAAGTTTGTGGCGGTAAATGCGGAGTACGGTCCGTTTCATTTTAATGGAAGCGACGCCCACGTGAATCACGTTGTGATTGGTCGTCCAATGATTGTTCAATAATCGATCCTCTTCATCACTTTCTCCGTCGTTATCAATGATCATCCTCCTTTGTAAGATTAAAGTTTTTTAAGGTTATTCCAAAAATTAGATTTCAATAAAGAAAAATGCATTCAAGAATGAAAAAAAGTCACCTGAATAACATGCAACAAGATCTTAAACTATTTGAAATGTCAAGTACTGAGTTGTATTGATATGCAGGTCCCATGCGGGGTATACGATATGCAAAGCAGGCATTGATTCACAGATCCCCCATTCTGCAAGTAAAATTAAATTTTTTCATCGGCAATAGACGGAAACAAGGTTAAAAATTACCGAGAAAAAGAACTTTTTTTTTACCAGCACATGATGATAATAACGGAATAGGCTCTTTGGTAACGTTGTAACCATCGGGAACAATCTTCTCACGGTCATTATTATCATAGTTTTTTGAACAAGGTGGTTTAAGTGTTTACGCCGAACCGCCGCGAAAGTTAAACAATGCTAAAGCCAAAAAGCCATGGTGTATCTGAGATAAACTGGGCTAAACAAAGGATGTGTTACCAAAAAGTAAAATGCAAAGGTAAGAATGATCGATGGGCCCGCCCGCCACTGTTGAGGACGATTATTCAGGTCGCGCGGTTAAATTTCAACCGAGCTGTCACAGGATGACGGGATTTGAACTTGCGTATCCAAAGATGCCAATTCGACCGAACAAACCCAGATTGGCTAATTCATCTTTGGGATTGCGTGCTTTGACGTTATATTGCGTTTTGACAACTATTTAAGCTGATTTTTACCATACAAAGCTTCTTTTTTTTATTCCATACCTTCTTTTTTGTTTGTTTCCTTTTTTTCTCCAAAAAAAGTCAATATATACCTGAAACAGAATCATGGCTGGCCCTATTGTGCTCGACTATGAACCTGTTTCATATGCGAAAGAATTTCAACATTTCGGACGCAAACTTCCAACTTATACCAAGGATTACATTACCAATTTATTTCCCATCATCTATTGGATTCATCGTTACAACCTTACCTGGCTGATTTCCGATGTCATTGCCGGTATTACCGTTGGTATCGTCGTCGTACCCCAGGGAATGGGATACGCTAAAATCGCGAATCTGCCTCCTGTAAGTTGGACAGAAAAAAAAAAAAAAAACAGATGTCGAAAGATCGTCCTACCTTACTTATATTTCCTTTTATAGGAATTTGGATTATATTCTTCATTTGTGGGTCTTTGCATCTATTGTTTCTTTGGTACTTCCAAGGACATCAGTATTGGCCCCACCGCAGTCATGTCACTACTTGTTGGACAAACCATCACTTCCATCACCACTGAAAGCAGCGATTACACCGGACCACAAGTCGCCATTCTTTTAGCCTTGTTTGGAGGCATCATTACCGCATTTCTCGGTCTGGTTCGTCTTGGTATTCTCGTCGATTTTATTCCTGGTACGTCCCATAAGAAAAAAAAAAAAAGACGACCACCTTGACGGTATACAGATGTACTGATCTTTTTTTTTTTTTTTTTTTTTTGAACAGGTCCTGCCATTGCTGGATTCATGTCTGGCAGTGCTATTACAATTACGATTGGACAGTGGCCAAAATTGTTTGGCATCAAGAGCGTGAATACCCAAGATTCGGCGTATCTTGTATTTGGTCATTTTTTCAAGTATTTGCCCGATACACATCTGGATGTCGCTTTTGGTCTTGTTGGTTTACTGTGGCTGTACTCTGTTCGTTGGGGAACACAATACTTGACGAAAAAGTACCCCAAGTATGAAAAAGTATTATTCTTTTGCAATATCATGCGTAACGGAATCCTCGTGATCTTTGGTACATTGATCGCCTATTTGATCCAACTTGGGCGAGATACCAGTCCCATCAGTATTTTGAAATCCGTGCCTTCTGGTTTCACCGCCATGGGCGTCCCCACGGTCGACACCACCTTGCTGAGCAAAGTTGCCGGCACTCTACCTTCCGTTATCATCATTCTAATTCTCGAACACGTCGCCATTGCCAAGTCCTTTGGCCGCATCAACAATTACAAAATCCAAGCCGACCAAGAAATCTTTGCTATCGGTGTAGCCAACATTGTCGGCAGCTTTTTCGGTAAGCTCATAACAACATTTATTACGAAAAAGTCATGCAATCGCTCACGCATGTTGATCAGGTGCCTATCCCAACACTGGCTCGTTTTCAAGAACAGCCATTACAGCACGTAGTGGTGCACGTACCCCGCTGACCGGTGTCTTTGCAGGCTTGGTCGTCTTGCTGTGCTTATATGTTTTGACACCAGCATTTTACTACATTCCCGATGCCATCCTTGCCGCAGTGATCATTCACGCCGTGGCGGATCTCGTCTCTGGACCGAAGTTTTTGCGTCAGCTTTGGTATATCAATCCTTTTGAACTGTTTACATTTGTCGCGGCGGTCCTCATCACTTTTTTCACCAATGTCGAGTACGGTATCTACGTTTCGGTCGGTTTGTCCATCGTTTTTATGCTCTTCCGAATTGCTCGTCCACGTTACGCTGTGTTGGGCCGCATTCTCATCCAACCTCCTCCACGAGATACACCGGCCGGGTCCGTCACCGGAATCAAAGCCCCGTCGTCGAAACAACAAGACCAGGCTTCCAGCGAGGCTACCTTGCCGCAGGAAGAACCTTACTACATCTACGTCAAGGAGAACCATCCGACATTGCAACATATGGTGGAGCCGCCACCTCCTGGCGTGCTTATCTTCCGTCTCGATGAATCCTTGACGTATCCCAACGCCAGCTTTATTTCCGACAAGATCATGCATTACATCCAAGACCATTACGCTAGTGGCCAACCTCCACCCATGCGCAAAGGTGATCGTGCATGGAACGATCGCCGCCCACTCGCGAAAACGCCCGATCCTGAAACCGCCAACCAGGCCACCGAAACTCTTCCTCCGTTGTGCGCCATCGTTTTGGATTGTTCCGCTGTCAATCACTTGGATTCTACCGGAGTCCAGAATTTATTGGATCTTCAGTTGGCCATTAATCGATACGCTGACCGTGAAGTGGAATGGCATTTTGCCAGTCTGGCCAGTCCCGCGATTCGAAATGCCCTAATCACCGGCGGTTTTGGTACCCAAGGCGGTCGCGGCCCTTTGACGGGCGAACTGTTGCCGGTCGTACCTGCCCATCAAGATGGACCAAAAATTGCCGAAACAGCGCCCTGCCACAGCGTATCCACTCACGGCGATACCAATTCGACGTTTACCCAGTCTTTGGGCTCGGCTACGCCATCTTTGGCTAGCGGTCAGGGCGAAGTCGATATCTCCGAAAAGGTGGAATACAACCCTTCCATTGATTCCTTTGAAAGGGAAAAGAAACGCCATTACCGCCAATCGTATGTCATGAATATCGATGCCAACGGATTTATCCAATACTACCCACGCTGTGATCGCGGCATACCCATTGATCGCTATCCTTTCTTCCATTGGGATCTCGAAGAAGCCGTCCGTGCAGCCACCTGCGCCTATGCTCGCCAGAAACCCTCTTCCACTTAGAACCCGCCAACTTGTTCTAATCTTTTTGTGTAAAATATTTATCCCATCTTCGAAAGTCTTTTTTATTTGTATACCAGCACTTTTTCAATGTATTTACTGTATTTATTTACTGTATATTAAAATCTTTGGAAGTTATGCACGTTAAATCATGTGCACGGTTTCTGATTAGCTAAAAACCAAAAACAATACATTTGACTGGGCACAATTGTGTAAAACAAAACTGACTTGTAAATCACATGCTCTCCAGATGATCTACACTAACCTATCAGGACCTCTTATTCTTTTTGTGTCTTTTTTTTTATATCTTTCAATCATGCCTCTGGGTAAAAAGAGAAGGAGACTGTGGACTACAATCAAGTGGAATTTACACATCTCTGCACCAGTTGTGGAACACAAGATAATCCGAATCCAAATGAAAACGGAAGAACCGTGTTATTTGCCGGGTGACATTTCTATTATCAAAACTCGATGTAATATGGACGACGATTGTCTCTTAGACAAATGTGCAAGGTTTGACTGTGTCTATTGTCGCTCCTCATCATCAGAGCACGCAGATCAATTCAAATTGGAGATCCACTTTTTACATGTTAAAAACCTGTTTGCAAGTCCATGGTGCCTGAAGCATAGCTGGAATATGATCTGACATAAGATCGAACGTAATTCTACAGACACAAGCTTGGGCACCCGAGTTTGAGCATGTGTATCACAAGCACAAATATGGCACTTTATTTATCATCAAATAAAATTTATCAGTACTAGCTGGCCCACATATTTTGTAAGCATTGATAAAGTGGACTTTGTTATCAGTCTTGGGTGGAGGATTCACCATGCATTATGGCAAATTCGAAGTCAGCAACGCCAACCGTCATCGCAGCCCAAAGCACCTTTGAAAGAAAAAATCAACGTCTGGAACCAAACGGGTGTCCTTTCCAGATACTAGAATACCCCATGAACTCATTAAATCCAGCATGTTAGTTTGTCTTCACGTCTGGAGGCTTATCACTTGAAGCTCCATTGGCGTGAGCAGCCTAGGCTGCCACAGCACAGACCATCCAAAGATTGCGAGTCACAGAATAGATATACTGTAAAGCATGAGACGCTGTTTCTTTTCTGGTAAATCTTCCTCTTCCTCTTTATCTCCTCATTTCCTAGAACTGCACTCATCATTTCTTCGAAAAAGGTTTCTGATATATCAAAACCTCCATCAGGGCCATCGGCTGGCGCGAAGAGTTCATCCAACCGTTGCGTGAGCTCGTAGCTCTCGTCCATAACCTCACCAAACACACTTTTCTATTCGCGAAATACATTTTCCTGTCAGAGTTGTCAAATGGATTTGAGCTTCACGCTTAAGTCCAAGAAGGCTTTTTCGTTGAAGTCTTCCTCTCGCTCACAAACAGACGCACGAGAAGCAGCACGGTCAGAGCGGCAACTCGAACATACCGCGAACTGATCGAACCGTACGTCGAATCTTTTTGTCGACACACGTCGTTTACGCCACCAACTCTCGCAAACACCCAGCAAATTGCGCTATATCAAGCAAAGCAGATATATACCGCATATATGAACAATGCCAAGTATCGCTTTGGACAACATTTGCGGCGCCTGGTTAATCTGCTTCTTGACATCAAAAACCGGCGAAACAAAACCTTAAAACACAATTGCAAAACGAGGGCTTATCTCAACGTGAAATATCAGCGAGACTTTCAACAGAAATCTACGAGCCCGCAAGGAAATTCAAGCTTGATATCGCAAGCAAAAATTCGCACACTGATTCTCCATTTCTACCACACTATGATTTTTTGCAACCATTTTTCAATTCCTACGCATCGACATATCAATTCGCGAAAGATAGTATTTATTATGATGTCAAAGCTTCCCCTGAAAACCATTTTCTTGCATTTTATCGGTTATCTTGCTTATTTTCTCAACGAGGTTGGCGCTCCTTCACCTGCTTCCCGATTCGTACCGCCTGGTCGCCGCGGTACATGCTGATTGACACGCAGATCCTATATACGCAAATTCTCAACCTGAACCAAAGAAGCGTTAAAGGGCTAAGCAACCTTGATCTGTGGAGCCGGGTCGTGGATCTCGACAGCAGACCTTTCAAGCAAACGAAGGGCAAAGGATTGTCAATTTTATGGAACACTGCAGACTGATGGCGTAGGGGTGAGTGTCATCAAGCAAAATTTCGCAAGTCGCAAAGGAGGGCGGCAACAAAAGGCGAAGGTTCTGGACGAAGATGTACCGTACGTTGACTCGCTTGCTCCAATTGGGCAAAAATGCCTGGAGGACCGCTGTATGTTGGTCGACCCAGGACGAAGTGATTTGCTTTTCTGCATGCATGAGTACTCCGAACCAAACGCAAGGATTCGCTATCGTTACACCTCCTGCCAGAAGGCGAATGAATTGAAGAAGAAAAAGTACAGAAGAATCAGAGAAACATTAGTGAGCCAATTCCCAAATGTCAAGACTGCGCAGGAGAAATTATCACAACATCCCATTTCAGTCAATGACCTCATTGTCACAATCTACGGGAAACAGCAAGCGTATCTCGGGTGCTATCGAATTTCTATGCGAACACGACGTCAAACCTATCAGGATACCCTCTTTTCCGAAAACTGCGCCTCTCAGCCTATTTCAATCAATGCCAAGCAGATTCTCGATTGGCGAGAACCATAAATTTGTGCTTTGGATGGGACTAGGATTTAATCATGGGAAATTGGTCGCATCAAATGCCAAGTTCCATGAGCCGATCAGAGGTGTAGGTATGCGGCGGATGCTCAAAAAACAAGGTTTCGAGGTGTACCTGCTCGATGAATTCAAACGTCCTCGTGCTGTCCTGACTGCGGCGATCCGTTGGAAAAATTCAAGAAGGTGCCCAATCCCGGGCCATACCGACGAACGAAGCAGCCAGAAGTATTATGCCATGGTCTGTTAAGGTAACCGATGAATGAAAATGGATTTGATATTGAATGTGCTTACTCACGTTTATTCTTAGATGCACAAACCAAAAATGTAAACATGATCATGACTATAAATTATGGAATCGAGACTTGGCTGCAGTCCTTAATTTTCGCAAGATCCTGTTTGGCCATCGAGAGAATAACGAAAGGCCGACACTTTTCAAGAGGATGCGGGCCGAAGCGGAAGCCTTGAGTAGCAAGATTCCAAAACATTCATGATATCATCCGGATCAGTTATCGCTGTTCCCGCACCTAGATGCCCTAGGGGTAAGTTGATTATTTATTTCCAAAAGTTTGCCTCACATGATGACTCATGCCTTGGTTTCTATTCATAATCTACTAGTACGATATATAAACCCTATACTTGTCTCCAAACACTAATTTACAGACCAATTTTTATGAAAATTTGAGGGCAAGTTGATTTCATCCAACGTATTTAATAAATGTCACCCTGGTCATTTCAATCGCTTGCTGTACCGCTGAGAAAATAAGAGAGGACAGTTGTGCTGTGGTTATGGTTGGTACATCATTCCGCTATTTTCCACCTTTTAGAACATCAAGTTGCGTCAGAGCGATAAAGCAAAGTATTTGTGTTGACTCTTTGCACCAGCAAATAGCGCAACCAGGAACCATGTTTTCATCAATATGAGCTGCATCTGAATATCTTTTGAGTGTTGTTCACATAAGTTGCTCTGACCTGAATCGATGTAAGTGGAACAGCCACCTAGGCTAAAAAATGGCTGTTGAATACGCGACAGTTCCTGTCTCATCAGGTGACAAGAGGCTGGTGCAAACGAATTCCGTGCCAGGCACCAGAGTTGTTTCTTTTAGACGACTGAAATAAAACGAGCAATGGGAAGAAAATACCATTATTGACATTTATATGAAATAGTTGGACGAGTTCAGTCCAATAAAGCTGAACTTTTGTTATTGAAAGCAATGTTGCCAAGCTATATCGAACGATGAAACGTATTTGAAAATGAGCAGGCGATCATTGTAGGTGACAGTATCATCCAGAAACGTGGTATTTCCCAATACAGGTTTTTTACCATAAATGGGGTTCAGCATGGCTCAGTGACATGGTGATCAACTCATGAAGGAATATATCCACATTTGGGCGCTCATTTTACTCAGTCGGATGGCACGCAAGCGTAATTTTTTACTGAAAGCAGCACAGTGCTCGCGACATTAAGTGCGTGCAAACAAACAACTCGGATCGCATTGCAATTTCACTTTTTTTCTTTCTTGGTTCTTTTCGGTTCGATTTATAATCCCGACGAGCGTAGTATTTTTTTTTATACCGAGCACTCTTTGGTGGTTGCTTTAATTCCTTTCATCAGTGTCAGCGTTCCTCTTACAACATTTGTTTAGTCAGCATTAGTCGCTTAATCTTTCAAACACAACAGTAACTTGTACTTGTTTCACCAAGACAACGACATAAGTGACGAAACAAACCAATAACCAAGTGGACTTTTGTTCTTTTTTTTTCGAACGTCATGTAGGCATTTTGGTCATTACGCACGTATTGTTGCCCGATTAGAGATAAAGGACCATGATGCCGAAACTAATCGATCGACGGTCAGACACCGAGCCTGTTTTAACCGAGACTCTTGCCGAACAAGTAAGCTGGACATGTACGGATATATGCGTCTATCGTACACTATTTGACGCGAGTGGGGTTAACAATTTTCTCAGCTCCGATCGTTTCTTCCCAGGAGATATGCATTGGTATCGCAATGGAAGTTATTGTACAGTCTGGATCAGCATGGGATTAGTTTGGCCACATTATATCGAATGATGCGGAAATATAAGGGACCGTGTATCCTGACCATTAAGGATGCAGATGATCAGGTATCGACTCGTATCACCGACCTTGGTATCCATGGTGTTCATTGTCAAAAGAACGCTTTGTAGATTTTTGGTGCCTATTTGAGCGAGTCATTAAAACCTAGCTCACACTACTACGGCACAGGAGAATGGTAAAACAAAGGATGAACAAGCAGGAAAAAAGAAAGAAAAATGGCTGTTTATGCAAATTTTTTTTTGGTTAGCTTTTTATGGAAAGCGACAAAGAGCGGTATCAAGGTTTACCCGTGGACAGGCAAGAACGAGTACATGATACTGTCAGAAACCAACTTTATCGCCATTGGTGGAGGGTAAGAGAGCATGAAAAGAAAGTAAAGAGCGAATACAGGCATCAGAAAATTAACCATGAATTGTGATGAATGATGATGATTGACAGGGAAGGGAAATTTGGATTATGGGTCAACGAAGATCTGGAAAAAGGATACAGCGAGCCGTGTCCAACCTTTAACAACGAACGACTATCACCGCAACCCGAATTTGAATGTATAGAATTAGAACTGTGGGGATTCCAAGAACTTTCCCCGACACGATGAACCCTACCTTGATCAATTTTCCCTCGTTATTCTGTTGATCTTTTTTTTTTTTTTTTTTTTTTTACCAATGACTATCCAAACTCACCACCCAATATTACAGCGGGAACAAGAAGAAAGGAAAAGGGTCATAGAAATTGTTTATGCTGAGCCTAATTTTGAACACATTATGTCGTGCCTCTCTACAAAACAGTTCTTGCTTGATACGACTTTACCACATTCCTCCACTATGCCGACGACCAATCGTACACGGTGACTGCTTTCAATATATATATCACGGCAACGCGGATCACCGAATGCGCAGGAATAAAATCATATGTAAAAAGCGACATTAAACAGCGTTGTAGCTGATGTGCCACCTCGGTGGGGCAGTTGTGGGGGACGGCATTGCGCGACCTCAGGGAAATGTGTGTCGAAACATGGCCAGCCTATCCCATGGGTTATGGAAATCCAAGTATTTTATACGATAATTGCTTTCTTTGAACAAGATTTCTCTAATTATATTTGTTCGTAACGTTGAATGGCCAATAATAGGTGCGTAATTTACTTGCCAATGTCGCCCGTGATCGACCCCACGCAGCTGTATCATACCTACACCTTGAAAGATCGATAACACATCTTTCAGGCTCATGAATGAGCATTCGATAGGACTGTAATAACAGTTTTCTATCATTTTCCGGGAAATGGATGTGATAACGCATGGCATCTATTGAATGTAGATAAGTATAGGCTTTACTGCTTTGGCTTCGCTTGGATGAGACTTACTGTAAGCCAGTATTTCATTTCGGGAGTCAACTCCGTCGGGAATCTGTAGCTGGAAGGGGAGTTTTGATCGGTAGGAGAGCCATTTGTAAGGCTTCTGTATTCTGTTCCGATTGACTTGATCGTAGGAACGCTCCGTTTAACATTTGTGTGAGCCGAACTGAAGGCGTGGTTGTGAGCTTTCGGCTGAAAACGAGTTTAAAAACCTTAGTGTTGAAGGATTTCAATCGAGTTGAATTTTTGTTGAAGCTTACCATAGGTTTTGTATTTAGACTGGAATACGGAGATAAACTAAAGACGTCTTGACCAGTTGATAAGCCGCTTGTAGACTTATGGAGTCCGCTTTGGATTTAATATGACTGCAGGAACGTTTTTGCCTTTTAAAATTTTTTTGAGATTCTGCTCATTGAGAATTTTTTTGAACATGATGTCAACATTGCAAAACTTACCTGCGAAAGAAGAAGCAGGAATCGAGGGCAGGGTTTGTAGAGTACCAATAAATGGTAGAAAGAAAAATCTGGATAGTGGCAGTCTTCTGAAGTGCGGAAAAATCGCCTGTCCGACTTGGGGAGAGTGGCGCTGCGGATTGCCTGTCCGTGCGGTGTTTAAATTAAAAAATTTAGCCAATGAACGCGGTGGAGTCACTTGTGTGGCGTCATTTGCGTGGCGCTTTCAATGGGCAGTGGCAGAAGACAGTTGTGCCCAATTTCTTCGGTTCGGATCAGGGTAGTTGAGGCGATATTTTTTCGCGCCTAATTTTGTGTCCACCAATATTGATGTTAGAGGACCACTGGTCCTTGAGATTTTCAATAGATAAACCTGGCGATATTTCTTGGTTTTCAAGGCGCCACTCATGCGGAAAACTGAGTTGCGGAACTGATTAAAAAAGGTTGGTCAATGCGTTAGTCAACAGGAACAGAAACTGAAACAAGGCCTAAAATACCATGGTTAACGACGATAGATATTCACCATAAAAATGATGTGGCAGTTTCAGCTTGGCCATCGATCATGATGCGGAGTAGAAGGTGGCGCGTTGGCTGTAACGAGCATACAACGTCATGGCTGGGTGCAATGGAGTTGGCATGAGGCTCATAAGCATACACTTGCGATTTGAAAAGTAAGTGTGTCAATCATTGTATGGTACGAGAACGACTTGACCAGTGTATCACCACGGCTTGGGGCTTCTTGGCCTCACGTTTGCACGACGAACAAGGTTTTAGACGGTTTTCGAAGACCTGAGTGTTCACAGCATGCAAGTGGTTTAAATTCCTCATTACCGAGCTATTTCCATAGGCTATTTTGCCGTGATTGGTTTGAACTTTCTCGGCTGTGCACAATTTCCGTCACCACTCTGAAACATACGGAGGAGATGAACGTCGTTCTACAATATTGATCCATCAGCGAAATTAAAATATGGTTTGGCTACCATTCGATATCAAAATCTTTTATTGAATATAAATGAGGTAGTCCTAGGATGCCAAGGGTACGATACCGAAATAAAAAAAACTTTTTCATGAGTATAGTATTCAAAATGATAAGATTGGCTCGACCTGGCAGAGGGTCTCAGACATCAAAGCATAAAGTTTATTGATAACTGTTTGCATATCGCATGAACGAACTCGTGTCACCATGGACCAATACCCTGCCATTGCTTGAAAAGAAGAAACACCGCCGGACGTTTCATCCATTGTCAGTCACCGGTGCTCCGGTCCGGTGGTGTGTCACGAGCTCAGTAACCGTTATACCAAACACTTTTTGTACACAAAAAGAATATATTAAAAGCAAGGTACCAGAATATGATGTAGTAAAATACAGCAGTTGCGGAACATGTAAGCATACATCGAAATCAGCTTATCTTTTTCGGTGCAGAAAAGGTACGGGATTTGAAAACGGGATATGCAAAAATATGGCACCACCACGGGAACATCTGTCAAACAGTTGTCCTGATCAAGCATAAGCAAGCAGCTGATATGTTAACGACTGAAAAAGTTGAAAGGGAGGGCAAGATCAAACGAATAATGGATTTGTATGTATGAGTGGGTTGCGAGTGGGTCATGTGAGAAGTGCTTTGGAGCTTTGGAGAGCTTTTCTGGCAACTTCATTGGATGATTCGTTTTCCAAGCCAACCTGTCTGTCTTTTTTTTTTTTCTTTGCTTTTATTACTTCTTCTTCAACACTTCCCCTATTGTTCATTGTTATCGTTGACTCTAGCAAAATAATAGCCAGCCGTGGGTTATTGTTCGTTTTCATTCTTTTAGTGTGCACAATACAGCGGCCCTGAAGTGAGAATGCTGAACGGCTCGACTCCCAAGGCTGTCAGTTTTTTTCGTTCTACGACATACTCATTCCAGCATCATGAGCCACCAGTGCCACTGCAAAATGACCAGCTCTCAATGACAAATTCGCCACCATCGTCAAATGCTTCTTCATACAGCTCAGTTTCTACCCCTGGTAACTCGCGTCCTTCGTCCTTTGTCGGCCTCTCCAGCTTATTGCAGCCACTCAAAGGCCATGCAGGAATGGCCGTTTTTCACACTTCCCACTACTTACTGCCCACTTCCTGGAGCCACAATCATCCGCAGCACAAGCCGTCATGGTCGGGTATATCCGCTGTCAATAATCCTGTCGCCTTACCGCAACATGTCTTACAGCGTCCACGCAGCATTTCCAGTCTGTCCAAACCGACACACCCCACAAGTGATGACGTCGATACCATGTATCAAGGGAACAGTGAACAAGACGAAGAGGACCATCTTTGGAGTATGGACAGTATTGACGGAACCACTTCGGATGAACAGGACGATACGGCCGTCGACCTTGTGGCCAGTCTTCAACGTGACAGCTGCATAAACAATTTATTCAAACCGACGTTTTTCGAACATGATTCCATTTTACCTGACAAGAGCGGGATAACTCGCAAAGTACAAAGTGCCTGAGTAAAAATGGACGAGTCTGAAGATGATAACTGATACTGTAATCGTTTGTGTTTTAGATTGCCGACTTGAGAGTGGAAAATGCGGCGTTGTTGGCGATCAACACGACTTTGGAGACGACCGTGCAACGTCAAGCCTCAAGGATTGCCGAGCTGCAAGCACAATTACAATCGTAAGTGCCATTATCGGCTTGGGAACAGATTTTGCTGAATTCAATACGGCAAACACGACATTCTGCAGAAAAGAACCTGGATGCATCGTCCTGGACAGAGCACATCAGGTTAGATTGCGCGATGGTCACACCAAACTCTTTATGGTGAGTCATCACCGGGTCTAACTATATTTTTTTTTTCATGGGCATACACGAATAGACTGACATGACTAGCATGGAAGAGACGGAGACGGAATGGATTTGTGAGCACATAGAGGCCGATCTGATTTATTTGCGGGTCAAAAAAGTGATTCATCACTTGATCACTGAAGCGGAAGTGGCCATTGTGCAACAAGCCAAATTACCGGCACTTTTGGAAAGAGAAATGTCCAAAGGCATGCGCGAAGCTCTGAAGGAACAGCTCCATGAGCAAAGAAAGGGTAAAAGAAAATCAAAAGTCAAGATAACATACTAAATCAAGTTACCGTAGGTTCTCCTTCGGTGGTGCAGCGACTATCAATCCGTCGATCATCTTACATCGTTTCACCAGAGACACCACGTCGGTTGTCCGATAAACGTCTACGACAGAATCGATCGCCGCCTACCAGCAGCGCCCCAAGATACCCTTCGTCTGGTCATACGGCCAAACCAGCGAATAAAGGCAAGCAGACCATCCGTCCTCGAAGAGAAGGATCGTCAAGGACATCGTGTTCGGCTCCCGTGATCCGTCCTGCATCAAGCAGTATCTCCAAAGCCACCAAAAAGAAACGTTCCATCACCACCACCAGCGTCCCACCCAAATGGCAGTATTAATGGTAAAACTGAAAAATCGAAATGCTGCATCAGCATGTCCTGCCCTGCTTTTTAGCCTTTTGCTGCCATGGATGCTGTCCCTTGTTACCATTAATCACCTCACTTTGGAGCTTCAACCGATAATATCAAGAAACCTTGACTACAACAACGGAAATTACGTGGATACGATCGAATAATAGCGGGAAATAGCCTAGCGAAGTAGTGCTGAAACGGAGTGGAATAGTAGCAAAACGATAGCAAAGTGGTCATCACCTCTTGTGACATGGATATGAACCAGACAGTCGTGCTATGCAGCACTGTCTCTACGACGGAGCAAAGCTCATTTCTTGGAAAAAGTATATATATTTTTTTCTCCTCCAATTCGACCGAATAACCCATAAGCGTTGCTGAAAAAAAAAAAAAAAACAATGGTGGATAAAAAAATGAAAAGGAAGGCCCAAGTACAAAGCGTAAATGAACGACTCCAAGACAAAAAAGAGACAGAGGAGGGGAGAGAGAAATAAAGAAAAGATTTGTTTACAGTATACGGAGTGCTGCTGTGTCCTCTTGTGTATTCATCGATATGCTATTCCGTTTTGAGGGAAAGACAGAAATAAGAAGAGAGGAAGAACCAGGAAGGGAGGGAGAGAGAGAGAGAAACAAAAGCAAGCGGGAAACGGATGAGAGTTGTAAAAATAGCTAGAGTTTTTTTAGAGCTTGTTGTTGGCGTGATGGGACATACTCTGACGTGGCCAATCGTATTTGACGTTAGGTCGGTCATAACCATAACTCTTGACAAACGCTTCGAGTTCCTGGGGACCTCGAGATCCATAGGCGTATGACTTGACATCGACTTGTTTGTCCTTGCCATCAATCTTGTGGAGGAGCGGAGTAAAAATCTTCCATGCCGCTTCCAATTCGTCGTCACGCACAAAGTTGGAATGATCGTTGCGCAACACATCGAGAATCAGCGATTCATAAGCGTCAGGAATTGACAAATCCGTATAACGATCATGGTAGGACAAGTCCAAGTCGGTTTGAATGGTTTGATACGAAAGTCCTGGTTGCTTGTTGTTGAATTTCATATATACGGCTTCTTTGGGTTGGATACGCATGACCAATTCGTTGCGAGCCGAGCCAGCAAACAAGTTGCCGGCGACTTTACGGAACTGAATGCGAATTTCCACTTTGGACTCATTCAATGCCTTGCCAGCCTTCATAATAAAAGGCACACCTTCCCATCGTTCGTTTTGGATAAAAGCCACCAGAGCTGCAAACGTAGGGGTCAAACTCTGCTTGTTTTTCAAGGTGTCGTCCTCGAGATACCCCGGTTTGCCATCCGCACCCACGTACTGTCCCAATAAAGCATTCTTCAATTCGATGGGAGGAATGCATTTGAGCACCTTGACCTTTTCATCGCGAATCGCTTCCGCATCGGTCGAAATAGGTCGTTCCATAGCAATCAACGTCAATACCTGAAGCAAATCTGTGGACCACGAAAAATGCGGACGGATAGGAACGGATCAGCCTGAGGTTGTTTTTTTCCCACCCTTCCACCCCCCCCCCACTCTGCGCATTTGGGTAACTTACGGTTTTGCATCACGTCACGGATGATACCAAAATCATCAAAGTAACCGCCTCGTCCTTCGGTACCAAAAGGTTCTTTGAATGTGATTTGAACGTTATCAATGTATTTGCGGTCCCAGATGTGGCCAAAGAAGACGTTGGCGAAACGAAGGTTCATGATATTCTTGACCATTTCCTTGCCGAGATAGTGATCAATACGGTACACTTCGTTCTCGGAAAACAAGGCTCCCAGTTCTCGTGCTAAATGATTGGAACTTTCGGTATCCATGCCAAACGGCTTTTCCACGACCAATCGATTCACGCCTTCCTTGCCATACACGTTCTTCTTTAAACCTTGCGCAACAGGGATGAAAACCGAAGGGGGAAGTGCCATGTAAAAGACGCGGTTCTTCTTGCCGGAATCCAATCCGCGCTCGGATTCGCTGTCACTGATAGCCTTTTCGAGCGACTGCCATGACTCATCCTGATCGTACTGTCCTGCATGGTAGGTTGTGATCTTTTTAAACTGTTCCAACTTCTCTTCATCGTTGACCTTGATATAAGCGGTCACGCGGTCAATGTAGTCGTCATGGCTCATTTTCGTGCGAGCGTAACCAATGATGTGGGTGTTTTCCGGCAAAAATCCATTACGGTAAAGTCCAAACAAAGCAGGGTATGTCTTTTTCTTGGCCAAATCGCCCGAAGCGCCCAACACTATCACCCTTTTACATCAGTTTCCATGCTGTCTTTGTACCGTGCGAAAAAAAAAAAAAATGCGAAGGTTTCCATAAACGCCAACCAGTTCATTCCCATTCACGATTGCCTCTTTTAGAGAACCCCACCTTGGCCCGCCCCGCCCAAGCACTGGCAACGGGTTTTGTCTTACCAACGATAGTGACGGCCCCTTGAAGTTCCTTGGCAACTTCATCACGCATAATCTGGATCGGCGAACTCATTTTGTTGTTTGCTTTCAAGAGAAAAAAAATATGAGAAAAAATAAGGTCAATCGAAAACGGAAAAAGAGAAAAGAAGGAAAGAAAGGAAATGACCAAAAAATAAAAAAAAAAGAGGAAAAGGGCCAAATGCGTCGGCTTTTCAAGCATTTTTTTTTCTGCCCGACCGTGTGCTGACATAAAAAAAAAAAAGAAGGTTTCTAAGCGACCACCATGACAACCTTTTTTTTTAGAGCCGAGCATGAATAAATGCTTATTCATCTTTTTACAGTGCGTGCCATTTTCCTAACTTGTGTATTTGCAGTGGCTCTTTATTCTGTACTACGCTCTTGATCAAGTACTAGTTTTCATGATGCCTAGCATTCAATTTTCATTATTTTGCCATGGATTAAGTCCATCCCGGCAAAACGAGAAAAAAAAATGTTGTGACTGTAATTGTGATGCCGACATTCACAATGAAACGAGATGATCCTATCAGTGCTTTCGGTTGTAATGCACTTATACTCCCCTGCAGCAGTTGACTATATCATACATATGCACTCCTGATAATGGTGACTGTGCTGTAGAAAGTTTGTCCACCAATTCACTTGGGCAGGATGGAAGAGAAAGGTGGTTTGCTGACAACATGTTGACGCAATTGGCCGATGATTAGGTGATCGGTTGCTTATGAAAGCGAGGTGGACTTGCTTTTTCATCGTCCGTCATTTTTTTTTATTTCTCCGGTCACACGAAAACGCGAATCCCAAGGATCCATGCAAAGTCGGCTGTCAGACTAATCTGATTGAACAGAGGATGCGCTTTCTTTATTGGCGACGCCATGGGCGGAGTCATCTTGCATCCAAATTGCGCCATCGAGCAACTCTTTTTTGGTTTTCCCTCTGTCTCTCCCCTTCTTGGAGGGCCATCGGGCCACTCTCCCCTAATTATCTCCGGATGCTCTTTTTTTCGGGTCAAAACTTTATTTTTTTTTCTTCCTTGATTTTCCCGTCCGTTTCCCAAGTGCTTATGAAAAAAAAAAAGACCCTGACGACGTCTTCTCCTTCTTTATGCAATGTTTTGAGTAATGTTGTTCCTCATGGGGATTCATGTCCGGCATCTCACCAAGTTACCGGCGTTGTCAGTCGTGCAAAAAACGATTACCGCTTATCAATCACCATCAATGGCTTATCTCTCTTGCGGTTTTGTTTTTTTATTGTTCCTTGTTTCCCGCTGAATCCCGTCCAGCGGTTTTCTTTGTTGATTGATTGCGCATAATGCATAACAACTTGACAAGCTGGTAAATCCCAAAAAAACCTCTCTGGATTTCCCTATTTGGATTTACCCGACCAGTCTTTGGAAAAATTCCCATGAACATTTTTTCATTCATATCTACCATCAAATGAAAAAGGCGTGCACTTTCTGTCCAACCTTAGCACGCAATTCAATTTTTTGGGGTGCACGCTGACTAAAAAAGAGTTGCTTGCCCCAGGATTGGCTAATGTCACTAGCACGACCACTCATCTACGGCTTAAACCATGTTCCGAGTTTCCGGTCCATGACGCGCAGAAAAATGAGTATGATTAACCCGAAACTCCCCAGCATTTCCCCAGGCTGTCGGCCTATTTATCAATGCATCACGCTAACTTCCATGATTGCTTTGCCCCTCTAGCAACGCAGAAAGAGAGAAAAAGATTACTTGCCTGTGTGCTGGTCAAAAAGCATGACTGAAACTTTTGGAATCAATGGCAACGCATAAAGTTTGCGCATCTTTAGTTATGCCGGAGCTTTTCAAAGGAAGACATTATTGGTGTGTCAGGGGATTAAAACGCCTTGGCTCTTTTTTTTTTTTTTTTTACGTTATAGAAGGCTGGCACCAGTCTTATTAAAAAAGTTGCGTCTATAATAAGCTTACCCACGGTGCATGTCGATCTTTAAGAGTATAATATATATCTTCTTTGGATTGTGTGGGCTCTGAGGAGGAGGATTCCAAGGCATATCGGGAGTGGATGTTCATGTTGCGGCATATAATCAAACTCCGCGTTCACATCCGATCTTGATGTCAGTAGCATCGCGGATTGACCTTCATTAGCACGCGTAAAACCTATCCTAAACAATATCTGTATTACAGCCAATTTCACCAATGCCATTTGGGGAATTGATCTTTTTTTTAGAAAAGAGTTTGGATAGCTTTATCCAACAAGAATTGAAAAAAAATATGATGATGGGTCTCGTCGTCACCGAACTGCATCGCCATCAACGAGGTTGGGCGAGAAAACTATCGGGAAATCTTATAGTCCTTATCAGATTCTAACCCGCCTTTGTCGCTTTGCTCATGATAATCAACAACCACATCTGATTTTTCGTACTTGTCCTCCGCTTCATTGACGCGCCACATTGACATATTCCTCCTATTCATGGCCATCTCGTCCACCATACAGATGAAAAACTCTTTGAAAAAAAAATCTTATATATTTTTCCCGCTTTGGAACAATCTATATACAATATCGTGAATAGGAAACTATACTTTGCGTCGCTTTTCGCGACCTCCTGCAGAGCCACTCGCGCCTTTCTATTAGAAAAGAGAGCAAACGTTTTAGTAACGGTTTATCATCAGTGTCTCTCAGTCGATTGTATCCTGTTACCTTTTGATCGGCTTCCATCTTGTCTAGTGCCTTTTTGAGCTCGAATAAGTTTAATACGGTATTTTGAAGATGCTCGTATTTGCGACACACTTGCTCAGTAGGCATAACAGGTCGCGCGCCTAATACAAGTGCACGGGGATCAGTAATCACACTTGTCTTATATTACGTTAAGTCGTCTAGAATTTCGCTTACCAATATGGAGATCGGCCATCAGTTTCAATACTCGTTGTTGCATGGTAGGTTTGATACCAGGCAATTTTTGACTGCGAACATATACGCCAGGAACAAGCTTTTCTTTCTTTTCTGGGACCTCTGTGGGAAAAATCATGATCGGTTAAAGAATTGTTGTGGAGTGTCGCAAAGCATTGCTTTACCTTCTGCGATGCCAGCCGATGCATTTGATATCCTACGTGCTTTCTTGGAAGCGCTGGCTTCATCGACGATGGACTTTTTCTTTTTCTACAACATATTTTAGTCCCGCGAACCCAACTGTGTCCTCCATTCCTTTTTTTTGAATTACTTTTGTGTCAGGTGCACTTGAGGTTCCTCCAGCAATACCGATCCCACCGGGAGTGGATAGAGGCCCGCCGGTACTCGGTCCATTGTGAATCGGTGTCATGGGCGTGGAAGGAGCTTGTTGCGCTTGTTCGAGTTGAAGTGAGTTTAATAAACTTTCACGGCCACGGGTTAACCGCATTTCGTTTTGCTCAATCCTTCGTGCTTCAATAAATAAGGCTTCCTCCTCTTCCACTTGTTCCGCTGTTCGATCGAATAACGCTAAAAGCATTTGTTTTCTCTCCATTTCTTTCGCCTTGTCAAATGCGTACTGTTGCACAATGGTTTGCCGATCATGCACACCATCGCCCACTGCCGATCGCGTTCGCAGCAGAGCTCGATATACACTACAATATCGATCTTTCAAATCCTTTGACAATAGTTCATAAAAGGCATTAGCCAGTGCCCCATTATGATTAGATGGATCAGAGACATACTTCTATTGACCTTGAACTGTCGTTGTACTGATATCTGTCTGCAATGACGGGAAAACGCAAATCGTATCGGCGACACAGGTCGAACAAGTAATCGGTTTCCTCTTTTGTCCACTCTGGATCTAAGCATACCAAAAATCAGAGATCCGTCTATTTGTGACAACCCGATATTTCTTGTCGTGTAGGTGTACCTGTTAGGTATTTTTCGTATTCTTCGTTGGAGTACTCGATGACATCGATAACTTTGTTGAATTTGGCAAAACTGTATTCTGCGCATCATTATAGTTTTATGTGTTAGCATCTCACTGCGCCATTCGTTTTCCGCTGTGATGTTGATTTTCTTTTCACAGATGCTCATAGTACATACCGCTTGTTTCTGCTTCACTGGCTTTGATCCAGTGCTGTAATACAAGATCATCGGGACGAGCTGGGTTGGTAAATGACTGAAGTACCCTAAGATAACACATGAAGAAATGTTGGCCATCAAAAAGTGCAAAGAAAAAAAAGCATAATATGATATATAGATGTACCATGGTTCTGCTTTTCGTTTTGTGTTGTATTTTGTTTTATAGGTGGGTTTGACGAATGCAATGGGAGGCACACCTCCAACCAAAGAATAAAGGTCTTGATGGGTTGCTTCTACATTGAATGCATCTCATTTAGTTGCTGTTATGTACTTAAGATTGGATATATAAGTGTTTTTAAAGTACCAGAATCCTTTATTGCTGCTGAATCTGTGGCCATGATGTGTATGGCATGCTTTCTCTGGACAGATAAGGAAAACGTATAAAAATCAGGCCAAGCGAGAAAAAAATTCCACGTCACATTTACTACTTGCAGGCGATACGGTAATCGCCAGAAATTTGACCATTTCCCCTCTCATCCTATGGCCTCTTCAACAGGCATCCACACTTTGAAAAATACTACTATCGACAACTTCTTGTCGTCTCTTTTTTCAGCTTATCGACATCAAAAGTGGGCCATTAAACTGCCATATTAATGTCTAGAGCTGCAAGTTGTTTATACCCGCGCAATAATATGCGAAAGCGGAAAACAAGCTGATACCATCATATATATACGGTTAAGAGAAACATATGTCACTGCGTTAGATTATATGCTCTAGACGCTTTAATACCCCACCATAAAGTACTGCAAAGAAACAAAATTGACTCAAACAGCCGATCCATCCTCATTTTAAATGACATTCCTGACCAATGTCGATGTATTTGGTTGACGAGGTTGGTCAACAAATTGGCTGACCAACTACTCTGGATAATTCGCTTCAAAGTGTTCTCAAGTGTACTAACAATGCTTGTCAATTTTCTGTGCAATTCTTCGGATGCCTGATGAAATGAGACATTGGCCGATTTCAGAATTTATGGCTAAAGTTCTAAATATTTAATTTATTTCAACTTTGGTATGGACGCAATATATTGCTTTGCTTTTCTCCAAAAACCAAATGTTGGATACAGACCTTCGGCAACGACGGTATTCCCCGTATGCCCCTCATGATGAACCGAATCATCCACCGGAAACGCGAATAGTAGAGGACAATGTCGATCAACTAAAAAAGGTATACTATCTATCAAACGTTAGATCCATATCCAAATATTAATCTATGGTCTTTAGGAAGCGCAATCAGCTGTCGCACATACGCAGATACTGAAGCAGCATCGTCATGCTCAGTCCGTCCTCTCCATCGTGGCCTTCTTTATCTCTTTTTACAAAATTTGGTATCCAGCCCAAGTGGTGTAAGTGGCGCCACATACAACCGGTTCATCAGATGGCTCTCAACTAACCAACGTGTCATTTCCAAGCTTTGATGAAACCCATTTTGGCAAATTCGCAGGTTATTACATCAAGAGAACTTATTTCTTTGATGTCCATCCCCCACTCGCCAAACTGATGTTTGCTGCTGTGGGTTATCTGCTGGGATTTGATGGACAGTTTGAGTTTGAAAATATCGGCGAGACCTACATTGGTCAGTCGGTGCCTTACATCGGGTTACGTGCTTTACCGGCCACGCTCAACGTTGCCAGTGTCGCCTTGATGTATGGGATCATGCAGCAATCAGGCTATTCCCTTGTCACCTGCATCATCCCCGCGGGCTTGTACCTCTTAGGTATGACTGGAGACTCACGTCCTTGTGTCTTTGTCTGACCTCTGGAAAAAAAAAATAGATAACGCCATTGTCGCCCAAAACCGATTGATTTTGTTGGACGGTATCATGATATTCTTTATGCTGTGTACTATTTACTCATTTGTACGATTCCGAAAATTACGCCGCAAGTAAGTCTAGAACATTATGGAAGCGAAAGCCATAGCTTTATGTGACATTCTTAGTGAGTTTTCCGTATCATGGTGGGGATGGCTTTTGGCTACGGGCACATGCATGGCACTTAACCTGAGGTAATCTGGTCTTGAAGGTTTCTGATTATCGTCCGGTTCAATGACGCTTACATTCTGTGTAGTGTGAAAATGGTTGGCCTATTCTTGGTGGGCGCGATCGGCATGGCAACGCTGGTGGATATGTGGGAGCTGCTTTGCATCCAAAGGGGGCTTACATGGAAACGACTCAGCGGTCATTTTATCGCTCGATGTGTGGGTCTGATTGCTCTGCCTATCATTGTTTATCTTGGATCCTTCTACATCCACTTTGCCGTCTTGACTTTTTCTGGACCGGGAGATGTGTTTATGAGCGCAGATTTCCAAAATACGTTGCAACTGAGCCCTTTGAGACTTCAATCACTAGGTAAGCACATAAATAGGACAAACAGACCATGGCTCAATAATCAATGGTCCGATGATTGCTTTTTAGATGTCGAGTATTACAATAACATTACGCTGATGCACAAGGATACGAAAGCGTTCCTTCATTCTCATAATTATAAGTATCCCGTTCCTTATGAGGATGGTCGAATCAGTAGCGGAGGCAAGCCCATTTAACTTTAGCGCGACAAAAATATCAAATCACTGAATAGTTTTCTTTTTTATTACAACCAGGGCAGCAAGTGGTGGCCGCCAATGAAGTTGATGGAAACAGTTACTGGCGTATCCGACCTACCAAGCCGTTGCCCATAAACGGTGAACCCGTGGTGGTGAGACACGGCGATGTCATCCAGCTGGAACACATTGAAACCGAGTCGCTTTTGATTACCCATGATGTGGCATCGCCTTTACTGCCATCACAGCAAGAATTCACCACGGTTCCCTTTGATGAGCAATATTACAACGATACATTGTTCACTGTACACATCGAGGGTGCAGAAGAAAATTCTGTATGGCGTACATTTGGCCGACCCGTGCGATTGATCCACCAAAAGACAAAAGTGGCTCTGTGGTCTCGCAGGGAGAAGTTGCCAGCATGGGCATTCCATCACCAAGATGTCAACGGCAACCGAAATCAGCTCCACAGCGGCACTTACTGGGTAGCCTCCGATATTCAGGGTCGGAACGGTAAGCCAACTGAAAGAGCCTAGTGGGAAACAATGGAACTCAACCTTGTTGTAAAGCGACCGAAATCAATCAAGAAAAAGAATACACGGTGGAGAAGCGACCTTTTTGGCTTGATTTCCTTGAGCTGCAGATATTAATGCTGAAATACAATTCGGGTCTCAAGGACGACCATCCCTATGCATCCCGGCCCGTTTCTTGGCCACTCATGCTACGTGGCGTGGCGTACTGGGGTAACGAGGCAACGCGTGAACAGATTTACATTACCGGCAACATTGCAGGATGGTGGATAGGTTTAGCCTCTTTGGGTCTATTTGCCACCATTGCAAGTATAAATGCCATTGCTCAAAAACGCGGCATTTCCCTTATTCAAAAGCGTAAGTATTACCTGGCAAAACATCAGTTCATGACCTAACATTTCTGTAATGCGACAGCTGTGCGTCAACGGTTCATGAATTCTGGAGGATTTTTCGCTGTTTTGTGGCTGCTTCATTATTTTCCGTTCTTTGGCATGCAGCGAGTACTTTATCTTCATCATTATTTGCCGGCCGTGATATGCAACTACCTATTGGTGGGCACCGTATTCCACTTTCTGTTTGTGAGCGGCATTGATTTTCCCGTGACAGGCAACATCACTCTCCAGCGTGCGCGTGGATCCATCAAGTCATGGCTGGCTGCGGTCATGCTCTTATCCACGCAATTGGCCGTTTTCGTCTTTCTCGCGCCTCTCACTTATGGCAATCCAGGCTTACCGTCAGAACAAGTAGATCGTCGTAAGTTATTTAAGACCTGGGATCTTCAGTACGGTTCCAAATAATCCGATCTATACTGGTTCCTTTTTCTTTGACATATATGATATAAAGGTCAACGAAATTGGATCTACGGGACAGAAACATCATTACAACTCAATAAAGTCTTATATTTCATTTCACGAGTTCGGCGACGCTGCGAATCACCAGCTCAGAGTCCCCGGCAAAGAATATAGAAAGAATAAATTGGTTTGATTTTATTACAACGCAAAACATTCTTAATCCAGAAGCTTATCCACACTGTTTATTACTATGAAAAAGATAGCTAACAAAGAAAAACTAAAAAAAAAAAAGAAATAACCAGATGGAATGACCAAACCGGCCCCGACAACAGTGTAGTGACCCTGAAACCATGAAAGACCCAGGTCTTCCCAAGTCAAAAGACGAGGACAACTTCCCCATGCCCACCCGTACACTTTGTCGGGTTAGTAGAGACCGCAGGACTTGCCGTACTTCTTTTTCGCGTCCTCAGTACCGCGCTTGCTACCTACAAAAAAGGGAATGTTGTGTCAAAAAATCAAAACGGCTTTTCTTTTATATCTTTTTCATTTTGTGGGAAGGTTTTTTTCGAATGTGACGGGCCATATGCAAAGGGACAAAGATAACGTGACAGTTTCGAGCTGGCTATTCCTAAAAGCCAACATTTTCTGGCTTTTGAAAAGTTCAAGAACCATTAGGAAAATTTCGAGAGCCCATAAAAACAAAGAGACGTTGAAATGATATCATCCAAACGGACCATGACGGACAAATTGGCAAAAATAATAAGGGAAGCAGGGTAAAAAAAAAAAATATTGTTCTTCGATAAGTGATTGGTCAGTTGTTCGTCCAAAAGCGCAGCAGGCACTCTCATAGTAAAACAGCTCCTCATACAGTATACCAATCAACAGCAACAAGGCAAATATGATCATGATCATCAAGTAATAAACATTATCAAGCCGAAAAGATGACATGGGTAATGCATGATCGGCATTCACCTGCTTGCTCGTTCGATGCATTCATAGAAACACGCAACCTTAGTTGATCGAATTTGGATTGGGAGCCCTTCCGAACAGCTTGGGATTCGTCTTTCTCTCATTTTACTTACAGCACTTACTAATAATATCATCGGTGTGAAACGTATAGCTTGGCACGACAAAGGGGTATAGCATGAATGGCACTCTCATGCATTGCCTTGGTTTAACACAATCATTGTATTTCTTTGCTCTTTTTTCATCGAAGGCCTGAGCAAAATCGCGACCCTTTTTTTTCTTGATATGGAACCAATCAAAGTCTTAATTGCACAGTAACACTTCCACACAGCTTCACCCAACCGACACTTTTCTTCCTTTGCACAATTGTTTCCCTTGACCTTGCTTATATCGATTTTGAATTTTTCGCACCTTTTTCGTCGAATCTCATTTCGTTGGAAATGGTCGTTTCTGCAGGATAATCCCTTGTCGGTTACACCAACGGAGCCAGGTGTCAGATAAAACCAAGCTGGGATAAATAACAGAAAAGCTTTATCTTATACCACATCAACAGAAACCCCATTTTTGGGAATGATTAAAGAAACCATAGGAAACGCGGTTCACAACCGCTTGTAAATTGTTACAAAATGGTGCTCATGATTGAACGGGTACTTAACAAACATAATTTTATCCTTTGGATAAGGATGAAAAATGTAAAGGATGAAGATAAAAGGCAGGGAGGTCGCACAACGAGGACATGCGGGAACGGTACTCATAAATTCATGGTGTTGCCCCCTCCCCTTCCTTTTTTCATAATGAAGTAAAGCGAAGAAAAAAGAGACTTTTTCAATTGGGTGAGCGAGCATCCCATCTTCATGTTTCCTTGCCGATCTACAGTACGTATGATCTATTGGATGCATTGTAAAACCGGATTTCTGTAACCATGAGACCACTACAGAAATTCGGATCCTCAGTTTGATTGTAATATCACGGCACATTAACCAAGATAACTTGCCAAGATTAGAACCGATCCTTCCACGCTTTGCAAAACATAGAAACGAGAGAGTATGACAAGTCAAAAGCTGTGAACATACGAAGGAATCGTTATCATACTCTGGCAAAATACTGGGTCTTGTATTTTAAAATAAGGCATAGATCATTCCCTTTGTTTATATCCCTGATTTTTGGGCGGACGATAATCAACTTTTTCGTTGGCCCGTCATGGCACCAGACTCTGATGAATATCTCTTATCTCACCTTTCTATAATCAAAGTGTGGCACGCGTATTCTGACAAAGGCAAGTTAACTGGAGCGAAGTGTGTATAAAGATGTAACCTGCATTCATTCATGGATGATACTGATGTGTATTGTACCGGTGGTTGAGACGAAAAATCGCGGTTAGGTGGGGTGTCCAGAACATTCCTTCTTTTTTTTTCTTGACGAAAATTGATGTCATTGTCTTTAAAGGTTACTCTTCCTTTTCCTTCACATGAATGTAAAAGGCAGTTTTCCCCATCCTTCTCCTTTTCCTCTTTGCCTACTTTTTTTTTCTTGGTTCTTTTTTCTTTTTTTTTTCTGTGGCAGGTTATTCTTCACAAGTTGGATCATCATGCTCGCCACACCTATATCACTTTCCATATGCTGCTGGAACATGTGTATGCAGCGCGCACCCTGATGACTGATGATGACAGTCTTTATGGCAATGTTTTTTTGTTACCATAATTCCACACATTCATTAACATTCCATTTCTTATATGCAAGCACAGTAGATACACAAGTGACGAAGAACGGTGTTTCCAGGCTCACGATGACAAGTTACCGAAGACTCAAGCAAGAAGGTTCAAGCAAGACGACGCAAGGCTCTAGTTGCAAGGCTCAATAAAAAGACAGAAGGTAGAAAGAAGAAGACTCAGCTCAAGAAAGAAGAAAGAGGGTTTCAGACTCAAGAATCAAGGCTTAAGAAAGAAGAAGTCAAGACCTTTTCCGATCGTCAAGATTTCCCGGTGCACGACCCTTTGATTCCTCTGGCGCAGTTGGTGATTATGAGTGGGACTTCCTGAACTTTTCTTCTTCCTGAGAATTGATGTTCACTTCCTGAGTCCTTTGTTTCCTTAGGGTTTCGGTCTTCCATGGCCACCCTAACATTTTTCTTTTGGTAGGTTATCTTTTTCTTTTTATTCTTTCTTTTTTTTCTGTCATCGCTTGTCATCAACGTCATCATCCGCTGCTCGCTGCTCGCTGCTTCCGCCGTGGTTCTCGCCTTCCATGGATACAAAACATCCCTTTGATCCAAGTTGCCGCCTGTCTGGTTTTCCATAGTAACATTTAGTCAGTTGCACGGTATCTTTGTAATGTCTCTTTATTTCATTGCTGTATATTTTGATATAAACACCGTTTTCATTTCTGATAACATTGCTATGCTATTAACGATAAAGCGTTTTTATAAAAACTGATATTGAATGAAGCTACCTTCCAATATCTTATGATCGTTTGTATTGTAGTTGAGCTGGCTACAAAACGCTTCCTTTACGTTTGAGAAATGCTCCATGCTTGCAGCGGCAGGGCACCCGAATGAACGTGCAATGTAGTTATCCGCGTATTCTATGTTCTCCTATGAAATGTGAAAGCAATATGCAATCGGTAAGACACTTCCAGAACTTCCGCGACATTTTCAATATCCAACTTAATGTGAAGAATACGTAAGTCATAGAAAGTGGCTCACAAAAAATCTAAAAAATGCGAGGGGTAACCAGAACGACATAATTTTCCAAATAAACGACATACTAAAACAACCGAAATACACTCCTTTCCAAAAGTCACCGCAGGATTCTGAAATTTTTTGTTTCTCAGGATGGCTGACAGGTGTCGCGCAGTGATAGAGAAGAAGGCGGTCAAACGTCATATTATATTTTTTTATATTTTTACATCTATGAATTATCGAATATTTTGTCTGTGAATTTTGGAGTTGTTCTGAAGACCTTATTATGGACACTGTCCATTAAAACTTATCACTGCATTTTTTCATTTTTTGAGAAAATTCTCAAAATCCTAGGGTGACTTGTGAACAGGAAATTGTAGCCGACATTTCAAGTCGAATTGGATGCGACATGTTTTGTTGGACAACGGTGCTGTATGCTGCGGACCTTGAAGGCTTGTGTCATGTTTTTTTTTCATTCAGCTGTGACCTGTGATTGGGTCTTTTTCGCCATGCGCACAGGACGGGATAGTCCAAAAAGTCATTTTTCCCTTTCTCTCTTTCCTTTGCTCGGTCATTGGAGAAAGCACGATCCTATTACCACCGGTTAATTATTCGTTCCGTTTTCCCATCCTTTATTCACACAGCAACATACCATGATCAAGATTTGGAGCATGAAGGCCAAAGAGGCTGCGGCTGAAAAGAAGAAGCCGAAAACAAGTGCAGCGCAAATTCGTGTGCAGAAAGGTAAAATGGCCTCAGCATTAAGCACGATTGGTCACTTGGCATTCTTTGATATTGACACTTTGAACGATGAATTCTTCACAAAAGATTTGGCCGAATTGGAAATTCCAGAGACTATCAAACTCGATTTCCCTGATCCTGCAGATATTCTCAACTTCAACGTAATCATCACTCCCGACGAAGGTAAGTTACAACCGTAACTCCAATCACCGCAAGGCACTTTTTTTGTACAGCACTAAGTGATTGACAAATGAATCTCAATTATTGAAAAAAAAGGTTTTTACAAGAATGGCGTTTTCCGATTTACTTTTGCCATCAACAACAACTACCCACATGAACCCCCAAAAGTCCATTGCACACAAAAGGTACGAGGGAGAATCAAAAAGAACAGAAGAAAGGGGAGAAAGAATGTTATACAAGGAGGAAACAAGTAAAAGAGGAGAATTTTGGCAAGTGCCTGATGACAAACTCTTTTTTTGAATGTAGATCTATCATCCAAACATTGATCTTTCGGGTAACATTTGTCTAAATATTCTTCGTGAAGACTGGAAGCCCGTGCTGTCATTGCACTCTGTCTTGGTGGGATTACAATATCTATTCTTAGAACCCAATGCTGACGATCCATTGAACAAAGGTAAGAAAATCACAATCACCCTCTTTTTTTTATTTTCCATGGTTACTGTGGTGTGATCCAGGCTACGTGGATATGTTTCCTGTTTTTTTTAATAACCCCTGTTCACCTAGATGCTGCTGACGATTTGCGACACAGTCGAAGAAATTTTGAAGCCAATGTCAACAAGTCGCTTTCGGGAGGTTCATTCAATGGCGTCAATTATGATAATGTATTGGCATAAAAGCAAATGTATTAAAAAAAACAGAAAGAAAAAAAAAAAACCAAAAGAGAGAAAAAAAAAAGGCCCAAAAACCATGAAATGTGACCCACAAACTATATCCTGCAGATGATGAATGGATTCGAATTACCATTTTCAGCAACACGTTGTGCTGTGTTCCCTTCTCTTTTGTATTGTATGTGATTTTTCCCTAATTCACTCTCTCCGCTCCTTTTCAAACCTTTGTTACAGATTTAACTTACTGTTGCCATGGTTGCTAAAGTGGAATTCGCATTGCTGGCCGAATGGTCTGATGCTATTGATCAAGCCGACTTGAAACGCATTCAAACTCTTCTTTCCAATTATCCTCTCCTAATTTCCGTAGCACTCACCCCCACATTTGTCCATGATGATCTTCAAAATAAGTTGGCTTCATGCCCTTTTCTTGGATCCACTGTCGAAAATCTCAATGCCCTTCAGTATTTACTCGCGCAACCTAATCTTGACCACCCATCGCCGGTGATATCATTCTTGCTGGAGGTACAGTATCCCTTTACTTTTTTATGCTCTCTTGTAAAAGGTCTAGCGTTGACTAGATCTTGAAGCAAACCAGTGTGCAACTGTTAGAAACACAAGTGTGGGGCAACGAGCGAAATACAACGATGCATTTGGCGAGTTTTCTGGGGTATCAGCAAGTTCTACAACAGATGGTATCTAAAGGGGTGGCCGTCGATATTGCCAACGATTTAGGTTACCTGCCTGCGGATGTCACGTCAAATGAAGCATTGGCACAATGGTTGACAGCAAACCAATCAAAATCAGTCAAAAACGATTTTTCAGAAACGCCGCCCAAATCACAGAGTGGCAAGAAACCGCCGGTGCAAGGCCCACGTCCGAATTACAGCACATCCAGTCGGTTCCGAGAATTGCAAGCTCTGGCAGAATCCAGCGCTTTGGCCGAAAAGAAGAAAGTCTCCGGCCCTTCGAGTAACAAAAAGTTGATCCATGTGCGTTCCGGCCACGTCGAACAAACGTTGCAGAAAGTTACGAGTGAAGAAGAGGAAAAAGAACTGCAACGGGAAAGAGCCCGTCGTCAAAAAGAAGTATCTTTACTCGTGAAACGGTCAGCCGTCAAGAACAATCCATTTCTGAAAATGGCGGAACAGAAACAGCAGCAGCTCGCCATGAGCGCTTCCTCCAGCACGTCGACACCGGGTGTGTCGTCAACCGAGATATCGGCCGAAGACGACGCCACGGAAATCAAACCGAAACGCAACTCTAAAGTGATTTCGTCCCTAAAGCACAAATCATGTGTTTCCTCGAGCGTATTCCGGCAGACCGAAACCACGACTGAAGGGAAACCTCTGCGATCCCCCAATCTATCGCCGTCTCCTTCCACGCCCAATGATGATCACCCGGACCGTCAATTGTCGTACTTATCACTGCCATCATCCGACCACCCACCCTCAGATACAGCTTCGGATTCTGATTCTGAAGAGAATGATGACGATGATCATCAATCCACAGGACACGCGGACCACGAAATAAAGCAAGCCCAACAACAGCCGGCGTTGGATGATGTCGACAGTGTAAAAGACGAACCACAAAAAGAAATTCAGACACAGAAAGATGGTAAAGACGAAGACCCAGCGATTCAGTCCGATGCAAGCAAAGAGAAGGATCAGGCGAGCACCAGTGTCATTCGTGCTACGTTAGATATCACCAGTGGACGACGATTAAGTGGCAGTCAGAAAGCACATTGGTCTCTCGGTACCAGTGCGTGGGCGGCGGCATTGAATAAAGAATTTAATTTGGAGGCATTAACGAACGAGCGGCTAGTAACGACGACCGCTACAGCCAAACACGATGATGAAGATCCAGAACCAGCCTCCACATCTGTTTCCAATGATAAAAGCGATCATGATACCGAGGATGAGGAGGATAACGTCGACGAAGACAACGACAACGAGGAGGAGGATGATGATGATGACGATGAAGCATCGTACGATGGTACTATCCGCGTGTATTTACAAAGCGTCGCCACCCATTTTACACAGCGAGAGTGTCTTTCGGATGACGGCTCGGGCGATTCGCACTTGACTTCGACATTTAGTTCAAGGCGTGGTTCAATTGTTGACAGTATGGATACCTGGCCTCCACCTTCGCCTCTGGCATCGCGCAGTGACTCGCCCAAACGCGAAAAACCCATGTTTGGTACCATTTCCGTGCGATCCACGGCACGTTACGTGAGTCGGCTGCCACCTTCAGAAAGCCAAATTTTTGAAAACGATGACGACGAGGAAAATGAACAAGTGGAATCGAATAGTGCGCCCTCGGTAGTGAGTGCGGATCATTCGACCCAACGAACACCAGGACCATATCCATCCACGTTGCAAGGGTTAGCATTACCGACAAGTCTGAGCACAAGCGCGCTTTGCAGTCCTCGCGGCGGAAAGCATGGTAAACTGTACATCCGGGTGAATGGCGTTCACGATATCTTGGTTCCTTTGCCGGCCAAAGAACGAGCTTATGTGCGCTGCATTGTCAGCGATGGGCGATACGAGTACATGTCTCGTTATGAATTATTGGCACAACACATCGTATTTGACTATGAATGCATGATCGATACTCATCCCGACATGATTCTGAGCATCTCACTACATGTACGACCGGATTATATTGTAAAGTCCAAACCTATCACGCGATTATTCACCTCGACCCGCAAACGCAAGGAATCACTTTCGGGGTACATTCATCATGAAGATGGGGCGCTGGGTCAAACCCGCTTTGCGCTCGCTCACATGTTATCCGCCTGTTACCAAAAACCCTATGCTGCGAGCTTCCACTGTTTCAATGCTTGGTATACGCGATCACCCAAGGAACGCCATCGACAACGGCGCAATCCCAACCAAGATGTACTAAAAGTAGTTGGTAATTTCGATGTGGAAATGCTTTATCTACCAGTCTCCGATCCATCACTCGTAAGTACTTGCTCACAAAATAAGACCGTGTTCATTTTGACTGATCATCATGAATTGTTCTTAGCCGATCCCTCGCAGTTTACGTGAATGTGACATGGCCATTAAAATCCGTCAGTGGAACGAAACCTGCTGGCCTTTAGGTTACTCTCTTCCCGTGAAAATGGCCGCAAACGAAACGTCCTTTACCCTTGATCACTGACACCAGTATTCCCCCTCCCAAACTACAGCTTGATTACAATAAAACATCCAAAAGCTGTATCTGTACACAGTTTTCTCTAAATAAATGGCCTATCACAATGTCATGGTTGACAAAGTTACAATAGGAATTAACAAAAGAGCCCGTCTCTGATGTGCAGGGCATTTCGCTGGATGGGGAGGCCGGGATATCGTGTTGTCAATGGTCACGGAGCCATTGCTCAGTTGCGCAGAGTAATTTACGTTCACCATGTTTTTTTAATCCAAAAATAGAGAGGGTGTGGAAATATTGGTTTTTCGTCAAGTCCAAAAGTATGTACATTATAGATTTCTTTAATAGTCATCTTCTCGGTGAGCAAAGAAATGTGTGTAGGCGATAACTATAGGAAAGAACAATATGTTGTTCAACATTCTGACGATCCCATTCCCCCTGACCGGTTCGAGTACTTACTTGTGCCGTACACCAGTAAACCGCCGGCAATACTCATGACCATGGCCGGCACCGTAATCTATTGTGAGCACGTTCAACAAGGTGAGCGATTCAGATGTACACAATCATATTGGGTAGTCGTTACATCCGCCTTTGTGGCTGTGGTGGCGGCGATACTTACTACATCGGCATGTGCCAAGACAAATGGTAAACCTGAATATCATGGTTAACAACGGTTGCTTAGTTTGACTGTCCTTCCTTTGTTAACTTACAGAATCCGGTAATAATGAACATGCCGGTGATAAAATGACCGGCATCGATAATGCCGCTACGAGTAATAATACAGCATTGTATGAGCTTGTGCCACCCATGTCCGCTCTAAATCACTGTAAATACCTGTTATAATCGGACATAATATCATCCTCGCCTGCACATCGCGCGCACAGAGCATTTGGTAGAGGTGCAAGTACGTATGTAGCCACTGTGGAAAAGTAAAAAAAGTCAGCCGGTCATGGGGGGTTCATTAACTACGGATGAAAAGAGAACAAAAACGAAAGAGTCGAATCTTACCAACGAGCAGTGGCCACCAATTACTGGAATTGAGTGCGTTAGCAGTAGCATAGAAATGTCATGACAATAGAGCACTTACTAATAAAGGGCACATGAAAGGATAACTAAGAGAAAGCCGATAGCCAGCACAAAAGCCAAGGCAATAATGCTGCAACCAAGCTAATCAGACATATTGTTGTGTGGATAAAAAATTACAAGTAGCTTACGCTAACATAAAAAGAGGTCATTAACAGTTCCAAGGTGCCATGATGTTTTCTGCTTACTTCTTAAACCTGCCATGGGGTTAGCGAATAGAGTTGGAAAAGAAAGTGTTGCCTGGAGAGAGAGCGGAATTTTTCCACTTTTTTGAACTCCTCCCCGCTTGTATTTTCGATGGAACAACCCACACAAAGCACTGCAATGGAAAAAAAAGGGTCCAACCACATCGACGCATCATTAAAACAAGATAAAAAAAACAAGATATACACCAATACAATACAAGCTGTGTAACCGTGAAAAGAGTCCCTTTTTTTTTATGTACGTTAGTCCCAATAAATGATACGCGAGCAAAGTGAGAACTGAATATTAAAACAGGTCGGATCGACCGTTGCCTTGCCAATACTACCTGAACAAGTCGTTGCCCTTCGGTTGACAAACAAAACTATACCTTTTCATCCGCCATCAAGGCATATTGTCTGGAAGAGCTTTATGATCGGGAGTTTTCATTCTTCCCTCTTGCCTTTATGCAGATCCTGGATAACGCTGGTGATAATGCGAATCTTGGCAGCTTTGTCCCACCTTTGCCCACCTGTTTTTGATCACCATCATCAATTTCTGGGTGTGAGTATGGCTGCCTATTTTGACTATAATCAGGCGTTTCGATCGGATAGAAAAAAAGTTCAAGTACGCTTCTTTGACGATGGTGTAGCTGGTTTATTTTCATTGGATAAGCGACAAAGAACGTCACGTGATCCTGGCTTGAGGGACATTGGGTCCGTTCAAAAAGTCCCTAATTGCCTGTCTTTGTCAGCAACAGCTATTGGTTTTCGTGCGGATTCAACATGGCCCTGATGGACGATGATGTATGGGGATCGACCGATGATGATCAGGACTATGATCGTTCCATTGCCGAAAAAGAATGGACCCGAATGAATGAAAATCACGGCAATGTAAGATTAGTCATGTCATGGATCGGTTCTCGTCTGTATAGATCTTGCGTGACATTTTTCTAACGTGGTTGTCTACTCTATCAGGAAGGGTACAAGGAAGGAATTATTGAGGGCAAGGAAGTCCACATGCAGCGTGGCTTCGATCGTGGCTACGAAGAAGGACTTGCCAGTGGCACAGCCATTGGTCGCCTGCGCGGTATGGTGAGGTAAGATGCTGGTATCGCCCCAGGGACACCGCAGGCTCTGAAAACTGACGATTGCCTTTTGCTGCGGTGTGCCGTTCCTAGTTCGTACATGTTATTCTACTCGCACATCCATCCCGATACGGGCAAAGCGGAGAAATTAAAGGCTCTGTATGATGAGGTTTTGCCACTGGATGTAGACAGCCTGTACAGCAAAGACTATTTTAGCGAGAATAGTACGAAAGATGCCGATTACATATCACCGGATGAGCATATTCACCGATGGAGGCAGAAAGTAGAGCAACAACTGCACGACATTGTCGGTGGGAATCCATAACTTCATTTTTTATTGCATTCATAGAACAAGTTTTCTCTTAATTTTTCTTTTTTTTTTTTTCTATTCCTTTCATGGCTTTTCAACCACGAGCCGGTCTCCTCTAGTATAAAGTTGACTGATGGTCGCTTGACGTTTCACCACCTGTAACTCGGTTTCTGCCTTTTGAATGAGTTGGTTGATCTTGTCGGGATTGGTTTCGTTTTGATGGGCTCGGAATGCATCTCTTGAACGTCGAATAGCATAATCTCTAAAGTTGTACGAGGCAAACTTGTTTCCGTATCGCAGGAAGTTTCGATAAAGTGATAAAACGTGGGTACGAGCAGCAGTGGCGCCTTCCATTATGTGTTGGTGAGTGAACAGTGAGGGAGCGATGTGAGAAGCGGTGAACACTGGGTTCATCCACGGCTCTTGATTGGATGGATACTACTAAGCCACCCAGTTGGTCAAGGCCGTAAAAGGCAATTTGATGGGCCCCACCCACCTAGAAGCGATCTGTGTTCACTGTGTCTCTTAGTCATTCAGTCAATGCCACCACTAACAAGTCTGATAAATAAACTGGATACTGGTGGTTAGGCGATTGCACTCTTGCGGCAAGTAACTCCAGTGGATAAACAGTAACCACGAATTATTCTTCGCATAATACAGCGCCACCCATGTCTGGTAACCATAGTTGTAAGCGCGTCCAGTTATGAGGAGGGGATCTGATGTTCCCTGAATGGCTGGCCCTTTTCTTATTATGGTTTCCTCCGCGGGTATTTAATCTTCATGGTGAGTTGCTTGGTTTCTTTCAGAGTCGGCAATTCAAGTCGCTACTTTTGTGCCACTTCGATTCACCGCATTTGATTATTGAACAATAGAGTGGTCATGCCGAACCGATCGTTCATCCACACTACATTCCTTAGTCATCGAGATGGATATTATTTATGCTTAAGGTTCTGTAGACAGTTACCAATGTCAGTGACAGTGGCAATGGTTGAGAATTTACACCTAAAAAGTGTCAAACGCGATATTCTTTTCATGCTGCGGAACAGAATAAAAGAGCCTTTTTTTGTGCGGCACTAGGAATTTTTAGTCTATTATGCTTTAGTTTGGTCATTATGCCAATGCAGTGTTTGAGGGAAAGTTTTTTGGTTCCCCAAGCCGGATTTGCTGCGGGTCGAATGTTTCGAATGACAAGGGATTCGACAAGTTTAGGTTCTTATTTTTGATCTCCGAAACACAGTCCCAAGTGCGCTGTAATGCGTGACACGCCTCGTCTTTTTTTTTCGCGTTTTTTTTTACCACTTTTTTTTTCGTTCTTTTATCTCTATTATCATATATTTCCACCATGTCTATTGACGAAGCTACCGAGAAAGCTCTTATGGCTCTTGACGATGAGTCCATGAAGATCGCTGAACAAGTTCAAGCTTACAACCGCAAACTCATGACGCCTCTCTGGACCAAACGTCGTGACATTCTCAAGAAAATTCCTGGCTTCTGGGGTCAAGCCGTAAGTGACCAACAACAACAACAAAAAAAAAAGAAAAAAAGGATCTTGACCTCATGACACTTGGGTGGCTGACGCAAATCTTGATGTTAGATTGGTAACACTCCTATGTTCGGACTTGCCACTGGTGACAGCGACGTTGAAGCTTTGGAAAACTTGGTCGACTTCCACGTTGAATACGATGAAAAGAACCCCGATTACCGCAAGGTCGTTGCTACGTTCAAGAAAAATGATGTCTTCAAGAATGAGACTTTGACCAAGGAATACACCATCAACCCCGAAGAAGGCAAGGTCTTGGCCAAGTCCACCATTGACTGGCACTCTGGCAAGGTAAAATGTTTAGGGACTCCCAGTGACCCCAACGACAGAATCCTAATATTTACATGTCGCGGGTATAGGAACCTAACAGCAAGAAGCGCAAGAATGATGCTGATGAAGATGATGATGAATTTGCTGCTTCCTTTGTCGAATGGTTCGCTGATGATGATATTCGTCCCGGTATCATGTTGAGGTAGGCTCCAGGCATCCTGGATTTACCATTTCTTTGAACATGCCCTAATCGTCTTTTGTAAACCCATAGTGAGGAAGTCTTCCCCAATGCGTTGGAGTATGTATTTAGGATGATTCTAGTGTACTCTGGAGAAAAGGTGACTGACTGACGTAAAACTTTTATAGATACTATCAAGGTCTTGATATCGATGATGACGATGAGGATGACGATGAGGAAATCGACTTGGCATCTGAGGATGAAGAGGATGAAGGTTGGTTACTGGCGTGAAACTATCCAGCGTAAATGTGACTCATCTGTGTTTGTAGAAGAAGAAGCTCCCAAGGTCAAGAAAGCCAAGAAATAAGCATCTTTCCATTTTGTCGTTATTTTTGTTGCAAACCGATGACAGACAATGTTAATTTGTGTATAGTTCCCATTTCTTTTTTTTTATTATATTTCTTAAAAAAGTTATGAATGCAAATGAAAATGTGGTTGTAAACCGGTATCATGGCCAACAGAAGATGGGAAGACCCACCAGAGCCATCGTTTGGCTAGTTGCAAAAACAACGTGATGATGTTGACGTCAATCTTCGTGCTAATCAGTCAAGCCCCACGCTAATCTCTTGAATCGGTATTCGACAAAACCGCGGCATGGTATCCAGGGGAGAGAGATCTAAAGCTTTTGTTGCTCTATTTGCTGTAACCATGCTTGCCTTAAGCTGCAAAATAGGGCAACCGCGTCTTCCGATCCATGGTATGCCGCCATGATATCGGATAACTGATCAAGAGGTGGATCGCATGAAGCAACTAATGGTACGCAACTAGTGAGAAGAAGTGATGGAGACTATCCATGTTGGGCAGGTCGCTTACCGGAGTACGGACTTTGTGACATGTTCAGGACAAGTACACAAACGCGATCGGGATCATCCAGATCAATAGAACGAAATTCGAACTTGATTTCATTTTCTGTAAACGAATAGTTAGCACCAGCACCCACAGTGACGATAATGGCTATGGTTTCACATGCCTTTTTCCGTGACGATACTAAACTGCAGGTACTTTTCGTAGCTTGCAAGCTCATCCAAACTCATACTATTGTAGCCTGCGATTTCTTGCTGTTGCTCCAAAAGTTCTGAGGAAACGATATGGCATTGTATTAGCACAAGTAACGACTGGAAGAACGCGAACAAGGACTGCTGCACCTTTGATGTGGCTATTCTTTCTTTGTAACCACGTATTGACTTGGTTTTTCAATTGTGTTTGGGTGGCCATATTGTTTGCATGACGAGCTTGTTGTTGATCAACCCGGCTTGACAGAGCCTGGATCGCTGCTTCTTTCTCGGGTATCTCTGTACAAAGACGAGTGGGACGAAATGAGGTCAACAAAACGAAGGTCGACGATAGAGCGAACGCAACTACCTTGATTTCTACGATCGATCAGTCGTGCGTAGTGATCAATGTCAGCTTGAAGCCTTTGTTGAGCATCTAAAGTATCAGGATTTCAAGTTAACATGGTGAATGAGAAAGATAATGAGACTTGATCGCGCGTACCTTGTAATTTAGTGACGGCATCGTGGGCGGGTTGCTGAATGGGTAAGAATGAAGCCTTGGTTTGTTGATGGTAACGTTTCAAGCGGCCCAGCGTATCGGATAACCTTTTTTCTATTTCTTCAATGTGCGAATCTATTGCTGGCGGATGCCATTGTGAGCCATACAGTGAATCTTCGCTCGGCATGGGAATGAAGCGATGATTTAATGATGAAGGGACAGCCATTAGAGTCACGTCAAAGCAGCGCTTGAATATTTTACTTTTTTTTTTCTTACACCGACAAGACAGCTGCGCCAAAATCAACCGCTATTCCACGCATATTTTGCAAAATCACCCAGTAAATATTACTGTCAGATAATCGGATAGCCTCAGCATCATAATACTCCTCTCGCCATCGACTCTGGAGTCCAGTTCACGGCTAGTTTCTTTCCCTCAGTGTGCAGCAGGAATACGATAAGACGATCATGTGTGGATAATAAATATATAAGTGCCATTTTTTTTATTACATTAGGGTGGTTGACAAGAATTGATGGTGTATCTACAGCTCTTCTCGTGAATCGAACAAGGGAGTAGAAGGTGGCTCAAAGTGAGTGGTGGCAGAAGGAACTACTTTTAAGTACTTATCCACGGTCGTGGCCGGAATGTCCGCCTCTGCATGATCGTCTAAACCTCCTTTTAAAAAGATACTGTTCTCGACCGTACCTTGATTATATACCGTCGTGATCCATAACACCAACCCAGCCACAATCATCGCCAGCAATAATGTATATAAAGGATTCACAGAATCTAAAAATTGGAATCCTGTTAGTCAACCGGTGTGGATCCCACAGAGCACTTGCACTTACGAGATGGGAATTGTACCGGAAGACTCACTATGCGACATGTGTTATCTGCGGAGCCGCTGGCCAATAGACGACGATCGGCACTGATGGCGATGCTGGTGATCGAGAATCCGTGAGCATTCTTCAATGTGGTCAGCACCTACCGTCGATCCTGGTTAGATATGATTCAATTTTTCACACCTCTCATTTTTCATTCAAAAATATACCCTCATATTCAATGCATCCAAAAGAATAATTGATAGGTCAGACGTAGCAATAGCTAACAATGCGCCGTCACGACTATGGAGACCACCGCAGCGTTAAAAGATGAGTGACATGAGAATAGAATAAAGCTTTTGTTACCTCAAGGAGCAAGCGGTGATTGGTTTGTTCGATACCTTGACCATTTTCTGTTGCTCCAAACTGTAAACATCAAATTTGCATACAAAAGCACGATCACGACCGTTGACGACCGCAAAAGCCATCTCCTTTGTGTAACCACGTCCGTGTCTACAAAATTGTTTCTCATTGTGTTTACATCTGCTCGCCATTTCTTGATAATTGCCCTTTCTGTTTTTTACCTGAATGATCGAAACTCGACTTTTTGTTTCTTTTCCAAAGACGAAGCGTGAATGGTTTGAACGATTTCACCTGCATTTTTACCGCGCAATCGCACAATGCGTAATGCGTCTCGTGACACGCAGGCTAATTTAGCATTATCATCGCTGATATCCACATCCAATATCTCTGACTTTTCCAGTTCGACTTTATCCATGTGTGCCTCGAATTCCGGGTATTTGAAAACGTGGATCTCGCCATTGGTTGCGCCTGTGGCCACCAATTTGCCGTCGTGACTGAATCGCACCACTTTCTGTAAGGCCCGGTGAATCTGGTTAATCCATCGTGTTTCTTCCCTAGCTTTGTACCATGTTCAAAAATTCTTACCTGATAATCATCTGCGTTGGTGCTTGCCATTGACTTTATCGTTTGTTGACAATCGATACTATGTCCATTTTTCGATGAGTTACCGGAAACCAAATGAGTCTCATTTTCATGTTGGATGATAATTTACTTGGTTTCCGAGACGGACAAGGCTCGACAGTTTTGATTATCGCCTCGTTCCATGTGGTCTTTACTTTGATTGACGCCTGCTACCACGACGTGATCCTGAGCGACACACGGTTAACTCGGGAATGACTCGACACAATTCTGTGATGAAACGATCGCTTACTGTTGGATGCACGTCTAAACACATGGGAGCATCTTCATCGGGGGACAATTCCAACGAGGCTTCCTCTTCCAGATCTTTGCGGCGAACATCAATGCGGTACGATGACTATATCAAAGCAAACCTTTGAGAAAACTGGGATCGGGTGAACAAGACCAAGCAGGATGAACTTACCACTTTATTTTTTATCCCTGAACGGCCGGCTCCTCCGCCTCCAGCCACTACCAGTTGGTTCTTCTGGGTGAATCCAAGTCCAAAAACGGGAATGCCAACAGATACCGAGAATGAAGGGCAAAGTGACGACATGAAAGGGTGTGATGACCAAAAAATAAAATTCAAGGGGAACCGTTCGACCGCTCACTGCGTTTTCCATTGATTGGTCGTTAGCTCAAAAGTTCGGAAAAGGATGCACAAAGTTTTGATACACCGCCCGCGAATTCAATACGCAAAACATTGAGAATCCGCAATAATAAATAGTCCAACAAACCCGTATATGGCATTCTTTTTTTTGTTCCAATTCACTCTTTTTCTCCACTTTTTGATCCGTCTTTTTTTTTTTTCCTTCTGTTAATGGCAACACAACAGACACACTCCGATATTGAAAAATTGGATCATATCGATGATACAGCTATCAAGGATGACAGTCTCGCCAGCGAAACGGCAGCTGAAGATTTAGACGTTGCTACGCCGGAACCTGAAAACAAGAACAAGAAGACAGGACTACTGCAAAATCCCTATTTTTGTGGATTCCTACTCATTCTCGCAGGATGTGCTATTGCCGTTCAAGCTGGTAAAGGATTTAGCCAATCAATGATCGTTAAATTATCGACTCATTTCCATATGCAACAGGCTGCAATGCGACCTTGAATCGCTATGGTGGACGATCCTTCTCTTCCGTGGTAACCTTTGTCATGGCGGCCATTTGTTGTTTCATTTTCTTTGTGGTGGATCTCTCGTTTCTCGGAACCCCTCGTCCTACCAGCCGATTGAAAGGTATCAAACTAAAATTTCGCACCCACCACACCGTTTTCACCGAATCGTCGGGACTGAATTTCCATTAACTTTCCGCCAATTTTTTTATAGATGCACCGTGGTTTGCCTGGCTAGGTACCTTATGCAACTCCCCATATGGTTTATTATTTTATCAAACCTAACGTTATCGCATTCGTGTTACAGGTGGAATACTAGGTGCTTATTATGTCATTATCAATATTTTAACCGTCGCTAGATTGGGTGCTGGCACCGTTCTAAGGTATAATTTGAAGCTGTGTATATTTTGTTTTTTATTTTGGCATACTAACTTGCCTATCTAGTATATTTGTTTGTGCACAGGTAAAACACAAAAGTTATTGCACTGATAAATTCAGGATACTCACATACACCAACAGGTCATTATGGCATGCATTATCGATCATTTTGGTCTCGTCGGTGTTGCGAAACGACGTTACACATTGTGGAGAATGCTCGCTTCCCTGGGTTTAATCGGCTGTGTCGCCGTCATTGCCAGATTCTAAGTAATGTGACAACCCAAGTCAAAAATGTAGAACCAGTATATAGCAATTGAACGTCGTGCAAATAGATAACCTTGTCTCCGAAAACACACCATTCGTGTTCCCATGTTGCAAATAGTGTCAATGAAACTTTTGGTGATCTACTATAATCTATTTGTGAAAGGAAGTCATATTGTCGTTCACTTCGAATTACAGTTGTATGGCGGCATTGCTTATCAAGCACCAAGCTCGTAGTTAAGTTTTGAGTAAAGGTGTAATCAGAGTAGAACTTAGGGTCACGTGGATATCCCACTATCCAAAATACCCCAGTTGACGTTGCATCTGTAATGATTCGACCGATAATAAACCAAATGAAATTGCTCTAGGTATAATAAACGTCAGACTCTCCTTTGTATGTGCCCCCATTAGCATTGAAGCCACCGACTGTTTTATTTTTACTGTCCTTTCTGCCGTGGCAAGTTTTACCATCCGTCACGTCAAAAATGATATATTGCACAGGATTAAGAACGTGCCTGCTCAGCCAAGGCTTTGGTATAATTGGCATGTCATGGTCAATGCAAAGCACATATGTCTTGTTAAAGATTGACGATAATTTCTTTACAGTAAATCTAGTATGATTAGGAAATAGTGCATACCAGTAAGCTATAGGTTGGCGGAAAGCGACACTGTGATCAAAGAAAAACAAAAAGGTTCATTTTTCTTAACGTCCAAGAAGTGACAAGTGGTCACAATCCAAAATGAGTCCCTCTCCAAAAACTTTATCTTGGTTGTACCGGTAATTTACACCTGAAAATATATGTAAACCTTGAAGAGTATGCGGATGTCAATTGCAAAGAATACTGTAAGAGCCACTTTGTATGATTAGTTAGTTTCAACGCGGTCTGTCTTGTTTAACCATCATTCGGAGTGAACGGCTGTGATGCGATGGACCTGTCTCGATAGCTATATCTATTTTCAAGATTTGAATGGATTCCCAAGGTTTCACACAATCGGTAATGATAAAAAAGACCATAGATCAAAAATACTCGGTTTTTTTCCTCCTTATGACATTGCCATCTTTGGAATCAGGGGCACGTGATCGCCGAGGAATCGGACAACGCTCGTTTTGGGCAAACACTGTTTTACTATGTCTTTTCTGTCCCCTTTTCCTTCTTTCCCGTGATTAATTTGTCACCTACCTGGCACATATATTATTGTGTTTTAGTTAAAATTCAGCTCTCACGATACAAGTACATTTGACGTATGTTACTTTAGGAAATGACCTGGAAGCAGGAGGCCGTACCTGGGATAGCATTTTGTCCAGGCAGAAAAGCTTGTTCGCAAACATTCTTCGATTTGAGATCCTCCTTAAAAGGTGTAATTCGGAACTCAGAGATAGTTTAGTGTAACTGTGATGAGTAATTCTGTTTGTGCAAGTTGGCAAATCTTGCTTTAGTTGCATAGGTGATGAAAAATGGTCTCTTACCTGTACAAAGAGAAGTAGTTAGCAGTCGGCAATCTTCGCCGTAATAATACGTTTACAGTACATTCTTCTTAATATTAGTCACTTCTTTGCGCTGCCTAGATCATCCTTGCATAATGAGAAAGAAAAAAAAGTGAACTGCGGCTTTGTAAGGTGTTGTGGGCCTCAGTGGCCAAGGTAAACATCCCCGGGGTGTGGGCAAATGTCCCATTACTCAACATTTTGGCCTCTCCCAATTGAAGTTGAAGTATGTACCATTGAATGCATCCAAGAATTGGAAAGAAGCCGATTCCTATGGATACACTACCCTAAGCTACGGTAAATCAAAAAGATCATGGGAGTGGCGTTTTGACACATCAGCCATTTGTCATTCGTATCCTTTCTCATCTACCTAATAAGCTTTTTCAATAATGCACCATAGTAAATATTTAAATAATATCCAATAACTGAACCAAAATGTTTCTCTTGCATGTCGTATCATGCATTTGAGTCGGGAGATTTCATGGCATTGTGAGCTGTTATCGAAATTCATCATAGAGTTTTCGAGAAAATTCTTCACTTAGATACATATTGCTACGGCATTATACGATCATCAACACTATTTACTGTATTTGGCTTTTACAGAGAAAAAATTCCTAAAAAAGCTCGCCCTGCATTGATTTTGATCAATGTTGTTTTGTGCAGTATCGTGATTGCCGTTAATTTCCTTTTTCTTGTTTTTGTCCGTTTCAATCTCACCCTCTAAGCAATATGATTTGTCACCGAATGAATGGTTAATCATTCTACAGCTATAGTCAAACTTAAATATCAACATACAGTACAATACAGGGCTAAACTAGTTCGGCAGATTATCCAGGTACGCATCGTATGATTTTATTTCTTAAAATGCTGCAGCTCCTTTATTGTAACATCAGTTCGCAGGTAAGCACTGCACTTTTGACGAATCAGTATATTTTCAGGATAGCTATAATTTGCAAAGGATTCGGAATTGAACCTTCAGAATCGTTGAGGCAAGCATTAAAAAAGAAGAAAAAAAAATAGCAGAGAAAAAAATGAGAACTTATTGCAGATATTGAACGATGTTCATGATCTACGAATGAAAAACAAACAATAGGTAAAAACCGTAGTTAATATGCTATGATGAAATGATCTTCCCTTTTCCCCTTCTTGTGTACAAAAGCATGACCAAGAATATGATGAAATCAATGGGTTCGCTTTTTTTTTTTCATGCAGATTTATGTTCTTGAATCAGCGATGCAATGCAGAGTGAAGCGCAATGTCCGAATTCGGTGAGCTAATTTGGTTTACGGTGAGGATGTGGATAAATGGATTCGTGATAATGGGCAAAATCTGGCAACTGTAAGGTTCTCAAGATTGATGACGCGAACCGTGGCTGACAGAAGAGATGAGTTTTGGAAGTGGTTGATCAGGTAGGAAAGAATTTTTATGCAGACTTCCGGGGGAGCTGCCTTGAACCATGAACCTATATCCAGTATGCGGAGTATGCGACAGCGAGTTGCCAACTCCAGTGACACTATGATTCTGTGGTTGTACGGTTAGCGAGCCCTTTCGTAGTAATTTCGAATAATCTACGTAGAATACAGGATACGATGAGTGACGAAAAACGATAGACTGAAACCTTTTAAATAAAAGGAGATACAAACGTAGTCCACAGGCATTGCAGAGTGTTCGAGCACCGTCTGGTCCTCGTCGCCATTCCGGTGTTTCAGTGGTTTGGCAAGAGTGGCAGTATAATCCAACCAGACTTCGTTTCTGTAAAATAAAACAACCGGATAACTTAGAATGCTGCGTCTGTTCTGACATGATTCGGAAGAGCTCAAAGGAAATTCATCTTACGTTTCGACGCTGATATTTGGACCTTGTTTGATCCGGCATCTTGCGTGCTCGACGTATCATTCGATATTCCGAATCGTCAAACTATTGATAAAGTTTTATGGATGTTAACATTTCATCAACATATTGTTTAAACTCATCTATCTGCCGTTACCTCCTCAGAAAATGATGATGTTTGACTCTGTGCCTGTGATGGACTTTCATCACCCGTTGCGGTGGCCCAGGATCGTTTCCTGTTCGACAACTGACGATCCAAACTTTGAAGTGTCTCCAGGATATGGTGGGCAGTATCGGTGGCTCCTTTAAATAGTAATTCACGTTCTTCTTCATCACGTTGACCTTGATGATTTTTATACGCTGATAAATCTTTGCATAATGAGCTGCATTTCTCAATGATCTTATCGTAAGAAAAAAAAAAAAGAAAGAATAAGCACGATACAAAGGATACAAATGATAAGCTGCTGACTGATCGAGGTTTCACTTTCTTTTTTTTTGGAGGGGAACCATACCTCATGTAGATCCGTGGGTGGACTTGGAGAGTGTTGGAACGAATGGGCTCGCTGATAAGACGACGAAGGAGGGGAAAGCACGGGATCCAGTTTTGGCGTTGATTTGAGAGGGCGATACAGGTGATAGGAGGGTGAACGAATTAGCGGTGATACGGGAGGTAATGCCGGTTTGCTGGAGCTATTAAGGTCAGGACCAGTTGTATTTACAGAGGACGGCGAAAGTAATGGGTATAGATGCGATAAGTGTGGAAGGGGTTGCTTGTCGGTTTCAGAAGACTTGGGCGTGAGGGAGGGAAGGACACGATACGGTTGCCATTCGTGCGATTTCGGAGGATCAGTACTAAAGTAAGTTGAGACTTATACTGAGATTATCAATGCGTATAGACCCGAAGTAGTTTGACATTGAAAAAAAAAAAAATTCAAATATCCAACTACTTTTAATTTTTTTTTCTGGTTTTATGCTTATATTGAACATACTCCGTTTCACTACTTGCGGCAACTGAATGAGACTGCGACGACGATGGTGAAAGGATCCCACTGTCCCTGCGGCGTTCGGTCATGCATAGTTGAGAGACATCCATACAGTTGGAGCGATTTTAGAATCGGGAAGAAAAAGACGAATCCGTTAGGAGAAAAAGAGGAACAAGGGTTGTCATAATGAAAAAAATCCGCTCAAGATCATAAGTTGATTGCCCTCAACGGAAATCAAAAAAGTTCACTTCTCACTTGCGTCATCCTCTTAGTCACGTGGTGGATACAGGGCGCGCTGTTATTTCAAAAAGTCCCTTTCTTCTCTTCTTCTGCGTGTCTATATTGCTTATACCACTCCCAATGATGTTCTTTTCTTTTTGTTATTATTTTACTACTCCACTTGATGAATGTCAGACAGGTTTCTCTTTGACTTTTAATGATCTATAAATAGATGGGGAGAGAGGACTGTATAGAATAACGCAATCCATCAAAGGGGATGATTATCGAATAGCTTCGTCTTTTGACTCAAAATTACCACTCAGAATCAAAGCTCCGTTTGCGTCTAACCTGTCATTGAAGTAGGTGCCGTTTTTTTTTTTTTTTTTTTTTGATCTTCACACTTTTAGTATTGCTCGTATCCGTTTTTCCTAATTGTGTATTCCCTGGAGCACTGGCTCTGGTCACTGGTAGCCAAAGAAGGGTGGCGCCTGTCATGGCTGGACTATGTTTATTCCACCGTCTTTTGGATTCTAAATAACGTCAACAGATGGCGGCATACTGGTACGGCACGCGCTCTTTTTTAGAATAGCATTTGAGATCGGCTTTGACTCGGCACAATGATCTCTATTTTAAGCCACAGGACTACATTCAATGCGTTCATTTCGATCATAAAACAGTGGTGATCATACTAAAATCCTATCATTATATGTCCTGTGATATAGATTCACCAATCTGTGGAGGAGTTTGGTCGAAATACAAGTTGCGCGGATCTGGCAGATCTCGTTTTTTTCAAGCCGCGCCGAGGTTTTAGCCGATGGATCGAGATTTGTGGTTTCATTTTCGGACATCGTAGAGTAATTTGTTTCAAACAAGTGATCAGAAATGGGGATCCGGTTGTCTACGTTTCCTTTTTTTGTGGATGCTATATTAATATAATTTATTTGGCCTGATCATTGCTGCTACAGTGCTGCGATGATCCAAAAAAAGGTTTTCCGAGAAGGAAAATATCGAGATCTGGAACGGAGACACCCCCTTTTTTGGGAAAAAGACCATATGGCTGAGTTACAACGTGGTGCGACAATAATCGTGATTGTCAAATTGCCATTGGCAAGGTCCCAACATGGTGCTCACTGACAAGCTTTTTTCCGTCCTTCCCCCCCCAATAAGCTCCATCGCAGATCATGACAGGAAACATCATCACCACAAAATTCCGATTGGCGTGACTTGCCAAAAAGAGCTCCCCGTTCTATTTTTCTTTTATTTTACATTAGAATGAGGTGTCTGCAATCAAATCTCCATTTTAGATTATATCGGTCTCCCTGAATGGCCTGGCTCCTCACGCTTACAAAAATCAGTTAAATCGATAAGAAAACTTTTCCTGCATTTTGATTCCTTGCGAGATTGCGCTCCCTGTCAAAAAAAAGGACTTACCGGCGTGGTATGCTGTGGTCCATACCGCAGGGCTACCTACCAACTGAACAATCGAGACAACCCGCTTCCACGCGCTCATTTCCTATTCTTCGTTTACAACATGAGTAAAATAAGAAGAACATGGCATTCTGTGTTCCCCTTGATCCCACATTATCCAAATATAGTCCCATGCTAGGCAGTTTCCAAGGAGCAGGAGCAACTCTTATTTTATCGTCCTTCCGCAAAATCACGGTATTATTTATCCCATCAAGATAGGCGCCTAGCTGCCTTGCGCACAAATATGATCTGTTGAAACCAGACATACAACCTGGAAACCGCTTTGTTACTTGGACCAAATAGCGTTTGGTGGCCGTTGATTGGGCCCCTGAGAAATTGCGTGTGTTTGAAACATTTTTTCTCTTTTGTTCTCTACCAAGCATGCTGAAAGCCGTTTCTTATCTTCCGTTTGCTGCTTTCTCTGGATTGTTTGCAGCCTTATCCTCGGTTTTTGCAAAACTATTTACGGATGAGCGTACCATTCTCCTTCATGATCTGATACTGCACTATTGCGTACCACCGCAACTTGCAAGCACCATTCCCGTAGAGGTAAAGTGCCGGCACGAACAGTAGCCGCTATCTTCCGCGTTCTGAGCATCCAAAGCGTAGGTCTCATTAGGTGCTACACGTTTATTATGTTTCGTCTTAATATTCGGTTGCAACTCGGTCATGTGGACGCTCTTTACCAAAGCCTTGAACATGGCACCCTCATCCGTTCAAGTCAGCGTCATCAATGGCGCCGCCAATCTCAGTGCCTCGGTAAGTTTCATTGGGCTTTATAGAACTCAAAATGGTCATGGGAGACTAATGAATCAAACGAGCGCAGGCATTATTGGGTTATCTCGTATTTGATGAACCGCTCACGTTGCGATGGTGGTGTGGAGCCAGTCTTATTCTAGCAGGCACGATTTTATTATCACGATCACAAAAGGAAAAAACTGAATAAAGCGGGTCAACGTTGATACAGCGCATCTACGACGATTTCACCTATCAACTTTCCAGCATCTAAAGTAGCCAAGTGACCCGCGAAAGGAATTTTATGAAAAGAGGTGCGGATACCCTGTTGTTGGTTTAGCTGGTGCCACGCTTCCATCAGATTGCACGTGTATGTATCAGCTTCTCCAACAATTAACATCTGATACAGAGGAAGCGGGGAGGTCATGGAAGGGGTCGTCGCGTTTGCGTTGTTTGGCGGTAATGCGTAGGCGCACGCGCGTAAACAGGTTGTCAGCGCTCTATCGGACACACTTTGCATCGCTCGTTGCGCTTCTTTTTGTGTGGTTTCATTAACGCCTGAGCATATGATAGCTTCACGGACTGCTTGCATATCGTGACTATTGGTGTCGTGACGATAATCATCCATCCACGTTATGCGCGGCCAGACCATGCCGATGGAACCACACGCGATGGGGATCAGGCCTTGTATCCGATAACCGAACTGTAACCAAATATGATGTTTTTCTCGATAGCACACTTGACTCAGCATTCCGCCCATCGACAACCCGCCAACAATTAAATCCATCATGGGACCTGGATTGTCCAGTTTGGATTTGAAATCTACCAGTACATGTTGCAGATCGTCCATCATTGAACTGAAATCGAGAGAATCACAGGGTTGAGAGAGTCCGTGGCCTCGTAAATCGCACGTAATAACGATGTGTCCAGCTTCAACTAGCACGGTTGCCATATCATCAAACTGGTGATGATCCCCTCCTGCACCGTGCAGTAATAAAACGATCAAAGGATTCTGCGAAGTAATGGCCGGTCTTGATACAAAATAATGCAGAGACACATCGTCAGTTGAAACAGTATGATGATCCATCGGTAAATAGGCAAGCAGTGTGTGCCAAAGTGAGAATCGATCAGATAATAGCTTTTTATTATTATTCCAATTGAATCGCTCATTCCATAGCGTTTATATCGTATGCCTTTTGTCTTTTGTTCGATGTTTATAGCGATGAATAAGACAATGCCATCTTTCCATATTTGGTTATGCAGATGCATGCGACTCCATGAACCGCTCAGCCGATTAACTCTTGCCAAACTCGGTCGTATCTAGAAGGCGCTGTCAGTGCTTGATATTTGTCGCCGCCAGGGAATAACAAAAAAATTAAGGACTCACTCTTCATACTGTCGAATGTAACCTTCCATGAAACCGAATTTGATGGCCACTTCTCCCGAGACATTATTTTTTTCTGTTCTTTTATTGAGTGTGTACCACGCCGTTTGGTTGGCTTCATCCGAGTAATGTCTCGCTACGCCATCGGATAATCCTCCCGCGTTGCGGTCAAATATGTTTTTGAAAGGAATGCTGACTTCTCCGAGAAAATCTCGTCCAAACGTATCTTTATCCCATACGGTGATGTTGATAAGCGTGGGCAGTTTGCCCGGTTCCAAGGGTACATCGAATTCAAAATTCCATACAGGATCCAACGTTTGATCAATCACCTTGGTCTTGTATTTCTTGCTACTGTATTACAGGTACAGTAACATGTAAGTATGGGGCCGATATCATGAATGCAAGAAGGGTACTTACTTGATACGTACGACGGCGTAAGGATCTGAGAGGCCCGATTTATCCCTAGTTCATGTGAGTCTTTAGGCTCGTATTAAGAGTGATGAGAACTTGCAAGCAGTCAACGTACGCGGCGGCGAGTTGTCGAGCAGCTAAAACACCAATGCGAAGCTTGAGGTTGGAAGCCATGTGAGAGGGTCAGCAAAAGTACGCAAATAGATGGGGTTGGCCAAAGAGAGACAACAATTATGTGCAAGGAAAAATGGCATCCAGAGAAATCGCCAAGCTTGAGTGTTGCACAAGATGATTTCCATCGGCAGGTAACACAGACGCTATACTCAGCACCCGCTCACCAAAGTCCCTTTCTTGAACAGAACATGGCCTGGCTGACTCGGATATTCATAGCCGAAAAAGCCACAACTCCAACGCGTATGATCGTTTTTATCATTTTGTGCAGATGGCGGCTGATCCACAGCAAATGACCTATCCATCAGTCAACCATATGAAGACCAGAGAACCAGTAAATCGTATGGCAAGGATGGTTGGCTGATTTCATGAATATTGAACATGAGAGGATCCTGATAACGGCGACCAAGTAAGCGAAAAACTTGTTTGGACACTGCATGATGATGATCCCTGGAATTTTTTTTACCAGTCTCATCGCAGCTCCTTGCATTATGTCACTTTACACAGTGCCTCGGAAGAACTGAGAGCAAGAGAAAAAAAAAAGGCATACCGAGGAGTTCTTTTTGATCTTCAACATAGAAATGAGCTCATCGAACACTTGCGATTCATCCTTTCTTTGCTTCGTCATTACTCGTTTTATCATCTATCAATCGCACCTATATGTTAGCCATTTGCCATCTTGTGCAGTCATGAATGAAAGAATTTTCTACCCCCAAAAAGAAGTAGTCAATGATAACCTGCCTTGCCGCTGACATATTTCGTCACACGTCATATAAACGGAATGTTCACTACTCAAGCCGTAATTTGTCTGCGATAAAATGGATGGAAAGCCGATCCTGCGCAGAATGATGGAATTACAGTTTGCACAATTACGCGAAATGATGTACAGAATTGTGCAAGAAGGACCTCGTCCCAAATATTGCGTATTTTTCTAAAACTATACCATGCCTTTAATGGGTGAGATAAAGAGAGGTCAATGATCTCTTATATCAATGGCATGAGTTTGTTTTCAAAGAGACTGTTGTCTAACAAGACGGAATGAACGGTAGGAGGGGCCTTGTCAATATCAGAGACATGTGAGCTTAGTTTGGCTAGGGTATGAAGATCACAGAACGACATACCAATATCCAAGGTCATACGCCTTGATCTACGGTTTACTGATAAAATACAAAGGTAATATCGATCGATATCACATCGACAAACCCTGAAGTCACCGGTTACATCACCAACAGAATTGAATACTACATCTATCTTTCGCTTACTCATGTTGCTATCATATACTGTAATCGGCAATACCAACAAAGCAGGCAGGTAAGTGATACCGTCTACATACGTTGCTAGTGTGCGTGTGAGTTTTTCGGCCGATGCGTCTTAGTAAAGATCGTTCAAAACAGCTCCCTGAAGTTTGCCCAAATTCATTGTTCATTGTCGGTTGGGTCATAGCTGCCTTTGTCGCCAATAACCACTTGCGATCTCCCATTCCTCCCCCCAAAAAAAACCGTAGATAGTAGATTGATAAATGATATGTATTTGTCTTGTGGTTTTAAGATTGATTACTTGAATAATGTTTCATTTAACGGTGCATGACGCCACGGTTACTTTATGTAATCTTTGCTTTGCCCCCCCCCAAAAAAAAGACGGGGTCGCAAAAAGAAGTGATAGCTTGGTCTATAAAACACTAGTGTATAAAAAAAGGAAGTCTCGATTGATTATTGGGGGAACCAAAGAGAGAGGGAGAGATGGAAAAAAAGGATATACACAAAGAGGAAAAAGAAAGAAAGGAACCGAGGGGTGATATCATATAAAAAAGAGCGAGAGACAGAGAGAGGAAAAGTGTATGTGGATGGTTTGTATTCAAAGCAAAGAAAAGAAAAGAAGGGGGTGCCCTTAGCAGGAGTTCTCTACCACTCAACTCTCCCTGGTAAAAATCTCCCTAACCTATCCCTTTGGCGCACATAAATAGCACTAATGGGAGATGCGTTATCAATCGAATCCACCTTTCTTTTCTTTCTTTTCCTTGTTTCCGTTTTCCTCTATTCTTTTGTTACAGATCAAGATGAAGTTCGTCAGTACCTGCTTCATTGCTGCTGCCTTGTTCGCTGTCACCTCGGCTCAAAAACCTATCGTTTCTGTCACATCGCCTTTGTCAGGCACTAAATATAAAGCCGGATCAGAAGCCATCATCTCTTGGATCAACCCTGCCGTACCAAATATCCCACAAATCGTTTTGGCCAGAGGTCCGTCGTCCGCACTACAACCTGTGATGACCATTGCACAAAACGTCAATGCCGCTGACGGAAAATACGTCTGGAAGATCCCTCTCGAAATCGAAAACGGTGATGAATGTGAGTATCATTTTGTATCCTTCTATTCCCTTTTTTGGGGGTTCATCGTACGCTAATCATTTTATTTGATTGGATAGATGCTTTCGAAATTGGTCAATCACCCGATCTGGCATTTGCAGGTCCATTCACCATCGAGGGAGGTGTCGGTGGCACATTGCCAGCGTCGTCAAATGGAGGTTCATCGTCGACTTCCAACAATGGCATGCCCGTCGGCGGTTCGCCTGCCAATGCCAACAGCAATTCGGCCGCCACGCCGGCTGCCCCTGCCAGTAGCGCGCGAGCTAATCAAGCCGCCGCTCGTCCTTCCGGATCCAACTCGGCTTCCTCCGTAGCTACCCGTTCATTTGCTTACGTTCAAATGATGACAGTGGCGGGTGTGGCTGTGGTCGCAGCAGCTCACATCCTCTAAAAAATCCGTAATTTGCTTCTTGTCATTGTTTTTTGATTCACTAATGTTTCTTTGATTTTCCTTTCACCATTCTTGTTTTCTGTATCAGGACCATACATTTGATCTTACCAAAGGTCAGCACTTTCTGCTTCCATCGTCTTTTCTTCGTTCTATCTCTCTCGAGTTTTGTTTTGTGTTCTTTTTCTTCTTTTTCATCTATAACCATAGTACACAATAAAATTACGCATAGTTACTCTTGCTTCATGAGCACAGGAAAAAGTCCAACGGGAAAAAAAGCCTAACTCAGGGGTATTCGTTTTCACATCATCATTCTGCAGCACATCTGCATGCACGCTTTTTGAGTTTGCTCGAATCTTTCGGAAACGGGCATAAACAGACACATTTCAGCGCTTTCGTAGTTTTTATGCACACTGTTGAGCCATCAATCAACCGACATGAGATCGGCTTGCCAACTACGGAAGACCAGCGGTTTCATCTTGTGCTTCCGGCATCAAAGGCAGGTTAATTGAATAGGTCTGGTCTCTCGCTTATCCTGCGCTTGTCCAATTTAACCAAACGAACCAGCTATTCGGGCAATTTGGTGCGGTTAGACAGAACATCGAAAAAGAAGTAAGTGGCGATTTCCTTTCTCTGTAGTGATTTTGATGCACGCCATCGGGTTCTTTCATTGGTGCATTTATTTCATAATTACCTTTTTTTTTTGGAATCGTTCAGCCAGCAATAAGTTATATTGTAACGGTTCTTTACACAACCAGCCCTAAGAGGAGTTCATTGCTTACAGGTTCACAAAAAAGACTGATTATTGAAAGAATATTCCATCAAATCATCCTTGGAACATACATAATCTAATCAAAGTTCAGATAAATTCTAATTGGAATACATAACTCTTTACTGCATTGTCTGACGGCTCCACTAATGCAATAGACACATTATTATGCATATAAAGATATCGTTTGTCGATGCGAGCTTGTTAATTTTGTGAGCAAACCGTCTGAACACTCGTTCACAACCAATCTGGTCCAACTTCTCTTTCCTTCCAATATACGTAGTCTAGATTCCTTCACTGCGTTATCAACAGTACGAACGATACACTTGAGGTTACAAACTGCAGCATGTATTCGGTGCAGGTTGTTTCTTGACACTTTATGAGAATTGTCAGGAAAGCGATTTCCAGAGGATACAAATGGCCCATCGGTTCTTTCTGTTTCTTGCTGAAAGGAACATATCGTACAATTCGAACTGCTGCTGATCTAACGGAACGTCCATTTTTTTTTCTCAGCTTCTCAACTTGGCAATTATAACTACAGTAACTGCGCGTTTGGTATTACATAAAGCACGCAGCAACGGCGCTGGCTGTCCCTAGGCGAATCACCTTTACACCCTCACACGCTTTCAGCAAGCATGCATTCGTTGTTATGCTGGTCAGGCAATTACAACCCACAGTATTACAAATGTCGATATATAAACCATCTAATGATAGTCACATTATACAGTAATTCTTTCAACTAGTAGCGTTCTGGATGATTGTCAGAGCCGCGCTTTTTCATGTGCATCAATCCGCGAAAGCAAAAAACTACATCTTTTTGTGTTCAACACCGCCGATCGTGATAGGTATTCAGGGCCGACAGGGAGTGATCAAATTTGGTAATGCATTCGGTGGGGATTTTTTTTTCTTTCTTGTCTGACTTGCTTCTTTTTTTTTGACACGTACGCGATTGACACCTTTTTTGGGCATGTCACAATCAATCAAGCGTCGGGTCAGTTCAGACGACGAAGTCAATGGGACGTCTTCTTCGGCAGGTCATTCTTCTCCTGTAAGTTACAGTAAAGTATTCCGTGATTCCTCTGTCTAACAGAGAAAAATGTCAAATTAGAGTAACAGCAGTCAGAGAAAGCGGGCCAAAGTATCGCCAGCCCAAGATAATGAAGAAACAAGCGACGATAACGTTTCCGTCTCTGAAGAGTTGGAAGTGCAGCAAGACGCGGAACATACCAGGACTCAAGTCGATATCTCGTCTACGCTGGTAAATCTTTTGTCAGATCACGAAATTAAAAAAACTCCAGTCAGTGATTAACCTTGCTTGATAGGATGTCGCGGAAGCAGGCACCATTGCTCGCGTCGAAGTCGTGAACTTCATGTGTCATAAGTACCTCAAAGTGGATCTTGGACCAAAAATCAACTTCGTCATTGGTCACAACGGCAGTAAGCTCATAGCCGCTTCACGATTCATACTCACCTATTAATCGTTACAATTAAAGGTGGAAAGAGTGCTATCTTGACCGCGATTACCATTGCCTTGGGTGCCAAAGCCAATTCCACCAATCGTGCCAAAAACCTTGGCGCTCTTATTCGTGAAGGTGCAAAGTAAGTGAAATTCTGACCAAGTGTGTCTAGATAAACAGAGACTCAATGGACGGCATTCTATAGCGCTGCGCAGGTGGTGGTGAAAATCACCAACAAGGGTGCCGATGCCTATCGACATGACATTTACGGCGATTACATTCAGGTGGAACGTAAATTGCACAAAGACGGCACCGGTGGTTATAAGATCAAGGATGATAAAGGAAGAATTGTCTCCACCAAGCGAGAAGAATTGACCGCCATTTGCGATTTCATGTCCATCCAAGTTGACAATCCCTTGACTGTTCTCAGTCAAGACAATGCGCGTCAGTTTCTCAACTCCAGCACGCCTCAGGATAAATACAAGGTAAAAGTCAAGAAAAAAGGATCTTTTTATGGCCACCAGTCCTGACACTATTCTGGTAGCTGTTCATGCGTGGTACGCAGTTGGCTCAATTAGCCGAAGACTATGATGCAGTGCGTGAAAGTATCGATATTACGCGAACCATCCTTGAACGTAAAAAGCAGTTTTTGCCGGATCTGCAAAAGAAGGCTAAGGAAGCCGAAATTAGATTTAAGGAAATGTTGGAGACGCGCGAAATTGATACCAAGATTGATGAGCTCAACAATGAACTGGTCTGGGCTCAAATCATTCGCAAAGAAAAGGATGCAACCGCTGTCAAAGCCGATGTGGGTCTAGCCGAAAAACAGCTGGAAGAAACCAAAGCTCGCTTGGATCGTTCCAAAGTAGGTCCCCCCTCCCCATTTTATAACTCTTTGCCGCTTCTGATCTATGGGGACACGATAACTCACTCTTGCTTTTAGCTGAAAACCGCCAAGTTTGTTGAAGAAATTCAAAATATGACCGAAAAAGTCGATGGCTTTAGACGCTCCAATGTTCCCGATCAAACCGAGAAACGAAAACTCACGGAAGAGAAATTGGCAAAGGAGGAGAGCTTGCGTGGGCTTGCTGTAAAGTATTATCCATAATTTTGCTTGGTGTGAAGGAGAGGCAGCTAATACTTAATTGTCTGAAGAGCGATATCCGTCAAATCAACAGTTACGTGAAAGACGCCAAAGCCCGCATACAGAAATATGACAGCAATATTGCAGCCGAAAACGCTAAGCTAGCTTCCATTAACCGCGATAAAATGGAAAAGATCAATGCCAAGATCAAAGAGCTCACCGAGATGAAGCATCAAAAAGTCAGCCAACAGCAGGAGTATAACCAAAAGCAAAAGGACCTCAACGGCGAACACGACCGATTAGACAATAAATCCAAAGAGCTGACCATGAAAACCAGAAATCTCAAGTCGCAAATGGATGATATTCGAAGCACACTTCGCAACTTGCGAGCACAGAAAGAGAACAAGCTCAAAGCATTTGGATTGAACATGCCGGATGTGTTGAGTGACATTGAAGCCGAGACTCGATGGCGCATGCGAAAACCCGTGGGGCCGTTTGGTCGGTACCTCCATTTATCCCATCCTCAATACGCAGACGTGTTGGAAGTGGTGCTTGGAAAACAGCTCAACTCTTTTGCTGTGGAATGTTTCCAAGACAAGGCCTTGTTGATGCAGATTCTTCAACGCCGCAACATGTAAGTCCCCTCTCAACGTCAATCAAAAAAGCAGCCAAGAATCTTACCGATACGTTTCAAGGGCCCGTATTCCCATCGTGGTCGCCAAATACGATCTTTTCGATTATTCCCAAGGTGAACCTCTCCCCGAATTTCTTACCATTCTCCGGGCGCTACGTGTAAGTATCTCACAAGATGAGTGAAACAGAGAACTTCCGTTCGCTGACCAGTTGTTGTTGATAGTTTGAAGATGAGTGGGTCAAGCGTCAGATGATTATTTCGAGCAATATCGAGCAAGTGATTTTGATGGAGGATCGTGCTGAAGCCGATCGATTGATGTATCAACGTCCCGCCAACGTCAAAGGCTGTTTCACCAAGCACGGTCACAGCATCGGTGCCAAGCAGGGTATGCGTACCGATACCATTAACAAGTACCGGGGTCCGCCACGGTTCAAAAAGGATATCGAGCCTGAGATTCGGTAAAACGATTATGCAGATAGCGCCTTGAATGAGAAAGTTTATCTAAATGTGCCCTTTTTCATAACTTGTAGAGAAGCGGAGCAGAATATGCAACAGTTATTGGGCACAGAGAGACGCTTGCAGGACGAGTTACGACAATGTGCTTCAGAACTGACCAGGGTTCGCTCTCAGTTGAACGAGGCCAAGGTAAGACCGTGATAAAATGACAAGTTTGTATCTGTATAACGACTAACGGGATTCCACAAAGTCCGCTGTCGCGAAATTAAGCAGTGATATTCGTCGCATTGACAATGAAATCGAGCGATATCAGGAAATGATCAAAGAAGATGAACCAGTCAACATCGCTGCCATTGAAGAAGAAAAAGCGGTAAGTCTCGTGGTTTTTGTGAAGGGTAGGGATATTCGACGATGAACTGAGAGCCCCATTTCTACCTGTTGTGTGTAGGAATGCGAGAAGAAGATCAAGGCGCTGGTTGGCCAGTTTACCGGATTAAAATCGAGCGAACGAGAGATTCATGAAAGCTTGATTGGCATCACCGAACGTCTCGCGGAAATTGAAGGCGAAGAAGAGGCGCGAGACCAAGAAATACGTACCATGCGTGTATGTAATCTGTTCTGTTATTTTGCTTTCCTTGATGCGCAGTAAGGACAAACCTAAAGAGAACTGTCTCTTTTTTAGGAAAATATTCAAAAGATTGAAGCCTTGCGATCCAATGAGCTTCAAAATGTGAACAAGCTGCAAGAAAAGTATGATGCACGCGTGATCCGCCTGGAAAGTCTACGCAACGAAGCTCGACAGCTCGAACGAACGTGTCAGGTACAGGATGGATAGAGACTAGACATGGACCATGAGTGCTGACGATTATTTTTGTTATTGTAACGCAGGCTTGGATTGAACAAGCCATGGCAGAATATCCCGATCGTGTCGACACCAACCGAAGAGCGGAAGAGATCCAGCGTAAAATCCAACATTTGGAAGTGATTCGTACTGAGAAAGAAAAAGCGTAAGTGTGTCGAGATCCATAACAACAATCCAAACCATGTTTGCGACAAACAAACTCATGCTTCCTACTTTTCTTAGAGTCGGCGCCAGTTTGGAAGAAGTGGAACAGGAAGCCAAGGACGCGTTAATAGCATGGGATGACGCTAAAACCTCGATCGAACAAATGGAAGGCCTCATCAAGGTAAGTTTGCGCAATAAGGCATCTGACGAAGGCATGTTGCCTGACTGTGATGTTGCGATCTTTTTTTTAGAATATGAAGGTGATGCTGGAAGAACGTATGGCGCGCTGGGACGTCTTCAAAATGTACATGTCATTAAGTGCCATGGGTCATTTTTCGTATTACATGCATAAGCGTGGTGATACCGGTCAATTGAAATTCAACCATGCCAAGGAACGCCTGGAGGTTAGAGTAAGTAATCTGGCGCTGAAAATCAATGGAAAAAAAGAAGGTTCTCATATGGAAATGTTTACTCTGAATGATCTCAGGTGGCTACAGGCGATCAATTCCGAAAAGGCACTCGACAGAAGGATTCCAAATCACTGTCCGGCGGTGAAAAATCATTTTCTCAAGTTAGTTTGCTTCTTTCACTGTGGCAAAGTATTTCTTCTCCCATATTATGGTAAGCGACAAGGGCCTTACGGTTCGATTTGAAACATAGCATATTAATCAATTTCTTAAAAGTCTTGATGAATTTGACGTATATATGGACGCTGTCAATAGAAAACAAAGCATGAAGATGATGGTGAGCATATTTCTTGAGGATCCATCCAATGATATGTCGCGATTTAACCCTTTTGATATGTTGCTTTGATAGATGGATTCCGCCCATGAGAACAGTTCACAATATATCCTCATCACACCTCAAGGTATGGATGAACATAGGCTACTCACAAAAAAATAAGAAGGGGGGAGGGTGGGCGTGTCAGTTACAACGGTTGGTATTCACCTTTTTGTTTTCTTGCAGATGCCAGCAACATGAAACCGGGACCTTATGTGACGATCCATCGCTTGGCAGATCCGGAACGCCATGCGGAATAGAATGTTGGGTTGGGGGTCATTTGTAATGTAATTTTATTCTTTTTTTCTTTCTCGTGGTTTCGCATCACCAAAAAATGTACATGATTATAAATAAAATAAAATCTTGCCAAGCTTATTGTGGTTGAAACATGGAAACTCATGAAAATAAGCTCACCAAGACATCAAACGAGAAGGTAAAGAAATAGAGAAAAGTGTGCAGCAACGAT